>NC_141691.1:876678177-877295933 GCF_964263255.1 Lissotriton vulgaris
CACAAGCAGTGCACCAGGGCTGTGGGGGGCCACGTGCCCCTGCACATGAATGATAAAGCTTTTGTGTATATTTAACAAGGACCCCCTGAAGATATGAATCTTATAATTCCTAGGTCAGGGAAAACGATATATGTGCAAAGTAACAACCTAGGCAATTAATATTTAAAATACCCTAATGGTAAAAGGTAATAAGTGATTTGCTACAGCTGACTAAAAGACATCGTTTTTTATTTAATATTTAAGACAGTAAGCAATATATTCACATAACACAAAGTTAAAAATCAAACATTACAGTGTACATTATCATAAGCATCATTAAACAGAAATTAAAACACAGTATAAAAACTTGATTCTTTATCTATAATAGATAAGTGGCGAAATTATATGACTCTACGCGCGTTTCGGCGGCCAGCGCCTTCTTCCTGGAGTAGCCACGTAATATCTATAAAAATAAGAATGCATGTCATTTCAAATTCACACATTTATACAGGTTAAAAAAGTCTAACATCAAAACAGAATATAGTTTTAGCAGCCCTAGTTAATAAAAAAGCAGATAGTTAATAAACGACACAATCTAGTTTACATTTTCCTCTATTATTGTCATTTCCCTATAATCTTCCAATTGATACAGGAACAGACATTTCCTAAATGATACGTGGGGAAGGAGGGGGAATTGATGTTGATATCTATCAATCCAATATTTTCAAGTAGCAGAGAGGTTTTCTCAGAATTCAATCTATTCGATATATGGTAAGGGGTCAGATGTATAATGACGGGCAATAGCCCTTTTGGATACAAAAAAAGAGAGAATATCGATATTGATATAAGATGGAAAAATATATAAATACCCAATGAAAAACAGCATTATTGTTCCTCTTTTTTTCGATTTTTATTATTCAAAAGTCACTCAAAATTGAAACATTTGAAACACTTCTTTTATATCATTTTTGGAAAACAGATACTCACTAGTAAGAATTTTTGTTTTAAAGAAACAACCAGGTAATATGTCTGCTTCTTATTATGAATTCTTCCACGTCAGGTGTTGCCGAAGCTTTAAAGAGGAGAGGTCATGCTGACTGTTAGTTTTCTATATAGAGTATTCTAGTTATTGTTACTATTCAAGAGATTACTTTCAGGTGACTTTACCTATTTGATATAGATGATAAATACTCAACGTCCGCCAACCGGAACCCTTTATGTAGATTAGCACTCTATTGGATCCAAGGATGAGCTCTTCTCTGGATATTCTAGGATCTATTTTTACAGCATAGAGGGAGATAAGGAAGCATTCATTTTTCTATTATCAACGGCGATGAAGAAGATAAAGTTACTCATAAACACACTAAAATGGAATAATATTCGATTGTTTCTATTTAGTTTTGATCTTACCTATTGGGAATTATAATGTTCTCTTGATATTATGAATATATTCTTCAGTTCTTGGAAATTATATGTTGGCAAGGTATGCCTTTATATAGCCTCCTATTTGCCTATAAAAGAATAATCAAAGTAAGAACTAATTATCTATCTTTCTGTTTTCTAGCAGTTTGGTCTCTGAGTATCCTGTTTGGCCATCTTACCTAGAATGTCGAATTCCTCTACTTCAGAGGTATGATGAGGTTAAAAAAGATTCTCAAATCTTGTAAGGAAGGGTTGGTATTAAAAGATCTCCCTGCCTGTGAGAGAAAGGGGAGAGAGAGGAGGGGAGGGTTTTGTTAACTTCCATTATATGCAATCTAAATTTTAGTTCATGGGGGCTGGATTCAGTCTCGAGGCTCACCTGAGGATGGTCGGCAGGGCTCCCTACGTCCGGTGGCGGGTAACTACGTCTAGCAACTGCAAGCGCGGGAAAATAATGAACAAAAACCCGTTTGCAACTCTGGTATATATGCCCAAGTTAATAGGTGGAAATCCTTAGCACCTGTTTTCACTTATTTGTTACGTCGTATTACTCATGGGGCGGCAATGTCACCGCGTAGTTTTTAATGTTTATACGGAGTTTTAAGTCGACCTCAATGATTGGAGGTTTACCGTTTGCGGAGTTTTGCGTGTGCTCCAGTGATTGGACAACTCCCGCTCACCAAGTTTATGTTTACGAGCAAACAGCGAAAATTGCATGGTAGTTTCACTTATATATTAACAACGGAGTTTCACATGATGGTTTCAATTATATAATAGTAATGGAGTGGTAGTATTCACGTGTAATTTTTAATGGTTGGAATTCTGACATTAGCGGAATTTTAAGTTGGATTCCATGATTGACAGTCTATCATTCACGGAGTTTAGTGTGAGCTCCATTGATTGGAGAAATAACACTTGCTGAATCTGGTTTAAAAAGTGAAAAAAGACTCTCATTCTGTAGTTTCAATGTATGGGGGAAAAAAGGGGTGTGTCGTTAGTATTATAATAATAAGGCTTAGCGCTTTTCATTTATTACTGCTAATTTTTTATTAATGTTGTTTAAATTTGCACGACGAAAAAAGGGGGGGATTTGCATATTCTATATAATTTTGTAAGGATTTATGGTAGCTAAATATTTTAATTCTATTCGATTCAGAAATCATTTCATCATTTTTCTACAAGGCTACGTTTCATCTCTATTCTGCATCTGTTATTATATCCTTAGGGTCATTAACTTAAAACCTAGTGTGCAATTCAGGATTCTTCACTGAGTGACCTGATAAAAATTTTTATCAGGTAGTGTGGACATACATTCAATATATTCGGTATTAAGTCCTCAACAGATAGCATGCTCCCACGGGATTTCGTTATTTAAGCCTTGGCGAAAGGTATTAAACACGAAAATCCAAAAGACCTCTCTTTTCTTTCGAATGGCCATGCCACCTTTGGAGTCTGCAGTGTGAATTTTCTCTAAAATTCTCCATTTGAAATCGTCAGCGCAATGTCCCTTCTCTATAAAGTGCTTTACCATGGGACATGCAGTTTTTTTGGTTCCTATAGCTGAACGATGTTCGTTTAAACGTATCTGAACATTACGTGAAGTTTCACCTATATATCCTAGGTGGCAAGGGCATTGTATGAAGTAAATCACATTATTTGATTTACAATTCCACATTTCCCTAGCTTTGGTTTTGTGTCCGTTATGTTCAAATTCTTCTCCTCGCAAAATATTTCCACATGAATTGCATGAGGAACAGGGAAAAGTCCCTTTTAATGGATTGTTCGTTAAAATGGATCTCTGATTCAAAATTTCTTCATTTGTATTTTTTCTAAAGCGCGAGTGAACAATGAATTCTTTAATATTTTTATTTCTTTTGTGGGCAAAGAGGGGTTTCATTAATTTTTGGTCATTCGAACAATTGCTATTTAAAATGTGCCAGTTAGAATTTATGACTTGTTTTACTTTTTCATTTAGGGTTGAATGTTTTGTTATGCAGACTATTTGATCATTAGATTTAGGGGATCTTGTTCTTAGAAGACAATCCCGATCGTAGTATCATGCTCGTTTGTAAGAGTCTCTTATCAAACGGTGGGGATAGCCCCTATCAATAAATTTTGTCCTCATTATTGCAGCCTATTTGTCAAAGTCATCCAAGTTTGTGCAGTTGCGCCTGACTCGTAGGAACTGGGAAAAGGTAATACTGTTTTTCTGGGTTCTAGGATGAAAACTACGATAGTGGAGTAATGTATTCCTTGCAGTGGGTTTTGTGTGGAGATCTACTTTTAAGTTTCCTGCATCATTTGTGATTTCTATGTCTAAAAATTCTACCATTTCATTACTAACATGGGAGGTAAAGTGTAAGTTGGGGTTTGCTCCATCAATCCATTGGAGGAATTCTTCCAAAGTCTCTCTCCCATCGGTCCAGA
Source organism: Lissotriton vulgaris (assembly GCF_964263255.1). Classification (NCBI taxonomy): domain Eukaryota; kingdom Metazoa; phylum Chordata; class Amphibia; order Caudata; family Salamandridae; genus Lissotriton; species Lissotriton vulgaris. The sequence goes on from NC_141691.1 coordinate 876,682,006, forward strand.
CAAAAAAGATGTTGTCAATGTATCTGGACCAATGGGAGATGGACTCGTAAAAGGGGGCAATCTCATTGTAAATGAATTCTTTTTCGAAGGCTGCCATAAAGATGTTGGCTATTGATGGGGTCACTGAAGCCCCCATACTGACACCTTTGATTTGGCGGTATAAATGGGTACCAAATTCAAAAACATTTTCTGTAAGTACAATTTCCAGGCAGGCAAGCAAGAATTCTTTCGGGCATGGAATCTGATGTAGATGAATGAACCAACTAGTAGTTTTTATTGCATCAACTAGTGGAATGTTGCTATATAAAGACTCGACGTCCATTGTGACTAATAATTCATTGTTGGAATTAAAGGGAATTCCTTCAATTTTTTGTATCATATTGCCTGTATCACGTATGTAAGAATCTATTTTAGGGATAAATGGACGCAAGTAATTGTCCACATATTTTGAAAGTGGTTCAGTTGGCGTTCCTATTGTTGAAACTATGGGCCGATATGGGGGGTTGCTAGCATGTTTATGAATTTTAGGGAGACCATAAATACAGGCAATTTTCCCTTGATGGTGGTTTAGGAAGTCAAATTCTTTGGTGTCAATAAATCCATCTTCTAGGGCCGATTTAGTTAGGGACATAATTTTCTTGGATACATTTATCATGGAGTGAGATCTCAGGGGGACGTAAAATGTTGGATCATCTAGCATTTTTAGCATATTGACTTCATATTGTGAGGTGTCAACGATCACTATACCACCTCCTTTATCGCACCCTTTGAAGGTGAGATCTTTATTGTTTGAAAGGGATATTAAGGCTTGATGTTCTTCCTTTTCTAAGTTGTAGATTGGTTTAGGGATAAATCTTAAGGCCTGGTCTAATTTTTTGAGAACGACTAGTTCAAAGGTCGCTACCTCAGGTCCTAATTGTTCAAGGCCTGGACAGAAAGTTGATGTAAGACAAAGGGGTTTTATAGAGGGGTGTTCTTCCTCTATAGTGGTATTAGATCCAAAGAACTTTTTCAGACGAATTTTACGAAAGAATGAGATTACATCACAGTATATCTCAAACAAATTAACTGTAGAATGTGGAACATAGGATAGTCCTTTAGATAACAAATTAGTGCTGTATTTATCTAGTTCTAGTTTAGTTAGATTGAAAATTGGGATCACATGCCTTGCTTCCAACATTGTCTGCTTCTGGTCTCGTGAATGAATTGTGGTTCTTCCTGTTGGTGGTGGTGTTGTAGCTGGTAATTCCCTCTCGGTTGACCCTGGAAGTGAACTCTGGGGCGTCCCCGTCTACCCCCTCGGTTCCCTAAAAAAGGCTGTCTACGGTTTCCTCTATTGGGTGTTCGGTTATAGATCAGGTCAGAATCATAGTAACCCTCATTATTTTCATTTTCTGAGTCTGAGGTTTCTGAAAAAGTATTTACACGTTGTTTTTGTTGTTGCTGATCCCTAGTTTCAGTAGTGTAGTGATTTTGCTGATAAAAATCTGGTCTCAGATAGGGATAGGTGTTTTCAATGGTGGCAAACCTTTTGTCTTTCAGTAATTTGTAATTTTTTCTTTTTTCAAGATAACTGGTGAATGATTCTAATTCCTTATTGCACTCTTCAATTTTCTTCATTAATTCTTCTATACTGCCTATTTTTTTGATCTTATTTTCTAAGTCTTCTACTTCTGATCTTACTTCTGCGGCTAGTTCTTTAGCGGTCTCAACGATGAGCATCATCAGGTCTCTTGAACATCTACTAGCAATTCTCCTCCATTTGTCTAGAAATGCTTTGTAGTGAACAAAGAGACCAGGGATATTTCTCACTCTGAGACCCATGGGGATAATGCCTAGCCGTAAATAAGCCAGCATGAATTCTCCATGCGCTTCAATTCTTTTCAATTTCTTTTTGAGTTCTACTAACTTTTTTGGTGTCATCATTATGTTGACTAGAATTTGTGGTAGTACTACCGAAAGTAGATGATGTTCCCACAAGTGTTTCGAACTCCTCATCTGTGAACCCGAAGGTTTTTTGGAGGGCCATATTGTTGATGGAAAGGATTTTAGGAGTGTGGAAATGAATATAAATATAGAAGAATACAGGGAAATGACAAGCGAGGACTAGATATAACAAATTTTGCTACAAGAAAAGCCCTGCACAGACAGGCTGTGGGAGAAATTGTGTATATTTAACAAGGACCCCCTGAAGATATGAATCTTATAATTCCTAGGTCAGGGAAAACGATATATGTGCAAAGTAACAACCTAGGCAATTAATATTTAAAATACCCTAATGGTAAAAGATAATAAGTGATTTGCTACAGCTGACTAAAAGACATCGTTTTTTATTTAATATTTAAGACAGTAAGCAATATATTCACATAACACAAAGTTAAAAATCAAACATTACAGTGTACATTATCATAAGCATCATTAAACAGAAATTAAAACACAGTATAAAAACTTGATTCTTTATCTATAATAGATAAGTGGCGAAATTATATGACTCTACGCGCGTTTCGGCGGCCAGCGCCTTCTTCCTGGAGTAGCCACGTAATATCTATAAAAATAAGAATGCATGTCATTTCAAATTCACACATTTATACAGGTTAAAAAAGTCTAACATCAAAACAGAATATAGTTTTAGCAGCCATAGTTAATAAAAAAGCAGATAGTTAATAAATGACACAATCTAGTTTACATTTTCCTCTATTATTGTCATTTCCCTATAATCTTCCAATTGATACAGGAACAGACATTTCCTAAATGATACGTGGGGAAGGAGGGGGAATTGATGTTGATATCTATCAATCCAATATTTTCAAGTAGCAGAGAGGTTTTCTCAGAATTCAATCTATTCGATATATGGTAAGGGGTCAGATGTATAATGACGGGCAATAGCCCTTTTGGATACAAAAAAGAGAGAATATCGATATTGATATAAGATGGAAAAATATATAAATACCCAATGAAAAACAGCATTATTGTTCCTCTTTTTTTCGATTTTTATTATTCAAAAGTCACTCAAAATTGAAACATTTGAAACACTTCTTTTATATCATTTTTGGAAAACAGATACTCACTAGTAAGAATTTTTGTTTTAAAGAAACGACCAGGTAATATGTCTGCTTCTTATTATGAATTCTTCCACGTCAGGTGTTGCCGAAGCTTTAAAGAGGAGAGGTCATGCTGACTGTTAGTTTTCTATATAGAGTATTCTAGTTATTGTTACTATTCAAGAGATTACTTTCAGGTGACTTTACCTATTTGATATAGATGATAAATACTCAACGTCCGCCAACCGGAACCCTTTATGTAGATTAGCACTCTATTGGATCCAAGGATGAGCTCTTCTCTGGATATTCTAGGATCTATTTTTACAGCATAGAGGGAGATAAGGAAGCATTCATTTTTCTATTATCAACGGCGATGAAGAAGATAAGGTTACTCATAAACACACTAAAATGGAATAATATTCAATTGTTTCTATTTAGTTTTGATCTTACCTATTGGGAATTATAATGTTCTCTTGATATTATGAATATATTCTTCAGTTCTTGGAAATGATATGTTGGCAAGGTATTGCTTTATATAGCCTCCTATTTGCCTATAAAAGAATAATCAAAGTAAGAACTAATTATCTATCTTTCTGTTTTCTAGCAGTTTGGTCTCTGAGTATCCTGTTTGTCCATCTTACCTAGAATGTCAAATTCCTCTACTTCAGAGGTATGATGAGGTTAAAAAAGATTCTCAAATCTTGTAAGGAAGGGTTGGTATTAAAAGATCTCCCTGCCTGTGAGAGAAAGGGGAGAGAGAGGAGGGGAGGGTTTTGTTAACTTCCATTATATGCAATCTAAATTTTAGTTCATGGGGGCTGGATTCAGTCTCGAGGCTCACCTGAGGATGGTCGGCGGGCTCCCTACGTCCGGTGGTGGGTAACTACGCCTAGCAACTGCAAGCGCGGGAAAATAATGAACAAAAACCCGTTTGCAACTCTGGTATATATACCCAAGTTAATAGGTGGAAATCCTTAGCACCTGTTTTCACTTATTTGTTACGTCGTATTACTCGTGGGGCGGCAATGTCACTGCATAGGTTTTAATGTTTATACGGAGTTTTAAGTCGACCTCAATGATTGGAGGTTTACCGTTTGCGGAGTTTTGCGTGTACTCCAGTGATTGGACAACTCCCGCTCACCAAGTTTATGTTTACGAGCAAACAGCGAAAATTGCATGGTAGTTTCACTTATATATTAACAACGGAGTTTCACGTGATGGTTTCAATTATATAATAGTAATGGAGTGGTAGTATTAACGTGTAATTTTTAATGGTTGGAATTCTGACATTAGCGGAATTTTAAGTTGGATTCCATGATTGACAGTCTATCATTCACGGAGTTTAGTGTGAGCTCCATTGATTGGAGAAATAACACTTGCTGAATCTGGTTTAAAAAGTGAAAAAAGACTCTCATTCTGTAGTTTCAATGTATGGGGGAAAAAGGGGTGTGTCGTTAGTATTATAATAATAAGGCTTAGCGCTTTTCATTTATTACTGCTAATTTTTTAGTTAATGTTGTTTAAATTTGCACGACGAAAAAAGGGGGGGGGTTGCATATTCTATATAATTTTGTAAGGATTTATGGTAGCTAAATATTTTAATTCTATTCGATTCAGAAATCATTTCATCATTTTTCTACAAGGCTACGTTTCATCTCTATTCTGCATCTGTTATTATATCCTTAGGGTCATTAACTTAAAACCTAGTGTGCAATTCAGGATTCTTCACTGAGTGACCTGATAACAATTTTTATCAGGTAGTGTGGGCATACATTCAATATATTCGGTATTAAGTCCTCAACAGATAGCATGCTCCCACGGGATTTCGTTATCTAAGCCTTGGCGAAAGGTATTAAACACGAAAATCCAAAAAACCTCTCTTTTCTTTCGAATGGCCATGCAACCTTTGGAGTCTGCAGTGTGAATTTTCTCTAAAATTCTCCATTTGAAATCGTCAGCGCAATGTCCCTTCTCTATAAAGTGCTTTACCATGGGACATGCAGTTTTTTTGGTTCTTATAGCTGAACGATGTTCGTTTAAACGTATCTGAACATTACGTGAAGTTTCACCTATATATCCTAGGTGGCAAGGGCATTGTATGAAGTAAATCACATTATTTGATTTACAATTCCACATTTCCCTAGCTTTGGTTTTGTGTCCGTTATGTTCAAATTCTTCTCCTCGCAAAATATTTCCACATGAATTGCATGGGGAACAGGGAAAAGTCCCTTTTAATGGATTGTTCGTTAAAATGGATCTCTGATTCAAAATTTCTTCATTTGTATTTTTTCTAAAGCGCGAGTGAACAATGAATTCTTTAATATTTTTATTTCTTTTGTGGGCGAAGAGGGGTTTCATTAATTTTTGGTCATTCGAACAATTGCTATTTAAAATGTGCCAGTTAGAATTTATGACCTGTTCTACTTTTTCATTTAGGTTTGAATGTTTTGTTATGCAGACTATTTGATCATTAGATTTAGGGGATCTTGTTCTTAGAAGACAATCCCGATCGTAGTATCGTGCTCGTTTGTAAGAGTCTCTTATCAAACGGTGGGGATAGCCCCTATCAATAAATTTTGTCCTCATTATTGCAGCCTGTTTGTCAAAGTCATCCAAGTTTGTGCAGTTGCGCCTGACTCGTAGGAACTGGGAAAAGGGAATACTGTTTTTCTGGGTTCTAGGATGAAAACTACGATAGTGGAGTAATGTATTCCTTGCAGTGGGTTTTGTGTGGAGATCTACTTTTAAGTTTCCTGCATCATTTGTGATTTCTATGTCTAAAAATTCTACCATTTCATTACTAACATGGGAGGTAAAGTGTAAGTTGGGGTTTGCTCCATCAATCCATTGGAGGAATTCTTCCAAAGTCTCTCTCCCATCGGTCCAGACAAAAAAGATGTCGTCAATGTATCTGGACCAATGGGAGATGGACTCGTAAAAAGGGGCAATCTCATTGTAAATGAATTCTTTTTCGAAGGCTGCCATAAAGATGTTGGCTATTGATGGGGCCACTGAAGCCCCCATACTGACACCTTTGATTTGGCGGTATAAATGGGTACCAAATTCAAAAACATTTTCTGTAAGTACAATTTCCAGGCAGGCAAGCAAGAATTCTTTCGGGCATTGAATCTGATGTAGATCAATGAACCAACTAGTAGTTTTTATTGCATCAACTAGTGGAATGTTGCTATATAAAGACTCGACGTCCATTGTGACTAATAATTCATTGTTGGAATTAAAGGGAATTCCTTCAATTTTTTTGTATCATATTGCCTGTATCACGTATGTAAGAATCTATTTTAGGGATAAATGGACGCAAGTAATTGTCCACATATTTTGAAAGTGGTTCAGTTGGCGTTCCTATTGTTGAAAATATGGGCCGATATGGGGGGTTGCTAGCATGTTTATGAATTTTAGGCAGACCATAAATACAGGCAATTTTCCCTTGATGGTGGTTTAGGAAGTCAAATTCTTTGGTGTCAATAAATCCATCTTCTAGGGCCGATTTAGTTAGGGACATAATTTTCTTGGATACATTTATCATGGAATGAGATCTCAGGGGGACGTAAAATGTTGGATCATCTAGCATTTTTAGCATATTGACTTCATATTGTGAGGTGTCAACGATCACTATACCACCTCCTTTATCGCACCCTTTGAAGGTGAGATCTTTATTGTTTGAAAGGGATATTAAGGCGTGATGTTCTTCCTTTTCTAAATTGTAGATTGGTTTAGGGATAAATCTTAAGGCCTGGTCTAATTTTTTGAGAACGACTAGTTCAAAGGTCGCTACTTCAGGTCCTAATTGTTCAAGGCCTGGACAGAAAGTTGATGGAAGACAAAGGGGTTTTATAGAGGGGTGTTCTTCCTCTATAGTGGTATTAGATCCAAAGAACTTTTTCAGATGAATTTTACGAAAGAATGAGATTACATCACAGTATAACTCAAACAAATTAACTGTAGAATGTGGAACATAGGATAGTCATTTAGATAACAAATTAGTGCTGTATTTATCTAGTTCTAGTTTAGTTAGATTGAAAATTGGGATCACATGCCTTGCTTCCCATATTGTCTGCTTCTGGTCTCGCGAATGAATTGTGGTTCTTCCTGTTGGTGGTGGTGTTATGGCTGGTAATTCCCTCTCGGTTGACCCTGGAAGTGAACTCTGGTCCCCGTCCACCCCCTCGGTTCCCTAAAAAAGGCTGTCTACGGTTTCCTCTATTGGGTGTTTGGTTATAGATCAGGTCAGAATCATAGTAACCCTCATTATTTTCATTTTCTGAGTCTGAGGTTTCTGAAAAAGTATTTACACGTTGTTTTTGTTGTTGCTGATCCCTAGTTTCAGTAGTGTAGTGATTTTGCTGATAAAAATCTGGTCTCAGATAGGGATAGGTGTTTTGAATGATAAAGCCCCAGGAAGGCGGTGGTCCCCGGGGCTGCAGGGGCCCCCGCTGCATACATTGCCATTGCCCCTGGGACCTGGCCCACCCGGGCCTTTAAAAAATGAAGCTCAGGAAAAAAATTTGACAAAGTCATGCCCGGTGCGCAAATCTGGCCGAGTGTTTTAAAAAAATGCTTTTTTTGGCCCTGGCAGTACTTGTGGGAACCCCTGACCAGGTCTGGTGGTCAGGTTGTTTTTATCCTGCCCCCTTTTTTTAATTGTTTACTCACTTTTTTCATTTTCCTCTACCCAGGCACAAGATGGATGCCAACACTTTGAAGTGTTGGCAGCCAATCACATCCCACAATTTTCAAATATTGATATCTGTAAATATTTAAATATCTCTAAAACTACTGAACAGATTTACACCATTTAAAAAAAGTGTGTTTTCTGGATCAAGAGCTATTTCTGTGCAAAATTTAGTGTAATTCTGTTCAGCAGTTCGGGCTGTAGCTGTGTCTAAAGTTTCCTATGGAAATTTACATGGGCTCTCCTTTTTCTCTGTCCCCCTTTGGCGATTCACCCAGAAACTTTCAAAACAGGAGCTGACCTGATTGAACAATTAGCTTTGAAAATTTCGTGAAGATTCATCAAAGTGTGAATTATAGGCAAATCAAAAAGTGTTTTCCGTGTGGAAACTAGGTACTAACTTCCTACTGGAATCCACCGGTAGGTAATATGTGTACATATATATATATATATATATATATATATATATATACGCAACTTTCGTTTGAAAGTCCCAGCCCATGTGGGCGTGGCCGCTCGCTAGGCCTCCTGGATCTTGTAGTGCGTGATTTGATAAAAAATCAAGTGAGTCCATCTGTACAAAAAGTTAAAATGTCATAATACCCCAGTGGGTGGAATCCAATCATGCGCCAATTTGTCCGTACCGCTTTTGTAGCAACAACCATAGACACTGCCCCTGGTATACGGAAATCACCACCGTGGCGATCTCCCAGGCCCACACACCAGTGGTGGGCTTCCCTCGCGGCCGGACTAGCCGCTCAAATCCCCACACACACAGGTTGCCCCAAATGAGAGAAGTCAGCCGGCAGTAAGGTAATCTATATATTTGGCATCAAGCTTGCAAACAGGCAACATGGCACAGGTTCGACTTCCAGTCATGATTCGCAAAGCTGTAACCAGACGCGTTTTGGGGAATGGAATCCCCGTCCTATGTGGTAGCTTGCTAAAAACAGATGGATGTGATCACGCACCTTTTGTTTGAAAGTCCCAGCCCATGCACGCGTACGTGCGCGGACCTTCGCGTGTACGAGCTGCATCCTGATTGGCAGCCAATGTCTGTCAACACTTCAAAACAGAAATTGTTGGCAGCCATCTTGTGACCCGGAAGACTGTTCCCCTCATCTGTGAAATGTACACCATCTCTCCTATAGATGCCTTGCATGTTACCATAGTCTATGAGGAAAGCAGAAATAGACTTATTCACGTGTTTCCTTGCTTTCTCAATCTGTGGACAATATTGGTTGGACCAGTTCCATTTTTGCCTTTGGCATATATTAGAATATACAAAGGCAGTTTGTGGAAAAAGTGACATCAATTACCCAAAGGTGTCCTTTAAAAGCATTTCCAGACCTACCCCAGTCAAAGTGCACAAGTCATTTCCATCACAGTGCACAATTATGAGGTCAGGGTGTGGAAGATGCAAAAAGGATTTTACCAATGACATCAATTGGTGACATCTTATTCCTCTCTGGCCAATCCACATAACATCCACATTTGGTAAATCAAGGTTGAGAAAGCATCTATTTGCTGCATACCTTTCACTCCAGAATATAAAACTGTGTCCTACAATCCACACTCTAAGCATCTTGAAGGCTGATCTGGTTGTACTCAGATGGTCTCTGGAAATGAAATGGCAGTTTGAAAACTTGGAGTTTAGAAAAAATTGTGGATGAGATTCAGTGCACTTGAAAAACAAAGAAATGATTGGTGGTTTCTGATAATTTAACATTGAAAACTAAGGGGAATACTACTGGTTTTGCAACATTGAGAGATGAAGTTTTCACCTTTTGAGTTCAGTTAGTTGTTCTATGGAGAGTTACCACGGTAACAGGCAAAGAGAGCAGTGGGGGAAGGTTGATAGTGTTGAAATGTACAACCAATTAAAATGTTAGTTTGGTTTTAAATTTGTGTGGGAAGAAATTTAATTGGTTATGTACAGGGATATGTGTTAATAATGATAGGGAATCAGGGCCATTTTGTGGTTGCAGTGTCCGAGGTACATTTCAGAGATTCTGCTTAAGAAAATCTGGTGTTTGATTGACACTTTCTAAATCTTCAAACACATTTTTAAAGGTGAGTTATTAATTTGTAAGGGGATATATCTTGTGCATTGTAAGTTAATAATAAAAATGTGCTCTAATGTGGAATTTACTCACTTTCCGTCTCTTTCCCTCTCTCTCACTGTTTTCCTTTCTCTCCCCCAGTGTTCTTTTTCCTTCCTCTCTTTTTGTATAAATCCTTCTGTTTCACTTACTCCTTTATCCTTTTTATTTATATGATTTTTTTCTCTCATTCTCCTTTCCGAACCCTAATATCTCTTTCCTCACTGTCATTATCCCATTCCTTTACTCCTCTTTTGTAACTCCCTTTCTCCATTTGATTTACTCCCTCTTTCTCTCGCCCTCACCCTTGCTCTCTTTATACAACACTACTAGCAAGACCCCCCTTCACTGTAGTAATCATTTTACTGAATTGCAAGGATTTCTGTTATGTGTCTAAGATCAAAGTGTGAGTCAGTACTCTTGGGCAGATTAACACGCATATTGGGCCTCTTTCTTCTTGCATTGTGTCTCATGTTTGGATGTAATGCTGGCAAAAAACTACAGGAGCATATTGGAAATTTATTTTTGAAATGAGTCAGTTTTCTGCACTGTAATGTAGTGCTCATTTACATGGGCTGTGTTCTGTCTCTTAAATGATTTACTGTGGTATATGTGTTTTGGTAAAATGTATAAATTAACATTTTTAACTAGGATCACACTGAGTGTCTGTGTAAATTAAAGAATTATATTTGCACCTTTTTCTATAATGTCACCTGTGTCTCCTCACAGTTTGCATCTCTCTGCTTATAGGGTACTCTTTATTTTGATATTGTGTCTCATGTTTTGATTAAATGCTGGTATAGTGCTGTAATTTGGAAATGTATTTTCTGGCTGCACTATCCCTCTCTCTCTCTCTGCACCCTTTGCCTGCACCCTCTCTTGTTTATCTGCAGAGAGCTATTATGATATGGCTGCTGGTGTGTATTAGACAGCGGTACCAGGTTAAATCTTTTCCTTCTCTGCCGGTAGTCTCGTACCTTCTGCGTGTACCATTTTATCTCTGTCTTTACTATCTCCCCCTCGGTGTGCTCTAATTTGCCTCTGCATGTAGCATTTGTCTCACTTTTTCCAGCATTTCTTCTCTGTTGTACCATTTTATCCTCTGTTTACCATGTCTGTGTCTGCTTCCACGATCTGTGTTTCTGCTTGAACCATCTTACCCTCTGTCTGCACCATCTTTTCTCTGACTGCACCATATGTTTCCCTGCATACAGCCCTGCACCATCTATCCTCTGCCTGTACTAGTTTAGTCTCTGCCTGCATTATCGCATTTTCTGTCTGCACTATCCCTCTCCCTCTGCCTGTAAGCTCTGCCTGCAGTCTCTCATGTGCATCTGCAGCGGCCTATTATGATAGGGCTAATGGTGTGTATTACACAGCAATACCATGTAAAATCTTTTCCTTCTCTGCCTGTAGTCTCGCACCCTCTGCGTTTTATCTCTGTCTTCACTATCTCCCTCTCTGTGTGCTCCAATTTGCCTCTGCATGTAGCATTTGTCTCACTATTTACAGCATTTCTTCTGTGTTATACCATTTTATCCTCTGAGTGTACCATGCCTGTGTCTGCTTGTACGATCTGTGTCTCTGCTTGAAACATCTCACCCTCTCTCTGCACAATCTTTTCTCTGACTGCACCATCTGGCTCTCTGCCTGCAGCCCTGCACCATCTATCCTCTGTCTGTACTAGTTTAGTGCAGAATCGAACGAGGCAGAAACGCGGCGCCACAAGCTTAGAGAACATATCCAGTTCCGGCGAGGCCCCTAATATATGCCCGTTTGAAGCAAGTTTTAAAACCATTGCAGATACCATGTTTTAAAATAAGAGGAGAAAAGAAAAAGATCAGACTAATTTGAAGATAAAAGAACACCACCAATAGGAGCCTTAAAGGAAACACAGAGGCCAAAACAACCAGTGACCTCTGAGTGAATATTCTGGAACGACGCTATTGGCCCCCAGTACCAACCTTTAAAGGATCTTGTCGCCTATGTTTAGGGAAAGTGAATTCTTTCTTGTACGGATAACCCCTACTAAGAAGTCCTGAGGAAGGTGCTACATTATCAAGTGCAAAGCACCGAAACGCGTCGACGCATTTTTTCACGAGAGAATCCACTTCTAGCTCAAACACACCGGATGCACATGCATTATTGTCACATGTGTGTTATAGTGTATATGTCATTTTTTAGCTAGTGTATCTAGAAATCAATAGTGGTAAAAACATCTAAGTACCACCGTTTTAAAGGGGTCTTTTTTCTTGTTTCTTTATTCCATGTATTGTCTTTAACAACAAAATCCTTGTGTTTATGATGTGCAATGTAATGTATTTTTATGCTTTATAGTTTCATATTGTTCACTGATATTGTGCTGATTAATTTTTACTTTTCAGGGAAAGTTCCTTTGAAATTTTAAATGTGTGTATTTTTATTGTAAACTATTGCTTTATTTTAATAAAAAAATAGATTGTTAACAAATATTTTTCTTTGTGGGAATCATTATACAAATCTTTTCCCTTCAAACAGTGATCTTTAGCAACTTGTAATTCAAGTGCTCTGGTGTAACTGTACGGGTATAGATATCACGGGCTAACTAACACACCCCAGGGATTTCTTTTTGACTTGTTCTAGTTTAGTCTCTGCCTGCATTAACTCATTTTCTGTCTGCACCATCCCTCTCCCTCCGCCTGTAACCTCTGCCTGCAGTCTCTCATGTGCATCTGCAGAGGCCTATTATGATATGGCTGCTGGTGTATATTACACAGCAGTACCATGTAAAATATTTTTTTTTCTCTGCCTGTAGTCTTGTACCTTCTGCGTGTACCATTTTATCTCCATCTTTACTATCTCCCCCTCTGTGTGCTCCAATTTGCCTCTGCATGTAGCATTTGTCTCACTTTTTCCAGTATTTCTTCTCTGTTGTACCATTTTATCCTCTGTGTGTATCATGTCTGTGTCTGCTTCCACTATCTGTGTCTCTGCTTGAAACATCTCACCCTCTCTCTGCACAATCTTTTCTCTGACTGCACCATCTGGCTCTCTGCCTGCAGCCCTGCTCCATCTATCCTCTGCCTGTACTAGTTTAGTCTCTGCCTGCATTAACTCATTTTCTGTCTGCACCATCCCTCTACCTCTGCCTGTAACCTCTGCCTGCAGTCTCTCATGTGCATCTGCAGAGGCATATTGTGATATGGCTGCTGGTGTGTATTACACAGCAGTACCATGTGAAATCTTTTCCTTCTCTGCCTGTAGTCTTGTACCTTCTGTGTGTACCATTTTATCTCTGTCTTTACTATCTCCCCCTCTGTCTGCCCCAATTTGCCTCTGCATGTAGCATTTGCCTCACTTTTTCCAGCATTTCTTCTCTGTTGTGTTATTTTATCCTCTGTGTTTACCATGTCTGTGTCTGCTTCCACTATCTGTGTCTCTGCTTGAAACATCTCACCCTCTCTCTGCACAATCTTTTCTCTGACTGCAGCATCTGGCTCTCTGCCTGCAGCCCTGCTCCATCTATCCTCTGCCTGTACTAGTTTAGTCTCTGCCTGCATTAACTCATTTTCTGTCTGCACCATACCATCCCTCTACCTCTGCCTGTAACCTCTGCCTGCAGTCTCTCATGTGCATCTGCAGAGGCATATTGTGATATGGCTGCTGGTGTGTATTACACAGCAGTACCATGTAAAATCTTGTCCTTCTCTGCCTGTAGTCCCCCACCCTTTGCATGTACATTTTATCTCCTTCTTCACTATCTCCCTCTCTGTGTGCTCCAATTTGCCTCTGCATGTAGTATTTGTCTCACTATTTACAGCATTTCTTCTCTGTTTTACCATTTTATCCTCTGTGTGTACCATGTCTGTGTCTGCTTCCACTATCTGTGTCTCTGCTTGAAACATCTCACCCTCTCTCTGCACAATCTTTTCTCTGACTGCACCATCTGGCTCTCTGCCTGCAGCCCTGCTCCATCTATCCTCTGCCTATACCAGTTTATTCTCTGCCTGCATTATCTCATTTTGTGTGTGCACCAACCCTCTCCCTCTGCCTGCACCCTCTACCTGCACTCTCTCATGTGCATCTGCAGAGGCATATTATGATATGGATGCTGGTGTGTATTACACAGCAGTATCATGTTAAATCTTTTCTTTCTCTACCTGAAGTCTTGCACCCTCTGCCTGTATCATTTTGTCTCTGTTTGTACTTGCTCTCCCTCTGTGTGCTAAATCACCTAAATCATGAAGTGCGTCATGAATTAGGAGATATAGTTGTAGATAGTCCTATGCAGTATGTGTGTCAGGCCTCTTAATTCCCAAATTGTGTTTATGCTGTGCAATTTAGATACTGGTTGTGCTGTTGAAATGCGAAAGCAACGGTCTCTGTAGCATTTTCATTAGTACATTCTCAGTCCCACCTTGACTCTGTACACTGCTTGAACACCACTTCCTTGTCCAATTTCCTAAAACTCGTCCCTAGAAAAATATTCTAAACTCTTTCAACAATACTGCAGTGCTGAAAACTCTCAAAAAATACTCCCAGCAAGACCCCCTTTTACTGTACTAATCATTTTACTGAATTTAAAGGGATAGTGTTATGTGTTTAAGATCACAGAGCCAGTCAGTTTTCATTTCAGAAGAATGTGGCCGAATAATTTGCTTAGTTGATGTGTTTAGAAATATGGGAATACATGTAGTTATAAAGTTGATAAAGCTAGTTTTGTATTATCTATTAGTGAAAATGATATCATTTAGTGTTTATATTTTTTGCAAGGTCCATCAACATTAAACTTGATATAATGGATCAAAATCAGGAGAACATTCAAGTCAATTTTGAAATTTCCATTGATGTCATAGAAGACTTAAATGTACCTTTTGAGGATGACATTGATCAACAATATAATGGAGAAGGAGATTTAAACAGTGATTTTTATGATCAAAGTTTGGACATTGAGTTGATGGAAGCAGTAGAAGAGATTGAATTTCAAGTTGCAAATTTAGAAGTTGAGGACAATGGTAATGAAATCTCAGATGAAATCATGTTGGATGTTTTGCTACAGAATGAAATGTTTGAAGAATAAATTTAGGATTTTGAATTAAAAATGATTCGAGAAAGTCTTTTTATACAATTCTAATAATTTGCTTAGTTGATGTGTTAAAAAATATGGGAATACATATTCTGATGAAGTGAGTCAGGCTTTAGGATATATAGTGCTAGAAACTGCTATGCAGTAAATTTGTCAGGCTTCTTAATTCAGAAATAGTCTCCATGCTGTGTACTAAAGATCCTGGCTGTGCTGTTTAAATGCCATACTTAATTTCTCTGTAACATGTAATATTCATTTCAGGGAATTGCAAGGCATATTTATATCTGTTTTCATTCACAATGCAAGTTAGTGTCTTTTTTTAAAGATTGTGACAAAATCACTTGCTTGGTGAATCTGTTTTAAGACATGGGAATACATGTACTCATGGAATGAGTTAGGCTTTAGGGCATCCCGTGGTTTTTACTCGTATCCCTTGTATGATACCATACACTGCCTACACATAACTGTATTCCTCTAAACTCAAAAATATCAATCTCACCACAAACTCTTACACTGAACAGCACTGCACTGTTTTGAACCCTGACAGCAAATTACCCTTTAATGTTGAAACGCCACTGCACTGCCATTCACTCTGAAACAGCACTCACTGCAAGATTTCCTACTCTGCTCAGACACAGTTGCAGTGCCAAAAAACTTACATATAAAGTAAACCAGTGTATATATCATTTAGTGGTTGTAATTGCTATGTAGTATGTTACTAGTGGTCTATAACATGTTCTTTTGTCTTCACAACATATTGAAATTATCTACAGAAAGAAAAACCAACATGCCTACAAGGAATGCAAAAAGAAAAAAATATAAACAGGCTTACTTTTAAAAAAAACACAATATCAAGATTTATCTAAACAACAATGTACGGAGAAAAAGAAGAATGCTCCTGGTAAGACAACAAAGGATTTTATAAGGAAATAAACCCAATGTAGAAAAAATGTGGATAATGTGCAAAAGAAAAAAATTTCATCTGTAACTACAAAGAAAAAGCAGACCCCCACAAAAAATGTTTGAAAAGTATGTGGCGATCATATTCTCTACAGTAATAGATGAAAAAAACAGTTTGTTCAAATTCGCAAGAGAATGTTTTATAACAGAGTAGTTTTAAATGTATTTAAAAATGTAAAGAATTGTAAAAGGAAAACAGATTTTTATTAGAAAAAGAAAAATATTGAAAGCATAGTAGGTCAGGCTTTTGAATTGAAAAAAAAGTTGTATATTTTAGTAATCAATAGAATTCGTACACTAGACAATGCATTCAATGTTTTGAAATTGAAAAGTAAGTGGAAAAGACTAATTAATAGAACTCATTTTTGTAATTTTTTCTGGAGAATGGAAGCATAGTTCAAGTTGTGAGCCATGTTTTAATGAAGATACTAACTTTCAGACTAATGATTTGTTGCATGCAGTTGACACCAGTGGTCGAGCATATGAGGTGAAGGACGGTTGTCCGATTGAAAAAGAGAAAATTGTGCCTAGAAATGCAGAAGAGGTGTTAGCTGATGAAGTTTTAGGGAGACATTCTAAAGCTCCAGTGTACACTTGGAATTGTAGTAGTATTTGTAGTGTACGACCGGATTCAATTGATTTGTTTTGCAATTTCTTATGTAAATATTCTAAGAAAAGTCTTAAACAAAAGATGAAGATGTTGCAAGAATTAGATCCTTGCAGACTGAGAGAAAAAAACAGGTTTGCAAGGGCATTCACTGGCTTGTCTTTCTAGAAAAGTATGCCAGAGTGTTTTTCACCATTTTAGGATGTTAGCAGTGCATCATACTGAAGTGAGGAAATTAGTGAGAAGGTTGTATTATGCAAAAAGTCAAGCACTTAAGCTAAAACAGTTAAACAGTGCTCTTTTGCATGGATCTGTATTAGATGTAAAGAACATTTGTGAAGAAATTTAGTTTAGTTATATTGGTGAAAAAGAGGACAGTGCAGAAACTGATACAGTAATTGAAGGCAATGTGGATGAAAATATACAGAATTTTAGTACAGAAAATTTTGGCCAAGAAATTACAAAGTTTAAGGTCATTTCAATGGAAAAGCCAAATTTTTGTTGTGTGTGGTGTCGACAAACTCATTATAAAAATCAGACTAGGTTAGTTGAATTATATGTAAAAAGTGAAAAGGAAAATAATAATGAGTGGAAGGATTTTGCAACTTATTTGTTGGTAGAGAATTGTTTTGATTTGGGTTCTGATCAACGTATTTGTAAATATTGTTATAATAAATTAAATGATAACAAAATGCCTGCTAGAGCTGTACATAATAATCTTGAGTTGGTAAATATTCCTTCTGAACTGATGGATTTAAATACCTATGAGTCTATTCTGATTCAATGTGTGCATCCATTTCAGGCTATTGTTTGCATGGAACCTAAGACAAGGAAATTGCCTCCTTCAAATTTACAGAGAGGATTAAAGGGAAGAGTTGTCTATTTACCTCCAGATTTAAAGAAAAATATTGAAACAATTGGTGTAGAAAAAGTGGAAGAGGAACCTCTAGGTATTCTAGTTAATGGCATTCCTACAAAGAGTAAGAAAATCTGGCAAGAATTAGTGGATGTTAGGAAAGTAAAAAAAAGGCAATGTTGTATTTGGTAAAAAAAATAATCAATACTACAAAAATGTAAATGTAGGAGAAGAGGAAACAGCTGTAGAAGAGAACAGTGATTTGGCAGCTGGGCAAATTGAAAACGTGGATGTGTCCAGAAGTGAACAAATTTATGAACATTATAGTGTTCATCCTCTGCATTCCAAAGAAGTAATGGGAAATGCTATCGAGTTATTCCAAGTGAAAGAAGCAAAAGGAAGTCCCATTAGTGTATGGGAAGAAAGCTTGGAAGCTTGTTGTTTTCCTCAGTTATTTCCAACAGGTCAAGGTGGACGATATGATGACCTACCTGTGCAGATAACTGCATCTGAATACTGGGCATCACTAATATATGCAGAAGATCCAAGGTTTCGCCAATGTATTCCTTATTTGTTTCATCTTCTGTTTGAGAGTGACTAGTCTGGACTTTCTTATGCAGTGAACCATATACTAAAAGGTGGCGTACATCTGCAAAATGTTTCGGCAAGGGACTTTATGGATGAAGTCCAACAGAAAGATACTGTTTTGGAATCTCAGCGAATTAATCTCATGGCATGTCAGTGTGGTACTAATGAGTATTGGTATCGTTGTCATGGGGAATTGAAATGTATGCTAATAGACTTAGGATCACCTACATGGTTCTTTACTCTAAGCTGTGCAGAGTATGCTTGGGAAGATTTACTTCAATTTCTTCGAGAGGCAAATGGAAACATAGAAAATATACAATACAAGACACCTGGAGAACTGTGCTCTTTGGATCCAGTTAATGTATCCACGTATTTCAATCATGGATTTGAAGCTATGATGTCTTTTACCACAAACAAAAAAAATCCTCCTCTTGGAGAGGTTCTGGATTTCTTTTGGAGAAAGGAGTATCAAGCAAGAGGTGTTCCTCACATACATATGCTGTTATGGTTTAAAGATGCCCCCAAATTTGGAACAGATTCGGATGACACAGTGATGATTTTTATTGAACAGTATTCTACATGTGCTGTTCCTAAAAGTACAGAACAAAAGAATTTAAAACATCAAGTCTTACGGTTTCAAACCCATCGTTGTGGAAAATACTGTCGTCTAAAATACAAATCAAAGGGCAAGTTCTACACAAAATGTTGTTTTGGATTTCCACGACCAGTAATATCAAAAGGAAGAGTGAACAATTTTATGTCATCTTTGTGACATACTGTCACAAGAAAATCACCGAAAAATACCTATAACTTAAGAAGACATGAAGAGTCAATATACATAAAAGACTATAACCCAGTCATTTTATCCATGTGGAATGCAAACATGGATATTCAATATGTTGCATACAACCCCATTGCTGTGGCTCGATATGTAACATCTTACATTGCAAAATCTGAAAAGACAGAACTAAAGGAAATGTGGGAGGAAATTTCTCATGAAAAGAGCCTAAGTAAGAAATTGTACAGCTACAGTTTGAAGATGTTGTCTCATCGTGGAATCGGAGCATATGAATGTTCAGATCGCTTATCATCTGCAGGTCTATATGCCAAATCTAGAACAATTATTTGGATGAGTTTAGGTCCTGCAGGAACACAAAATCGAGTTTTGAAATCTGTACAAAAATTGAGTATTTAGCAGAGAAAGAACTAAACAGTACAGATATTTTGAAGACAAATATGTTGGATACATACTATCTAAATAGAAGTAATCATCTTGAGAATGTTTGTCTCTATGAAGTACTGCAAACCTATACTTTTAAAAGGAATATTACAGAAGATATCAATAAACGTGTGCATGCTGTGATTGGATCTGAAGGATGTCTGGTGAAACAAAGAAAAGGACATTTGATTAATCATCGAAAACTGAGTTGCGAAACTCCTGACAAAAGGGAATTTTACTATTTAGCTCTTTTGCAACTCTTTAAGCCATGTGGTACCGAAGAGGATCTACTTGGAGATTTTCTCAGTTATGAAGATTCATTCAACGCAACCGAAAATACTATAGAATGTCTGTTTTTACTAACTATCTACAAATGTTGAACGAGGAAATACAGCAAGAAGCTACAATTGCAGCAGAGATTGCAAGAGGACAGTTCTCAAGACAGTCACAGTTCTGTTTCGTTGAGTCAGGATCCACTAGGAAGACCAATTATCCAAAATGAAGCAGCCACTGCCATGGATGGGGTGGAAAGAGCAATGGAACAAGCTCAGGAAGATGTAATAAACTTAGAAGAATTGGAAAAACAGCTAAATGTTGACCAAACACAAATATACGATTAAGTGACAGAGAAGATTGAGCATGGTTTTTGTCATGGGAAAAAAGAGTGCTGATGTACGTCATTTAAATCTGTCCGACTGTACGTGAGTGGAGAAGCAGGAACTGGAAAAAGTTTTCTAATTAAAGCAATTGCAACTTATCTACAGAAAAGAACTGAGTTGTCACTCTCTTGTGTTGTTACCGCTCCAACTGGGTTGGCAGCCATAACATTAAAGGGATTACTTTACATCGTTTATTGATGCTGCCAGTAGAGCACGAAAATAAATTAGAATACCACAAGCTATCTGGAGAAGCTTGTTGTGAAATTTCCAGAGTCCTGAAAAAAATGAAACTTCTCATTATTGATGAGGTAAGCATGGTATCAAATTTAATGCTTGCCTTTGTGCATTTAAGAATGCAACAAATTCTTAAAACAGAGTATGATGTGTTATTTGGAGGCTAACACGTCATCGTTTTTAGAGATCTACTACAGCTAACTGTAATACATGGAGCAATGGGTCATGTTGTTGATTTTGTGAATTACCCAAATAGAGATGACATTACATTTTTGAAAATCAAATTTAATGAAATTGAAGAAGTACAACAATTGAGTTGTTGTTCAGCTCGATTTTTGCTTGTAAAAGATTTATATGTCCGCCGAAAACAGTTTCCTGTTTGTTTTGTATATGGGGTGACTATTCATAAATCTCAAGGTTTAAGTGTTGATAGTGCTTTGGTGAATATTGGAAGTACTGTGTTCAAGGAGGGTATGGCATATGTTGCTTTATCTCGAATCAGAACTTTATCTGGATTATACTTGATTGATTTTGATGAGACAAAGATTAGTGCAGATCTAAATTGTGTGAAAGAGTATAATAGGTTAAGAAGAGAATATGCTCCAAATTTACCTCAAAATCCTTTATTTGAAAAGCGTGTGGTAAGTAAAAAAAGAAGATATGAGAAAAATTGTAGCGAGATTGTAGAGAAAAGAAAAAAAGTAGATGAACCAGTAATTGTAAGCAAAAAGAAAAAGGATAGTATTAAAGAGGTTGTTGGATTTCAGTTTGAAAACAGTTCTGGTGTCAACTGCTATGCTAATGTAGTGGTTAATGTTGTTTTTTTTCTTCAAACTTTACAACAACAGATTGTTGTAAATCAGGATCAAAGATTTTGTTGTTTGTTGAATTCTGTCTTTGAGAAAAGTAGAAGTGATAAAACAAAAATAGAAAGTGTTTCTTATATTCAAAATGTTTTAGACATATGTTCTGGTCTAAATCAATTTTCACAGAATATTCAGCAAGATTGTCATGAATTTCTAATGTATATGCTCGTTGTATTTCAAGATGAATAATGTAGTAAATCAGTACAAAAAAATATAACAATTAATACATTTAAAAATTATCAAGTCAAGTCAAGTCAAAACCACTTTATTCGATTAATTAAAATCATAAAAGTATACTTTACAATGTATTCATAGATACAATTTTATGAGACACAATTATAAAATACAAGAAACTCTCACTAAAAACAATTTCATGAGTATTTATAAAACCATTAAAATTCATAATTCTGGCTATATTGTGCGTCTTAATTTCCTTATTCAAACAGCTGAAACAAAATAATTTGCAATATTAAAAATGTTCCATGGGTTATCCAATAATTGTAAATATAGTAATGCTGGTTTACCCTGTAAGAAACCCTTACCCTTTAACAATGGAATTATATATTTTTTTCTGATGTCTGTATAAAAAGCATAGAATAATGTAAAGTGCGTGGTATCCTGGATTTAATAGCAATCCCAGTTCAGGGAGCTACATCCTCTGGTTTACTCCATCCCTTACAGTCCCCCAGAAGGAGGTGGATCTGGTTAAAGCGAAATCTAGTCAGTAACCAGCGAGTGAACGGTTTGGTAACAATTTTTAAATATGGTTCTATAGAGAAAGATGTAACTAATAAAAAGTGCGCCCTAACCAGTGTTTTTTTTAAATTCTATTGCCTCTCGTTCCTGTGCTCTTAAATTCAGGAAATGTATTTTTACCCATCTGAGATGAGCTTTCACAATTCCCTCAGGCTCTAAAAAGATTTCTGGGCGCCCCAATTTCATAAACATTGCCTTAATATAGAAAGGCCAATGCATCTCATTAACTCTCTCTAAAGCAAGACAATCTTTTAGGATCCAGTGATTTAGTGTAAGCTCCGGGTTCAGCCATGTTTTGACCCAACAGAGTAAAGGGGCCATACTCGCTATATCGGACACATATCCCTTGCCCAGCTCCTGATGAGTAGCAAAGGTTGCTGTAGATTGGGGGAGGGAAAGAAGTAAGCGAAAACATTTATTTTCGACCTTCTGAACCCCATCACTTTGTTTATAACCCCAGATAGCGGCGCCATATGTCGCAATCGCCAAACATTTTGCTTTATAAATAGAGAGGATAGCCTCACAGGTTTACCTCCTAGGTGCCGTGCAAAGCTGAGTATCGCTGAAGATGATCTTCCTTCAGCGTTTTTGTTTTAGCTGTAAACTGTGGAGCCCACAAACTTTTATCGTCGAACAAAACTCCCAGATATGTAAACACCTTCACCCTTGTGACCTCTGCCCCATTGCAATAAAAGGTCCTCACATTCAGCCTGATTCATCAAGCTTTTTTGCGCTCGCAAAGGGCCAGATTCTGAGAATCCGGCCCTTTGCAAGAGCGATTTTTGCATTTGGGATTCAGCATCCCAAATGTAAAAATCGCTAATTGCGATCTCGCAATTTTGCGAGGAATGACATGTAAGGAATCTCTATTTGAGATTCCTTAAATGCAATTCAACATCCTATTTAAATTTGCGAAATCGCAATTTCTAGGCGCAATTTACCGCGAGGTCAGACCTCGCGGTAAATTGCGAAAACTCAGAAAAATGCATTTAAATGCATTTTTCTGAGTTGCATGTTACACGCACACATGTCCTTTGGACATGTGTGTGTGCAACACCTGTGTCACAGATCATTTGAGGGGTGCTACAGGGTGTCCTTTGGACACCCCTGGCACCCTTCAAATCGCTATCTTATTTGCGATTAGCAAATTGCTAATCGCAAATAAGGAATACTCACCATTCATTCCTATGGGCCTTTTGGCCCATAGGAATGCATGGGGAGTTTTTCCTTATTTGCGATTAGCAATTTGCTAATCGCAAATAAAGAATGTGTAGGAATCGCAAAAAATATTGCGATTCCTACATGAATCCCGTTTTGCGAGTCCTTAATAGCGATTCGCTATGAATCGCTATTAGGGCCTCGCAAAACGGGAGAATGATGAATCTGGCGGTAAGTTCCTACGGGAGCCTAAAGACATAACATGCAACTTAGCAATGTTAAGCACCAGGTCCAAGGAGTTCATAAAGTCCCCAAATGAATTAAGTAACCTTTAAAGAGCCAACGGGGTACGTTCCAATAATACTGCGTCGTCCGCGTATAGGAGAACAGGGATGGTAATGTTTCCTATACGCAGGATATCCAGTGTGGCTTTGGTCAGGGTCTTGTCTAAGGCATTTACATATAGGGTGAAGAGTAGAGGGGCCAAAATACACCCTTGGTGAACCCCTCTTCCGGATCTAAAGTGCCTTGTGCAATTGCCTTTCTGCGTCATCCTTATAGACGCAAACAAATCCCTGTGCAAATCCGCTAAAAGGTATACCAGGGGGGAATCAATACCTAAATCGAGAAGGATAGTCCACAGCCTTGATCTGTTCACCAGATCAAAGGCTGTGGACAAATCCATAAAACCCAAGTGAATAGACCCCCTAGAGGCTACAGTGTATTTGTCTATTAATAAATGCAGGTTGAGACACAGGTCCAGGGTGCTTCTGCCTGATCTAAATCCATATTGGACATTTGTCAGGATCTCCTTCTCTGAAACCAACTCTGTTAACTTGGCTACAATTACTTTACCCAGAATTTTAACTGATGAATCTATTAATGATATGGGCCTATAGCATCTAGGATCCCCTCTTTACAATTTTTTGAACACAGGTATAAAAGTAGAACGAGACCAGGAAACAGGAAAACCCTGAGTAGCTGTAGAATTAAAAACATTAGTTAAAACTTTCGCCCAAAGTTTTGGGTTGCACTTACAAAAATCAACAGGAACTCCATCTGGGCCTGGAGCCTTGTTACTAGCCAAGTCGTGCATTGCTCTCTCCACATCCTCTTCTATAAATACCAAGGGTAGCAATGGAATACTACTGGCAGGGGGCAAAAAGGGTTCAATCACCTCATTATTCCCATAAAAAAATTCGAAGTGGATAAGCCATTCCTCTTCAGGGATATTAAATTCCAATATACCATTCTCTTCCCCAGAGAACAATGGATTATTAACAATAGTCTAGAACTTTGAGCTGGCCCTTAGAACTTTATCAGTCATTAGAGCCTTCCAGGCCTCTCTTTTAATTTCAATTTTACGAGTCTTGATCGCTAATTTATGATCTTTTCTAAGGCTAACTACAAGGGCCTTATCCCTAGGTTTAATTTGTAGTGCCTTTAATAGGGTTTGGTGGGCTTTAGAACATCTAGGGTCAAACCATCTATTTCCCTCTTTTGTCTTGGGCCTTGGAGAAATTGTGAGGTCCATAGCGACCTGAGTGCAAATAGTTTTAAAGGCTGGGATTAACAGGCCCACCGCAGTAGAGGAATCTGCACATTTTTCAATTTCTTCTCCAACCTTCTTATTTAAATTTGCAAAAAAGTCCTCAGGGATTACATTTGCCCATTTCAACCTCCTACCTTGATCTTTAGCTTTTATGGCAATACACCCTTTTCTATTACCTGAGGCATCTGCAAGGGAAAAACCATCATCCAGCTCTAAGATAACCGGGTTATGGTCACTAAAAATGGAACATGTAGCATTATAAAAAAGCATGTGCCCTAACAGTGCTGAGGATATAAAAACATAATCAATAACCGTCTCACTATCCCTTGCCCTAAACGTGGCAACCCTCTCTCTGTTGTCAAAGAAAGCAGGCTCATAGAGATCGGCACAAGACAAAAGTTCTTTCAGAGCTTCCCCTTTAGCAGTGTGTTCAAAATGTGGAGGGGACTAATAGGGGGACCATGTATTTCCTTAATACAACAGTTAGATTTACACAAATGTATATTAAAATCTCCCATCAGGATATTATGTACAAAAGTGGTTTGCCGCTCTTTATATTTTTCTAAAAACTGCATTAAAAAACAAAGATGCTCATTACTGTATACATTTTCCCCAGAATTATACAAATGAATTACAAGTGTTTTGGGGTTATTCGCGGTAGTGATTTTTGCTATTAAACAATTAGGTGAGGATGAATCTAGCAATTGTATTGAGCCTTTCAGTCTAACAGAAAAAAGATACCAAAAACACAAGGGGGAGGTAGAGCAAATAAGGATTGGATTCCAGCTCCACAAAGGTACTTTAATAAACAAAGAGAATCCAACACAGAAGTGGGGTGAAGTGTTCAACAGATGTTGAAGCACTCAGTGTTTTGTAAAATACCCCTCACACACCAAAAGGCCCCTTGGTGTCATGCTTCATCATCGGGGTCTTCGCACCCCTCTAACGGGATGCTGCGTGCTGCGACCAACGACTACGCGGGAGCACTTATAGTAAATGTGAGTGGTGGTATGTGGTGAAAATTTAAAAAGTACCTGGCACATGAGTATATAGGATTTTTTTTTTTTTTAACTCTGGCTGGTACTATTAAAAGGGTGCAGTGTGAGGTCGGATCTGTTATATCAAAGAACAGGACCTCTGGTGTGCGTCGACATGTTTCGGAGGCAAGCTCCTTCTTCAGGACGGGGGCACAACTTCCCCACCTTACTCACATATTTCTAAATAAATATCACAGTGTATTTACAAAAAAAGTGAAGTATTAGGCTAAGTGTGCCTACAGCTGTCTGCTACAAGCACAATGACCTGTAGAAAGACAAAAAGGAAAAATAAACTAATGGTTACCCATGTAACGGGTAGTTCAAGCATGTGCAGTCACCTGGAACCTCACCATTTGCTTGTAATAAGCCCTGTAAAAGAAAAGGTACTGACATCACATACAACACAGAACACATAAGCACTAGGAGTTACTGGCAATAGTTGTCATACTTATGAAGCTTGCTTGCTTGCTTCATGAGCAATAGGAACGTCAGGGGTGTTGCTTGTTTGCAATCTGTAGTGAGGAATGATGAAGGTGTAAAAGTACATTTTCACCACAAGGGCAATAAAGACACGAATGAATGAGCACAAAAGCAATGTGTGCTGTCAGAAAAGCACTACTAAAATGGCCACACATTACCTCACAGCACAACATTGTGTGAATGATTTAAAATGGACAATCATTGAGCAACTATCTTCTGAGGACGGCCTCTTCCTAAAAGAACAAAGATGGGTATTCCGACTTGGCACCCAGTTAATTGGATTAAACAATGAGGTGCCTTGGGGTCAACTATCCAACTAAAATGCTGCCCCAAAAAGTTCCAGCCAGATGCAGAAATGTGCATATACAGATCAAATTAATGAGCCTCATTGACCGTTTCTCTAATAACTTTAACCGCCAGTACTGCCCCCAACCTAGATAATAGTATTAGGTTAGATTGCTTATATGATTCCTTCACATATGCCTAAGAATCAACAAAATGAGACACTGCATCCTGAATAATGCACTGTGTGCCGGTACGCATGCGCAAAAAACCACTGCCACCGGGAGCGATCTGTGAACTGCAACACGCATGCGCGACGGACTACTACCTGAGCAATGCGCATGCGCACTAGACGAATACTCGCGCGCAGCGACGCTGGTCCATCGCAAGTCCATTCTGACACACAAGCTGCAATATGTATGGCTAAAGATCGGACGCTCCAAACATGGGCATGCAATTAACTACAAATAGCGGAACACCCATGTTTGGACATGTTAACATTTCCGTTCAATTAAATACAGGGTATAAATAGTGCAAACCCTGCGATCACCTCAAACCAGCGGAGCAGCGTGTGGGGGTAAGACGGTGATTACTGTGTTCCGTACCTGTGAGAATAGAACCTGAAACGACCATTTGAACCTATTTCCTAAGTAAATGAGAATGTACTTTTACACCTTCATCATTCCTCACTACAGATTGCAAACAAGCAACACCCCTGACGTTCCTATTGCTCATGAAGCAAGCAAGCAAGCTTCATAAGTATGACAACTATTGCCAGTAACTCCAAGTGTTTATGTGTTCTGTGTTGTATGTGATGTCAGTACCTTTTCTTTTACAGGGCTTATTACAAGCAAATGGTGAGGTTCCAGGTGACTGCACCTACTTGAACTACCCGTTACATGGGTAACCATTAGTTTATTTTTCCTTTTTGTCTTTCTACAGGTCATTGTGCTTGTAGCAGACCGCTGTAGGCACACTTAGCCTAATACTTCACTTTTTTTGTAAATACACTGTGATATTTATTTAGAAATACGTGAGTAAGGTGGGGAAGTTGTGCCCCCGTCCTGAAGAAGGAGCTTGCCTCCGAAACATGTTGACGCACACCAGAGGTCCTGTTCTTTAATATAACAGATCCGACCTCACACTGCACCCTTTTAATAGTACCAGCCAGAGTTCAAAAAATTGTTTTTTCCTATATACTCATGTGCCAGGTACTTTTTAAATTTTCACCACATCCCACCACTCACTTGTAAATACACCCCACACACATGCACCACATATAGTCATTTACTATAAGTGCTCCCGCTTAGCCGTTGGTCGCAGCACGCCGCATCCCGTTAGAGGGGTGCGAAGACCCCGATGATGAAGCATGACACCAAGGGGCCTTTTGGTGTGTGAGGGGTATTTTACAGAACACTGAGTGCTTCAACATCTGTTGAACACTTCACCCCACTTCTGTGTTGGATTCTCTTTGTTTATTAACAGAAAAAGGAAACATAAGCTCCCCTTTATCTCTTCCCGGCACTGATGGTCTAGCGGGCATATAGGATGATATTAACCATCTATCCAAAAATTACACTCCCTGTCCCACGTTTCTTGCAGGGCAATTATATCATATACTGCTATAAATTTTAACCAACTCTGGTCGTCTTTCTTTGAGCGAAGCCCCGCAATATTCCAACTTAGTAGCCTAAATTTAGCTTTCGTCTCAGTGGCCTCATTAAGAAATTTGGGGCTAGGGATTCGAGTGGGATTGATGGGGATAATAGGGGGCTCTCAGTCAATCGATCTCCTCCAGTTATGACAAGGGAGAGAACCTATTGGGCAATGATAATGTTTCTTTCTTCGGGGTTGGATGCGTACAGGATACCTTAGGGGATGACCAGACTCTAGGGGTAACCCAACTGGATTGGTAATCTATCTCATTAGGGGTGCAACATGGAGTCCGGGTTAATCTCCTAGTACTTAACTCTGGTTGTGTTCTTATATCTGCCCTTAAACTCCTGAGTGGAGAATAGAAAAAACCCAGTGTTAGGGCCCTTACATGATCTTCCTCTCTCTTCATATCTGAGGCATCCCACAGCAAACGGTCTGCAACATGAAATTTGTTAAAATTAACAATAACACAGTCCCCTTTTAAATCTTTCTGTGAATTTCCTATCTACCCAACCCGTCTAGCCATGTTAATACTAGGGGAGATTTCTGTGTCCCCCGAGCAGTTAGACTCACACCATTTTTTGGTCACTGCTAACAGGGTTTCTGTTGACTTTACCTCTCCAACCAACAATGGGGGGACCCTTCTAAGTATCACAACCAGTGGGGCTGCCTCAGGAGGGAGGTTAATAATAGGTTGGGATACTGTTTTGTTTCCATTTTGCTGTGTAGTGGGATAAATAGTACCCCCTATTTGAGCATGGATACTTTGAGCTCTATGTTTAGAAACTGGGCTCCTCTGTTGCTTCTCAGAACGATTGCGGTCGTGACAGCCTTTTAACCTTGGGGGCCCAGGTGCGGGATTTAATTTCACTGTCAGGTCTGGGGTTGAACTCCCTACATCCTCTCTCATTGCATTTCCCAGGCCTGTTTTCGACTTGGTCATTTGAGGAAACTGACCCACATCCGGGACATTATTAGGCATTGCTAGAATGGTATTCAAACGATCACGTTTTTCTAGTTTACCCGCAACACAAATATTCATAGTGTCAATAATGTCTTTGGCAATGTTTGTAAGTGCCTTCTCTATCCGAGTTGTAAAAATATCCTCCACCATATCCCGCACCATGGTCTCAGTCAGCTTAGTTGTTGTAGCGGGACTTTGTTTTACGGAGATATCTTTAGTACCTTTATCCCGCTTATATACTCTTTTACATGCTTTCTTAAGTTTACTAGGCTGTACAATGGGATCTGGGACCATATTGGGAGAGCGTCTTTGCTGTTCCGGTTCATCAACATTGATAACAGCTTGATGAGACTTCTGGACATCAGATGTAGACTTTATTATAACCAGGAGCTCCAGAGGCACTTGGTTTGTCAAAGTCTCATCCAGAGAAGAGGTCCCCGTTGTATGAACGGCTATCAAGTTCAGCCCCAATTCCATTTCTGCATTAACAATTTCAGTGCACAGGGCCCCAACAGCAGAAGTTAGATAGGAAATAATGGTTGCAGACTTTCTAGGTACTTTTGTCTTTACCCCCTGTTGTTCAAGTGTAGGCAGGAGTTTTCGCTTACCCATGATGTCTGACGGAAGCAAGAGGGGTGGCCCAGCCCGGCCTCCTTCTACCCCTGACTGCCACAGACTGCCTGCCCTTTGCCCGGGCTTAGCCCGGTGCACGTCCGCGCGCACGTCTGTGGGACAGAAATGACTTATTGATTATAGAGTACCACGGGCGGGAATGGAGGGCTGTGCTGCTCGCTGTCTGCCCAAATGGCTCCTGGGGCTTGTAGGCTCTGCTTTTGGCCCCCACATGCTCCAAACACTCTGCGCTGTGTCTCCCACGGAGCGGGAGACACAAAGTCTTTTTACGAAGGTGCTGGCCGTAATGGACGGCTGTGCTGCTCGGTGTCTGCCCCCAATGGCTCCTGAGGCTTGTAGGCTCTGCTTCTGGCCCCCACGTGCTCCAAACACTCTGCACTGTGTCTCTCACTGAGATTCGAGGTCTTTTTACAAAGGTGCGGCCGTAAAGGGAAGGCTGTGCTGCTCGCTGTCTGCCCCAATGGCTCCTGGGGCTTGTAGGCTCTGCTTGTGGCACCCACGCGCTCCAAACACTCTGCGCTGCGTCTCCCGCGGAAAACCTTTGAAATTCACTGAAAAAACCATAGGTTTCACACACGTTATAGGAAAAAATGTGCATTTAAAAACCTTAGAAATTCACTGAAAAAACCATAGGTTTCACACGTGTTATAGTTAGCTGGACATTTCACTCATACAAAACCATTGAAATTCCCCGTTATAGTTAACTATAACTCGCGCTCCCGCAATGCACTGCTGATGATGTCACATATTACATCACTCATGACATGGTCAGTGACATCACTCATGACATCACTGATGACATCTCAAAGAAAATGGACTGCTCCGCTCCGCTCCTTCCCTGAAACTTTGGGGGTGATTCGTGAAGCATAGGACCTTTAGCCAGGGCTACAGCCAGAACGGCTGAACGGAATTACACAAAATTTGGCAAAAAGGTAGAGTTTGGTTCACAGTTCATGCTTTTTGTTAAATGATGTAAATCCGTTTAGTAGTTCGTGAGAAAATCGTAGGTAAAATCATAAGTATATCTATAGGCGCTGTTGCGTGTTTATCTAGGCTCCTGATCGATAATGTGACCTTATGCCCCTATTCGGCTATAAATCCATTTATTCCCTATATTGGCATAACCGTTCAAGTGCGATTTTCTGAAAAGTCATCTCTGGCCTCACACGAACAGAGCCACATTTCAGCATAGTTCCCTCTGCCACTTCCTTTGCGACCAATTAGTGCAATGACAGAGCAGCAATCACTATCTGATATTCCTAGATAACACTCCGAGTTCTTCAACAAGATAAAAACTTAGCAAACCTGGAAATCCCCGCTTGCTATGTTTTGATTAGTAATGGAACTCTAATGAGCAACTGATAACTATCACTTCCTAGTGACATCTTTAATTGACGTCTTATGTCCAGCAAACTTGCGTCAAACCCGGCACCTGTCAGGTATAAATATTACCAACGTTGCCTTAAGCAATCGCCTGTTGTACGAGCTACTGAAGCCAGCTGCCTGCACGACCCCGTGTTGGTAAATCTAGCACTCTGTCGCTGCAGCCTGCTATCCTGTGGTGGTGAAGCTGCTGATACCATTATCGCCGCTAAAGCGCGAACTATGGTGCAGTACGCTTAAGGAGCTGAACAGTCGTCCCCCTGCGAAGACATCCAGCAGATTCCAGCTGCCCGCGGACGCTGTCCCCCCTCCTTCCTCGACGCGCTGAAGAGCAGCCGCTGCCTTTCTCGTGCAGAGAAATCCAGCTACAGCGTTTCCGGTTTACCCTCGCAGGTGACTGGGATATCGAGAGAGACCCCTGAAGGAGATGCCAATCCTCCATCATTCTATTCAGAGGTATGGTGTTGACTAAACCCTTAGACGAGAATTCTTGAAACAAACCTTGGCAAAACCAACTTAACTTAAAGCTACTTACTTGCTCCCCTTTCACGTGTTAGGCTTAGGTCAGGCACACTGGGGTAGGCTTAGTTAGAAGCACCAGTTGAGTATGTTAGCCTAATGTATATATGACTGTATATATGTTTTATTACTTTTAAACCATTGTATGGCTAAGAAACCATATCAATGCTTTTACAGTTCTATTTCGCAATACTTATCTTACTGTACGTACTTTTTATAATAACAATTATTGCAATTGTGGCAATACATTTCTCTTGTACGAGAAGAAAGACTGTTCAATAAATGTTAACCCTTTATTGACAAACGCCCGTCTCTCTATTCTCTACATCTCGTGAAAGTAAACTGCACTAGACTGACTGAGTGAAATACATGTCTATTGTTTCACACGACCCTAGAGATTGACTCTTGATCTGAGGAGCAAAGTTGTCATGTTGCACGGTTGTTGGAAAACTGAATCCCTTCTTGTCTGTGCCAAGGAAGCTGATCACTTCCCATGCAGAGAAGAAAGTTTCCAGTGACCTCTGAGCTAGTTGGTAACACAACCCAATTAAGTTTAGCATAGTCAGTGGAGGCCTGGAATATCCGCAGTTCCACGTCGATACTACTGTTTATGTTATTCCAATGCGCAGGGCCTAGTGGGAAACTAGGAACTACACTACAGTGCGTACCGTACATGTACTGTCCGCATACGCGTACGTACGCGTACCTTTACGAGCATGAGCTGCATGCTAATTGGCTGGCAACTGCCTGTCAACACTCCAAACCAGAAAGTGTTGGCAGCCATCTTGTGCCTCGGTAGACTGAGGCACAAGAAAGCAGTGAAACAAGTGTACAAAACACGCAAAGGGGGCAGGGTAGAAACATTGTGGGGTATGCGTACGTATGCATACAAGTCCGCATACCGTAAGCGTACATACGCGTACCTTTCCAAGCACGAGCTGCATGCAGATTGGCTGTGAACACTCCAAACCAGGAAGTGTTGGCAGTCATCTTGTGCTCGGTAGACCGAGGCACAAAAAAGCAGAAAAAACAAATGTGTAAAACGCAAGAAGGAAGCAGGGTAGAAACACATCATCAGCAGTGCATTGCGGGGCGCAAGTTATAGTTAGCTGAACTAACTATAACAGAGGAATTTCAATGGTTTTGTATGAGAGAAATGTCCAGCTAACTATAAAACGGATAAAACTTATGGTTTTTCAGTGAATTTCTAAGGTTTTTTAAATGCTAATTCCTAACTATAACATGACTGAAACCTATGGTATTTTCAGTGAATTTCTACGTTTTTTTAAATACTAATTCCTAACTATAACGTGGCTGAAACCTATGGTTTTTTTCAGTGAATTTCTAAGGTTTTTTAAATGCTATTTCCTACCTATAACGTGCCTGAAACCTATGGTTTTTTCAGTGAATTTCAAAGGTTTTGTAAATAATAATTTATAAATGTATTAATTATTATGTCTTTCTTTTTATACTAATTTCTTATATTTTTAATATAAATATTTATATTTATTTTATTTTTTAGATTATATTTCATATTCTTATTATAAAATACTAACAAAACTAAAATGCTAAATATTTTTTGGATTATTTATTGCTTGTCTGAACTGGGGTGGCAGAGTGGGCTAAAGAACGGTGATGGATTAAACACAGATCTTTTGACTGGGTGTGAGTGTTTGATTGATTCAGATGCTCCGTCCATCACCACCCCCTTTTGTACCGCTGACTTCGGTTGCAAGCATAACACAACTCCACCAATGCTCTTGGGGCCGTATGCTCACAATACTGTATCAATCCTTACACCTGCTTCAAGCATATGCAAGGTATTGACGCAGAATAAGCTCAAAAGTGACTGAATGAAATGTTTTACATTTCACTCAGTCACTTTTAGAAGGCGTTGCTGCACCCCCTCCTGCACAGGAAAGCCTCCTTCTGGCACAGGGCTTTACAATGTAATGCACCCTCCAGATGTATCACATTCTTAATATAAAACACCATGGCACATCTTTTGCACCACCGCTGTGTCACAAAAGTGATGCAACGTCTGTGTAAAAGAGGCACAAGGGGATTGTAAATCCACCCCTCACACATACAAATTCACCCAGACAGTTTCACTAGCAGAGGAAATTTGAAGCACAGACTTGTAACATATTTATTTACATATGTTACATTCAAGTCCTTTGGACATACTACAGTATACTATAGGTAAACACCTTACAGATTTATGCTGTAGCACTTCCTTATAGTTCTGCACTTTCACATTCTCCATACACTAGTAATATATTCATTCATTCATTTATAAACTACACATTCATTCTGACAAACGTATACACACTAACATAGAAATATAGTTCTTTCTTTGACCAGTGAAGGTAGTTCACAAAGAACTGGGTTTTTTCTTTTTTAACTTTTCAATTTTTTTTGTGTTTTGTCAACAACTTTTTTTTAAACCAAAACAAATTGAACTGGAACTCAAAAAGTATCAAACAGGAACAAAAGAATGAAAAAAAAACCTAATGTCGAGGACAGCGATGCTCCTGCATCCTGCGTTTCATCAGATCAATAGACTGTTCCCTATAACACAAAAGTCTATCGCAATGAATGCATACAATTTTAACGTCAGCAAAATCAGGATCAGTTTGTGGATGTCGACTGCTTGCTGAAAATTCTGCTGCAGTAGTTGATGTGCTTGGTGCAGAAGCAGATGGGTTCTCCTGCAACCTCCGTCTTGCAGCTCGAGCAAAGTTATTGGGGTGTAAGTTCTTCACATGTTGCACCATATTTGCTGTGCCAAAGGAGTATTTTTTAGATGGATCACCCCTTGAAAGAGTTGTTTGGCAAATTTTACAGGTTACTTTTGGAGCATTAACCTTTTTCTGCCCTTCTGGAAAAGTAAAAAATTGCCAAATTAGAGCTTCTTTCCTCTTCTTTGTAGGTTCTTCAGCAATGAAACCTCCCTCTGAAGAACTGCTGAAAGATGAGTCCATTGCTCTTATAATGATCTTCCTTCTATTTGAAATAATTGTCAGAAGAAATGATTCTTCTTAGAAAGTCAAAGTCGAATGATTATAATGGAACGGAACTTTCAACAGTTACAATATGAAAACTTATGAACCAATCAAATCTCTCCTTTTAAAGTCACATGACTTTACGTACGATTATGATGTGCTTATGCAGCTGTTTCGATACCAGTACGCATGATGTTCTACCGCAATTTGTGTAATTGTTTTAACATATGATTGTTAAAACTGTATAAAAAAAGTTCATAGTTATCCCAAATAATATTTTCCCTTAGTATGTACATTACATATATAAATATATGTTTTTAACCATGTAGAAACATTTGCGTCTTTCGCGTACAGGGCACCGTTCATGATGTCACACTTAACCTTTGATGCGACGCGTAACGTCAAACCTTATTCGTACTGTATGCACGGCTACACGCTGACTATGAGTAGCAGTACATGTATGGTGCGATCACCCTCTCAGTGACAAATCAGAGCAGAGGGCGCGCTAACGAGAATGTTTAGAAGTGGTCACCCATTGGAGATCCGATTCTGGGCCCGCCTCTGTGCACATAATAACACCGCCTCATCTCTCTCTGTTGTTAATTGTTGGAGCACACACTCACACTTGCACATGCGATGTGCACGCCCGCCCACACTCCGCACATGCCACCACCTAGCATGCTTGCTATCACTAAGCCTGGAAACCAATACATTAGTCAATGTGATGCCCCCAAGGCCATCATTCTTATAGACCGCAAAAATGCTACCAATGATGCTCCTGGGCTTGGTTTGCTCAGCCCCCGCGGTTCCCATATAATCCAAACACTGACGTGAGCACGCTCTCTTTTGCCTGCTTGTGCTGCGCTGACAGACATTGTATGCATCGATTTCACTACAAACTCACAGCTCGAGCGGAGGAGGACTCCTGACACTCAACGTGGTATCCCTACTGCTGCCGCCCAGCCACAATACCATAGGCACGGCGGCGCCTGCACCCAAAACACCCCAGACCCAGCGAAATCGCAGCCTTTGAAGACACGACAAAACACGACAGAAGCAAAGGTAAAAGAAACCGTCACGACATCAGACTCCGCTGTAAATCTTATATGCATGATGCTATTTTTTTCTCCATCATATGGCTCTCCTACCCCTTAATGGTTTAAAATTGTATGCACATAGTATAAAAGTTTCTATCTGCATCACAAGTTCCTATGCACCTCTAATTTTATAAATTATGCGTCCATAAATTTCTGTGTCGTATTTCTGTACTATGCCACATGCTTAGGCCTCTATCGTTATTAATTGTGCGTCCATCATGATATTTTTTTTTCTGCGTCACGAGGCCGTCCGAGGCAGATCCGGACTGGCTGTTGCGGGCACAGGCAATCCCATGATATTCCACAAGTGTGGGGGCCAGTTTTGGGCCCCTGTGGGCTGATTTTGTTACAGGGCCGTTTTTGCAGCATAGCTGCAAAATCGGCCCTAAAAAAAAATCGACCAAAAACTGGCCCCACCAAAGAGCTCGGTCACGCCCCCAAACTCCCCTCCTCCCGGGGGCGGCCGACCACTTTGCCAGGGCCGGTTTTGGTTACCAGTCTGGCCCTGGTCCCAGGCCTCTATTCTTATTAATCTTCCTTTGTTGATCCTAATATTTCCTTCTGTCTTACGGAGCACTCCTACGCCTTTTTTTATAAATTGAGCTTCCATGAATTTCTGTATCCTATTTTTGAAGTGTGTCACATGCTTTACAATATGTTCTTTTTATTGTATGTTCATGATGGTATTCTTTTCTGCATCACGTGCCCCCCCTACCCCTCAAGGATTTTCTATGTACATAGTATAAGGGAGGACCCAGGGGGAGCCATGCGCGAGCCGCTCTCTCCCCTGGGTTGGTTGGCGCAAGGGAACTGGCCACAGGTGCAAGGGGCGGTGATTAGCTAGTTGGAGCGGAAGGGAAAAGGGATAAATAGGGGTAGAAAGGGCGGGAAAAGGAACTGTGCCGGGGAAGGCGGGTGGAGAAGGTTGTTTTTGCCCACCGTAATCTGGACCTCACTCGCTGACTCAGTATCCAGACTGAGGATGGGACTAAAAGTATCGTCCGTACAGGGTGGCTGATTATCCATGCAGTCATCCATGGACAGTGGTGAAGCTGCTGTCTGTGATGCCAATTGAGGTTGTATCTGGGATTTAGCCAGCGGAGATTTTGAGGAACCTGGGGTATTAGAAATACACTCCATCTGGATGGAGACTTGTGCTGGTTCTATGTTTTCTGGACAGGGTTCCTTTTGCGCAATAAGCAGCGACTATTCCTCATCTTAGTGGAGTATCACCCCCTGCAGCGGTACAGTGTTTGGTCCAGGACCTTTTATGGCACACTTTGCTCGTTGTGAGACAGCCAATGGTTGACTAATCCCTGAGCTTTCCATCATAGGCTGTATAATTCGAGCAGGGCTTACAGGAGGTTGTAGATTTGTTTTTTTTGAAAAAGAGCGAAAATTGCTTTCACTCCTTAGTAGCTGTTTTCACTTTTTTAGGGCCGTTAGATCCAGTATTATCCGGCTGTGACACCTCTGGACTAGCAGTATTTACGTTCATATCGTCCAGTGTCGTAATAACTGAGACACTAGTCTGATTTAATGGTTCCGTGGAGGGTGAATCTTGTTCATCTGAGCTCTCAAATGTAGAATTGAGCCCGGGCAGCTTTTCAGAGGATTCCTTGCCCGCCATCCGAGCTGCTTCTTTTGCTTCTTTGGCCTGAAGTCGGCGAGTTCTGGCTTTAATCTGAGCATTCAACAATTTGCCCATTTTCTCCTGTATTCACTTCTGTTCAGTTTCTCTTGCTCAATCTGTCCAGATTCCCAGACTTCTCCAGGGGTATTGCTGCGAGGTAAAGTTTCTCTCTCTGCTCTTCTCACAGAGATGTAAATTGGAGTATCGTGCAAGAAAATTCTGATGAGCACTAACAGAGGGCGCAGAACTTTTCTCCAACTGTTGTGGTTTTTGCCTAAACTGTGCTAGCAGAGGCGCTCTTCTCACTTTGTAAGTCACAATTACAGCAGTTCAGGAGGCTGTGATCAAGGAATAGCTCGAATCTTCCTTTGGCTATTAGTTCCAAAACCCCCACCTCGAGCTCACAGCTGTATCATTAAACAAGTATGAGGTACTGTCCCTCCTTACCTCCACAGAAGCACACGCTGTATAAATTGTTGCTCAAATCCAACCAAGTCCACCCAAGTCCCATTCAGTTCCTGTCACCTTACTAACTTTCCTCTTTTGCCTCGTTTTTACTTTTTGCTGTTTCCAGGATGATTTGCAGCCACTCGCTCTTCAGTTTTTCCCCCCCCTTCATGTCTGCCATTGCGGCTGCCTACGATGAGGCCACCAAGTGGGGCGGAAGACTGGCTTCGTTCCATTAACTCCCTCTATGCCGGCGCACTCCCCGTTCGGCCACGCTGCTCTGCTTCCACTAAGAATGTTGCCGAAAGTGCCGCCTCACCTCGCCTTGCTCGACTCGCTCGCGTCCACCACGGGAGCCGCCTGGATTCGGCGGTACAATTTTCACTAGCAGGCAGCGCTGGGAAAAAGGAGCGATTTCTGCTTAAAATCGCATAGAAATCTCCTGCAAAGAAATCCTTCACAGTGCCCTTACAGAGAGCTACACGCCGACAGGTACCTCCAGTGTGCCATTGCAGGGGGGGGTGTTGGAGCAAAGGATCACACCCGGCTACACGGAGGCGTGGAACTCCACTAGAGGTTAAGTATGCTAAGGTTTTTGCTCATTGCTGGGGGGACAAAGGAGGAATCACAGTGGTATAATAAGAGGACACCAGGTTGCTAGGGGGAAGGGAAGTGTGGCTGCCGTGGGTGAGGGAGGAAGGACCGCATTTTGGCCGGAAGGGGCACAGGGGTAGGTTCAGGACCACTATGGAGGGGGGAGGGTTATAGGGGG
This sequence comes from Lissotriton vulgaris, assembly GCF_964263255.1. Lineage (NCBI taxonomy): Eukaryota > Metazoa > Chordata > Amphibia > Caudata > Salamandridae > Lissotriton > Lissotriton vulgaris. Next base: position 876,720,267 of record NC_141691.1, read on the forward strand.
TGGGTGGGGAGCAAAAGCAAGGAAAAAATGAAGTCTTTTATTTTTTCAGTTTGGTTATTTTTTGATCAAGGTTTTACACACTATTAAGAGAATGAATCTGTTGCAAATGTTGTCACTCTTTCCAGATGTCTAGTAAGGAACAATTGAAAGTAGTGTCATTCAATGTTAATGGTTTAAATATTAATAAGAAAATGCAGGCCATACAGATGTGGATTAAAACAGAAAATCCCTCTGTAATTCTTTTAGAGGAAACTCATTTTCCATCCATAAAATTATCTGATTTCTCTAAGTTTATGGCCTGGGCTTCCTATCAAGGTTTTTCCCCACCCTCTGTATCTCATGGAGGGACAGCTATTTTTTTTAAACAAAAACATTCAAGCAGAGGTTATAAATTCTGAAAGTGATCACCTAGGGCGCTGGTGTTGGGTTACATGTACAATTAAATATAGACAGAGACCTATAAACTTTGTAAGCTTTTACACGCCGGTTGATGATAACTTTATGATATATGAAGAGCTGTTTCAATCCTTATTGACTGTTATAGGAGATGTGATAATTGGGAGAGATTTTAATATTCCTATCAATCCTATATTAGACTCCTCTACTCAGACAAGAAGACAACTAAAACCAAAATCTTTGAAAGTTCTCCAAAACTACATAGTCACTCTTGATCTCCATGACCCATGGCGTTTAAACTTTCCAAATAAAGCAGAATTTATGTGTTGGTCAGGTAGATTTAAGTCCACATCTCGTATTGATTTTTTTTTGCTCTCTAGAAAACTTTACTTTAGTCAGCAGAGATTTTTCCATAATGGATTTTCTGATTACGCTATACCGGTCTTAGAATTTAAAAAAAAGAAATTCTGTAAGAACTCCCAAATGGTGGGTTTTTAATAAACAGTATCTGAGTGATGAAGCCATGGATTAATTCTATGAAGGTAGAGATTAAAGAATTTCTTACCCGAAAATATAAGTCCGCTCCATTAAATATCATTTGGGACTCTCTAGAGGGCTTTATCCGTGGAATTACCATCGGAAAGGATGCAGCTAGCTTAAAGGAAATCAGAACTAAGAAGAAAACCCTAGAGCAAAGAGTACAAGTACATAGCACTATAAGGCTTCATAATCCATCTAGTGCTAACCAACATCAGCTAGATCAGGCCAAACAGGATCTCAGTGCTAATTACTACGCTCAAAGTGAAGCTGTTTTTCGACAACAAGGTTAGAAGTTATATGAAGAAAGCATTTTCACAGGCAGATCCTGGCCAGCAGACTAGGGAACATGCTGCCTCTAACCTAATTAAAGCTTTAAAATGTCTGCTCACTCATTTAGAGACAGATGGCCTGGTTAAAATAGGGGATATAATGCTTAAGTATTATGGATCCATTTATAGCCAGCATCAGAGTGTAGATTCCTCTCTGCTAGAAACCTTTTTTACATAATAATAGACTACCTACGCTCTCAGAAACAGAACAACTATCCATGGCTAGTCTATTCTCTATGGATGAATTAGAGAGAGTCATTAAGGATCTTCCTAATGGTAAGGCCTGTGGCCCAGATGGGTTTCCTTTGGAAGTTTTTAAGGTTTTTCTTTGTGCATTTGCTGATTTTTTTCTTATATTAATAAATTCCATGTTAGAAGGAGGCACAATACCAGACTCCTTCAGACAAGGCAATGTAGTAAGTTTCCTGAAAAGGGGAAAGGACAGCAAGGACCCAAATTCCTATTGTCCAATAAAGTCATTAAACTCAGACTACAAAATAGTAACAAAACTTCTATCATTGCGCTTTAACCAATGTACAGCAGAATTGATCCACACAGATCAGAATGGTTTTATCGCGGGCAGACAGCTGGCTACTATTACTCATTATTTAATTGAAGCTCTGGATTATTTAGAGACACAAGGGATTTCTGCGTTAGTTTTATTATTGGATGCCGAAAAGGCTTTATACTTGTTGGTTTGGGAGATATTGTTTATTATTTTGGGGCACTTCGATGTTTCTGTTAAAATCATATGTTTGATTTGTAATTTGTATACCAACGCTAAAGCTAATGTCATCATTATTACCTCAGTGGCTGGATCAGTCTCTGTTAAACGACAAGACAAGGGTGTCCCCTATCGCCAGTCTCTTTGCTTTTTGTATTGAGCCCTTGGCAATTGCATTGAGGAACTGCGCGGAAATTCCCCCCCCCCCCATTTCATCAATGGCTAAACTGAAATTGTATGCAGATGACATCATGCTTATTATTAAACCTGAATTGCGAGTTCAAGCTAAAGTATTTCAGCTTTTCGAGGACTTTGAAATCCTGGGGGATATCGCATAAATAAAAAGAAAACGGAAATACTGCATTCCGGGGGTAAAGCTTTGGAGCTGCATCCTGACATACGTTCTTGTATTAACACTAGACCCAAGAGATATCTTGGAGTTTTTTTTCGGCATCGGTTAGGGATTTCTATGACCTGAATTTTGATCCCCTTCTTCACAGAGTTCAAACATTGTTTTCACGTTGGAACTCTCTACCAATAACTATTCTAGGTCGAGTGGCATTGATAAAAATGTCTGTTCTTCCCTTGTTGAATTTTTTGTTTTCAACTATTTCATGTTTTTTGCCAGGTTCTTTCTTTACTCAAGTAGAATCTATGTTTACAGCCTTTATTTGGGCAAAGAAAACACCTTGTATTGCACTAAGCACTTTATATGAGGATTTGGATCAGGGAGGGCTCGCCCTGCCAAATCTTAGGGAATTCTATAATGCATATTTTGCACAGTATCTATCAAGATTTAAATGTCAACTTCATACTAAAAAATTATTTATACATTTCTTTATTGATTTAATGTGTCAAGAACCTCAGATACAGGCTCCTTTGCAGGTGTTTAAATCCCCCAAATTAGTCCGCTATAAGTCCTTATTATGTTTTTTTTTTTAAACGCCAAGCTTGGTTTAAAAGATATTCTATTTCCGTTATTAATTTAACAACTTTATTATCCAGCATTCTCCCACTGACTGGTGTTACACAATGCTTAGATCTAGCTGGTAATTGGGCTGCGGCAGGGTTTTCGAAAGTTTCTGATTTTTTGAGAAATGGGAAATGGATTACCCTGGTGGAGATGTCACAATTAATTACTAGAACTTTTATTCTATTAGAGTCATACAATACTGTGCATAAGTTTCTTGCCCAACTGGATATTACTCGGTTGGGTCAACAAAGCCAATTCATAAATGAACTTTTAATTGACGAACCCGATAGAAAACCGGGGGCTTGGAGGCGCCATCTTGCCCAAAGTAGGAAGTTGGATCTTAGCTAGAAGGTGACAAAAAAAATGTCAGGATCAGGAAAATCAGGCAATGCCTTTGAATGTTTGTTTAGTTGTTAATAGATTTCATTTCAGCACATTAAGAGGGGCGAGTTGGTGGAGAATGTTATTTTCTAGTAAATGGTTACTTTATCGCACACCTGCTTCCATTTCTAAAATCCTAATTATTCTCCACACTGTTTTAGAGATCTTTAGTTATTGTCAGACCGAATGTGATATCATGATCACAGTAAATGAGAAACTAATCCTGCACGGTTTTGACCCGGATCTTTTTTTACCTGGCCAGATGGCTAAATTACTATATGTCGCTATGGCAGTGGCTAGATCTCTTTTGTTACAACAATGGCGCACAGAGCAGATTCCATCTATGTATGAATGGCTACAAAAGATGAGATAAGATAAAACTAGTGAGCGGACCTATGCGTTACGGGTGAGGGGGATTAGAAGATTTGATAGGATCTGGGGGACATTTTCTTTATTACATTTGAGAGGAATTATTGCTATTATAGGAGGCAGTAGTTTGTATAAAAATTATATTATTTATGTATACTGTGATTGATTGCTTAGCTCAAATGATTAGTGTGTGGCTTCTGTTTTATTTTATAGGCTTATGTAAATGTTTTTCTATACTAAATGAGTTTTAGAAATGGCAATGGATTGTATATTATTCATAATTTTTTATTGTCACTACGGACTTCAATACAAAAAGGATAAATTGAATCACTGGAAAGCCAGATTTTAAAGCAGAACAGAGACAGCTCATTTCCGTTAAAGATATTGGGCAAAACCACACCTTCAGCTGCAGATGATACCTTGCTTCCATTGGAAAGAAAATGTAGTTTTTCTCTATTTTTTCAGCTAAAAAAGGAGCTAAACTTTGCCGCTTTCTTCAGAGGGCTAAGCAGAAGGTGTGACAGAGGATAATGGCATGAGGGTTTTTACAACCTGATACATGAGATTTCAGGCAAAGTGCTTTTCTGCTCTTTCCAAGGACATGTGTTACTATTTACAGTGTTGAACAGATTTGAGTTCATGGTTTGCCTTCATGTTTTTTGTCCCAGTGTGAAAATAAATTCATGTTTTAAATTCCAACCAGACACATATGATAATTGCAGGTCGATAATAAACTCTCTCCTTGCATTTCGTACACAGTTGCACCAGTGGACTGGTGAAAATGAACCAGTAGCCAAAGAGGACATTCATTGGGATTGATGGCCAATTTTCATGTGCGAAAGTCGTTGTAAAGTGGGAAGTTCTATGAAAGAACACTCTCTATAAACCATGATATTTTTTAATGACTGGCCAGGTAATCAAAAAAACATCAAAGGCCATATTTATCATTATTTCACGCAACACAACAAGACACTTTACTGCACTGCACTGTGTGAAAGGGAGGGGGCAGGAATGTACTGTTATAGACAGGATTGTTTTTCTGTAGGAAGGTACACCTTCCTGTACACAAACAATCCTCAGATAATCTTTCCTCGTTCAACATGTGCTGCATAATGCAGTGCATGTAGAAAGTTGAAAAAACAAGAAGATGTAAAGGTATTTCTCCTCCCCTGAGAAAATGCAGCATTTTGAATCATTCCCATGTTTACCAATTTTGGTCAATCTGGAATATTGGCAAATCTATGGGTGGATGTGTTGGAACACCCTTGCTCCACCCATGGAATGCCTCCCTGGGGCAGAGGAACACATGCCACTGACTTGCTCTGCCTTGCATTACTCCAGACTTACCAAGCCATGCAAAGGTATGCAGGGTGGCTTTGCTTGGCTTGGAAAATATAATTTTAGGTTTCACGTCACCCTTGTGCTACCTTGCATGGCGCAAGGGCAATGCAAATCTTTCGTAAATATGCCACTATTTTTATATATTTTCAAAATTTTCATGGTGTTTTAGACTTTTAAAGGTCAAGCAATGACGGTAGGGAAGAACTACTGAGGATGGAGCCTCCTCATTTCCCTCGCTCCATGTCTGCCATGCAAGGCAAACATCAGACGGACAGGACCAATATTAAATGGCCCCATGCACAGGAGAACATCTACCTGTACATCGGGCCATGTACCTTTAGTTCAGAGGAAAGAAACACCAGCGTTCACGTTTGCAGAGCGGCCGTTTCAACATTCCACCTTCTTGGCATAATTCACTGCTTAGAAGAGAGTCGTGGCAACAGAGACTACCTTCACAGTAGAAAGACCCCTTTTAGCAGATGAGGTAGCTAAATGTAGTGAATGGTCCTCTGTGAGAAGAAATCATAAACTCCGCCCAACGCCGTCCCCCCGCCCCACATGAGACAGTAGGATGCCCAGCAAGTTCTCCATAATACCCTCACTTTACACAAAATCTTTTCAGCAATGCATTGAAACATTGAATACAATCAAGTTTTCCTGTGCATCTTTGTACCTTGCTAAGAGTTTTTGCAAAAGAAAAAAGTCGATCGCATTTATAAGTGCTTTCCTTCCCAATATGACTTTCAAGTAGTTGCTGTCAAGAACACTTCACAAACTGTAATTGTTTCTTCAAATCTTTGCAATTACATTTTTAAAATGTGGCAAGTGCGTTTTGTCTCAGGAAATGCAGTGTAGCATTTACTTGTAAAAACAACCAAAACAACAACATTTGTACTTAAAACATTTTCTTATTAAAGTATTATAAAGGTACCAGGTACATTAATGCGAACATACTTTACAACGTCCGATTAGAAAACAAATGAAACATGTTTTTAGAAAACTCCTATCGCTATTTATTAAAAGAAATGGGTCACTTTATAAAGTCCTTTCTGGATTTTTGCAAAGGAAAGTATCAATATATCACGACTCAAAACCATGAATACTAAGGTCCTAACTATGAGTCTGGCGGTCTAAATAGTCATTCCAACTTCTCAGTTTCCAATATGCACATTGTCTATCAGATATATTTGCAGTAAATAAAAGACTAAACAATACCTTTCGTACTTTTATCTGTTATTTACATTGTCTCTGGCCATGATTACAAGTGCCCCAGAGCGAAAGTGTTATTTTTCACATGTCATAAAATCTGACTTCAGAGGATTTAATATTTATCAGGTGTTATAAACAGTACCTATTCCTAGTTTATGGAAAATAATATCTGGATGTTGGCTCTTACTGACCCAATATTCGAATATCTTGGTGAATGCCTTAAATATCCCCTCAAAGATTGCAGCAGGTTTTACATACCTACACTTCAGGTTTCAGACTTTATGGCACCTGGTAATTACTGGTGTGGGTAGTTGGAGAGACATATCCAATGTATACATGTACTTTGTGGCTTTACCAAGCTAAGGCATTTTTAGTGTCATTTCACAGTCAAGGTCCTAAAAGCAGTTTTTTTATGATTGCCTCAATGTATCATTGCATTTTCCGACTGAAGGAATGTACATACTGTGCATGGAATAACTACCTGCATTCTAATCAAGCTCTAATTGACTACAGAAGCAGTAAGGCACTTATCTTGAGTCCTCATTCACACATTTTTCCCTGCAAAAAGTACTAATGTTGGAATGAAAAAGACACTTGTATGGTAATTAATGTGTGCCATTGCCCTGAGTGCCCCATTTGCACTAATATCTGGTTCCCCTGATGCTGATTGTAGGTCATGGGGTAACATAGATCATATGTGTGTGCCATGACCATGGCCTGGCTCACAGATTGTGCTTTTACTTAGACACAGTGGGGTACCAGGGCGCTACCATCATGTGGTGGAAGGCCATTGCCTTCACCACGAGATTAGTAGCACAAGTGTGGTGGTGGAAGCATACTGTGTTTTAACCCCTTCGATGCTAGGCCTTTTCCCCCATGTGCTAAGCCTTTTTTTGGCTTTTTAGGGTAATTCGCGCTTAGGCAGCTGTAACTTTTTGACCACATAAGGTATCCACACCAAATTTGTGTCCTTTTCTTCCAACATCATGGGGTTTCTAAAGATTTCCAGGCTTTGTGGATTCCCCTGGAGGTGACCCAAAAGTTAGCCAAAATATAGCTAAATTTTGTTTTTTGGGGGAAAAATTGGAAACAAATTGTTGCAAATGAAAGTGTCTGTTTTTTCCCCTGCAAATGGCATCAAAAAAGGTTTTGTGGGTCTGAAATCACCATTTTCCCAGCTTTTGGGGAATTCCAGACTTTTGTCAGACAACCAAAAATGTTTACACAGTTTTGGCATTTTTCTGGGACATATCCTATTTTTACTATTTTTTTTGTGTTTTGTGCTTTCAACCTCCTTCCAGTTAATGGTAGAAATGGGTATGAAAACAATAATGTATCCTGGTAAGCTATACATTCTTAAAAAGTAGACAAAATTCTGAATTCAGTAAGGGGTCATTTGTGTAGATCCTTCAAGGCTTCTTTATAGAAACTAACAGTTAAATATACGAAAAATTTTAAATTAGTTAAAAAAAACAACCATTTGTGTCAACGTTTTAACCTGTGACTTCTTCTATTATGACAGATGTTTGAAACAATATACTGTTACATCCGCTGGACCTTTATGGTTGTGGGGATATATAGAACTTTTAGGTTCACCAAGAACCTGATGAACCCAGAGCCAAAAACTGAGCAGCATCTTGCAATTGTTTTTTATTTTGTACAGGGTATATAGCAATTATTCTGGGAAAATGTATACACAGAAAAATCGTTATGAAAGGCACCTATGTATTTCTGAAATGGAAACAAAATATAGAGTGTAGAAACAGTAGATATTTGCACATTTCCGAAATTGAGAATACCCATACTAGCATGAGAATTATAGGTCATTTTGTAAAATGACTTCTTTTTTACACATTGTCTTTCATTTGGAATGCAGAAACGCATCGAAAGTCAAAAGGTAATAACAGTTGTTCTACAAATCTGTGTTATCCTAAGTCTCCCTATAAAAATGGTACCTCACTTGTGTTGGTAGGGCAAGTGCCCACAACAGGTAATAGCTCTAAAAGCAAGGTGAACATACCAAATTTTCACAATGAAAAGTTACCCTTTTTTTGCAAACAGCCTAGCTGTAGTTTTGTAACCCTAGCTCTGCCAGCACCTAGGGAAACCTAGCAAACCTATACATTTTTGAAAACTAGTCACCCAGGGAAATCCAGGATGGGATGACCGGACTGGCTCTCACCAGGTTCTCTTACCCAGTATCCCTTGCAAACCTACATAATTGTTAAAAAATCTATTTTTCTCACATTTCTGTGGTGGAAAGTGCTGAAATCTGCGTGGATCTACCCACTCTCCATTCCCCAAAGTCTTCTGAAAAGAATGGTACCTCACTTGTGTGGGCCGGCAACAGGAAACAGCGCAAAACCCAAAGTGGACACACCGCATTTCACAGTGAAAAATTACCCTTTTAGTGCAACGTGCCAAGCTGTAGTTTTTTAACCCTGGCTCTGCTGGCGCCTTCGGAAACCTAGCAAACCTATATATTTTTTTTAAATAACACCTGGCGGAATACAGGATGAGGTGACTTGACTGGCTCTTAGTGTATTCTGTTACCCAGAATCCCTTGCAAACCAAAACAAATTGACAAAAAAACAAATTTTCCTCACATTTCTGTGGTGGCAGGTTCTGGAATCTGCGTGGATCCTCAAAAATCCACCCACCCCGCATTCCCCAAAGTCTTCCGAGAAAAATGGTACCTCACTTGTGTTGGTAGACCTAGGGCCCGCGACAAGAAACCACGCAAAACGCAATATGGACACACCACATTTTCACAGTGAAAAATTACCCTTTTTTTGCAAAGTGTCTAGCTGTAGTTTTTGATCCCTAGCTCTGCTGTCACCTGGAGAAACCTAGCAAACCTAAACATGTTTGAAAACTAGACAGCCAGGGGAATCCAGAATGGGTTGACTTGACTTGCTCTCACCAGGTTCTGTAACCCAGAATCCCTTACAAACCTACAAATGTGTAAAAAAAAACATTTTCCTCACATTTCTGTGGTGGAAAATTCTGGAATATGAGTGGATCCACAGAATTCCACCCACCCCGCGGTCTCCAAAGTCTTCTGAGAAAAATGGCACCTCACTTGTATGGGTAGGACTAGTGCCCTCAACAGGAAACGGTGCAAAAGGCATCATGGACACACCACAAATTTCACTGCAAAAAATGACCCTTTTTTTGCAAAGTGCCTAGCTGTAGTTTTTTAACCCTAGCCCTGCCGGCACCTGGGGAAACCTAGCAAATCTATACCTTTTTAAAAACTAGACACCCAGTGGAAACCAGGATAGGGTGACTTGACTGGGTCTCACCACCCCCGTTTCCAAAAGTCTTCCGAGAAAAATGGTACCACACTTGTGTGGGTAGGGCTAGTGCCTGAGACAAGAGATGTCGTAAAATGGAACGTGGACACACCACAATTTCACAGTTAAAAATTACCCTTTTTTTGCAAAGTGCCTAGCTGTAGTTTATGAACCTTAGCTCTGCCGCAACCTAGGGAAAACTAGCAAACCTATATATTTTTGAAAACTAAACACCCAGGGGAATCCAGGATGGGACTGACTTGACTGGTTCTGACCGGGTTCTGTTACCCAGAATCCCTCGCAAACCTCAAATAATTGTCAACAGAAACTAATTTTCCTCATATTTCTGTGGTGGAAAGTTCTGGAATCTGGGTGGCTACACAAAATTCTACCCACCAACGTAAAATGGTACCTCACTTGTGTGGGTTGGCCTAGTGCCCACAACAGAAAATGGCGCAAAATGCAACGTGGACACACCACATTTTCACAATGAAAAATTACCCTGTTTATGCAAAGTGCCTAGCTGTAGTTTTTTAACCCTAGCTCTGCCGGCACCTAGGGAAACCTAGCATACCTATACATTTTTAAACACTAGACACCCAGGGGAATCCAGGATGGGATGCACCAGGTTCTGTTACCCAGAATCCCTTATAAACCTCATTTCTTGTCAATAAAAACAAATCGTCCTCATATTTCTGTGGTGGCAAGTTCTGGAATCTGCGTGGATCCACAAAACTCCACCCACCTTGCATTCCCAAAAGTCTTCCAAGAAAAACGGTACCTCACTTGTGTGGATAGGCCTAGTGCCAGCGACAGGAAACGGTACAAAACGCAACATGGAAACACCACATTTTCACTGTGTACAATGACCCTTTTTTGCAAAGTTCCTAGCTCTGCCGGCACCTAGGAAAACCTAGCAAACCTTTACATTTTTGAAAACTAGACACCCAGGGGAATTTAGGATAGAGTGACTTGACTGGCTCGCACCAGGTTCTATTACCCAGAATCCCTTGCAAACCTAAAAAATTAACAAAGAAAAAACATATTGCTCATTTCGGTAGTAGCAAGTTCTGGAATCTGTGTGGATCCACAGATTTTCTCCCACCCAGCATTCCCCCATGTTTCCCAATAAAAATGGTACCTCACTTCCATGGGTGGGACAAGTACCCGTGACAGGCAAGGGCCCAAAACCTATTGAGGCGACATCAAAATTACCTATCACAAACCAACCTGGTTTTGCAAGGGGGGTCCCTTGAGTTTTTGTCCCGGGGCTCGGAGGCCAACTAGGGAAACCTACCAAACCCACACTTTTTTGGAAATAAGACACCCGAGGGAGCCCAGCGAGGTATGGCTTGCATGGGTTACTCAATATTCTCCTACCTGGAATCCCCTGCAAAGGTCAAATTTTGCTGAAAAATTCACTTTTTTTCTCAAATTTCTGGTTGGGAAAGTTCTGGAATCTGCGTGGAACCACAAATTTCCTCCCACCCAGTGTTCCTACAGGTCTCTCGATTCAAATGGTACCTCACTTGCGTGGGTGGGTCAAGGACCCGCATCAGACAAGGACCCAAAACCTATTGAGGAGACATCAAAATTACCTATCACAAACCTGGTTTTGCAAGGGGGTCCCATGAGTTTTTGGCCCAGGAATCGGCGGCCATCTAGGGAAACCTACCAAACCCACACATTTATGGAAAGTAGACACCCGAGGAAGTCCAATAAAGTATGGCTTGTGTGGATCCCCCAACGTTTTCCTACCCAGAATGCCATGCAAACCTCAAATTTAGCTGAAGGAAATACATGTTCCCCATATTTTTGTGTGGAATCAACATGCCAGCACAAATGCCCTACCCCACAGCATTCCCCTGAGTCTCCTGAGTAAAATCATACCTCACGTGTGTGGGGTGGGGTAAGGGCCTGTGACTGGGAAGAGCCCAAATCATAGGGAATAGTGGTATAGCACCCAGAATTCTAAGCGCTACATTTTTTTAAAAATACGTTTGTAGCCAATTCTGCATTGGACACCCAACTTTGCTTAACTCACCATTGGCCTATATTAGGATGGATGTAGCACCACACAGTGCACCCTTGTCTGAGTGCGCACTGGGATGCATGTGAACCTGTGAGTTTTCAATATATGGAAGTCAGTGGATGCCTGCGGTTGTGCGCTGGCATGTATCTATACCTGTGAGGTGAAATGGGACACTTGAGATTTTTACAGACAAACCTTAACAAATAGATTATGTACAATATAGTGATGCAAGGAGGGATATATGCCTTTTCAGTAAATATGTAAAATTAACATTGAAAGACAAGCATGCACATTACAAGGATAGAAACTTGGTGGAAATAAAACCAGACTTTACAAAAAAAAAGCACTACAATTATTATAAAGCAGAAGTAGAAAACAGTAAGCCATTGAAATAAACACCCATTAGTCGTTGTAAAAGTATCTCGGCTGTTGAGGAGTACTATCCTTTTGGAATGGTGCATATATTTTTCTAATTTAGTGGAAGCGCTTCTTTTCATCAATGAAAATGATACAAAGTTGCATAAACAGGAAGTACTCGACTAAAAATATGATGTATTGGTAATGCATCACATCAACACCAAACTTCGAGGTCAAGGGCTATGCGGTAACAACGGCTTTGTGGGTAAATAAAAAAGACAGGATGAATAAAGTAAATTAATGAAGGTACAAAATATATTTTAACACATCAAATTAATCAGAGTTCGCAAAAGTAGTATTGTATTTACAGAAGCGCTAGGCAGTAAAAAAGTAATGGTGTTGGGAAATTATCACTTTTAAAAAGTGAAACAAACATTATATGTCGACATCCTTTAACCGCAAATTTTGATTTAGGATTGCAACATTGTCAATGGAGCTCAGTCAATGGGGCACAGTCGACCGTTAATTAGGAGTACCTACCCAAAAAAAATGACTTTGCCATTTCATCAAACTCCACAACTCCAACTTTAAACATCGCAAACCCCAGGCCAGATGTTCGAAGAAGCAATGTGGTTGCTAATTGTACACTGATTTTTTTAACTGGCCGATGTACTATTAAGTCGCTTAACAAAATCACCAAGCTTAGTGGTGTAATGTCCTGCGAGACACGTTCTAGTGTCCTGCAGGAAGCTCTCATCCCAGACACTCCCTCGAGGGCTGGACACACTGCACCCCAACACCCATTCATCACGGGTGCCACGAGTGACGTGGCCCTGTCAATAAAAGGGCCCTAGTGCACATGCTTGTGGCCTGTTACTGCACCTCACTACCCTGTGTCTGTGTGATTCATCGCTGTCATGTGGGCCTGAGGCCCAACACCACAAGCTTGTACATAAGGCACTCTTTCCCGCTGTAGTTAGTGTGAAAGGGGAGGGCAATGGGTGTTGCGGTGGGCGTTCCACCACAACACCCATTGATTTGGATGCTGCTCCATATGTACAAGGGTGGTGTAAATATGGGGCAGTGCCACAATTAAGGCCAGGGATATCCTGGACTTACCCTGGTGATATGAGAAGCATTTTTTAATTTCTGTTCGTTTTTGCTGTTTACATGTGTCCTGTGTTGTGCAGCACACTGGGAAATAGCAAAACGCCATTGATTGTTTATGTGCAGGAAGGTGGGCCTTCCTGCACATAAACAATCCTAAAAAAAGGACGTTTTGTCACTTCTATGTGTGGTGCAATACAAAACACATTTAAAGATTGTTTAGGTTCAGGAAGTGACACCTTTCTGCAGATAAACAATATTCCACTGCAACGTAGACACCCTTGCAAGGGTGACTGCATTGGCGTTAGGCAGCTAAATTAGCACCAGTGAAGGGGGAAACTCAGTTGTAAATATGGTGCAGCCCTACATTTCAGAAGTGGTGGGTGCGGCGTTAATTCAATTAGGCTAAAGCCGCACTCCACCACTTCTTTGTAAATATGCCCCCTAAAATGGTAGGGTTCCTAATGGCTGCCTCCATTATTTCTGGGTACAGAACTCAGTGCATTAATTGGGTGTAATGGAATTGTTTTCCCTCACCTATCTTAATTAACCCTTTACATTGTTAGAAGGATCTCATTTTGCCGGTTAGCATGATACAATCCTTCTCCTTCCATTTATCAGAGGGTCCCCTATGTAGCACTGAAGATAAAGAAGGCCTGAATTGAATTGAGGTGGAAAAGTGGTTAGCCCCAACCTTTTGGTAATCCAGTCTTAGATTATGAGGGTACAACTAGTAGGGCAATTTAAGCATTGGTGCCTTTTTTTGCTTCTATTTCCATTCTTCATCACAGAGTTTACTCACTACTCCAGCCAATTCCTTATAATTTAACCACATCTCTAAGGGACCAATCTACTAATACAATGAGACTAACTGCCCTTTAGTATATTAAAAAAAAGTCTTAGAGACCAAATACCCCTCATTCTCAAGTTTCAGAGAAGCTTGTTTGCTCCCTCAACACTAAAAGACACAGAAAATCATGTTATGGCCTCAAAATAGTACACACAATTATAATGAATGTGCCAGAAAAAGCCAGAGGAGTCTGGGCAGGTCATTTATTTCAACAGTGAATATTTCCCCCATCTGTAAGAGGAGGAAGGAAGACCAACATTTAAGGTCCATATGCGCCACTTGCAGAAGCTTCAGGACCGTGTCTCTATCCAGCTGCCCATAGATTGAGTGATGTGTATATCGAGATACTTCATGCAGCATAATGACAAGTGTTTTGTGGTTTGAGACTGCAAGGATCCACTTTTTTTTCCTGGCCTAGAGGGGTCCAATGTCTCAGACTGAGATTAATGTTTATTCTCGCAGTTGTCTTGAAACTTCCAGCTCAAGCAACAAACAGGGCAAAGAGGTCTATGCTGGAGATATTGTCAAAAGGAGATTTTTGGTAAACAAAGAGAATTTATGCATACCCAAACCAGATTGAATACCTCCAATATCATTGAAATTAATTAAATGAAATGTAAATTTATAGAGCACGGTTACTGCCCAGGGGCGTCCAAGCGCCAGAAATAGCCTATGAGCTGGATTGCTAATGGTTCAACCTTGATAGTGCATAATAAAGAGGGAAAGAGTTAGCCCTCTCTGGTGCCTCTTAGAAGCTGGAGAGGCCAGTATGTTATACCTATTAAGCTTTGCCTGAATGTGAGAGCATAATATCCAGCCACTCCCATAAAGAAATCTTGGTCCCAGTCAACTTGGTTGACGCCTTTCTTGGCACATAAGGAAACCAAGATGGTGAGCACAGCATTCCTTTTGGCCTTCTCATCCAGCTGAACATTTCTCATGTTATAAGGCCTACCAACCCTTGATGATACCCGACTAATCTGGAGGAATCTGTTCTTTTTTTAAATTTATCTTTTCATTTAACATTGGTCAGTCATCCATCAATGCGACAGTAAGACACATAGATTGTCACATTACATAATAATTTCATAGAGTGACAAACTAGATATGTCTCTTCACCCATTATCATCATCATGGTATCTGACAGAGTATCCTAACCCATGTCTATTGAATTCTCTCATGGGAGAGATACATAATTCTCCTCTATGTGTATTGCTCTTTCCCTATTTTTATCCCTTTTCCCAGACATCCTCTGCTTTTATAGACATCTTTCTCAGCAACCATGCATTTATCAATATCATTTTCCCATCTATTCACTGTCTGCATTTTTCCCACTCTCCCTGTTTGTGCAATATTACGTTTGGCCAAAGTCATCCCTAATGTAACCCAGGACTGTTGCATGGTGTTTAAATCCATGGCCTCCTTTATGTTAAGCAGACACACTTTGGGTGTTCGGGGATCTCTTTTTCACACACTGCTTGTACCATGGAAGTTATCACCATTCAGAATGGTTGGATGCCTGGGCATTCCCAGATGATGTGGTAAAATGTACCTTCGTTCATACACAACAGTAGACATGTTGAGTCCTCTCTCTTTTCAACTTAGTCAGAGTACCCCTGGAGAAATAGGTCCTGTGTAGGATCTTAAGTTGGATTGATCTAAGGTTCAGTGGGATTGCTGCCTCTCATGGGGAGGTCAGTGCCTCTTGCCATTCCTCATCTTCTAGATTACCAATGTTGCCTTGACATCCTCAGTGGTTGGAGTGGGTCTGGCAGGTTATTGCTTCATGTTTGGTAGGCCACAGAGATTGCCTTATGGTGCTGGGGCTCTGTTAGGAGTTTATCTTCTAACGGTGTCGACTCCAGAACCTCCTCACCTCTAGGAATGTGCGTTATTAAGGCATGCCGGATTTGTAGGTATCTGTATATTTCTTTATTTGTCATTTTATATTCTTTATGCAGCTCTGCCAATGAGACTACCTTTCTTTTTTTTCCAAGGATCACCTACTACTGAGATGCCAATTGTGTCCCATTAATGAAACCCAAGGTATCTGTTTAAATTACCTAATTGTTCTGCATCCCATAGAGGCGTTGCTTGCATCACATTTCGGTGCCAGCCTAGTTTTGTTGTTGCCTGATGCAATATAGCTATTGTTTGTGCAATTTGGCCGGTGAGTTTTTGGCATTTAGGACTCACATACAGTGCTGTTTTGTACACTCCGGGTCCTGTTTCCCTGTGTTTTAAAGGTGTGCATATGGTCTTTCGCATTATTTTGTGATAGTAGGTCTTAATGTCATAACTGTCTCTGGTACATGAATCTGCCTTTTTGAGTGTTTTAGAAATGGGATTTCTGGTTGGCTAGAGCAAGTGCCCAGGCCAGGCAGAAACCACCACCCTAGTCAGGGCAAGTGAGCTACACACTGAAGATAACCCCTGCTCACTCCCTTGGTAGCTTGGCACGAGCAGTTAGGCTTATCCCAGAGGCAATGTGTAAAGCCTTTGCGCAACACACTCACACAGCAGCGACTCACTAGGCACACCACAAAAGAAACTCAACACAAGGTTATATAAGAATAGCCTTTGTAATACTAATAAACACATTACGTCATAACCACACCTATACACTGTGCAAACTGGCACTAGGCAATATTCACAGGGGATTATATACAGGACCAGGGCAATCGGGCCACTGTCAGAACCATCTGAATACAGGTAGTAAACATAAAAAACAACCAGTAACTACAGGTACAATAATGACCTCAGATTTATCACATTAGGCATTAAACACATTAGTCCAAACCTCATTAGCATAAACAATTACTCCTCACCAGCATAAACGCGTTAGACATAACCTTTCTGAGAATAGCATTAGCCTAAAACACAGTATGCCAAAATCATGTTAGGCATTACATTAGCATGAACACATTAGGCAATCATCATATTAGGCCTAAACACATTATGCATAACCCCTTCGGCATGCATTCTAACTTACTGATGCCCCTCCGTATGAAGTATTATGCAAAACATCATAATTGGCAACAGGGCACCACAATAACCATGACACAGAGGGGTCATGGGTATTGCGACCCCTCGGGCGCTGTGAGCTCAGTAAAGCTATCACACCTAGAACACGGTATCTCGCACGGCCGCACAGGAATTCGCCAGCGTTACTAACCACCCTTACAGGGGTATTCAACCTACGGGAGTTCACTCACTTCACTAACTCCTCTTTTACTAGCCTGCGCGGTATCCTGACTGAAAAACTTCTTTAATAGCTTTACTGAGCTTGCATCGCCCGCAAGGACATACCAAAGTTCTTTTTATTCATATCTACTTTGGAACCGGATTACCAAGAACTCGAACCCAAGCTTTTTTGATTAGTAATTAGAGAGTCCACATCAGGGACTTTCACATTCAACCTGGTCTTGAGCCCGGCCGGGTCGGAAGTATCACCGGCTTAGTGACTTTTTCTGTCTATTACTTCAACTATACAGCCCTGAGGAGTCACATTTCGATGCGTCGAAACACGTGTCGGCTGGCTGCAAAGACATTAAATGAAGATTCTTTTCTAAAGAGATTGTGGTTTTTCTGACAGTTGTGACTTAAATGTAGATGTGTCCACAGGGACACTGTAATTTGCTTTACTTTCTTGTTGTGTGCAGTGGGCATTTTTGCTGTTGTCTCTTAGCGTACTGTTCCTCGAACACACACCTTTGAGGGGTTACAGGGATTACCCCCCTTACCTACTTGCACCACCACCTATCTATTATTTTTCAATAATTCTTTGCGTTAAATATTAGCAGAGCGCCAAACATTCCCCTTATTCTAAAAACCCTATCCTTTTTGCTACTTCTGTGAGTTCAGGTACCCCAAGAATACGTATGTTGCTTTGACATACCCTACCTTCATAGTCATCTAGTTGCGCCTCCAGGAGTTCACTTTTGGTGTGTAAGTACTTGACTTGCTGCTTACTGCTGGATGTTTCCTTTCTGAGGGAGTCCGTAGTTCCTTCCACTTCCTTGACCCTCGTATCCATATTACCTAGATCCTCCCTGCCCAGGGTAAGTTCTGTGGAGACTGTGTCGAGTATTGCTTCCAATGATATTTGCATATTTTTAATAGCCACCATTATGTCTTGAAGGGTAGGGTCTGTGTGCTCTGTGGAAGTTTGGGTTTGTGTCTAGGTCGCGGTCATTGCGTTGCCTTGTGAGTCTGCACCTTTCTGCCATGCATACTTGTCTAGTTTTGTTGGAGAGCAGCACGACCAGACTTGCCGCCTGACATTTCACTGGATGGACGGAGGTGTAAGTCCGGGATCAGAAACCGCTTGGTGGTACCTGATGCCTGCACTCGGGCTGGTTGCCTCATTCGGCCAGTTAGGTCCTGCCAATGAGGCTTCTCTTCTGTTGCTTCTATACCAACGTTGATAATGAGCAAGTTTAAGCTCAGAATGGGCTACATTGAAAGTGTCTTGTGTTGTCTTTGCAACTGATGTACAGATGTGGATCAATGAGCCCTCTCCAGTGGCTATCTGTTGGTTTGCCTGGTATGGGTCTCCACTTCTCAGCATAGGTAGCTCTTCCTGTACACAGTTACTGTCCACTTCCCTCTCTTCCGGGCTTCTGGTTATTGCTTCATGATCCCTTCTCAATCAGCTCACCTTTGTCAATTGATGGTCATGTACACCCACTCATGCTCGATCCCATGATTTATTGCTTGAAGCGGTCGTTCATTTCGTTTGTCCCTAATCAGGCCGATGCACTCCTCTGCCTTGCGGCTGTACCTGAGCTCCCCCTTGCTGACTGGCAGGAGGTTGTTCTATTGGATCTGCCCCCCCCTGCACTGCGCTCCCTCCCTCCCTCTGCGCCGGTGTCGACTCTGCCATCTACCTCCTTGGGGCCGACGGTTGCTCCCTTCGAGGTGAGGTAGTTGGTCCTGCACCTCCCACATCTCCCCTGTGTGCTCCATCAGTCACAGCCAATCTCCCCAACTCTGCAGCAGCTCACCTGTGACTGACCGTGTTCTCGCTCGCTGCCGGATGGGTCAGCCGCGGGGGTACGCACGTCCGTGCGGCCTCAGATGTGTCGCTACTTCGAGCCCAGGGCGTGGCACCCTACAGTGGTGAGTGTAACTCCTCCAAAGGATCAGGCTGCCACAATATTTCCATCTGCTATAAGTGTAGTCCGCGGCCCGGGCGGGCCATTTTCTAGCCCGATTACCCTCTTAGTTGGTGCCAAGTTAGTTTCCTCCCATTTCACTGGTTACAGATGATGATTTCAGTGCATATTACTCTGGATAATGTGACAGATGGTGGGGGATTACCGGAGTGGGATTCCGCAGCCTTGTTAGGATGCAGCGACTCTCATTGGCTGTTTGCCATGCCCCCTGGATGAATCTATTCTTGAAGCAAAGACTCCAATTTCAAGAATAAGATTTTCCTAAATAGTTCAGCATCTATATTCATCAAAAAAATAGGCCAGAATGAGGTTAGAGATGTATTTGCCTCTCCTATCACAGGAACAACCCTGTTGTCTGCAAATGATTTGAAAAGAGCTGTTAACTTTGGGTGAAATAAGATAACAAATATCTGCTAGTAGCTATCCCCGAAGCCTTTAGGCTGCAGGGCCTTAATAATTGTAAGGACTTTTATTGCAGACGATACCTCGTCTGTGGTAATCATTTCTTTAAGGACCTCAATGTTTGGGAGTGAGACATGGCATGGTCAATTCCTTGAGGAAGGCTAGTTGTCTTGTAGTGTAGTTCCTATTTTCCATATAGGCCCTGCGCATTGGAATAACATAAACAGCAGTGTAGACGTAGAAGTGCGGTCTTCCAGGTCTCTACTGACTATGTTAGACTTAATTGGGTTTGTACCAACTAGCTCAGAGGTCACTGGAAACTTTCTTGACTGAATAGGAAGTGATCAGCTTCCCTGGCTCCGACAGGAAGGGATTCAGTTTTCCAACAACCGCATAAACATGACAACTTTGCTCCTTAGAATAAGAGTCAATCTCTAGAGTCGTGTGAAATAATAGACAGCTATTTCACTCAGTCAGATGTGCAAAAATTACTTTCACCAGGATGCAGAGAATAGAGAGACGGGCGTTTTCAAGAAAAGGTATTGTTTATTGAACAGTCTTTCTTCTCATGCAAGAGAAATGAATTGCCACAATTGCAAGACTTGTTATAATAAAAAGTGCGTACAGTAAAAGGAGTATTGCGAAATAATACTGTAAAAGCATTGATATGGTTTCTTAGCCGTACAATAGTTAAAATGAATAAAATATATACATTCATATATACATTTGGCTAACGTCCTCAACTGGTGCTTCTAACTACGCCTACCCCGGTGTACCTGACCTAAGCCTAATACATGGGAGGGAGTAAGTAAGTAGTAGTTTGAGTTAAGTTAAGTTTTGCCAAGGGTTTGCTTCAAGAATTCTCTCTAAGGGTTTAGTCAACACCATAACTCTGGAATAGAATGCTGGAGGTCTGGTATCTCCTCTCAGGACTCGATATTCCAGTCACCCGCAAGGGTAGGCTGGAAACGCCGGAGCTGGATTTTCTCGGCAGGAGAAAAGACAGCGTCTTTCTCAGCGCGTCAAGGAGGAGGAGGGGCAGCGTCCGTGGGCTTCTCGCATCTGCTGGGCTCTGCAAGGGACAGCTGTTCTGCTCCTGTATTCACCACCACCATTGCATTTGCTTAAGGCAACGTTGGTATTATTTATACCTGAAAGGTGCCTTGTTTGACGTAAGTTTTTGGACATAGAACGTCAATAAAGATGTCACTGAGAACTGGTCGTTCCTACAGTGCTCATTAGAGTTCTATTACTAATGAAAACAAAGCAAGCGGGGCTTTCCCAGGTTGCTGGGGGTTTTATCTGTTGAAAGAACTTGGTGTGTAATCTAGGAATCTAAGATAGTGGCTTCTGCTGTGTCATGTACTGTAATGAGCTGCAGAGACGAGTTTCTGAAATATGGCTCTGATCGTTTATGCCATTATAGGGGTATGAATTGATTATAGCCGTATAGGGGCATAAGGTCGCAATATTGATCGGGGTCCTAGATAAAACACAACAGTCTACTATCCGAAGGGTTATCTGCTTAAATACAGTGTATAGTGATCACAAAATGCCCACAATTTCTCATCTTTAGAAGTCAATGATTCAATGACAGGTGAAACAGTTTTGGGGACAAAGCCTTTTTTTAAATTAGTTATTTGACTAAATGTGGCCTTACCCTATTCCCTGGGTCGTGTGACATCTCTTTCAGAAGAAGAAAAGCTGACCAAGCTTTGTTGATGGCAATTATATTGAGTTTGGCAGTTTGCCCTTCAGGTTAATCATTAAACAAAAGAATAGATTTGCCTTCGAAGATTGTTCCTCTCTCATGAGCTCATCTTGCAAATTCTCCGTTTCAACCCCACAACGAACACAATAAACTTACCACTTATGGCAGCTTTAAATCTTCTCTATTTGAGCTGAAAGGTTTACCTTTAGGTACGTATCTCTTAATATGGCTGATGTAATGCACCACAATCATGTCTGAGAAATTGCACAGCAGATTGATTAAATGATCGACGGTGGGGCATGGTCAGAAATTACTATTGGGTGAATAGACGCTTCAGTTCCAGAAGGTACTAGAGCAATCTTTATTACAATCTATTCTAATCAAATCTTGAATATGTTTTCTCTCAAAACAGTTTTCATTTGGAGGCTTTAATACTGCCCACAAGTTGACAGCATTGGCCTCAAGCTGGGTGTTGCTCAGTCCAGCAGTTGCCATTATTTCCTATTTGATTATGATGGAAGTGTGAAGCTGTCTTACCAGAAGTGCCAGGCCTCCCCTCAATGCAGTGACCGTCAGAGGTTTAGCTCAGGAAAAGGTGGCTCTCGTGTATATTGTGAGAGTTCTGGTTGGCAGAAGGCAAATGTTGCTTTGGGAAGCTTTATGCATTCCATAGTTTCAATAAGCTGCATTCAAAGGAGCTTAATTAAAGAGAAAAAGAAAATGAAAACAGAGTACTGTGACCACTACCCACTTGAGTGCATCAGCATGAACTACTCCTCAGTCGTAGTTCACATGACACTCATTTATTCCAGTCTTCAGTCTGGGCCCTCAGACTCAAAGCACAATTTTCGGCTCATGCACACCACTTATGAGACTGAGTGACTGTTTTCTTTCGTGAATCATTTTTTCTCCTATTTCCTAGTTACAAGTCGGAGTTCTTCCAGGTGGCATGCCAGGTGGTGCCACATCACCTTAGTCGGCAATGCAGCCTGGCACCATATCATATCTTAGAAATCAGTGTATCAGAGGCCTGCTCCTCAACAGACAATGAAGACCAGTAGACCAGCATCATGCCAATGGATCGATATGCCTCACAGGAAGTTATTAGGGACTTCAGAACAGGGATCCAGAGATAAGTGCACCAGCAGAGACAGATGGAAGTTGGCCCTGGTGGAGTGGGTTGCATGTGTTCAGTTCAGGAAGTACCTGGCTTGACAGTTCAGGCTAGACTGTTATTATTGGAGCAGGCTCAAATTGATTTGCATATTGCTGGGTCCAAACTAAAGTGGAATCGTGTTGCAAATAACAATGGATTGAGATATTTCCCCAAGTAATTACCAGTGGCTGAGATTAATTCAGTCATTTCCATTACTCACTTTTCGTATACTTTAGTTGTGTTACCCTAAGATGGACGGGAATGCCCTGACGTGGGTCCCGTGCACACGGTGTCACTGGAAACAAGCTGTACCTAGTTTATGAGTCCATAATTAGGGTTAGGTCAGTCCTGGTAGGCTTGTGTTTTGGTTCAGGGAGGACCTGCCTTTGCCGTTTAGTCAGGACTTTTCCTGTTGGCATGGTGTGCAAAATAACAATAGATTGGGATGCAGTCATGAGTGACTACCAGGGGCTGAGATCACTTCAAGCATTCTGACCATCACTGTTTTGTATACTTATTGTTTATTACATTTGAGCCAGCGTGATGAAATTCAAAAATACTCTAACAGTTGTGACTCAAGTGGTGTACCCAGTTAGTTGATTTAAAATCTTCTTTTGCCCTATTGAATTTCTTTTGACCGTTTCTTGGCCGAATATGTTCTACTGTGACGTTCAGGAGTTTTACCTTAAAGACTTTAAACACATTTTACCAAAACTTTGTGACTACTTATTTGTGAAACTTTTTTCCTGTTTACATACCTTGATCTGGACCTCTACATTCTTTAAACGTGATTGCCTTGGTGATTGGCTAGCTTTTGGATATGTGCCACATTTAACCTGTATGAGGATGCACTGTCCATATTGTATGAAGTCTTGATACACTTTCAAATCCTACAGTACTCCAAAAAGAATGATTTGCGAGTGCAAAGAAATCCATTAGCAAAGTGCAAAACGGAGATTAAGAATTTCAAATTGATCTGAGATGTACATTTTCCACATTGCCATTTATTTTCAAATTTATCAGAAAAGTGGGTGTAAAATGTTCTAAGTTGCATGGAAGCTGATAACTTCACTCATCATATATTGTTTTGTTTAAAAGGCACAGTTCTATAGAATACAAATAAGTGGAAGGGTGCAAAGGCCTATTCTGCTAATTGTTTAATCTAAAAGGTTCAACACTAGTCTTTTATAATTTGTAAGCTATGAAAAGTGAGTGAAAGTATGAAATAGGAATATCAAATAGGAAATCGTCAACAAACAACTGACCCCCTACCTCGAATAGAAAAGCATCCTGGACCCGTCCCAGTCCGGGTTCCGCAGCAACCACAGTACCGAAAATGCCCTCATTGCTGCCATCGATGACATCAGGTCCCTACTTGACAACGGAGAAACAGCGGCCTTCGTCCTCCTGCACCTGTCAGCCGTCTTCGACATGGTCTGCTGCAACACACTACGCACACGCCTCCACAATGCTCAAATCCAAGAGAAGGCCCTGGACTGGACTACGTCCTTCTTCTCTGCAGAACCTAGAGCGTCTGCCTCCCCCCCTTCTGCTTCAGTGCCACCGAGATCATCTGCGACGTACCCCAGGGCTCTTCCCTCAGCCTGACGCTGTTCAACATCTACATGGCACCCCTAGCCCACGTCACCTGACAGCACAACCTCAACATCATCTCCTACACTGACAATACTCAGCTGATCCTCTCTCTCACCAAAGACCCTAACACCGCCAAAACAAACCTTCACAAAGGCCGTCGCCGAATGGATGAGGAACAGCTAACTGAAGCTGAACTCGGACAAGACGGAGGTCCTCATCCTCGGAAACACCCCTTCCGCCTGGGACGACTCCTGGTGGCCAACCGCACTGCAAACCGCCCCAACCCACACCGACCAAGCACGCAACCTTGGGGTCATCCTCGACTCCACCCTCTCCATGACTAAATAGGTCAACACCATCTCCTCATCCTGCTTCAACACCCTCCGAATGCTCTGCAGGACCTTTAAGTGGATCCCCTCCGAAACTCGAAGAACATTCACCCAGGCCCTCGTCACCAACTGACTGGACTACAGAAATGCGCTCTACGCAGGAACGTCAGCCAAGCTCCTGGGACGACTGCAACTCACCCAGAACGCCTCGGCACGTCTGATCCGCGACATCCCTTGGTGCAGCCACATCACACCCCACCTGGCTCCCCGTCAACCAGAGGATAACCTTCAAGCTCCTCATTTATGCACACAAAGCTCTCCACAACACCGGCCCAGCATACCTCAACAGATGCCTCAGCTTCTACACCGCCCACCCACCAACTCAGCTCCGTTCAACTCACCCTCGCCACAGTCCCCCGCAACTGAAGAACGACCGCCGCCGGCAGATCCTTCTCTCACCTTGCTGCCAAGACCCAAAACCTACTGGCCTTCAGAAGACTCCTCAAGACCTGGCTCTTCGATCAGTAGCAGCACCCCTCTCCCCCCCAGCTTCTTGAGAACCTCACGGGTATGTAGTGCACTTAATAAATATCTTGATTGATTGATTGAGTGGTTGAAAGAGAAGAACTTCATACCAGAGATATAAGACAAAGGCCATACAGAACTGTATTACCTTCCTTTGCTGAGGCCACCTGCATACTCTTTGTCTTCATTTGGTGGGCTTACTGGCCTGCCTGCCTGTGCAGACAGGAATACTAGGCGCCGCTATTTTACAGAACACTGAAGTCATTGTTCAGATGAGATATGTGGGTGAGATCCATCGTTGAAACTCAAATTAGGCACTTTATTTGGTGCTAAGAGCAGTTTAGGTGAGGTTGGTGTTCTAAGTATTGACAAAAAGGAAACCTATGATGTTACCATTTTTTACATTATTATTCCAAATTTGCAGTTCTGGTGAATGTTGTCTTCTACCTTGTTTATATTCACATAATTATTATTCATGCTGTGTGCATTATGATGATTTAAAAAATACATCTTGAAATATATATCTAGTGTCCTGAGGTTTCTAGGTGTGTCCCTCAATAATAAAATAGGGATTGTGATCCACTAACTATACTAGTGAAATCTGATAGCATTGATTGTTTGCTGAAACGCATCACTCAGATATGGCACAGTGGGATGTGGGGTAGTTGGCCTTCTGTTGAAGTTGACACACTAACTAATTCATGAGTGCCATCGATTCTATGCCTAGTCAGGAAATGTGCTTGGGAGATACATTCCAAAAATGTATCATGTTTAGGCTATTCATCCCCTACATGGCAGGTATGGCAACAGCACCTGCGAAACAAAAATCCAGCCCTCCAAAGACACAATTTCAGCTGATCACAGTTTGCAGGTGACACAATCTTTTTGGATAAGACAATTCTTGCCTGTAATATTCACCGATTCGTCTGCAAAACAACTGTGACACTAAATGGTTGGTAGACAAAGCAGACAATTTTTGGCCCAGATTTACCAAGACTTTGCTTTTGGTTTGCATTATTGTTTTAACTCAAACCCAAAGCAAACTCTGCTGGTGGGATTTACAATCCAAAGCAAATTGAGATTTGTGTTGGATTGTAACCCCAATTTACGCAACTCAGCACAAGAGCAATGCATTACTCTTCATCAAGGAGGCATTCTATAGGTGGGAGATGCGCATTCCCATGGAACCACCCATGGGTTTTGATACAGATCCAAACAGAGAAATGTTAACTGGCAATCCTGCACTTTACTGAGGCCGGCAGAACAAGAAGAAATGTTTTAATTTTTCCTCATTTCTCAACCTTTCTTGTGTGTTGCATTGTGCAGCACCCATACAAAAAGGAGAGGAAAACCTATAGTTTTTGTACAGGAAGGTACTCTTTCCGGTACCAAAACTGTACTCACAACAAAGCAGGCACCGTTGCACTATGGCACAAGGGTGTGTGGGTTTGCGCATGGGAGCCAAAACTGAACCATTGCAGAGTGGAACAGCACCACATCTTAGTAAATGTGGTGCTTTTCTGTTTCTGCTATCTCCCGGTTCATGCAGTACTTCAACTGTACTTGTTCCACTTCGCTGCATAATTGCCTTGTTAATTTAGCCCAAAATGTTTTTATTTTTGGCTGGAAAAGAAAGAAACTCAGCACATGGTCACCCCAGGGGGATCAAAAGAATCCAAACCTATAAATACGTAGGTCTTTTGTTTTGTAAGAGTGGAGGCTATGACCTACATTTCTATTTCATAAAACTGAAGGCAGTCTTCCTGATCAATGTCTTGAAATAACTGCTTAAAAAACTACCTCGGGCCATACATGTTTCAATTCTGAATGCTAGGAGAAACACAAGCCTATATACCTATCATTACAAGCAAGAATATTTTTTTTTCAGATGGGTTGAAGTGCACCAGCCTTAGTCGTACATAATTCTGCCAGGTCTTCTTACTCCTTCCCCCTGCTGACACTTAAAGCTGGCAGTGTGTTTAGTAAAGCTATATTTGTCCGTTAAAGCAACTAGGTTAAGTATTAGAAGTTCTAACATTGGAACGTTTAATGCCCTGCTGTGGTCTACAAATGAAGCATTATAGGTGCAACCGGGAAATGTCTGCCTTAAATAAGTTGCAACAAAAACTCAGTTGATGGACAGAATATTGAACAATGTCATACATTCACCCCAGTACAAGGATCTGGGCCTAAATCCATCGTTTTTTTGCACTCCACACCACCCTGGGTTAGACACTGGCTATGTGCAAACCAGCTCTGACCCTGTGCCTCATAGGAACAGTCCAGTCCGAACTACCAAGCCATGTCTTTCCCAGACTGGAATCAAGCATCCAAGGACCGGTTTCTGGCTATCAGCCTTCATCAGCCTGGATAGCTTGACTCCAGTGGTGTGGAGAGCCTGGGACGCACGTCTGAGTATACCCAGCACACTCGGGGTGAAAATTGCAAAAAACACAGTTGATGGACAGAATGTAGAACAATGTCATACATTCACCCCAGTACAAGGATCTGGGCCTAAATCCATCGTTTTTTTGCACTCCACACAACCCTGGGTTAGACACTGGCTATATGCAAATCAGCTCTGACCCTGTGCCTCATGGGAACAGTCCAGTCTGAACTACATGGCTTGGTCGTTCAGACTGGACTGTTCCCATGAGGCACAGGGTCAGAGCTGATTTGCGTATAGCCAGTGTCTAACCCAGGGTGGTGTGGAGGGCAAAAAAACGATGGATTTAGGCTCAGATCCTTGTACTGGGGTGAATGTATGACATTGTTCTACATTCTGTCCATCAACTGTGTTTTTTGCAATTTTCACCCTGAGTGTGCTGGGTATACTCAGACGTGAGTCCCAGGCTCTCCTCACCACTGGAGTCAAGCTATTCAGGCTGATGAAGGCTGATAGCCAGAAACCGGTCCTTGGATGCTTGATTCCGGTCTGGGAAAGACATGGCTTTGTAGTTCGGACTGGACTGTTCCCATGAGGCACAGGGTCAGAGCTGATTTGCATATAGCCAGTGTCTAACCCAGGGTGGTGTGGAGTGCAAAAAAACGATGGATTTAGGCCCAGATCCTTGTACTGGGGTGAATGTATGACATTGTTCTACATTCTGTCTATCAACTGTGTTTTTTGCAATTTACACCCCGAGTGTGCTGGGTATACTCAAACGTGAGTCCCAGGCTCTCCGCACCACTGGAGTCAAGCTATTCAGGCTGATAGCCAGAAACGGTCCTTGGATGCTTGATTCCGGTCTGGGAAAGACATGGCTTGGTAGTTCGGACTGGACTGTTCCCATGAGGCACAGGGTCAGAGCTGATTTGCATATAGCCAGTGTCTAACCCAGGGTGGTGTGGAGTGCAAAAAAACGATGGATTTAGGCCCAGATCCTTGTACTGGGGTGAATGTATGACATTGTTCTACATTCTGTCCATCAACTGTGTTTTTTGCAATTTTCACCCCGAGTGAGCTGGGTATACTCAGACGTGAGTCCCAGGCTCTCCGCACCACTGGAGTCAAGCTATTCAGGCTGATGAAGGCTGATAGCCAGAAACCGGTCCTTGGATGCTTGATTCCGGTGTGGGAAAGACATGGCTTGGTAGTTCGGACTGGACTGTTCCCATGAGGCACAGGGTCAGAGCTGATTTGCATATAGCCAGTGTCTAACCCAGGGTGGTGTGGAGTGCAAAAAAACGATGGATTTAGGCCCAGATCCTTGTACTGGGGTGAATGTATGACATTGTTCTACATTCTGTCAATCAACTGTGTTTTTTTCAATTTTCACCCCGAGTGTGCTGGGTATACTCAGACGTGAGTCCCAGGCTCTCCGCACCACTGGAGTCAAGCTATTCAGGCTTATGAAGGCTGATAGCCAGAAACCGGTCCTTGGATGCTTGATTCCGGTCTGGGAAAGACATGGCTTGGTAGTTCGGACTGGACTGTTCCCATGAGATACAGGGTCAGAGCTGATTTGCATATAGCCAGTGTCTAACCCAGGGTGGTGTGGAGTGCAAAAAAACGATGGATTTAGGCCCAGATCCTTGTACTGGGGTGAATGTATGACATTGTTCTACATTCTGTCCATCAACTGTGTTTTTTGGAATTTTCACCCCAAGTGTGCTAGGTATACTCAGACGTGAGTCCCAGGCTCTCCTCCCCACTGGAGTCAAGCTATTCAGGCTGATGAAGGCTGATAGCCAGAAACCGGTCCTTGGATGCTTGATTCCGGTCTGGGAAAGACATGGCTTGGTAGTTCGGACTGGACTGTTCCCATGAGGCACAGGGACAGAGCTGATTTGCATATACCCAGTGTTTAACCGAGGGTGGTGTGGAGTGCAAAAAAACGATGGATTTAGGCCCAGATCCTTGTACTGGGGTGAATGTATGACATTGTTCTACATTCTGTCCATCAACTGTGTTTTTTGCAATTTTCACCCCGAGTGTGCTGGGTATACTCAGACGTGAATCCCAGGCTCTCCGCACCACTGGAGTCAAGCTATTCAGGCTGATGAAGGCTGATAGCCAGAAACCGGTCCTTGGATGCTTGATTTCTGTCTGGGAAAGACATGGCTTGGTAGTTCGGACTGGACTGTTCCCATGAGGCACAGGGTCAGAGCTGATTTGCATATAGCCAGTGTCTAACCCAGGGTGGTGTGGAGTGCAAAAAAACGATGGATTTAGGCCCAGATCCTTGTACTGGGGTGAATGTATGACATTGTTCTACATTCTGTCCATCAACTGTGTTTTTTGCAATTTTCACCCCAAGTGTGCTGGGTATACTCAGACGTGAGTCCCAGGCTCTCCGCACAACTGGAGTCAAGCTATTCAGGCTGATGAAGGCTGATAGCCAGAAACCGGTCCTTGGATGCTTGATTCCGGTCTGGGAAAGACATGGCTTGGTAGTTCGGACTGGACTGTTCCCATGAGGCACAGGGTCAGAGCTGATTTGCATATAGCCAGTGTCTAACCCAGAGTGGTGTGGAGTGCAAAAAAACGATGGATTTAGGCCCAGATCCTTGTACTGGGGTGAATGTATGACATTGTTCTACATTCTGTCCATCAACTGTGTTTTTTGCAATTTTCACCCCGAGTGTGCTGGGTATACTCAGACGTGAGTCCCAGGCTCTCCTCCCCACTGGAGTCAAGCTAT
This sequence comes from Lissotriton vulgaris, assembly GCF_964263255.1. NCBI lineage: Eukaryota > Metazoa > Chordata > Amphibia > Caudata > Salamandridae > Lissotriton > Lissotriton vulgaris. The sequence continues at coordinate 876,750,211 of NC_141691.1, forward strand.
TCAGGCTGATGAAGGCTGATAGCCAGAAACCGGTCCTTGGATGCTTGATTCCGGTCTGGGAAAGACATGGCTTGGTAGTTCGGACTGGACTGTTCCCATGAGGCACAGGGACAGAGCTGATTTGCATATACCCAGTGTCTAACCCAGGGTGGTGTGGAGTGCAAAAAAACGATGGATTTAGGCCCAGATCCTTGTACTGGGGTGAATGTATGACATTGTTCTACATTCTGTCCATCAACTGTGTTTTTTGCAATTTTCACCTCGAGTGTGCTGGGTATACTCAGACGTGAGTCCCAGGCTCTCCGCACCACTGGAGTCAAGCTATTCAGGCTGATGAAGGCTGATAGCCAGAAACCGGTCCTTGGATGCTTGATTCCGGTCTGGGAAAGACATGGCTTGGTAGTTCGGACTGGACTGTTCCCATGAGGCACAGGGTCAGAGCTGATTTGCTTATAGCCAGTGTCTAACCCAGGGTGGTGTGGAGTGCAAAAAAACGATGGATTTAGGCCCAGATCCTTGTACTGGGGTGAATGTATGACATTGTTCTACATTCTGTCCATCAACTGTGTTTTTTGCAATTTTCACCCCAAGTGTGCTGGGTATACTCAGACGTGAGTCCCAGGCTCTCCGCACAACTGGAGTCAAGCTATTCAGGCTGATGAAGGCTGATAGCCAGAAACCGGTCCTTGGATGCTTGATTCCGGTCTGGGAAAGACATGATTTGGTAGTTCGGACTGGACTGTTCCCATGAGGCACAGGGTCAGAGCTGATTTGCATATAGCCAGTGTCTAACCCAGGGTGGTGTGGAGTGCAAAAAAACGATGGATTTAGGCCCAGATCCTTGTACTGGGGTGAATGTATGACATTGTTCTACATTCTGTCCATCAACTGTGTTTTTTGCAATTTTCACCCCAAGTGTGCTGGGTATACTCAGACGTGAGTCCCAGGCTCTCCGCACAACTGGAGTCAAGCTATTCAGGCTGATGAAGGCTGATAGCCAGAAACCGGTCCTTGGATGCTTGATTCCGGTCTGGGAAAGACATGGTTTGGTAGTTCGGACTGGACTGTTCCCATGAGGCACAGGGTCAGAGCTGATTTGCATATAGCCAGTGTCTAACCCAGGGTGGTGTGGAGTGCAAAAAAACGATGGATTTAGGCCCAGATCCTTGTACTGGGGTGAATGTATGACATTGTTCTACATTCTGTCCATCAACTGTGTTTTTTGGAATTTTCACCCCAAGTGTGCTAGGTATACTCAGACGTGAGTCCCAGGCTCTCCTCCCCACTGGAGTCAAGCTATTCAGGCTGATGAAGGCTGATAGCCAGAAACCGGTCCTTGGATGCTTGATTCCGGTCTGGGAAAGACATGGCTTGGTAGTTCGGACTGGACTGTTCCCATGAGGCACAGGGACAGAGCTGATTTGCATATACCCAGTGTTTAACCGAGGGTGGTGTGGAGTGCAAAAAAACGATGGATTTAGGCCCAGATCCTTGTACTGGGGTGAATGTATGACATTGTTCTACATTCTGTCCATCAACTGTGTTTTTTGCAATTTTCACCCCGAGTGTGCTGGGTATACTCAGACGTGAGTCCCAGGCTCTCCGCACCACTGGAGTCAAGCTATTCAGGCTGATGAAGGCTGATCGCCAGAAACCGGTCCTTGGATGCTTGATTTCTGTCTGGGAAAGACATGGCTTGGTAGTTCGGACTGGACTGTTCCCATGAGGCACAGGGTCAGAGCTGATTTGCATATAGCCAGTGTCTAACCCAGGGTGGTGTGGAGTGCAAAAAAACGATGGATTTAGGCCCAGATCCTTGTACTGGGGTGAATGTATGACATTGTTCTACATTCTGTCCATCAACTGTGTTTTTTGCAATTTTCACCCCAAGTGTGCTGGGTATACTCAGACGTGAGTCCCAGGCTCTCCGCACAACTGGAGTCAAGCTATTCAGGCTGATGAAGGCTGATAGCCAGAAACCGGTCCTTGGATGCTTGATTCCGGTCTGGGAAAGACATGGTTTGGTAGTTCGGACTGGACTGTTCCCATGAGGCACAGGGTCAGAGCTGATTTGCATATAGCCAGTGTCTAACCCAGAGTGGTGTGGAGTGCAAAAAAACGATGGATTTAGGCCCAGATCCTTGTACTGGGGTGAATGTATGACATTGTTCTACATTCTGTCCATCAACTGTGTTTTTTGCAATTTTCACCCCGAGTGTGCTGGGTATACTCAGACGTGAGTCCCAGGCTCTCCTCCCCACTGGAGTCAAGCTATTCAGGCTGATGAAGGCTGATAGCCAGAAACCGGTCCTTGGATGCTTGATTCCGGTCTGGGAAAGACATGGCTTGGTAGTTCGGACTGGACTGTTCCCATGAGGCACAGGGACAGAGCTGATTTGCATATACCCAGTGTCTAACCCAGGGTGGTGTGGAGTGCAAAAAAACGATGGATTTAGGCCCAGATCCTTGTACTGGGGTGAATGTATGACATTGTTCTACATTCTGTCCATCAACTGTGTTTTTTGCAATTTTCACCTCGAGTGTGCTGGGTATACTCAGACGTGAGTCCCAGGCTCTCCGCACCACTGGAGTCAAGCTATTCAGGCTGATGAAGGCTGATAGCCAGAAACCGGTCCTTGGATGCTTGATTCCGGTCTGGGAAAGACATGGCTTGGTAGTTCGGACTGGACTGTTCCCATGAGGCACAGGGTCAGAGCTGATTTGCTTATAGCCAGTGTCTAACCCAGGGTGGTGTGGAGTGCAAAAAAACGATGGATTTAGGCCCAGATCCTTGTACTGGGGTGAATGTATGACATTGTTCTACATTCTGTCCATCAACTGTGTTTTTTGCAATTTTCACCCCAAGTGTGCTGGGTATACTCAGACGTGAGTCCCAGGCTCTCCGCACAACTGGAGTCAAGCTATTCAGGCTGATAGCCAGAAACCGGTCCTTGGATGCTTGATTCCGGTCTGGGAAAGACATGGTTTGGTAGTTCGGACTGGACTGTTCCCATGAGGCACAGGGTCAGAGCTGATTTGCATATAGCCAGTGTCTAACCCAGGGTGGTGTGGAGTGCAAAAAAACGATGGATTTAGGCCCAGATCCTTGTACTGGGGTGAATGTATGACATTGTTCTACATTCTGTCCATCAACTGTGTTTTTTGCAATTTTCACCCCAAGTGTGCTGGGTATACTCAGACGTGAGTCTTAGGCTCTCCGCACAACTGGAGTCAAGCTATTCAGGCTGATGAAGGCTGATAGCCAGAAACCGGTCCTTGGATGCTTGATTCCGGTCTGGGAAAGACATGGTTTGGTAGTTCGGACTGGACTGTTCCCATGAGGCACAGGGTCAGAGCTGATTTTCATATAGCCAGTGTCTAACCCAGAGTGGTGTGGAGTGCAAAAAAACGATGGATTTAGGCCCAGATCCTTGTACTGGGGTGAATGTATGACATTGTTCTACATTCTGTCCATCAACTGTGTTTTTTGCAATTTTCACCCCGAGTGTGCTGGGTATACTCAGACGTGAGTCCCAGGCTCTCCTCCCCACTGGAGTCAAGCTATTCAGGCTGATGAAGGCTGATAGCCAGAAACCGGTCCTTGGATGCTTGATTCCGGTCTGGGAAAGACATGGCTTGGTAGTTCGGACTGGACTGTTCCCATGAGGCACAGGGTCAGAGCTGATTTGCATATAGCCAGTGTCTAACCCAGGGTGGTGTGGAGTGCAAAAAAACGATGGATTTAGGCCCAGATCCTTGTACTGGGGTGAATGTATGACATTGTTCTACATTCTGTCCATCAACTGTGTTTTTTGCAATTTTCACCCCAAGTGTGCTGGGTATACTCAGACGTGAGTCCCAGGCTCTCCGCACAACTGGAGTCAAGCTATTCAGGCTGATGAAGGCTGATAGCCAGAAACCGGTCCTTGGATGCTTGATTCCGGTCTGGGAAAGACATGGCTTGGTAGTTCGGACTGGACTGTTCCCATGAGGCACAGGGTCAGAGCTGATTTGCATATAGCCAGAGTCTAACCCAGAGTGGTGTGGAGTGCAAAAAAACGATGGATTTAGGCCCAGATCCTTGTACTGGGGTGAATGTATGACATTGTTCTACATTCTGTCCATCAACTGTGTTTTTTGCAATTTTCACCTCGAGTGTGCTGGGTATACTCAGACGTGAGTCCCAGGCTCTCCGCACCACTGGAGTCAAGCTATTCAGGCTGATGAAGGCTGATAGCCAGAAACCGGTCCTTGGATGCTTGATTCCGGTCTGGGAAAGACATGGCTTGGTAGTTCGGACTGGACTGTTCCCATGAGGCACAGGGTCAGAGCTGATTTGCTTATAGCCAGTGTCTAACCCAGGGTGGTGTGGAGTGCAAAAAAACGATGGATTTAGGCCCAGATCCTTGTACTGGGGTGAATGTATGACATTGTTCTACATTCTGTCCATCAACTGTGTTTTTTGCAATTTTCACCCCAAGTGTGCTGGGTATACTCAGACGTGAGTCCCAGGCTCTCCGCACAACTGGAGTCAAGCTATTCAGGCTGATGAAGGCTGATAGCCAGAAACCGGTCCTTGGATGCTTGATTCCGGTCTGGGAAAGACATGATTTGGTAGTTCGGACTGGACTGTTCCCATGAGGCACAGGGTCAGAGCTGATTTGCATATAGCCAGTGTCTAACCCAGGGTGGTGTGGAGTGCAAAAAAACGATGGATTTAGGCCCAGATCCTTGTACTGGGGTGAATGTATGACATTGTTCTACATTCTGTCCATCAACTGTGTTTTTTGCAATTTTCACCCCAAGTGTGCTTGGTATACTCAGACGTGAGTCCCAGGCTCTCCGCACAACTGGAGTCAAGCTATTCAGGCTGATGAAGGCTGATAGCCAGAAACCGGTCCTTGGATGCTTGATTCCGGTCTGGGAAAGACATGGTTTGGTAGTTCGGACTGGACTGTTCCCATGAGGCACAGGGTCAGAGCTGATTTGCATATAGCCAGTGTCTAACCCAGAATGGTGTGGAGTGCAAAAAAACGATGGATTTAGGCCCAGATCCTTGTACTGAGGTGAATGTATGACGTTGTTCTACATTCTGTCCATCAACTGTGTTTTTTGCAATTTTCACCCCGAGTGTGCTGGGTATACTCAGACGTGAGTCCCAGGCTCTCCTCCCCAATGGAGTCAAGCTATTCAGGCTGATGAAGGCTGATAGCCAGAAACCGGTCCTTGGATGCTTGATTCCGGTCTGGGAAAGACATGGCTTGGTAGTTCGGACTGGACTGTTCCCATGAGGCACAGGGACAGAGCTGATTTGCATATACCCAGTGTTTAACCGAGGGTGGTGTGGAGTGCAAAAAAACGATGGATTTAGGCCCAGATCCTTGTACTGGGGTGAATGTATGACATTGTTCTACATTCTGTCCATCAACTGTGTTTTTTGCAATTTTCACCCCAAGTGTGCTGGGTATACTCAGACGTGAGTCCCAGGCTCTCCGCACAACTGGAGTCAAGCTATTCAGGCTGATGAAGGCTGATAGCCAGAAACCGGTCCTTGGATGCTTGATTCCGGTCTGGGAAAGACATGGCTTGGTAGTTCGGACTGGACTGTTCCCATGAGGCACAGGGTCAGAGCTGATTTGCATATAGCCAGTGTCTAACCCAGAGTGGTGTGGAGTGCAAAAAAACGATGGATTTAGGCCCAGATCCTTGTACTGGGGTGAATGTATGACATTGTTCTACATTCTGTCCATCAACTGTGTTTTTTGCAATTTTCACCCCGAGTGTGCTGGGTATACTCAGACGTGAGTCCCAGGCTCTCCTCCCCACTGGAGTCAAGCTATTCAGGCTGATGAAGGCTGATAGCCAGAAACCGGTCCTTGGATGCTTGATTCCGGTCTGGGAAAGACATGGCTTGGTAGTTCGGACTGGACTGTTCCCATGAGGCACAGGGACAGAGCTGATTTGCATATACCCAGTGTCTAACCCAGGGTGGTGTGGAGTGCAAAAAAACGATGGATTTAGGCCCAGATCCTTGTACTGGGGTGAATGTATGACATTGTTCTACATTCTGTCCATCAACTGTGTTTTTTGCAATTTTCACCTCGAGTGTGCTGGGTATACTCAGACGTGAGTCCCAGGCTCTCCGCACCACTGGAGTCAAGCTATTCAGGCTGATGAAGGCTGATAGCCAGAAACCGGTCCTTGGATGCTTGATTCCGGTCTGGGAAAGACATGGCTTGGTAGTTCGGACTGGACTGTTCCCATGAGGCACAGGGTCAGAGCTGATTTGCTTATAGCCAGTGTCTAACCCAGGGTGGTGTGGAGTGCAAAAAAACGATGGATTTAGGCCCAGATCCTTGTACTGGGGTGAATGTATGACATTGTTCTACATTCTGTCCATCAACTGTGTTTTTTGCAATTTTCACCCCAAGTGTGCTGGGTATACTCAGACGTGAGTCCCAGGCTCTCCGCACAACTGGAGTCAAGCTATTCAGGCTGATGAAGGCTGATAGCCAGAAACCGGTCCTTGGATGCTTGATTCCGGTCTGGGAAAGACATGATTTGGTAGTTCGGACTGGACTGTTCCCATGAGGCACAGGGTCAGAGCTGATTTGCATATAGCCAGTGTCTAACCCAGGGTGGTGTGGAGTGCAAAAAAACAATGGATTTAGGCCCAGATCCTTGTACTGGGGTGAATGTATGACATTGTTCTACATTCTGTCCATCAACTGTGTTTTTTGCAATTTTCACCCCAAGTGTGCTTGGTATACTCAGACGTGAGTCCCAGGCTCTCCGCACAACTGGAGTCAAGCTATTCAGGCTGATGAAGGCTGATAGCCAGAAACCGGTCCTTGGATGCTTGATTCCGGTCTGGGAAAGACATGGTTTGGTAGTTCGGACTGGACTGTTCCCATGAGGCACAGGGTCAGAGCTGATTTGCATATAGCCAGTGTCTAACCCAGAATGGTGTGGAGTGCAAAAAAACGATGGATTTAGGCCCAGATCCTTGTACTGAGGTGAATGTATGACGTTGTTCTACATTCTGTCCATCAACTGTGTTTTTTGCAATTTTCACCCCGAGTGTGCTGGGTATACTCAGACGTGAGTCCCAGGCTCTCCTCCCCAATGGAGTCAAGCTATTCAGGCTGATGAAGGCTGATAGCCAGAAACCGGTCCTTGGATGCTTGATTCCGGTCTGGGAAAGACATGGCTTGGTAGTTCGGACTGGACTGTTCCCATGAGGCACAGGGACAGAGCTGATTTGCATATACCCAGTGTCTAACCCAGGGTGGTGTGGAGTGCAAAAAAAACGATGGATTTAGGCCCAGATCCTTGTACTGGGGTGAATGTATGACATTGTTCTACATTCTGTCCATCAACTGTGTTTTTTGCAATTTTCACCCCGAGTGTGCTGGGTATACTCAGACGTGAGTCCCAGGCTCTCCGCACCACTGGAGTCAAGCTATTCAGGCTGATGAAGGCTGATAGCCAGAAACCGGTCCTTGGATGCTTGATTTCTGTCTGGGAAAGACATGGCTTGGTAGTTCGGACTGGACTGTTCCCATGAGGCACAGGGTCAGAGCTGATTTGCATATAGCCAGTGCCTAACCCAGGGTGGTGTGGAGTGCAAAAAAACGATGGATTTAGGCCCAGATCCTTGTACTGGGGTGAATGTATGACATTGTTCTACATTCTGTCCATCAACTGTGTTTTTTGCAATTTTCACCCCAAGTGTGCTGGGTATACTCAGACGTGAGTCCCAGGCTCTCCGCACAACTGGAGTCAAGCTATTCAGGCTGATGAAGGCTGATAGCCAGAAACCGGTCCTTGGATGCTTGATTCCGGTCTGGGAAAGACATGGTTTGGTAGTTCGGACTGGACTGTTCCCATGAGGCACAGGGTCAGAGCTGATTTGCATATAGCCAGTGTCTAACCCAGAGTGGTGTGGAGTGCAAAAAAACGATGGATTTAGGCCCAGATCCTTGTACTGGGGTGAATGTATGACATTGTTCTACATTCTGTCCATCAACTGTGTTTTTTGCAATTTTCACCCCGAGTGTGCTGGGTATACTCAGACGTGAGTCCCAGGCTCTCCTCCCCACTGGAGTCAAGCTATTCAGGCTGATGAAGGCTGATAGCCAGAAACCGGTCCTTGGATGCTTGATTCCGGTCTGGGAAAGACATGGCTTGGTAGTTCGGACTGGACTGTTCCCATGAGGCACAGGGTCAGAGCTGATTTGCATATACCCAGTGTCTAACCCAGGGTGGTGTGGAGTGCAAAAAAACGATGGATTTAGGCCCAGATCCTTGTACTGGGGTGAATGTATGACATTGTTCTACATTCTGTCCATCAACTGTGTTTTTTGCAATTTTCACCCCAAGTGTGCTGGGTATACTCAGACGTGAGTCCCAGGCTCTCCGCACAACTGGAGTCAAGCTATTCAGGCTGATGAAGGCTGATAGCCAGAAACCGGTCCTTGGATGCTTGATTCCGGTCTGGGAAAGACATGGTTTGGTAGTTCGGACTGGACTGTTCCCATGAGGCACAGGGTCAGAGCTGATTTGCATATAGCCAGTGTCTAACCCAGAGTGGTGTGGAGTGCAAAAAAACGATGGATTTAGGCCCAGATCCTTGTACTGGGGTGAATGTATGACATTGTTCTACATTCTGTCCATCAACTGTGTTTTTTGCAATTTTCACCCCGAGTGTGCTGGGTATACTCAGACGTGAGTCCCAGGCTCTCCTCCCCACTGGAGTCAAGCTATTCAGGCTGATGAAGGCTGATAGCCAGAAACCGGTCCTTGGATGCTTGATTCCGGTCTGGGAAAGACATGGCTTGGTAGTTCGGACTGGACTGTTCCCATGAGGCACAGGGACAGAGCTGATTTGCATATACCCAGTGTCTAAAACAGTGAGGTGTGGAGTGCAAAAAAACGATGGATTTAGGCCCAGATCCTTGTACTGGGGTGAATGTATGACATTGTTCTACATTCTGTCCATCAACTGTGTTTTTTGCAATTTTCACCTCGAGTGTGCTGGGTATACTCAGACGTGAGTCCCAGGCTCTCCGCACCACTGGAGTCAAGCTGTTCAGGCTGATGAAGGCTGATAGCCAGAAACCGGTCCTTGGATGCTTGATTCCGGTCTGGGAAAGACATGGCTTGGTAGTTTGGACTGGACTGTTCCCATGAGGCACAGGGTCAGAGCTGATTTGCTTATAGCCAGTGTCTAACCCAGGGTGGTGTGGAGTGCAAAAAAACGATGGATTTAGGCCCAGATCCTTGTACTTGGGTGAATGTATGACATTGTTCTACATTCTGTCCATCAACTGTGTTTTTTGCAATTTTCACCCCAAGTGTGCTGGGTATACTCAGACGTGAGTCCCAGGCTCTCCGCACAACTGGAGTCAAGCTATTCAGGCTGATGAAGGCTGATAGCCAGAAACCGGTCCTTGGATGCTTGATTCCGGTCTGGGAAAGACATGGCTTGGTAGTTCGGACTGGACTGTTCCCATGAGGCACAGGGTCAGAGCTGATTTGCATATAGCCAGTGTCTAACCCAGAGTGGTGTGGAGTGCAAAAAAATGATGGATTTAGGCCCAGATCCTTGTACTGGGGTGAATGTATGACATTGTTCTACATTCTGTCCATCAACTGTGTTTTTTGCAATTTTCACCCCGAGTGTGCTGGGTATACTCAGACGTGAGTCCCAGGCTCTCCTCCCCACTGGAGTCAAGCTATTCAGGCTGATGAAGGCTGATAGCCAGAAACCGGTCCTTGGATGCTTGATTCCGGTCTGGGAAAGACATGGCTTGGTAGTTCGGACTGGACTGTTCCCATGAGGCACAGGGACAGAGCTGATTTGCATATACCCAGTGTCTAACCCAGGGTGGTGTGGAGTGCAAAAAAAACGATGGATTTAGGCCCAGATCCTTGTACTGGGGTGAATGTATGACATTGTTCTACATTCTGTCCATCAACTGTGTTTTTTGCAATTTTCACCCCGAGTGTGCTGGGTATACTCAGACGTGAGTCCCAGGCTCTCCGCACCACTGGAGTCAAGCTATTCAGGCTGATGAAGGCTGATAGCCAGAAACCGGTCCTTGGATGCTTGATTTCTGTCTGGGAAAGACATGGCTTGGTAGTTCGGACTGGACTGTTCCCATGAGGCACAGGGTCAGAGCTGATTTGCATATAGCCAGTGCCTAACCCAGGGTGGTGTGGAGTGCAAAAAAACGATGGATTTAGGCCCAGATCCTTGTACTGGGGTGAATGTATGACATTGTTCTACATTCTGTCCATCAACTGTGTTTTTTGCAATTTTCACCCCAAGTGTGCTGGGTATACTCAGACGTGAGTCCCAGGCTCTCCGCACAACTGGAGTCAAGCTATTCAGGCTGATGAAGGCTGATAGCCAGAAACCGGTCCTTGGATGCTTGATTCCGGTCTGGGAAAGACATGGTTTGGTAGTTCGGACTGGACTGTTCCCATGAGGCACAGGGTCAGAGCTGATTTGCATATAGCCAGTGTCTAACCCAGAGTGGTGTGGAGTGCAAAAAAACGATGGATTTAGGCCCAGATCCTTGTACTGGGGTGAATGTATGACATTGTTCTACATTCTGTCCATCAACTGTGTTTTTTGCAATTTTCACCCCGAGTGTGCTGGGTATACTCAGACGTGAGTCCCAGGCTCTCCTCCCCACTGGAGTCAAGCTATTCAGGCTGATGAAGGCTGATAGCCAGAAACCGGTCCTTGGATGCTTGATTCCGGTCTGGGAAAGACATGGCTTGGTAGTTCGGACTGGACTGTTCCCATGAGGCACAGGGTCAGAGCTGATTTGCATATACCCAGTGTCTAACCCAGGGTGGTGTGGAGTGCAAAAAAACGATGGATTTAGGCCCAGATCCTTGTACTGGGGTGAATGTATGACATTGTTCTACATTCTGTCCATCAACTGTGTTTTTTGCAATTTTCACCCCAAGTGTGCTGGGTATACTCAGACGTGAGTCCCAGGCTCTCCGCACAACTGGAGTCAAGCTATTCAGGCTGATGAAGGCTGATAGCCAGAAACCGGTCCTTGGATGCTTGATTCCGGTCTGGGAAAGACATGGTTTGGTAGTTCGGACTGGACTGTTCCCATGAGGCACAGGGTCAGAGCTGATTTGCATATAGCCAGTGTCTAACCCAGAGTGGTGTGGAGTGCAAAAAAACGATGGATTTAGGCCCAGATCCTTGTACTGGGGTGAATGTATGACATTGTTCTACATTCTGTCCATCAACTGTGTTTTTTGCAATTTTCACCCCGAGTGTGCTGGGTATACTCAGACGTGAGTCCCAGGCTCTCCTCCCCACTGGAGTCAAGCTATTCAGGCTGATGAAGGCTGATAGCCAGAAACCGGTCCTTGGATGCTTGATTCCGGTCTGGGAAAGACATGGCTTGGTAGTTCGGACTGGACTGTTCCCATGAGGCACAGGGACAGAGCTGATTTGCATATACCCAGTGTCTAAAACAGGGAGGTGTGGAGTGCAAAAAAACGATGGATTTAGGCCCAGATCCTTGTACTGGGGTGAATGTATGACATTGTTCTACATTCTGTCCATCAACTGTGTTTTTTGCAATTTTCACCTCGAGTGTGCTGGGTATACTCAGACGTGAGTCCCAGGCTCTCCGCACCACTGGAGTCAAGCTGTTCAGGCTGATGAAGGCTGATAGCCAGAAACCGGTCCTTGGATGCTTGATTCCGGTCTGGGAAAGACATGGCTTGGTAGTTTGGACTGGACTGTTCCCATGAGGCACAGGGTCAGAGCTGATTTGCTTATAGCCAGTGTCTAACCCAGGGTGGTGTGGAGTGCAAAAAAACGATGGATTTAGGCCCAGATCCTTGTACTTGGGTGAATGTATGACATTGTTCTACATTCTGTCCATCAACTGTGTTTTTTGCAATTTTCACCCCAAGTGTGCTGGGTATACTCAGACGTGAGTCCCAGGCTCTCCGCACAACTGGAGTCAAGCTATTCAGGCTGATGAAGGCTGATAGCCAGAAACCGGTCCTTGGATGCTTGATTCCGGTCTGGGAAAGACATGGCTTGGTAGTTCGGACTGGACTGTTCCCATGAGGCACAGGGTCAGAGCTGATTTGCATATAGCCAGTGTCTAACCCAGAGTGGTGTGGAGTGCAAAAAAATGATGGATTTAGGCCCAGATCCTTGTACTGGGGTGAATGTATGACATTGTTCTACATTCTGTCCATCAACTGTGTTTTTTGCAATTTTCACCCCGAGTGTGCTGGGTATACTCAGACGTGAGTCCCAGGCTCTCCTCCCCACTGGAGTCAAGCTATTCAGGCTGATGAAGGCTGATAGCCAGAAACCGGTCCTTGGATGCTTGATTCCGGTCTGGGAAAGACATGGCTTGGTAGTTCGGACTGGACTGTTCCCATGAGGCACAGGGACAGAGCTGATTTGCATATACCCAGTGTCTAACCCAGGGTGGTGTGGAGTGCAAAAAAACGATGGATTTAGGCCCAGATCCTTGTACTGGGGTGAATGTATGACATTGTTCTACATTCTGTCCATCAACTGTGTTTTTTGCAATTTTCACCTCGAGTGTGCTGGGTATACTCAGACGTGAGTCCCAGCCTCTCCGCACCACTGGAGTCAAGCTATTCAGGCTGATGAAGGCTGATAGCCAGAAACCGGTCCTTGGATGCTTGATTCCGGTCTGGGAAAGACATGGCTTGGTAGTTCGGACTGGACTGTTCCCATGAGGCACAGGGTCAGAGCTGATTTGCTTATAGCCAGTGTCTAACCCAGGGTGGTGTGGAGTGCAAAAAAACGATGGATTTAGGCCCAGATCCTTGTACTGGGGTGAATGTATGACATTGTTCTACATTCTGTCCATCAACTGTGTTTTTTGCAATTTTCACCCCAAGTGTGCTTGGTATACTCAGACGTGAGTCCCAGGCTCTCCGCACAACTGGAGTCAAGCTATTCAGGCTGATGAAGGCTGATAGCCAGAAACCGGTCCTTGGATGCTTGATTCCGGTCTGGGAAAGACATGGTTTGGTAGTTCGGACTGGACTGTTCCCATGAGGCACAGGGTCAGAGCTGATTTGCATATAGCCAGTGTCTAACCCAGAATGGTGTGGAGTGCAAAAAAACGATGGATTTAGGCCCAGATCCTTGTACTGAGGTGAATGTATGACGTTGTTCTACATTCTGTCCATCAACTGTGTTTTTTGCAATTTTCACCCCGAGTGTGCTGGGTATACTCAGACGTGAGTCCCAGGCTCTCCTCCCCAATGGAGTCAAGCTATTCAGGCTGATGAAGGCTGATAGCCAGAAACCGGTCCTTGGATGCTTGATTCCGGTCTGGGAAAGACATGGCTTGGTAGTTCGGACTGGACTGTTCCCATGAGGCACAGGGACAGAGCTGATTTGCATATACCCAGTGTCTAACCCAGGGTGGTGTGGAGTGCAAAAAAAACGATGGATTTAGGCCCAGATCCTTGTACTGGGGTTAATGTATGACATTGTTCTACATTCTGTCCATCAACTGTGTTTTTTGCAATTTTCACCTCGAGTGTGCTGGGTATACTCAGACGTGAGTCCCAGGCTCTCCGCACCACTGGAGTCAAGCTATTCAGGCTGATGAAGGCTGATAGCCAGAAACCGGTCTTTGGATGCTTGATTCCGGTCTGGGAAAGACATGGCTTGGTAGTTTGGACTGGACTGTTCCCATGAGGCAGAGGGTCAGAGCTGATTTGCTTATAGCCAGTGTCTAACCCAGGGTGGTGTGGAGTACAAACAAACGATGGATTTAGGCCCAGATCCTTGTACTGGGGTGAATGTATGACATTGTTCTACATTCTGTCCATCAACTGTGTTTTTTGCAATTTTCACCCCAAGTCTGCTGGGTATACTCAGACGTGAATCCCAGGCTCTCCGCACAACTGAAGTCAAGCTATTCAGGCTGATGAAGGCTGATAGCCAGAAACTGGTCCTTGGATGCTTGATTCCGGTCTGGGAAAGACATGGCTTGGTAGTTCGGACTGGACTGTTCCCATGAGGCACAGGGTCAGAGCTGATTTGCATATAGCCAGTGTCTAACCCAGAGTGGTGTGGAGTGCAAAAAAACGATGGATTTAGGCCCAGATCCTTGTACTGGGGTGAATGTATGACATTGTTCTACATTCTGTCCATCAACTGTTTTTTTTGCAATTTTCACCCCGAGTGTGCTGGGTATACTCAGACGTGAGTCCCAGGCTCTCCTCCCCACTGGAGTCAAGCTATTCAGGCTGATGAAGGCTGATAGCCAGAAACTGGTCCTTGGATGCTTGATTCCGGTCTGGGAAAGACATGGCTTGGTAGTTTGGACTGGACCGTTCCCATGAGGCACAGGGACAGAGCTGATTTGCACATACCCAGTGTCTAACCCAGGGTGGTGTGGAGTGCAAATAAACGATGGATTTAGGCCCAGATCCTTGTACTGGGGTGAATGTATGACATTGTTCTACATTCTGTCCATCAACTGTGTTTTTTGCAATTTTCACCCCGAGTGTGCTGGGTATACTCAGACGTGAGTCCCAGGCTCTCCGCACCACTGGAGTCAAGCTATTCAGGCTGATGAAGGCTGATAGCCAGAAACCGTTCCTTAGATGCTTGATTCCGGTCTGGGAAAGACATGGCTTTGTAGTTCGGACTGGACTGTTCCCATGAGGCACAGGGTCAGAGCTGATTTGCATATAGCCAGTGTCTAACCCAGGGTGGTGTGGAGTGCAAAAAAACGATGGATTTAGGCCCAGATCCTTGTACTGGGGTGAATGTATGACATTGTTCTACATTCTGTCCATCAACTGTGTTTTATGCAATTTCCACCCCGAGTGTGTTGGGTATACTCAGACGTGAGTCCCAGGCTCTCCGCACCACTGGAGTCAAGCTATTCAGGCTGATGAAGGCTGATAGCCAGAAACTGGTCCTTGGATGCTTGATTCCGGTCTGGGAAAGACATGGCTTGGTAGTTCGGACTGGACTGTTGCCATGAGGCACAGGGTCAGAGCTGATTTGCATATAGCCAGTGTGTAACCCAGGGTGGTGTGGAGTGCAAAAAAACGACGGATTTAGGCCCAGATCCTTGTACTGGGGTGAATGTATGACATTGTTCTACATTAAGCATGGGCGGAAAACCCGTTCCGCTTGCAGATTTTGCGGATTTTCGGTAAATTCGCAATCCGCGAACGCTCGCGAATTTACCGAAAATCCGCAAATTCGCACGCAGCAGATTTTTTTTTACTTGGTGATACAATTTTGCGGCGTGCGGTGTAAGTTCGCAATTGCGAACATGTAGGTGCGGCGGGCAGCAACAATCTTGCACTCGCGAAATTACAAAAATTGCAATTCTGCACAAGAAATCTACTAGCAAGCAGCATAGAGCTTCTGAAAATTATGAATTTTTTTCAGAATAACTCCTCAGGTTGACAATTGCCTGCACTTTTTTGGATTTGAGGCCTTTTGATTTTCTTTGGATAACTTTTGGATTAGAAATCAACTTTCTCATATAAGCTTGTTTGGGGCATTACAGTTGCTGTAATGCTGTTCTGCAGAAAAACGAGTTTTGCAAAAGTGAAAGCATTCAGCAGGTTCAAAAGTTCAAACTCATCATTAGTAACCATTCCTTGTAGTGCTTCCTGACAAGGGACCCTCCAGAGTTCAGTTGCTAGTTGCAACAATTGTATGACCCTGCTCTGACCCTCACAGCAGGCTCATAGAATAGCTAAAAGTAGGCCACAAAGGTCCTGGAAAAAAAATTGCACTGCAACAGAAAGCAAATTTCAGATAAGGAAGCAGGTGCCAGACTGGAATTTTAAAACAGTGACACATTAATAAATCAACCCCAAATTAATTCATGTCAGTTGAAGCAGGCAGGTGTGCTTGCTTTTTTCCCCCCATAATCTACAGTGATGACGAACCAGAGGGTGGCATGGGTGAAGCAGAGGGTGGCAGGGGTGAAACAGAGGGTGCTGGGAACCTGTGATGATGAACCAGACGTAGAAACAACATAATCGTGACCGTTGCGAGCCGACATGTAAGTTCGCTATTGCGAACGGGTACAAAACCCTCGCGAACTGGCAGAAATCCTAGCGAACTGGCAAAAATCCTTGCGAACACACAAAAAAATAATCCGCAAATTCGTGAGAATTCGCAGATTTTGCGGATTGCGAGTTCGCAAATTCGCAAAATTAGCAAACGCCAGATTTGCAAAATTCGCTCATGCGTATTCTACATTCTGTCCATCAACTGTGTTTTTTGCAATTTTCACCCCGAGTGTGCTGGGTATACTCAGACGTGAGTCCCAGGCTCTCCGCACCACTGGAGTCATGCTATTCAAGCTGATGAAGGCTGATAGCCGGAAACCGGTCCTTGGATGCTTGATTCCGGTCTGGGAAAGACATGGCTTGGTAGTTTGGACTAGAGTGTTCCCATGAGGCACAGGGTCAGAGCTGATTTGCATATAGCCAGTGTCTAACCCAGGGTGGCGTGGAGTGCAAAAAAAACGATGGATTTAGGCCCAGATCCTTGTACTGGGGTGAATGTATGACATTGTTCTACATTCTGTCCATCAACTGTGTTTTTTGCAATTTTCACCCTGAGTGTGCTGGGTATACTCAGACGTGAGTCCCAGGCTCTCAGCACCACTGGAGTCAAGCTATTCAGGCTGATGAAGGCTGACAGCCAGAAATCAGTCCTTGGATGCTTGATTCCGGTCTGGGAAAGACATGGCTTGGTAGTTCGGACTGGACTGTTCCCATGAGGCACAGGGTCAGAGCTGATTTACATATAGCCAGTGTCTAACCCAGGGTGGTGTAGAGTGCAAAAAAGCAATGGATTTAGACCCAGATCCTTGTACTGGGGTGAATGTATGACATTGTTCTACATTCTGTGCATCAACTGTGTTTTTTGCAATTTTCACCCCAAGTGTGCTGGGTATACTCAGACGTGAGTCCCAGGCTCTCCGCACCACTGGAGTCAAGCTATTCAGGCTGATGAAGGCTGACAGCCAGAAACCAGTCCTTGGATGCTTGATTCCGGTCTGGGAAAGACATGGCTTGGTAGTTTGGACTGGACTGTTGCCATGAGGCACAGGGTCAGAGCTGATTTGCATATAGCCAGTGTCTAACCCAGGGTGGTGTGGAGTGCAAAAAAACGATGGATTTAGGCCCAGATCCTTGTACTGGGGTGAATGTATGACATTGTTCTACATTCTGTCCATCAACTGTGTTTTATGCAATTTTCACCCCGAGTGTGCTGGGTATACTCAGACGTGAGTCCCAGGCTCTCCGCACCACTGGAGTCAAGCTATTCAGGCTGATGAAGGCTGATAGCCAGAAACTGGTCCTTGGATGCTTGATTCCGGTCTGGGAAAGACATGGCTTGGTAGTTCGGACTGGACTGTTCCCATGAGGCACAGGGTCAGAGCTGATTTGCATATAGCCAATGTCTAACCCAGGGTGGTGTGGAGTGCAAAAAAACGATGGATTTAGGCCCAGATCCTTGTACTGGGGTGAATGTATGACATTGTTCTACATTAGCATGGGCGGAAAATCCGTTCCGCTTGCGGATTTTGCGGATTTTCGGTAAATTCGCAATCCGCGAACGCTCGCGAATTTACCGAAAATCCGCAAATTCGCACGCAGCAATTTTTTTTTTCTTGGTGATACAATTTTGCGGCGTGCGGTGTAAGTTCGCAATTGCGAACATGTAGGTGCGGCGGGCATCAACAATCTTGCACTCGCGAAATTACAAGAATTGCAATTCTGCACAAGAAATCTACTAGCAAGCAGCATAGACCTTCTGAAAATTATGAATTTTTTTCAGAATAACTCCTCAGGTTGACATTTGCCTGCACTTTTTTGGATTCGATGCCTTTTGATTTTCTTTGGATAACTTTTGGATTAGAAATCAACTTTCTCATATAAGCTTGTTTGGGGCATTACAGTTGCTGTAATGCTGTTCTGCAGAAAAACGAGTATTGCAAAAGTGAAAGCATTCAGCAGGTTCAAAAGTTCAAACTCATCATTAGTAACCATTCCTTGTAGTGCTTCCTGACAAGGGCCCCTCCAGAGTTCAGTTGCTAGTTGCAACAATTGTATGACCCTGCTCCGACCCTCACAGCAGGCTCATAGAATAGCTACAAGTAGGCCACAAAGGTCCTGGAAAAAAAATTGCACTGCAACAGAAAGCAAATTTCAGATAAGGAAGCAGGTGCCAGACTGGAATTTTAAAACAGTGACACATTAATAAATCAACCCCAAATTAATTCATGTCAGTTGAAGCAGGCAGGTGTGCTTGCTTTTCCCCCCCATAATCTACATTGATGATGAACCAGAGGGTGGCATGGGTGAAACAGAGGGTGGCAGGGGTGAAACAGAGGGTGCTGGGAACCTGTGATGATGAACCAGACGTAGAAACAACATAATCGTGACCGTTGCGAGCCGACATGTAAGTTCGCAATTGCGAACGGGTACAAAACCCTCGCAAACTGGCAGAAATCCTAGCGAACTGGCAAAAATCCTTGCGAACACAAAAAAAATTCCGCAAATTCGTGAGAATTTGCAGATTTTGCGGATTGCGAGTTCGCAAATTCGCAAAATTAGCGAACGCCAGATTCGCAAAATTCGCCCATGCGTATTCTACATTCTGTCCATCAACTGTGTTTTTTGCAATTTTCACCCCGAGTGTGCTGGGTATACTCAGACGTGAGTCCCAGGCTCTCCGCACCACTGGAGTCAAGCTATTCAGGCTGATGAAGGCTGATAGCCAGAAACCGGTCCTTGGATGCTTGATTCCGGTCTGGGAAAGACATGGCTTGGTAGTTCGGACTGGACTGTTCCCATGAGGCACAGGGTCAGAGCTGATTTGCATATTGCCAGTGACTAACCCACGGTGGTGTGGAGTGAAAAAAAACGATGGATTTAGGCCCAGATCCTTGTACTGGGGTGAATGTATGACATTGTTCTACATTCTGTCCATCAACTGTGTTTTATGCAATTTTCACCCCGAGTGTGCTGGGTATACTCAGACGTGAGTCCCAGGCTCTCCGCACCACTGGAGTCAAGCTATTCAGGCTGATGAAGGCTGATAGCCAGAAACTGGTCCTTGGATGCTTGATTCCGGTCTGGGAAAGACATGGCTTGGTAGTTCGGACTGGACTGTTCCCATGAGGCACAGGGTCAGAGCTGATTTGCATATAGCCAGTGTCTAACCCAGGGTGGTGTGGAGTGCAAAAAAACGATGGATTTAGGCCCAGCTCCTTGTACTGGGGTGAATGTATGACATTGTTCTACATTAGCATGGGTGGAAAATCCGTTCCGCTTGCGGATTTTGCGGATTTTCGGTAAATTCGCAATCCGCGAACTCTCGCGAATTTACCGAAAATCCGCAAATTCGCACGCAGCAGATTTTTTTTTCTTGGTGATACAATTTTGCGGCGTGCGGTGTAAGTTCGCAATTGCGAACATGTAGGTGCGGCGGGCATCAACAATCTTGCACTCGCGAAATTACAAGAATTGCAATTCTGCACAAGAAATCTACTAGCAAGCAGCATAGACCTTCTGAAAATTATGAATTTTTTTCAGAATAACTCCTCAGGTTGACATTTGCCTGCACTTTTTTGGATTTGATGCCTTTTGATTTTCTTTGGATAACTTTTGGATTAGAAATCAACTTTCTCATATAAGCTTGTTTGGGGCATTACAGTTGCTGTAATGCTGTTCTGCAGAAAAACGAGTTTTGCAAAAGTGAAAGCATTCAGCAGGTTCAAAAGTTCAAACTCATCATTAGTAACCATTCCTTGTAGTGCTTCCTGACAAGGGCCCCTCCAGAGTTCAGTTGCTAGTTGCAACAATTGTATGACCCTGCTCTGACCCTCACAGCAGGCTCATAGAATAGCTACAAGTAGGCCACAAAGGTCCTGGAAAAAAATTGCACTGCAACAGAAAGCAAATTTCAAATAAGGAAGCAGGTGCCTGACTGGAATTTTAAAACAGTGACACATTAATAAATCAACCCCAAATTAATTCATGTCAGTTGAAGCAGGCAGGTGTGCTTGCTTTTTCCCCCCATAATCTACATTGATGATGAACCAGAGGGTGGCATGGGTGAAACAGAGGGTGGCAGGGGTGAAACAGAGGGTGCTGGGAACCTGTGATGATGAACCAGACGTAGAAACAACATAATCGTGACCGTTGCGAGCCGACATGTAAGTTCGCAATTGCGAACGGGTACAAAACCCTCGCGAACTGGCAGAAATCCTAGCGAACTGGCAAAAATCCTTGCGAACACAAAAAAAAATTCCGCAAATTCGTGAGAATTTGCAGATTTTGCGGATTGCGAGTTCGCAAATTCGCAAAATTAGCGAACGCCAGATTCGCAAAATTCGCCCATGCGTATTCTACATTCTGTCCATCAACTGTGTTTTTTGCAATTTTCACCCCGAGTGTGCTGGGTATACTCAGACGTGAGTCCCAGGCTCTCCGCACCACTGGAGTCATGCTATTCAGGCTGATGAAGGCTGATAGCCAGAAACCGGTCCTTGGATGCTTGATTCCGGTCTGGGAAAGACATGGCTTGGTAGTTTGGACTAGAGTGTTCCCATGAGGCACAGGGTCAGAGCTGATTTGCATATAGCCAGTGTCTAACTCAGGGTGGCGTGGAGTGCAAAAAAAACGATGGATTTAGGCCCAGATCCTTGTACTGGGGTGAATGTATGACATTGTTCTACATTCTGTCCATCAACTGTGTTTTTTGCAATTTTCACCCTGAGTGTGCTGGGTATACTCAGACGTGAGTCCCAGGCTCTCAGCACCACTGGAGTCAAGCTATTCAGGCTGATGAAGGCTGACAGCCAGAAATCAGTCCTTGGATGCTTGATTCCAGTCTGGGAAAGACATGGCTTGGTAGTTCGGACTGGACTGTTCCCATGAGGCACAGGGTCAGAGCTGATTTACATATAGCCAGTGTCTAACCCAGGGTGGTGTGGAGTGCAAAAAAGCAATGGATTTAGATCCAGATCCTTGTACTGGGGTGAATGTATGACATTGTTCTACATTCTGTGCATCAACTGTGTTTTTTGCAATTTTCACCCCAAGTGTGCTGGGTATACTCAGACGTGAGTCCCAGGCTCTCCGCACCACTGGAGTCAAGCTATTCAGGCTGATGAAGGCTGACAGCCAGAAACCAGTCCTTGGATGCTTCATTCCGGTCTGGGAAAGACATGGCTTGGTAGTTCGGACTGGACTGTTGCCATGAGGCACAGGGTCAGAGCTGATTTGCATATAGCCAGTGTCTAACCCAGGGTGGTGTGGAGTGCAAAAAAACGATGGATTTAGGCCCAGATCCTTGTACTGGGGTGAATGTATGACATTGTTCTACATTCTGTCCATCAACTGTGTTTTATGCAATTTTCACCCCGAGTGTGCTGGGTATACTCAGACGTGAGTCCCAGGCTCTCCGCACCACTGGAGTCAAGCTATTCAGGCTGATGAAGGCTGATAGCCAGAAACTGGTCCTTGGATGCTTGATTCCGGTCTGGGAAAGACATGGCTTGGTAGTTCCTGACTGGACTGTTCCCATGAGGCACAGGGTCAGAGCTGATTTGCATATAGCCAGTGTCTAACCCAGGGTGGTGTGGAGTTCAAAAAAACGATGGATTTAGGCCCAGATCCTTGTACTGGGGTGAATGTATGACATTGTTCTACATTAGCATGGGCGGAAAATCCGTTCCGCTTGCGTATTTTGCGGATTTTCGGTAAATTCGCAATCCGCGAACGCTCGCGAATTTACCGAAAATCCGCAAATTCGCACGCAGCTAATTTTTTTTTCTTGGTGATACAATTTTGCGGCGTGCGGTGTAAGTTCGCAATTGCGAACATGTAGGTGCGGCGGGCATCAACAATCTTGCACTCGCGAAATTACAAGAATTGCAATTCTGCACAAGAAATCTACTAGCAAGCAGCATAGACCTTCTGAAAATTATGAATTTTTTTCAGAATAACTCCTCAGGTTGACATTTGCCTGCACTTTTTTGGATTTGATGCCTTTTGATTTTCTTTGGATAACTTTTGGATTAGAAATCAACTTTCTCATATAAGCTTGTTTGGGGCATTACAGTTGCTGTAATGCTGTTCTGCAGAAAAACGAGTTTTGCAAAAGTGAAAGCATTCAGCAGGTTCAAAAGTTCAAACTCATCATTAGTAACCATTCCTTGTAGTGCTTCCTGACAAGGGCCCCTCCAGAGTTCAGTTGCTAGTTGCAACAATTGTATGACCCTGCTCTGACCCTCACAGCAGGCTCATAGAATAGCTAAAAGTAGGCCACAAAGGTCCTGGAAAAAAAATTGCACTGCAACAGAAAGCAAATTTCAGATAAGGAAGCAGGTGCCAGACTGGAATTTTAAAACAGTGACACATTAATAAATCAACCCCAAATTAATTCATGTCAATTGAAGCAGGCAGGTGTGCTTGCTTTTTCCCCCCATAATCTACATTGATGATGAACCAGAGGGTGGCATGGGTGAAACAGAGGGTGGCAGGGGTGAAACAGAGGGTGCTGGGAACCTGTGATGATGAACCAGACGTATAAACAACATAATCGTGACCGTTGCGAGCCGACATGTAAGTTCGCAATTGCGAACGGGTACAAAACCCTCGCGAACTGGCAGAAATCCTAGCGAACTGGCAAAAATCCTTGCGAACACAAAAAAAAATTCCGCAAATTCGTGAGAATTCGCAGATTTTGCGGATTGCGAGTTCGCAAATTCGCAAAATTAGCGAACACCAGATTCGCAAAATTCGCCCATGCGTATTCTACATTCTGTCCATCAACTGTGTTTTTTGCAATTTTCACCCCGAGTGTGCTGGGTATACTCAGACGTGAGTCCCAGGCTCTCCGCACCACTGGAGTCATGCTCAGGCTGATGAAGGCTGATAGCCAGAAACCGGTCCTTGGATGCTTGATTCCGGTCTGGGAAAGACATGGCTTGGTAGTTTGGACTAGAGTGTTCCCATGAGGCACAGGGTCAGAGCTGATTTGCATATAGCCAGTGTCTAACCCAGGGTGGTGTGGAGTGCAAAAAAGCGATGGATTCAGACCCAGATCCTTGTACTGGGGTGAATGTATGACATTGTTCTACATTCTGTCCATCAACTGTGTTTTTTGCAATTTTCACCCCAAGTGTGCTGGGTATACTCAGACGTGAGTCCCTGGCTCTCCGCACCACTGGAGTCAAGCTATTCAGGCTGATGAAGGCTGACAGCCAGAAACCAGTCCTTGGATGCTTGATTCCGGTCTGGGAAAGACATGGCTTGGTAGTTCGGACTGGACTGTTGCCATGAGGCACAGGGTCAGAGCTGATTTGCATATAGCCAGTGTCTAACCCAGGGTGGTGTGGAGTGCAAAAAAACGATGGATTTAGGCCCAGATCCTTGTACTGGGGTAAATGTATGACATTGTACTACATTCTGTCTATCAACTGTGTTTTTTGCAATTTTCACCCCGAGTGTGCTGGGTATACTCAGACCTGAGTCCCAGGCTCTCCGCACCACTGGAGTCAAGCTATTCAGGCTGATGAAGGCTGATAGCCAGAAACCGGTCCTTGGATGCTTGATTCCGGTCTGGGAAAGACATGGCTTGGTAGTTCGGACTGGACTGTTCCCATGAAGCACAGGGTCAGAGCTGATTTGCATATAGCCAATGTCTAACCCAGGGTGGTGTGGAGTGCAAAAAAACAATGGATTTAGGCCCAGATCCGTGTACTGGGGTGAATGTATGACATTGTTTTACATTCTGTCCATCAACTGTGTTTTTTGCAATTTTCACCCCAAGTGTGCTGGGTATACTCAGACGTGAGTCCCAGGATCTCCGCACCACTGGAGTCAAGCTATTCAGGCTGATGAAGGCTGATAGCCAGAAACCGGTCCTTGGATGCTTGATTCCGGTCTGGGAAAGACATGGCTTGGTAGTTCTGACTGGACTGTTCCCATGAGGCACAGGGTCAGAGCTGATTTGCATATAGCCAGTGTCCAACCCAGAGTGGTGTGGAGTGCAAAAAAACAATGGATTTAGGCCCAGATCCATGTACTGGGGTGAATGTATGACATTGTTCTACACTCTGTCCATCAACTGTGTTTTTTGCAATTTTCACCCCGAGTGTGCTCGGTATACTCAGACGTGAGTCCCAGGCTCTCTGCACCACTGGAGTCAAGCTATTCAGGCTGATGAAGGCTGATAGCCAGAAACCGGTCCGTGGATGCTTGATTTCTGTTTGGGAAAGACATGGCTTGGTAGTTCGGACTGGACTGTTCCCATGAGGCACAGGGTCAGAGCTGATTTGCATATAGCCAGTGTCTAACCCAGGGTGGTGTAGAGTGCAAAAAAACAATGGATTTAGGCCCAGATCCTTGTACGGGGGTGAATGTATGACATTGTTCTACATTCTGTCCGTCAACTGTGTTTTTTGCAATTTTCACCCCGAGTGTGCTGGGTATACTCAGACGTGAGTCCCAGGCTCTCCGCACCACTGGAGTCCAGTTATTCAGGCTGATTAAGGCTGATAGCCAGAAACCGGTCCTTGGATGCTTGATTTCTGTCTGGGAAAGACATGGCTTGGTAGTTCGGACTGGACTGTTCCCATGAGGCACAGGGTCAGAGCTGATTTGCATATAGCCAGTGTCTAACCCAGGGTGGTGTGGAGTGCAAAAAAACAATGGATTTAGGCCCAGATCCTTGTACTGGGGTGAATGTATGACATTGTTCTACATTCTGTCCATCAACTGTGTTTTTTGCAATTTTCGCCCCGTGTGTGCTGGGTGTACTCAGACTTGAGTCCCAGGCTCTCTGTACCACTGGAGTCAAGCTATTCAGGCTGATGAAGGCTGATAGCCAGAAACCGGTCCTTGGATGCTTGATTCCGGTCTGGGAAAGACATGGCTTGGTAGTTTGGACTGGACTGTTCCCATGAGGCACAGGGTCAGAGCTGATTTGCATATAGCCAGTGTCTAACCCAGGGTGGTGTGGAGTGCAAAAAAACGATGGATTTAGACCCAGATCCTTGTACTGGGGTGAATGTATGACATTGTTCTACATTCTGTCCATCAACTGTGTTTTTTGCCTTAAATAAGTAGCAAGGTGTCCGTAAATCACAAAACCACAGATATTGATACTACCCAGGCCTCTTTAACATAGCTGTTTTAAGATTTTTCTGCTGAGTAAGCAAAATATACATCATTTTAAGGACACCTTAACAAATTTGCAAAGAGTTAATAGGCTGGGGGTAAAAATTAGCTCAAATGTACGAACGGGCTGTAACAGGATGAAATACTTACTGCACCTAGTAAATACCAATAGAACAAGAAGAGGAATAAACCAGATGCAGTAAACACCTCCGAACTCGAAGAAAAATGGAGAATTAAATGCACTATTGGCTTTTTATGAACCAATTTTCTCATGTATCTTAAAATACTAGTCAATTTACCAAGGTAAATTATGGGTATGTTTTTGCTGCACAACTTATAACTGTGCTCCCAGCACAAACGGATTTCTCTTGGCATCAATTTAGTCTTATGTAAGTATTAACTTCAAATAGGAGGATATAAAACATACAACTTTGAGAAGAACTTGGGAGATTTCACCAATTGCAGGATAAAAATGTTATCTGAGGCATTTTTTGCCCACGAAGAAGCTGTTCATCGAACAAACAACAAGGGATGTGAGATCTATACTACTATTATAAAGGAAGAACTTTGAACCTTTGAGGCGGGTAAACTCCGTAACCACAGCGCCAATCCACACACCCGATACATGGTTGTAATCGTCAGGGTGTACAGATGGACATAGGCTATATAAACTTATTAAATATACGTTATTTAAAACATTTACTGAAAAAAAAGTAGTCCCTTGGAAGAAGCGTCGGCCGCGACGTGCGTGCCTGACGTGAGGAGCACGGGGAGGAGCGGCGTCCAGGAGTGCGAGGAGGACCGGCGGACATGGCGCGGGGAGGAGCGTTGAGGAATGGTGGACAGGCGGTGAGGAGCGGCGGACAGGTGGTGAGGAGCGGTGGACAGGCATGGAGGAGCAGTGAGCGGTAGATGAGGTAGTGTATTTATTTATTTATTTAGGAGCGGTGAGCGGTAGAAAAATGAAGCAAAAATGAAAATCGTGTCTAACCCAGGGTTTTGTGGAGTGCAAAAAAACGATGGATTAAGGCCCAGATCCTTGTACTGGGGTGAATGTATGACATTGTTCTACATTCTGTCCATCAACTGTGTTTTTTGCAATTTTCACCCCGAGTGTGCTGGGCATACTCAGACGTGAGTCCCAGGATCTCCGCACCACTGGAGTCAAGCTATTCAGGCTGATAGCCAGAAACCGGTCCTTGGATGCTTGACTCCGGTCTGGGCAAGACATGGCTTGGCAGTTCGGACTGGACTGTTCCCATGAGGCACAGGGTCAGAGCTGATTTGCATATAGCCAGTGTCTAACCCAGGGTGGTGTGGAGTGCAAAAAAATGATGGATTTAGGCCCAGATCCTTGTACTGGGGTGAATGTATGACATTGTTCTAAATTCTGTCCTTCAACTGTGTTTTTTGCAATTTTCACCCCAAGTGTGGTGGGTATACTCAGACGTGAGTCCCAGGCTCTCCGCACCACTGGAGTCAAGCTATTCAGGCTGATGAAGGCAGATAGCCAGAAACCCGTCCTTGGATGCTTGATTTCTGTCTGGGAAAGACATGGCTTGGTAGTTCGGACTGGACTGTTCCCATGAGGCACAGGGTCAGAGCTGATATGCATATAGCCAGTGTCTAACCCAGGGTGGTGTGGAGTGCAAAAAAACGATGGATTTAGGCCCAGATCCTTGTACTGGGGTGAATGTATGACATTGTTCTACATTCTGTCCATCAAGTGTGTTTTTTGCAATTTTCACCCCAAGTGTGCTGGGTATACTCAGATGTGAGTCCCAGGCTCTCCACACCACTGGAGTCAAGCTATTCAGGCTGATGAAGGCTGATAGTCAGAAACCGATCCTTGGATGCTTGATTCCGGTCTGGGAAAGACATGGCTTGGTAGTTCGGACTGGACTGCTCCCATGAGGCACAGGGTCAGAGCTGATTTGCATATAGCCAGTGTCTAACCCAGGGTGGTGTGGAGTGCAAAAAAACGATGATTTAGGCCCAGAGCCATGTACTGGGGTGAATGTATGTATGACATTGTTCTACATTCTGTCCATCAACTGTGTTTTTTGCAATTTTCACCCCGAGTTTGCTGGGTATACTCAGACGTGAGTCCAAAGCTCTCCGCACCACTGGAGTCAAGCTATTCAGGCTGATGAAGGCTGATAGCCAAAAACCGGTCCTTGGATGCTTGATTCCGGTCTGGGAAAGACATGGCTTGGTAGTTCGGACTGGACTGTTCCCATGAGGCACAGGGTCGGAGCTGATTTGCATATAGCCAGTGTCTAACCCAGGGTGGTGTGGAGTGCAAAAAAACGATGGATTTAGGCCCAGATCCTTGTACTGGGGTGAATGTATAACATTGTTCTACATTCTGTCCATCAACTGTGTTTTTTGCAATTTTCAACCCGAGTGTGCTGGGTATACTCAGACGTGAGTCCCAGGCTCTCCGCACCACTGGAGTCAAGCTATTCAGGCTGATGAAGGCTGATAGCCAGAAACCGGCCCTTGGATGCTTGATTCCGGTCTGGGAAAGACATGGCTTGGTAGTTTGGACTGGACTGTTCCCATGAGGCACAGGGTCAGAGCTGATTTGCATATAGCCAGTGTCTAACCCAGGGTGGTGTGGAGTGCAAAAAAACGATGGATTAAGGCCCAGATCCTTGTACTGGGGTGAATGTATGTCATTGTTCTACATTCTGTCCATCAACTGTGTTTGTTTGCAATTTTCACCCCGAGTGTGCTGGGTATACTCAGACGTGAGTCCCAGGCTCTCTGCACCACTGGAGTCAAGCTATTCAGGCTGACGAAGGCTGATAGCCAGAAACCAGTCCTTGGATGCTTGATTCCGGTCTGGGAAAGACATGGCTTGGTAGTTCGGACTGGACTGTTCCCATGAGGCACAGGGTCAGAGCTGATTTGCATATAGCCAGTGTCTAACCCAGGGTGGTGTGGAGTGCAAAATAATGATGGATTTAGGCCCAGATCCTTGTACTGGGGTGAATGCATGACATTATTCTACATTCTGTCCATCAACTGTGTTTTTTGCAATTTTCACCCCGAGTGTGCTGGGTATACTCAGACGTGAGTCCCAGGATCTCCGCACCACTGGAGTCAAGCTATTCAGGCTGATGAATTCTGATAGCCAGAAACCGGTCCTTGGATGCTTGATTCCGGTCTGGGAAAGACATGGCTTGGTAGTTCGGACTGGACTGTTCCCATGAGGCACAAGGTCAGAGCTGATTTGCATATAGCCAGTGTCTAACCCAGGGTGGTGTGGAGTGCAACAAAAACAATGGATTTATGCCCAGATCCTTGTACTGGGGTGAATGTATGACATTGTTCTACATTCTGTCCATCAACTGTGTTTTTTGCAATTTTCACCCGAGTGTGCTGGGTATACTCAGACGTGGTCCCAGGCTCTCCGCACCACTGGAGTCAAGCTATTCAGGCTGATAGCCAGAAACCGGTCCTTGGATGCTTGATTCCGGTCTGGGCAAGACATGGCTTGGCAGTTCGGACTGGACTGTTCCCATGAGGCACAGGGTCAGAGCTGATTTGCATATAGCCAGTGTCTAACCCAGGGTGGTGTGGAGTGCAAAAAAACGATGGATTTAGGCCCAGATCCTTGCACTGGGGTGAATGTATGACATTGTTCTAAATTCTGTCCATCAACTGTGTTTTTTGCAATTTTCACCCCGAGTGTGGTGGGAATACTCAGACGTGAGTCCCAGGCTCTCCGCACCACTGGAGTCAAGCTATTCAGGCTGATGAAGGCAGATAGCCAGAAACCCGTCCTTGGATGCTTGATTTCTGTCTGGGAAAGACATGGCTTGGTAGTTCGGATTGGACTGTTCCCATGAGGCACAGGGTCAGAGCTGATTTGCATATAGCCAGTGTCTAACCCAGGGTGGTGTGGAGTGCAAAAAAACGATGGATTTAGGCCCAGATCCTTGTACTGGGGTGAATGTATGACATAGTTCTACATTCTGTCCATCAACTGTGTTTTTTGCAATTTTCACCCCGAGTGTGCTGGGTATACTCAGATGTGAGTCCCAGGCTCTCCACACCACTGGAGTCAAGCTATTCAGGCTGATGAAGGCTGATAGTCAGAAACCGATCCTTGGATGCTTGATTCCGGTCTGGGAAAGACATGGCTTGGTATTTCGGACTGGACTGCTCCCATGAGGCACAGGGTCAGAGCTGATTTGCATATAGCCAGTGTCTAACCCAGGGTGGTGTGGAGTGCAAAAAAACGATGATTTAGGCCCAGATCCATGTACTGGGGTGAATGTATGTATGACATTGTTCTACATTCTGTCCATCAACTGTGTTTTTTGCAATTTTCACCCCGAGTTTGCTGGGTATACTCAGACGTGAGTCCAAAGCTCTCCGCACCACTGGAGTCAAGCTATTCAGGCTGATGAAGGCTGATAGCCAAAAACCGGTCCTTGGATGCTTGATTCCGGTCTGGGAAAGACATGGCTTGGTAGTTCGGACTGGACTGTTCCCTTGAGGCACAGGGTCAAAGCTGATTTGCATATAGCCAGTGTCTAACTCAGGGTGGTGTGGAGTGCAAAAAAACGATGGATTAAGGCCCAGATCCTTGTACTGGGGTGAATGTATGTCATTGTTCTAAATTCTGTCCATCAACTGTGTTTTTTGCAATTTTCACCCCAAGTGTGCTGGGTATACTCAGACGTGAGTCCCAGGCTCTCTGCACCACTGGAGTCAAGCTATTCAGGCTGACGAAGGCTGATAGCCAGAAACCAGTCCTTGGATGCTTGATTCCGGTCTGGGAAAGACATGGCTTGGTAGTTCGGACTGGACTGTTCCCATGAGGCACAGGGTCAGAGCTGATTTGCATATAGCCAGTGTCTAATCCAGGGTGGTGTGGAGTGCAAAATAATGATGGATTTAGGCCCAGATCCTTGTACTGGGGTGAATGCATGACATTGTTCTACATTCTGTCCATCAACTGTGTTTTTTGCAATTTTCACCCCGAGTGTGCTGGGTATACTCAGAAGTGAGTCCCAGGATCTCCGCACCACTGGAGTCAAGCTATTCAGGCTGATGAAGGCTGATAGCCAGAAACCGGTCCTTGGATGCTTGATTCCGGTCTGGGAAAGACATGGCTTGGTAGTTCGGACTGGACTGTTCCCATGAGGCACAGGGTCAGAGCAGATTTGCATATAGCCAGTGTCTAACCCAGGGTGGTGTGGAGTGCAAAAAAACAATGGATTTATGGCCAGATCCTTGTACTGGGGTGAATGTATGACATTGTTCTACATTCTGTCCATCAACTGTGTTTTTTGCAATTTTCACCCCGAGTGTGCTGGGTATACTCAGACGTGAGTCCGAGGCTCTCCGCACCACTGGAGTCAAGCTATTCAGGCTGATGAAGGCTGATAGCCAGAAACCGGTCCTTGGATGCTTGATTTCTGTCTGGGAAAGACATGGCTTGGTAGTTCAGGCTGGACTGTTTCCATGAGGCACTGGGTCAGAGCTGATTTGCATATAGCCAGTGTCTAACCCAGGATGGTGTGGAGTGCAAAAATACGACGGATTAAGGCCCAGATCCTTGTACTGGGGTGAATGTATGACATTGTTCTACATGCTGTCCATCAACTGTGTTTTTTGCAAGTTTCACCCCGAGTTTGCTGGGTATACTCTGACATGAGTCCCAGGATCTCCGCACCACTGGAGTCAAGCTATTCAGGCTGATAGCCAGAAACCGGTTCTTGGATGCTTGATTTCTGTCTGGGAAAGACATGGCTTGGTAGTTCGGACTGGACTGATCCCATGAGGCACAGGGTCAGAGCCGATTTGCATGTAGCCAGTGTCTAACCCAGGGTGGTGTGGAGTGCAAAAAAACAATGGATTTAGGCCCAGATCCTTGTACTGGGGTGAATGTATGACATTGTTCTACTTTCTGTCCATCAACTGTGTTTTTTGCAATTTTCACCCGAGTGTGCTGGGTATACTCAGACGTGAGTCCCAGGCTCTCCGCACCACTGGAGTCAAGCCATTCAGGCTGATGAAGGCTGATAGCCAGAAACCGGTCCTTGGATGCTTGATTTCTGTCTGGGAAAGACATGGCTTGGTAGTTCGGACTGGACTGTTCCCATGAGGCACTGAGTCAGAGCTGATTTGCATATAGCCAGTGTCTAACCCAGGATGGTGTGAAGTGCAAAAAAACGATGGATTTAGGCCCAGATCCTTGTACTGGGGTGAATGTATGACATTGTCCTACATTCTGCCCATCAACTGTGTTTTTTGCAATTTTCACCCCGAGTGTGCTGGGTATACTCAGACGTGAGTCCCAGGCTCTCCGCACCACTGGAGTCAAGCTATTCAGGCTGATGAAGGCTGATAGCCAGAAACCGGTCCTTGGATGCTTGATTCCGGTCTGGGAAAGACATGGCTTGGTAGTTCGGACTGGACTGTTCCCATGAGGCACAGGGTCAGAGCTGATTTGCATATAGCCAGTGTCTAACCCAGGGTGGTGTGGAGTGCAAAAAAACGATGGATTTAGGCCCGGATCCTTTGTACTGGGTGAATGTATGACATTGTTCTACATTCTGTCCATCAACTGTGTTTTTTGCAATTTTCACCCCGAGTGTGCTGGGTATACTCAGATGTGAGTCCCAGGCTCTCCACACCACTGGAGTCAAGCTATTCAGGCTGATGAAGGCTGATAGTCAGAAACCGATCCTTGGATGCTTGATTCCGGTCTGGGAAAGACATGGCTTGGTAGTTCGGACTGGACTGCTCCCATGAGGCACAGGGTCAGAGCTGATTTGCATATAGCCAGTGTCTAACCCAGGGTGGTGTGGAGTGCAAAAAAACGATGATTTAGGCCCAGAGCCATGTACTGGGGTGAATGTATGTATGACATTGTTCTACATTCTGTCCATCAACTGTGTTTTTTGCAATTTTCACCCCGAGTTTGCTGGGTATACTCAGACGTGAGTCCAAAGCTCTCCGCACCACTGGAGTCAAGCTATTCAGGCTGATGAAGGCTGATAGCCAAAAACCGGTCCTTGGATGCTTGATTCCGGTCTGGGAAAGACATGGCTTGGTAGTTCGGACTGGACTGTTCCCATGAGGCACAGGGTCGGAGCTGACTTGCATATAGCCAGTGTCTAACCCAGGGTGGTGTGGAGTGCAAAAAAACGATGGATTTAGGCCCAGATCCTTGTACTGGGGTGAATGTATAACATTGTTCTACATTCTGTCCATCAACTGTGTTTTTTGCAATTTTCAACCCGAGTGTGCTGGGTATACTCAGACGTGAGTCCCAGGCTCTCCGCACCACTGGAGTCAAGCTATTCAGGCTGATGAAGGCTGATAGCCAGAAACCGGCCCTTGGATGCTTGATTCCGGTCTGGGAAAGACATGGCTTGGTAGTTTGGACTGGACTGTTCCCATGAGGCACAGGGTCAGAGCTGATTTGCATATAGCCAGTGTCTAACCCAGGGTGGTGTGGAGTGCAAAAAAATGATGGATTAAGGCCCAGATCCTTGTACTGGGGTGAATGTATGTCATTGTTCTAAATTCTGTCCATCAACTGTGTTTTTTGCAATTTTCACCCCGAGTGTGCTGGGTATACTCAGACGTGAGTCCCAGGCTCTCTGCACCACTGGAGTCAAGCTATTCAGGCTGACGAAGGCTGATAGCCAGAAACCAGTCCTTGGATGCTTGATTCCGGTCTGGGAAAGACATGGCTTGGTAGTTCGGACTGGACTGTTCCCATGAGGCACAGGGTCAAAGCTGATTTGCATATAGCCAGTGTCTAACCCAGGGTGGTGTGGAGTGCAAAATAATGATGGATTTAGGCCCAGATCCTTGTACTGGGGTGAATGCATGACATTATTCTACATTCTGTCCATCAACTGTGTTTTTTGCAATTTTCACCCCGAGTGTGCTGGGTATACTCAGACGTGAGTCCCAGGATCTCCGCACCACTGGAGTCAAGCTATTCAGGCTGATGAAGGCTGATAGCCAGAAACCGGTCCTTGGATGCTTGATTCCGGTCTGGGAAAGACATTGGTAGTTCGGACTGGACTGTTCCCATGAGGCACAGGGTCAGAGCTGATTTGCATATAGCCAGTGTCTAACCCAGGGTGGTGTGGAGTGCAAAAAAACAATGGATTTATGCCCAGATCCTTGTACTGGGGTGAATGTATGACATTGTTCTACATTCTGTCCATCAACTGTGTTTTTTGCAATTTTCACCCCGAGTGTGCTGGGTATACTCAGACGTGAGTCCCAGGCTCTCCGCACCACTGGAGTCAAGCTATTCAGGCTGATAGCCAGAAACCGGTCCTTGGATGCTTGATTCCGGTCTGGGCAAGACATGGCTTGGCAGTTCGGACTGGACTGTTCCCATGAGGCACAGGGTCAGAGCTGATTTGCATATAGCCAGTGTCTAACCCAGGGTGGTGTGGAGTGCAAAAAAACGATGGATTTAGGCCCAGATCCTTGCACTGGGGTGAATGTATGACATTGTTCTAAATTCTGTCCATCAACTGTGTTTTTTGCAATTTTCACCCCGAGTGTGGTGGGAATACTCAGACGTGAGTCCCAGGCTCTCCGCACCACTGGAGTCAAGCTATTCAGGCTGATGAAGGCAGATAGCCAGAAACCCGTCCTTGGATGCTTGATTTCTGTCTGGGAAAGACATGGCTTGGTAGTTCGGATTGGACTGTTCCCATGAGGCACAGGGTCAGAGCTGATTTGCATATAGCCAGTGTCTAAACCAGGGTGGTGTGGAGTGCAAAAAAACGATGGATTTAGGCCCAGATCCTTGTACTGGGGTGAATGTATGACATAGTTCTACATTCTGTCCATCAACTGTGTTTTTTGCAATTTTCACCCCGAGTGTGCTGGGTATACTCAGATGTGAGTCCCAGGCTCTCCACACCACTGGAGTCAAGCTATTCAGGCTGATGAAGGCTGATAGTCAGAAACCGATCCTTGGATGCTTGATTCCGGTCTGGGAAAGACATGGCTTGGTAGTTCGGACTGGACTGCTCACTTGAGGCACAGGGTCAGAGCTGATTTGCATATAGCCAGTGTCTAACCCAGGGTGGTGTGGAGTGCAAAAAAATGATGATTTAGGCCCAGATCCATGTACTGGGGTGAATGTATGTATGACATTGTTCTACATTCTGTCCATCAACTGTGTTTTTTGCAATTTTCACCCCGAGTTTGCTGGGTATACTCAGACGTGAGTCCAAAGCTCTCGGCACCACTTGAGTCAAGCTATTTAGGCTGATGAAGGCTGATAGCCAAAAACCGGTCCATGGATGCTTGATTCCGGTCTGGGAAAGACATGGCTTGGTAGTTCGGTCTGGACTGTTCCCTTGAGGCACAGGGTCGGAGCTGATTTGCATATAGCCAGTGTCTAACCCAGGGTGGTGTGGAGTGCAAAAAAACGATGGATTTAGGCCCAGATCCTTGTACTGGGGTGAATGTATAACATTGTTCTACATTCTGTCCATCAACTGTGTTTTTGCAATTTTCAACCCGAGTGTGCTGGGTATACTCAGACGTGAGTCCCAGGCTCTCCGCACCACTGGAGTCAAGCTATTCAGGCTGATGAAGGCAGATAGCCAGAAACCGGCCCTTGGATGCTTGATTCCTGTCTGGGAAAGACATGGCTTGGTAGTTTGGACTGGACTGTTCCCATGAGGCACAGGGTCAAAGCTGATTTGCATATAGCCAGTGTCTAACTCAGGGTGGTGTGGAGTGCAAAAAAATGATGGATTAAGGCCCAGATCCTTGTACTGGGGTGAATGTATGTCATTGTTCTAAATTCTGTCCATCAACTGTGTTTTTTGCAATTTTCACCCCAAGTGTGCTGGGTATACTCAGACGTGAGTCCCAGGCTCTCTGCACCACTGGAGTCAAGCTATTCAGGCTGACGAAGGCTGATAGCCAGAAACCAGTCCTTGGATGCTTGATTCCGGTCTGGGAAAGACATGGCTTGGTAGTTCGGACTGGACTGTTCCCATGAGGCACAGGGTCAGAGCTGATTTGCATATAGCCAGTGTCTAATCCAGGGTGGTGTGGAGTGCAAAATAATGATGGATTTAGGCCCAGATCCTTGTACTGGGGTGAATGCATGACATTGTTCTACATTCTGTCCATCAACTGTGTTTTTTGCAATTTTCACCCCGAGTGTGCTGGGTATACTCAGACGTGAGTCCCAGGATCTCCGCACCACTGGAGTCAAGCTATTCAGGCTGATGAAGGCTGATAGCCAGAAACCGGTCCTTGGATGCTTGATTCCAGTCTGGGAAAGACATGGCTTGGTAGTTCGGACTGGACTGTTCCCATGAGGCACAGGGTCAGGGCAGATTTGCATATAGCCAGTGTCTAACCCAGGGTGGTGTGGAGTGCAAAAAAACAATGGATTTATGCCCAGATCCTTGTACTGGGGTGAATGTATGACATTGTTCTACATTCTGTCCATCAACTGTGTTTTTTGCAATTTTCACCCGAGTGTGCTGGGTATACTCAGACGTGAGTCCCAGGCTCTCCGCACCACTGGAGTCAAGCTATTCAGGCTGATGAAGGCTGATAGCCAGAAACCGGTCCTTGGATGCTTGATTTCTGTCTGGGAAAGACATGGCTTGGTAGTTCAGGCTGGACTGTTTCCATGAGGCACTGGGTCAGAGCTGATTTGCATATAGCCAGTGTCTAACCCAGGATGGTGTGGAGTGCAAAAAAACGACGGATTAAGGCCCAGATCCTTGTACTGGGGTGAATGTATGACATTGTTCTACATGCTGTCCATCAACTGTGTTTTTTGCAAGTTTCACCCCGAGTTTGCTGGGTATACTCTGACATGAGTCCCAGGATCTCCGCACCACTGGAGTCAAGCTATTCAGGCTGATAGCCAGAAACCGGTTCTTGGATGCTTGATTTCTGTCTGGGAAAGACATGGCTTGGTAGTTCGGACTGGACTGATCCCATGAGGCACAGGGTCAGAGCCGATTTGCATGTAGCCAGTGTCTAACCCAGGGTGGTGTGGAGTGCAAAAAAACGATGGATTTAGGCCCAGATCCTTGTACTGGGGTGAATGTATGACATTGTTCTACTTTCTGTCCATCAACTGTGTTTTTTGCAATTTTCACCCGAGTGTGCTGGGTATACTCAGACGTGAGTCCCAGGCTCTCCGCACCACTGGAGTCAAGCCATTCAGGCTGATGAAGGCTGATAGCCAGAAACCGGTCCTTGGATGCTTGATTTCTGTCTGGGAAAGACGTGGCTTGGTAGTTCGGACTGGACTGTTCCCATGAGGCACTGAGTCAGAGCTGATTTGCATATAGCCAGTGTCTAACCCAGGATGGTGTGAAGTGCAAAAAAACGATGGATTTAGGCCCAGATCCTTGTACTGGGGTGAATGTATGACATTGTCCTACATTCTGCCCATCAACTGTGTTTTTTGCAATTTTCACCCCGAGTGTGCTGGGTATACTCAGACGTGAGTCCCAGGCTCTCCGCACCACTGGAGTCAAGCTATTCAGGCTGATGAAGGCTGATAGCCAGAAACCGGTCCTTGGATGCTTGATTCCGGTCTGGGAAAGACATGGCTTGGTAGTTCGGACTGGACTGTTCCCATGAGGCACAGGGTCAGAGCTGATTTGCATATAGCCAGTGTCTAACCCAGGGTGGTGTGGAGTGCAAAAAAACGATGGATTTAGGCCAGATCCTTGTACTGGGGTGAATGTATGACATTGTCCTACATTCTGCCCATCAACTGTGTTTTTTGCAATTTTCACCCCGAGTGTGCTGGGTATACTCAGACGTGAGTCCCAGGCTCTCCACACCACTGGAGTCAAGCTATTCAGGCTGATGAAGGCTGATAGTCAGAAACCGATCCATGGATGCTTGATTCCGGTCTGGGAAAGACATGGCTTGGTATTTCGGACTGGACTGCTCCCATGAGGCACAGGGTCAGAGCTGATTTGCATATAGCCAGTGTCTAACCCAGGGTGGTGTGGAGTGAAAAAAAACGATGATTTAGGCCCAGAGCCATGTACTGGGGTGAATGTATGTATGACATTGTTCTACATTCTGTCCATCAACTGTGTTTTTTGCAATTTTCACCCCGAGTTTGCTGGGTATACTCAGACGTGAGTCCAAAGCTCTACCCACCACTGGAGTCAAGCTATTCAGGCTGATGAAGGCTGATAGCCAAAAACCGGTCCTTGGATGCTTGATTCCGGTCTGGGAAAGACATGGCTTGGTAGTTCGGACTGGACTGTTCCCATGAGGCACAGGGTCGGACCTGATTTGCATATAGCCAGTGTCTAATCCAGGGTGGTGTGGAGTGCAAAATAATGATGGATTTAGGCCCAGATCCTTGTACTGGGGTGAATGCATGACATTGTTCTACATTCTGTCCATCAACTGTGTTTTTTGCAATTTTCACCCCGAGTGTGCTGGGTATACTCAGACGTGAGTCCCAGGATCTCCGCACCACTGGAGTCAAGCTATTCAGGCTGATGAAGGCTGATAGCCAGAAACCGGTCCTTGGATGCTTGATTCCAGTCTGGGAAAGACATGGCTTGGTAGTTCGGACTGGACTGTTCCCATGAGGCACAGGGTCAGGGCAGATTTGCATATAGCCAGTGTCTAACCCAGGGTGGTGTGGAGTGCAAAAAAACAATGGATTTATGCCCAGATCCTTGTACTGGGGTGAATGTATGACATTGTTCTACATTCTGTCCATCAACTGTGTTTTTTGCAATTTTCACCCGAGTGTGCTGGGTATACTCAGACGTGAGTCCCAGGCTCTCCGCACCACTGGAGTCAAGCTATTCAGGCTGATGAAGGCTGATAGCCAGAAACCGGTCCTTGGATGCTTGATTTCTGTCTGGGAAAGACATGGCTTGGTAGTTCAGGCTGGACTGTTTCCATGAGGCACTGGGTCAGAGCTGATTTGCATATAGCCAGTGTCTAACCCAGGATGGTGTGGAGTGCAAAAAAACGACGGATTAAGGCCCAGATCCTTGTACTGGGGTGAATGTATGACATTGTTCTACATGCTGTCCATCAACTGTGTTTTTTGCAAGTTTCACCCCGAGTTTGCTGGGTATACTCTGACATGAGTCCCAGGATCTCCGCACCACTGGAGTCAAGCTATTCAGGCTGATAGCCAGAAACCGGTTCTTGGATGCTTGATTTCTGTCTGGGAAAGACATGGCTTGGTAGTTCGGACTGGACTGATCCCATGAGGCACAGGGTCAGAGCCGATTTGCATGTAGCCAGTGTCTAACCCAGGGTGGTGTGGAGTGCAAAAAAACGATGGATTTAGGCCCAGATCCTTGTACTGGGGTGAATGTATGACATTGTTCTACTTTCTGTCCATCAACTGTGTTTTTTGCAATTTTCACCCGAGTGTGCTGGGTATACTCAGACGTGAGTCCCAGGCTCTCCGCACCACTGGAGTCAAGCCATTCAGGCTGATGAAGGCTGATAGCCAGAAACCGGTCCTTGGATGCTTGATTTCTGTCTGGGAAAGACGTGGCTTGGTAGTTCGGACTGGACTGTTCCCATGAGGCACTGAGTCAGAGCTGATTTGCATATAGCCAGTGTCTAACCCAGGATGGTGTGAAGTGCAAAAAAACGATGGATTTAGGCCCAGATCCTTGTACTGGGGTGAATGTATGACATTGTCCTACATTCTGCCCATCAACTGTGTTTTTTGCAATTTTCACCCCGAGTGTGCTGGGTATACTCAGACGTGAGTCCCAGGCTCTCCGCACCACTGGAGTCAAGCTATTCAGGCTGATGAAGGCTGATAGCCAGAAACCGGTCCTTGGATGCTTGATTCCGGTCTGGGAAAGACATGGCTTGGTAGTTCGGACTGGACTGTTCCCATGAGGCACAGGGTCAGAGCTGATTTGCATATAGCCAGTGTCTAACCCAGGGTGGTGTGGAGTGCAAAAAAACGATGGATTTAGGCCAGATCCTTGTACTGGGGTGAATGTATGACATTGTCCTACATTCTGCCCATCAACTGTGTTTTTTGCAATTTTCACCCCGAGTGTGCTGGGTATACTCAGACGTGAGTCCCAGGCTCTCCACACCACTGGAGTCAAGCTATTCAGGCTGATGAAGGCTGATAGTCAGAAACCGATCCATGGATGCTTGATTCCGGTCTGGGAAAGACATGGCTTGGTATTTCGGACTGGACTGCTCCCATGAGGCACAGGGTCAGAGCTGATTTGCATATAGCCAGTGTCTAACCCAGGGTGGTGTGGAGTGAAAAAAAACGATGATTTAGGCCCAGAGCCATGTACTGGGGTGAATGTATGTATGACATTGTTCTACATTCTGTCCATCAACTGTGTTTTTTGCAATTTTCACCCCGAGTTTGCTGGGTATACTCAGACGTGAGTCCAAAGCTCTACCCACCACTGGAGTCAAGCTATTCAGGCTGATGAAGGCTGATAGCCAAAAACCGGTCCTTGGATGCTTGATTCCGGTCTGGGAAAGACATGGCTTGGTAGTTCGGACTGGACTGTTCCCATGAGGCACAGGGTCGGACCTGATTTGCATATAGCCAGTGTCTAACCCAGGGTGGTGTGGAGTGCAAAAAAACGATGGATTTAGGACCAGATCCTTGTACTGGGGTGAATGTATAACATTGTTCTACATTCTGTCCATCAACTGTGTTTTTTGCAATTTTCAACCCGAGTGTGCTGGGTATACTCAGACGTGAGTCCCAGGCTCTCCGCACCACTGGAGTCAAGCTATTCAGGCTGATGAAGGCTGATAGCCAGAAACCGGCCCTTGGATGCTTGATTCCGGTCTGGGAAAGACATGGCTTGGTAGTTTGGACTGGACTGTTCCCATGAGGCACAGGGTCAGAGCAGATTTGCATATAGCCAGTGTCTAACCCAGGGTGGTGTGGAGTGCAAAAAAACGATGGATTAAGGCCCAGATCCTTGTACTGGGGTGAATGTATGTCATTGTTCTAAATTCTGTCCATCAACTGTGTTTTTTGCAATTTTCACCCCGAGTGTGCTGGGTATACTCAGACGTGAGTCCCAGGCTCTCTGCACCACTGGAGTCAAGCTATTCAGGCTGACGAAGGCTGATAGCCAGAAACCAGTCCTTGGATGCTTGATTCCGGTCTGGGAAAGACATGGCTTGGTAGTTCGGACTGGACTGTTCCCATGAGGCACAGGGTCAGAGCTGATTTGCATATAGCCAGTGTCTAACCCAGGGTGGTGTGGAGTGCAAAATAATGATGGATTTAGGCCCAGATCCTTGTACTGGGGTGAATGCATGACATTATTCTACATTCTGTCCATCAACTGTGTTTTTTGCAATTTTCACCCCGAGTGTGCTGGGTATACTCAGACGTGAGTCCCAGGATCTCCGCACCACTGGAGTCAAGCTATTCAGGCTGATGAAGGCTGATAGCCAGAAACCGGTCCTTGGATGCTTGATTCCGGTCTGGGAAAGACATGGCTTGGTAGTTCGGACTGGACTGTTTCCATGAGGCACAGGGTCAGAGCTGATTTGCATATAGCCAGTGTCTAACCCAGGGTGGTGTGGAGTGCAAAAACACAATGGATTTATGCCCAGATCCTTGTACTGGGGTGAATGTATGACATTGTTCTACATTCTGTCCATCAACTGTGTTTTTTGCAATTTTCACCCGAGTGTGCTGGGTATACTCAGACGTGAGTCCCAGGCTCTCCGCACCACTGGAGTCAAGCTATTCAGGCTGATAGCCAGAAACCGGTCCTTGGATGCTTGATTCCGGTCTGGGCAAGACATGGCTTGGCAGTTCGGACTGGACTGTTCCCATGAGGCACAGGGTCAGAGCTGATTTGCATATAGCCAGTGTCTAACCCAGGGTGGTGTGGAGTGCAAAAAAACGATGGATTTAGGCCCAGATCCTTGCACTGGGGTGAATGTATGACATTGTTCTAAATTCTGTCCATCAACTGTGTTTTTTGCAATTTTCACCCCGAGTGTGGTGGGAATACTCAGACGTGAGTCCCAGGCTCTCCGCACCACTGGAGTCAAGCTAATCAGGCTGATGAAGGCAGATAGCCAGAAACCCGTCCTTGGATGCTTGATTTCTGTCTGGGAAAGACATGGCTTGGTAGTTCGGATTGGACTGTTCCCATGAGGCACAGGGTCAGAGCTGATTTGCATATAGCCAGTGTCTAACCCAGGGTGGTGTGGAGTGCAAAAAAACGATGGATTTAGGCCCAGATCCTTGTACTGGGGTGAATGTATTACATAGTTCTACATTCTGTCCATCAACTGTGTTTTTTGCAATTTTCACCCCGAGTGTGCTGGGTATACTCAGATGTGAGTCCCAGGCTCTCCACACCACTGGAGTCAAGCTATTCAGGCTGATGAAGGCTGATAGTCAGAAACCGATCCTTGGATGCTTGATTCCGGTCTGGGAAAGACATGGCTTGGTAGTTCGGACTGGACTGCTCCCATGAGGCACAGGGTCAGAGCTGATTTGCATATAGCCAGTGTCTAACCCAGGGTGGTGTGGAGTGCAAAAAAACGATGATTTAGGCCCAGATCCATGTACTGGCGTGAATGTATGTATGACATTGTTCTACATTCTGTCCATCAACTGTGTTTTTTGCAATTTTCACCCCGAGTTTGCTGGGTATACTCAGACGTGAGTCCAAAGCTCTCCGCACCACTGGAGTCAAGCTATTCAGGCTGATGAAGGCTGATAGCCAAAAACCGGTCCTTGGATGCTTGATTCCGGTCTGGGAAAGACATGGCTTGGTAGTTCGGACTGGACTGTTCCCTTGAGGCACAGGGTCGGAGCTGATTTGCATATAGCCAGTGTCTAACCCAGGGTGGTGTGGAGTGCAAATA
This sequence comes from Lissotriton vulgaris, assembly GCF_964263255.1. Lineage (NCBI taxonomy): Eukaryota > Metazoa > Chordata > Amphibia > Caudata > Salamandridae > Lissotriton > Lissotriton vulgaris. Next base: position 876,792,319 of record NC_141691.1, read on the forward strand.
AACGATGGATTTAGGCCCAGATCCTTGTACTGGGGTGAATGTATAACATTGTTCTACATTCTGTCCATCAACTGTGTTTTTTGCAATTTTCAACCAGAGTGTGCTGGGTATACTCAGACGTGAGTCCCAGGCTCTCCGCACCACTGGAGTCAAGCTATTCAGGCTGATGAAGGCAGATAGCCAGAAACCGGCCCTTGGATGCTTGATTCCGGTCTGGGAAAGACATGGCTTGGTAGTTTGGACTGGACTGTTCCCATGAGGCACAGGGTCAAAGCTGATTTGCATATAGCCAGTGTCTAACTCAGGGTGGTGTGGAGTGCAAAAAAACGATGGATTAAGGCCCAGATCCTTGTACTGGGGTGAATGTATGTCATTGTTCTAAATTCTGTCCATCAACTGTGTTTTTTGCAATTTTCACCCCAAGTGTGCTGGGTATACTCAGACGTGAGTCCCAGGCTCTCTGCACCACTGGAGTCAAGCTATTCAGGCTGACGAAGGCTGATAGCCAGAAACCAGTCCTTGGATGCTTGATTCCGGTCTGGGAAAGACATGGCTTGGTAGTTCGGACTGGACTGTTCCCATGAGGCACAGGGTCAGAGCTGATTTGCATATAGCCAGTGTCTAATCCAGGGTGGTGTGGAGTGCAAAATAATGATGGATTTAGGCCCAGATCCTTGTACTGGGGTGAATGCATGACATTGTTCTACATTCTGTCCATCAACTGTGTTTTTTGCAATTTTCACCCCGAGTGTGCTGGGTATACTCAGACGTGAGTCCTAGGATCTCCGCACCACTGGAGTCAAGCTATTCAGGCTGATGAAGGATGATAGCCAGAAACCGGTCCTTGGATGCTTGATTCCGGTCTGGGAAAGACATGGCTTGGTAGTTCGGACTGGACTGTTCCCATGAGGCACAGGGTCAGAGCAGATTTGCATATAGCCAGTGTCTAACCCAGGGTGGTGTGGAGTGCAAAAAAACAATGGATTTATGCCCAGATCCTTGTACTGGGGTGAATGTATGACATTGTTCTACATTCTGTCCATCAACTGTGTTTTTTGCAATTTTCACCCGAGTGTGCTGGGTATACTCAGACGTGAGTCCCAGGCTCTCCGCACCACTGGAGTCAAGCTATTCAGGCTGATGAAGGCTGATAGCCAGAAACCGGTCCTTGGATGCTTGATTTCTGTCTGGGAAAGACATGGCTTGGTAGTTCAGGCAGGACTGTTTCCATGAGGCACTGGGTCAGAGCTGATTTGCATATAGCCAGTGTCTAACCCAGGATGGTGTGGAGTGCAAAAATACGACGGATTAAGGCCCAGATCCTTGTACTGGGGTGAATGTATGACATTGTTCTACATGCTGTCCATCAACTGTGTTTTTTGCAAGTTTCACCCCGAGTTTGCTGGGTATACTCTGACATGAGTCCCAGGATCTCCGCACCACTGGAGTCAAGCTATTCAGGCTGATAGCCAGAAACCGGTTATTGGATGCTTGATTTCTGTCTGGGAAAGACATGGCTTGGTAGTTCGGACTGGACTGATCCCATGAGGCACAGGGTCAGAGCCGATTTGCATGTAGCCAGTGTCTAACCCAGGGTGGTGTGGAGTGCAAAAAAACAATGGATTTAGCCCCAGATCCTTGTACTGGGGTGAATGTATGACATTGTTCTACTTTCTGTCCATCAACTGTGTTTTTTGCAATTTTCACCCGAGTGTGCTGGGTATACTCAGACGTGAGTCCCAGGCTCTCCGCACCACTGGAGTCAAGCCATTCAGGCTGATGAAGGCTGATAGCCAGAAACCGGTCCTTGGATGCTTGATTTCTGTCTGGGAAAGACATGGCTTGGTAGTTCGGACTGGACTGTTCCCATGAGGCACTGAGTCAGAGCTGATTTGCATATAGCCAGTGTCTAACCCAGGATGGTGTGAAGTGCAAAAAAACGATGGATTTAGGCCCAGATCCTTGTACTGGGGTGAATGTATGACATTGTCCTACATTCTGCCCATCAACTGTGTTTTTTGCAATTTTCACCCCGAGTGTGCTGGGTATACTCAGACGTGAGTCCCAGGCTCTCCGCACCACTGGAGTCAAGCTATTCAGGCTGATAGCCAGAAACCGGTCCTTGGATGCTTGATTCCGGTCTGGGAAAGACATGGCTTGGTAGTTCGGACTGGACTGTTCCCATGAGGCACAGGGTCAGAGCTGATTTGCATATAGCCAGTGTCTAACCCAGGGTGGTGTGGAGTGCAAAAAAACGATGGATTTAGGCCCGGATCCTTTGTACTGGGTGAATGTATGACATTGTTCTACATTCTGTCCATCAACTGTGTTTTTTGCAATTTTCACCCCGAGTGTGCTGGGTATACTCAGACGTGAGTCCCAGGCTCTCCGCACCACTGGAGTCAAGCTATTCATGCTGATGAAGGCTGATAGCCAGAAACCGGTCTTTGGATGCTTGATTCCGGTCTGGGAAAGACATGGCTTGGTAGTTTGGACTGGAATGTTTCCATGAGGCACAGGGTCAGAGCTGATTTGCATATAGCCAGTGTCTAACCCAGGGTGGTGTGGAGGGAAAAAAAAACGATGGATTAAGGCCCAGATCCTTGTACTGGGGTGAATGTATGACATTGTTCTACATGCTGTCCATCAACTGTGTTTTTTGCAATTTTCACCCCGAGTGTGCTGGGTATCCTCAGACGTGAGTCCCAGGCTCTCCGCACCACTGGAGTCAAGCTATTCATGCTGATGAAGGCTGATAGCCAGAAACCGGTCTTTGGATGCTTGATTCCGGTCTGGGAAAGACATGGCTTGGTAGTTTGGACTGGAATGTTTCCATGAGGCACAGGGTCAGAGCTGATTTGCATATAGCCAGTGTCTAACCCAGGGTGGTGTGGAGGGAAAAAAACGATGGATTAAGGCCCAGATCCTTGTACTGGGGTGAATGTATGACATTGTTCTACATGCTGTCCATCAACTGTGTTTTTTGCAATTTTCACCCCGAGTGTGCTGGGTATACTCAGACGTGAGTCCCAGGATCTCCGCACCACTGGAGTCAAGCTATTCAGGCTGATAGCCAGAAACCGGTCTTTGGATGCTTGATTCCGGTCTGGGAAAGACATGGCTTGGTAGTTTGGACTGGAATGTTTCCATGAGGCACAGGGTCAGAGCTGATTTGCATATAGCCAGTGTCTAACCCAGGGTGGTGTGGAGGGAAAAAAACGATGGATTAAGGCCCAGATCCTTGTACTGGGGTGAATGTATGACATTGTTCTACATTCTGTCCATCAACTGTGTTTTTTGCAATTTTCACCCGAGTGTGCTGGGTATACTCAGATGTGAGTCCCAGGCGCTCTGCACCACTGGAGTCAAGCTATTCAGGCTGATGAAGGCTGATAGTTGGAAACCGGTCCTTGGATGCTTGATTCCGGTCTGGGAAAGACATGGCTTGGTAGTTTGGACTGGACTGCTCCCATGAGGCACAGGGTCAGAGCTGATTTGCATATAGCCAGTGTCTAACCCAGGGTGGTGTGGAGTGCAAAGAAACGATGATTTAGGCCCAGATCCATGTACTGGGGTGAATGTATGACATTGTTCTACATTCTGTCCATCAACTATGTTTTTTGCAATTTTCACCCAGAGTGTGCTGGGTATACTCAGACGTGAGTCCCAGGCTCTCCGCACCACTGGAGTCAAGCTATTCAGGCTGATGAAGGCTGATAGCCAGAAACCGGTCCTTGGATGCTTGATTCCGGTCTGGGAAAGACATGGCTTGGTAGTTTGGACTGGACTGTTCCCATGAGGCACAGGGTCAGAGCTGATTTGCATATAGCCAGTGTCTAACCCAGGGTGGTGTGGAGTGCAAAAAAACGATGGATTTAGGCCCAGATCCTTGTGCTGGGGTGAATGTATAACATTGTTCTACATTCTGTCCATCAACTGTGTTTTTTGCAATTTTCACCCCGAGTGTGCTGGGTATACTCAGACGTGAGTCCCAGGCTCTCCGAACCACTGGAGTCAAGCTATTCAGGCAGATGAAGGCTGACAGCCAGAAACCGGTCCTTGAATGCTTGATTCCGGTCTGGGAAAGACATGGCTTGGTAGTTCGGACTGGACCGTTCCCATGAGGCACAGGGTCAGAGCTGATTTGCATATAGCCATTGTCTAACCCAGGGTGGTGTGGAGTGCAAAAAAACAATGGATTTAGGCCCAGATCCTTGTATTGGGGTGAATGTATGACATTGTTCTACATTCTGTCCATCAACTGTGTTTTTTGCAATTTTCACCCCGAGTGTGCTGGGTATACTCAGACGTGAGTCCCAGGCTCTCCAAACCACTGGAGTCAAGCTATTCAGGCAGATGAAGGCTGACAGCCAGAAACCGGTCCTTGAATGCTTGATTCCGGTCTGGGAAAGACATGGCTTGGTAGTTCGGACTGGACTGTTCCCATGAGGCACTGGGTCAGAACTTATTTGCATATAGCCAGTGTCTAACCTAGGGTGGTGTGGAGTGCAAAAAAACGATGGATTTAGACCCAGATCCTTGTACTGGGGTGAATGTATGACATTGTTCTACATTCTGTCCATCAACTGTGTTTTTTGCCTTAAATAAGTAGCAAGGTGTCCGTAAATCACAAAACCACAGATATTGATACTACCCAGGCCTCTTTAACATAGCTGTTTTAAGATTTTTCTGCTGAGTAAGCAAAATATACATCATTTTAAGGACACCTTAACAAATTTGCAAAGAGTTAATAGGCTGGGGGTAAAAATTAACTCAAATGTACGAACGGGCTGTAACAGGATGAAAGACTTACTGCACCTAGTAAATACCAATAGAACAAGAAGAGGAATAAACCAGATGAAGTAAACACCTCCGAACTCGAAGAAAAATGGAGAATTAAATGCACTATTGGCTTTTTATGAACCAATTTTCTCATGTATCTTAAAATACTAGTCAATTTACCAAGGTAAATTATGGGTATGTTTTTGCTGCACAACTTATAACTGTGCTCCCAGCACAAACAGATTTCTCTTGGCATCAATTTAGTCTTATGTAAGTATTAACTTCAAATAGGAGGATATAAAACATACAACTTTGAGAAGAAGTTGGGAGATTTCACCAATTGCAGGATAAAAAATGTTATCTGAGGCATTTTTTGCCCACGAAGAAGCTGTTCATCGAACAAACAACAAGGGATGTGAGATCTATACTACTATTATAAAGGAAGAACTTTGAACCTTTGAGGCGGGTAAACTCGGTAACCACAACGCCAATCCACACACCCGATACATCGTTGTAATCGTCAGGGTGTACAGATGGACATAGGCTATATAAACTTAATAAATATACGTTATTTAAAAAATTTACTGAAAAAAAGTAGTCCCTTGGAAGAAGCGCCGGCCGCGACGTGCGTGCCCGACGTGAGGAGCGCGGGGAGGAGCGGCGTCCAGGAGTGCGAGGAGGACCGGCGGACATGGCGCGGGGAGGAGCGGTGAGGAATGGCGGACAGGCGGTGAGGAGCGGTGGACAGGCGGTGAGGAGCGGCGGACAGGTGGTGAGGAGCGGTGGACATGCATGGAGGAGAAGTGAGCGGTGGATGAGGTAGGGTATTTATTTATTTATTTAGGAGCGGTGAGCGGTGGAAAAATGATGCAAAAATGAAAATCGTGAGCAAGAGGAAGCAAACGGAGCATTACAAAAGTGAGCCAAACGGTGCATTACAGGAGGAAAAAGTTATGTATGCAGGTTACAAAAGCGTACATCGTGAGCAAGAGGAAGCAAAAAGAGCATTACAAAAGTGACCAAACGGTGCATTACAGGAGAAAAAAGTTACGTGTGGAGGTTACAAAAGCATAGAAAGTAAACATAGAGGTATAGGAGGAAAAAGTGACATGTGCAGGTAGCAAGAGGAAGCAAACGGAGCATTAAAAAAGTGAGCCAAACGGTGCATTACAGGAGGAAAAAGTTACGCATGCAGGTTACAAAAGTGTACAAAGTAAACATAGAGGTATAATACTGCAATATATGGAGGAAGGCTCAGGGGGACCCACGGACAATGTCGGGGTGGGCGGGGGTCCTGAAGCCTAATTGCTCCCGGACAACGTCGGGATGGGCTGCTAGTTAATGAATAAAAAACATATGTCATCCATTAGCACTAACAAGCAAACAACATTCATGAAAGAAGGACAGGACAATCAGAGTGTCAGATGAAGTGATTAGTAGTTGAGAAAGTACATGTTAACTTGAGATGAGATGACATAACAGACAGGCTGATGTGTAAAGATACATTTACTAGACACACGCCAGTGTCAATTGAATGAATAAATAAATAGTTTGAGGATCAGAAACAGTGATTTAAGGGAGTCATTTTTGTTTATAGTCATTAGGTGCTGTATCAATGTACAGGAGCAGTTTTTGTGGGGCTTAATGAGAGGTGAGCAAGAAGAGCCTCAAAATGGTAGACCCTTGTGTACTACAAAGCAAAGTTATGACATTGGTAGTGGAAGGATACAACGCAACCAACCAAAACACAGTGAGATCTAAATATTCATAGGCAAGAGAAACAATGGAAAAGGGATGAAAAATATCAAATCAGTAGTAGGGATAGCCTAGAAAACATAGAATCACGAGCACATGTTGGTCACAGCACTCACTCCAAGTCTATGGCAGAGATGATCAAAAACAGTTACCCAACGCAGTGCATCACCCAAAGTTTCTGCACTGCGTTTTGTAAAGGGGAGAGAGCAGGTCAGCACCATATATACTAAGATGTCACACTTCTAGCACTGCCGCTAAGGCTGTCCTGCTCTCTCCCTGATTTGGGGCCAGTCATGCAGCCAAGTGCCAAATACACAACTTTGCACCATAGTTCAAGTCTATCTAAGTGAGTCATGCATATGACTTGTACTGGAAGGATAGGTACCCTTCCAGTACAAAATACTATGCCTAGACAAACCTTAAAACTTGTCCTACTTCAGTGTGTTCTGTGCAGTGCAGCACACATCCAAAGTGCAAAAAGTTAGGAGAGAGAAAAGCATTTCTCCTTTTTAAGGCCTGCTTTCAAGTGGCATTATTTTGTGGCTGTTAGATATGGGGGTCTCAAATGATCACTTTAGATAACCCTTGCTGACCCCCTTGGTACCTTGGTTCGAGCAGAAGGACTTATCCCAAATGCAATGTGTGAAGTATTTGTACACAGTAATACAGTGGAAACACCACAAATGAACACCACACCAGTTTAGTATCTTTATCTAAACCAAACAAGGCCAATACGACAATAATCCAACATACAGGTAGTAAAATACTACTCTAGAACAGTTCTTTCAAGAAGAAAACTTGTAGCAAACGAAAAGCTCCACCTGGGGCTAAAACGACATTGTGACATGCAATAGTCCAATATTCCAAAGCACAGCGCTGACTGCAAGGTGCACGGCGTAACGCGGACCCTCAACAAAAGTATCTTGGAATGAAGTCTGTGGACAATGCACTGCGTTGTGGAGATGAGATGTCGGTGCCGAGGCTGGCTCCCTGGCTGCCACAGGGAGGCAAGGCATTGTGTCCGCGAGTAGGCGACGTGTTGAGTCCAGGTCAGGGTAAGTCGATTGCTTTGGCATTGAGGCTTCGGTTCCGGTGAGGCAATGCGAAGTTGGAGACTCATGGAGTCACCCTCGGCGGCTATCGGCTCTGCGATAATGGGATGCAGGCACTGGTGGTCATGGCATCTGAGCATGCGCTGGCATCAGGAAGGTTGATAATTGCAGGCATCGAAGGGCGTCTGAGGAAGTCGAATGGCGTCAGGCTGCTTTCCAAGTGGGGCAGTGCATCGTGCAGTTCACGAGCAGTGATCCTGGCCTCGATGAAGGTTGTTGCGTCATGGTGGTGTTTCTGATTGGTTCAGCCATAGTTTTCCTTGCTTCTTTAAGGTTTCTTCCAGCTCCCAACAGCAGGAACATCCACAATTGGCCCAACACTGGAATAAGCACCGCTAGGCAAGTCAGAACTCCCATTAGTGGAGTTCAGGGGAGCTGGGGTGAAATCTTTATGTTCCTGCAATTTTAGAACAGGAGGCCAACACACACAAGTCTTTGGAGATTCTTCTTCAAGCACCTTTTTTAGCAAAGTTCCAGTCTTTGTCCTTTCCTTGACAGAAGCAGCAACTGTGGATCAACCCCACACAGCACGCAGCAAAGGGGCAGTACTCCTCCTTATAGCTCTCCAGCTCTTCTCCTTGGTAAAGGTTCCTCTTTAGTACAGAAGTGATCTGCGTCTCTGGGATGTAAGGTCCAAGACTTATACCCCATTTTTTCTTTTTTCCCTTTGTGGCAAGGTTCTCTGACCCCAGTCCAAACCAGTTCTTTCCACTTTAGTACAGCATCACTACAGGAGATGGAGACAGCATTGTGCAGATGAGACAATGCCTGTTTAGGTGCACCACTCTTAATGCAGCCAAGGTCTATTCTGCTCAGCTGTGAGTCACCCAGGAAAGGAAGAACACACCTCAACCCTCACTGGTGGCTATCTAATGTGAATGCACATCCCGAGCCCCTGTCACTCCATAACCAGACAGTCAATACACAAACCAGCAGAGGCACACAGAATGGTTATATAAGAAACTGTCTACTTCCTAAAAGTGGCATTTTCAAGCACAGAATTTAAAACCATCTTGCTAAAAAGATGTGTTGTTAAATTCTGAGTTCGAAAAGCCTAAACTCCATTTCTCCTTCTTGTTCCAATGGAAAGGTATACTTGTAAAATAATACAGAGTAACTCCCATGTTAGCCTACGGGACAGATAGCATTTCAATAGTGAAAAACAAAGTACACGATTCACTATCAGGACATGTCACATACACCAGTAGATGTCCGACTTTTCACTTACACTGCACGCTGCCTATGGCGTTGCCTTGGGCCTACCTGAGGGGTGCCATACATGTAAGAAAAAGAAAGGTTAGGGCCTGGCAAGTGGATACACTTGGGTTGAAATGGCAGTTGAAAACCTGTGCACAGACACTGCAGTGGCAGGTCTGATTACATTTTGGAAGGCTACTTGTGCGAGTGGCACAATCAGTGCTGCAGGCCCATCAGTAGCATTTGATTTACAAGCCCTGGGCACACTCAGTACACTTTACTAGGGGTTTATCAGTAAAACAAATATGCCAATCATTGATAACAATTTACACATGGAGCACTTGCACTTTGATACTGATCAGTAGTGGCAAAGTGCCCAAAAGATCTAAGCCAGCAAATAGAAAATTCAGCACAGCATCAAAAATACAGGCGGTAGAGACAAAAAAGTCAGGGGAAACCACGCCAAGGATCCCAATTCGTACAGTGGCGCAAAACCCTCTCTACTGTTGTTAGTAGATAGTGTGCTGCTTAGCGCGAGACCTCATAAAGCACTGTCATAAATATCACGACGTGCACATTTGACGGAAGTGGACAGCTAAAAGTTGCAATCAGTCAATGTTTTACAATTTTGAGCAAGCTAAATCCCATAATCAGGGCGTACAGGGCCTGGAGTGCTTCCCAGGGAGGCTGGAAAGGTGGGGGCCAGTTTTGCGGTGGTGTGGGGCAGTTTTGTTTCTGGTGGCTGGTGTTGCAGCAGTGCTGCAATATCGGCCCCCAGTAACAAAATCAGCAAGTAAGTGTTTCTAGCCTCCTGGGCCAGGCAATGCTACACGAAAGCCGCGGACGGGGGAGGATGTGAGGACTGCTCGAGTATTAATGAAAGTTTAATTTACCCCTCTTCCAGATCGGCTCATGGGGCACTGACTCCTATTGATTCCAGCTCACGATTCAGAAATACTGATAGGGCTGTAACTGTAACAAGAATCCCATACCACATAGGTATTATACTTTACATCGTTTCACCTGTATATACACATAGCACACATTGATGGCAACGTTAGTGAGTGACAGAGGGATCGGACCCCGTCCTGACCAAGAGGCAGTCAGCCTCGTAACATGTTGACAATACTAGGAGAACTAGCTCATTGTTAAACTTGAGTTTCTCCGCTACACAAATTTTTAACGATACCAGCCTATGACCAATAAAGATTATTTGTTTTCAGAATGCCAGGTATTTTTTTAATCTCACTTTTCCAAATCACTCCTGACCCTACTTACACTCACTCAAATACACCTCACATAGCACTTACAATATCTAAGTGCTCCAGCGTAGTCGCTAGTCGTAGCACGCCCCGTCCCGCAGCGGGACGTGAAGACCCCGATGAAGAAGCATGACACCAAGGGCTCTTTTGGTGTGTGAGGGGTATTTTAACAAATACTGTGTATGCCTGCTATACCTTGGCTCACAGGAAACCTCTTAGAGGTGGACCTAGTTGTTTATTTATACCAGGCAATGCTACACGAGGGGCTGGGCAGAGAAAATTACCAGGGCTGCTTTGGCTTCCTAGCTGGCCCTGTCCACAATCATATGGGCACAAAATAAAAATCCAGCAGAGAGCTATCAGAACAAATTCTGCTGATTTGATAGACATACAAACATTTCTATCTGCATGAAAACATGGACAAGAACTTCGTATTACAAGTACACAAATTCAATGTAAAGAGTCCGTATTTTTAGTAGTAACTTATATAAAGGCACTGTTCCTCATACAAGAATGTCCTTACTTAAAGGAAAACGTATTCCTCACTCAAAAATGGTGGATGTGACTCTATAACTGTAAATGATACTAAAGATATATAGTCTCCCTTAACTTTTAATCGACAAAGAACACATCAGTTCGTATCTAGGGCATTATTAGCATCGCACTAAATGTGCAAAGAGCACACAGAGGTGTTTTTATCTCCATTAGTGACACATTCCTGTTATTAATGCTGGCTCTGACATAATCATAGCCATTTCTGGAAATGCATGTCTGTTTCTTCATTTTTTTTAAAAAAGTGGTGACATTATGTCTCGGTGCAGATGTTGCTGCAGCTACTAACAACACTAAGACTATTTCTTCTATTTTTCCTTTTGTTTTGTCTAGCATGATATGAAAGATAGAAAAATCTAGACACGATAGACCCAATATATATTTTTACATTAATGAATAATTAATCCCAAACCGTTTTGTGTGCAGAGGAGGACTGAGAACCCACATCAACCCTGGCAAAATGTTAACACCAGCCCTATACCTTTCTCTTACACTGTGCTTTCTCCCTCCTTCACGGTCTACTTCCCTCTCTGCCTCCCTCTGCCCCATAGTGCCTGTCGCTACAAGCTTCAGGGAGTTGGATAGTTTTTCAAAGCAGAAGCCCCTGGCTCTCAAACCCGTCCTCTAGTGGCTCCAGTGCCCCAGGAACAAAGCAAATTTGCTTAAACAGTGAAGGCCATATCTATCAAAGGTTTGTGTCACTTTTGCACCACACAACAGAGGGTAAAAGTGATTCAACCCTTAAGATACAATTTATCTAGCCACACACCACCCTTGCATGGCCCTGAGTGGCCTAATTAATTCAGAGTAACGGAATGCAGCACACATCACTGTGCTGTGTTACTCTGCCCAAAGGAGGTGTTACATGGGTGGTACTTGGGTGTTCTCTAGCAATTCACAAGGATTTTAATGCAATTTCAAAATTACCGTAAGTGGTAGACCTGGGAATCATCAAAACTGCTACGTGTCCCCAGGGAAGGCATAACAAGGAAAAATATGTTTATTTCTCCCTGCTACTTCCGCTTTCTGTGTGTGTGGCTTTCTGCAGGAAACATTGAATGTAGAAAAGCCTTACTGGATTGTTTACGTGTATGAAGGTGTCTCTTACTGCACAAAACCGATCCTGCTTACAATGTAGGCACTCTTTCTCCACGGTGCAGGCATGCCTTTGTTTGGTGCTAAATGAAAAACCACAGTTGAAGGACAGAATGCAGAGCAATGTCATACATTCACCCCAGCACAGAGATCTGGGCCTAAATCCATCGTTTTTTTGCACTCCACACCACCCCAGTTCAGACATGGCCATATGCAAATCAGTCTGACCCTGTGCCTCATGGGAACAGTCCAGCCTGAACTGCCAAGCCATGCCTTCCCTGGACTGGAAACAAGCTTCCGAGGATTTGGGCCCAGATCTCTGTACTGGGGTGAATGTATGACATTGTTCTGCATTCTGTCCATCAACTGTGGTTTGTGCATTTGTTTGGTGCTAGGCAGCACATTGTGAGCAAGCGCTGGAAAGAAACAAAAGTGTGCCGTAATATGTTAAACACAGCACATTCCATCCCTTTCCCTGTCACACAGCGCAAGAAGCTGGCTTGTTGTGCTGCGTTGCATGACATCTTGAAAAATGTTGCCCTCGAAGACAGCCCTGGTGGTTCAGGGCATATCAGGGGTTGTTGTGGTGCTAACAGGGAGGTGTCCTGCCTAATTATGAACATTTTGAACAATTTGAGAATGTGACAGCTCCTACTACTGACCAGTGTAGGCTGATATAGTGTAGACCTTCACAGAGCAGTGCCAACCGATACAACAGGTTTTGATGCCAACTCCTACAGTGTGCAGGGGTTCGGCCTTCAACCTTAGGGCTGGACGGCTAATGGTGCAGTGTTTTCCTAATGCACCTCGCGTTCCAGGGTACTGCTCACAGTATTTTGCCTCCTTAGCAAGCAGTGACTGCACTCTCTCCTAATATCAGAATATGTACCATTGCTAGAGCTAGTCAAAACATTACAGTCATCAGTGTGATGGAAGAACTGGTAATACCGACCAAAACCAAGCAAAGAGCCTCATTTCCATGAAACAGTGCCATGCAGTGATACTAATAGCGGATAAGTCCGAAAGCGAGGTGTATCAAACTCTGCACATTTTACTGGCACCTGCTAGGCACCTCTAAATCAGCACACAATGATAAATGCGCATTTTCGTGCGTTTGGACCATGCAACGTCATTAAGCCTCTAGTCCTCCCTATTTTATTAATCTGGGCTATTATTCCAAACATTTGTCACACAGAAGAAATCCAACATAAAATTGAACAACTGGATAGTCACATAGGTGCCCTCCTGACAATATACTTGTTAAGAAACACTCCAGTTTGTCAAAGGCAAACATCTAAAGGAGCAATACTAGTGGGCCCATGACTTATAGGTGCTTCAGCTGGTATGTGGGACTGCCATTGAAAGCAAACAAAATGCAATGCTAGTCAAGCTGAAACATTTGCAGTACTGTACACACACTAGGGCTGAAAAGATGCTCTCCAGCACTGTAGCGATGTATTATATTTCCATCAATTTTGAGCATCTCATTCAGGGATCAGGTGACCTTACTTTTGATTAAAATGTATGTAGGCATACAAAAGGCTAGCAGAGTTGATGATAGCTCTACAGTTTAACGGCTAACTAATATCTCTTCTGTTCTCTTGTGCTACAGTAGTTCCATCTCTTATGTGTTGGGCTGTGAATGTGTGTGTGTATGTATGTATGTGTGTCCACTGTAGAGGGCTATTCACATTATTCACAACGTACATTTACCAATTAGTAAATTAAATATACATGTGTTCATTTGCTCTTGCAATTTGTAGTAGGTGTGCTACTTTTGTAAATTCACCCTTTACAATTTGCAATTGTAAGTTTACGAGAAAGTGTAGTCTCCTATTTCTCTCCCCCTCCCCCCCATATTCATGAGTGTATATGTTATAAATAAATGTAACTTCAAATTTTAGAGTAATTTACCTTGTCTGTTAGTGTCCAGTTTCCTTGAATTTTCCATTATGTTGAGGTTCTTTTCGCCTTGTAGGTACCTTAGTTCTCTTGTAGGTAATTTCCTGCACGCTGTAGGTTCACCAAACCGTCGCCAAAATGTTATAAATAAATGTAACGTAGTCCGTGTTGTTCCTTGTACTTCCTTTATTCATGTAAGATGGTAAGTTAAGTATAAGAAGGAGAAACCCCACCAGGAGCAGCTTCCTGCCACTCAGCCCTCATCCAACTGACAGACTTATACACTCAACATTCTAACAGGCTCTCACATCATACATTCTAGGCTGAGCAGCACGAATAATTATAACAGTATAGTTACTACTAGACATCGGTCATCGGGATGGATAGCTCTTTGTCTCTCCATTGTAAAGTATAGGGAAAAGTGTAAATGTTTATTACACTTTAAAAATGATAAAAAATGTGTTTATCTTAAATATTAGGGTTCACTTCTTTTAAATAATTGAGTAATGAGTTACTTTCAGGCAGCTTTCAGGCGGAAAATACGTTTTGCACTAAAAAGTGAATTAAAAAACTTTCTTCGCAGGTCTGCGTCACTTTTGTGTTTGCTAATCTAGGATTATATTTGCTAGAATTGGTTTGTTTCCCAATAGACAACTGACGCTGTTTATGGCGAGACCACAACGCACTGTGACAAAAATCATGAAGGTTACCTTGGACAGCATTGGACAGCTAAGAGGTGAAATCAGTCGAACTTTTATTATTTTGAGCATGATACATTCCATAATCATATGGGCACAAAATATACATCCAGCATGGAGCTATCAGAAGAAATCCTGCTACTTGATAGACATGCCATAATTTCTGCCTGCATGAAAACACGGACAAGAGCACCGTTTTACCAGTGCACAGATGTCATGTAGAGCGGTGGTGTTTTCAGCAGTAATATATGTAAAGAAACCCGTGCACTGCTGTTGATATAGTTCTCTGAACAGTTTAACCGTTGCGCTTTTCACGTTATTCGGTGAATATTTTGAATTAAGGGTCTATTCCTTCTAATCACACTCGATAAATAGTCGCCAACATATGACAGATATGTTCGTCTTTTGTTTGTATCGGCTCCCCGATGAAGGGCTGGTAGCCCGAAATGCATTGGAGCAGGAATATTAATATGGAATGTGAATATTAATATGCATTATGGCATTGGATATATCTTTTGAATTGAAATTCAACAACATAAACATGAAAAATGAAAAATAAACTCAGTTGAAAAGACTTATTTTCCATTGAATCTTTTGGAGGATTACACCCACTTGAGTGCCTAAGGGATGTCATCAAAGGTCTTTTGATAACACATTACTTACGGTTTTCAGCAGTAACTCACATAAAAACACTGGGGCATAATATCAAGCCTTGGCGATAAAATTATCGCCGCTTTATCAGCAGGAAACTGCCGATAAAGTGGCGATATTGGGCTTGATAATATGCTCTATGGAATTCCACTCGAAGCTCATGTTAAATGTGAAGGACATTTAACATGAGCTTCGATTGGAATTCCATAGAGCATATTATCAAGCCCAATATCGCCACTTTATCGGCAGTTTCCCGCTGACAAAGCGGCGATAATTTTATCGCCCAGGCTTGATAATATGCCCCACTGTTCCTTACGCAGGAATATCCTCACTTAACGGACAACATATTCCTTCCTCAAAAATGCTGAAACTAAATATCTGCAGCGTGACTGTATAACTGTAAATGATACTAAAGACACATAGTCTCCCTTAACTTTTAATCGACAAAACAAACACACATCAGTTCGTATCTAGGGCATTACTAGCATCGCACTAAACGTGCAAAGAGCACACAGAGGGGTTTTTATCTCCATTAGTGACACATTCCTGTGATTAGTGCCCGCGCTGCAGTAATGATAGCCATTCCTGGAAACTCGTGTCTATTTCTGCAATTTCTTTTTTTTTTTAAAGTGGTGACAGTACGGCTAGGTGCAGATGTTGCTGCAGCTCCGAACAGCACTAAGATTATTTCTTCTATTTTTCCTTTTGTTTGATCTAGCATGATATGAAAGATAGAAAAATCTAGACAGGATAGACCCAATAGATATTTTAACATTGATGAATAATGAATCCTAAAGACTATTGTATGCAGGGGAGGACTGCCACTACAAACTTAAGGGAGCTGGATAGCTCCTGGCTCTCAAAAGCGATCTCTAAAGCTCCAGTGACCCAGGAAAAAAGCAAAAAACAGGGTACAAACGTGACTCAAATCTTTAAATCCAATTAATTAAGCCACACAAGGCCCCTTGTGTAATCCTGAGTGGCTCGATAAATCCATAGTAACACAAATCAGTGTGCTGCATTACACTGCTCAAAGGAGCCATTCTATGGATGGTGCTTGGGTGTTTCCACGTAAAAAAACGAGGATTTTGACACATTCCCATATTTACCATAACTGGTAGACCTGGGAATGTGTGAAAACTGCTATGCTTTCTGCAGCACATATGGAAAGAGGAAAATGCCTCAGGGGATTGTTTCTTTGCAGGAAGGTGTCCCTTTCTGTTCAAAACCAACTCTGCTTACAATGTAGGCACCGTTGCACCATGATATAAGCATGCCGGTGTTGGCAATAGGCAGCACATTGTGTGTGACTGCAGGGAAAAGACAAAAATGTTCTGTATTGTATTAAATAAGGCTTATTCCATCCCCTTTCCTGTCACGCATTCTGACTTGCTGTTCTGTGTTGCGTGACATCTTGAAAAATATGCCTCCAAATTCAACCCTATCAGTTGAGGGGAGGTGTCCCGCCTAATTATGAACAATTTGAACAATTAAATAATGCGAGAGCTCCTACTACATACCAGTGTATGCTGCTATAGTGTAGATATTCACAGAGGAGTGCCAACCAGTAACACATTTTTTGATGGCCACTTCTACAGTGTACGAAAGTTTGGCCTTCAACATTAGGGCTGGACGACTAATGATGCAGTTTTTTTCAATGCACCTCATGTTCCAGGGTACCACTCACAGTATTTGACTACCTCGACCAGCAGTGAGAGCGCTCTCTCCTAATATCAGACTGTTTACTATTGCGCGAGCTAGTCTAAGAATTACAGTCATCTATATTATGTGGCCACTGGCATTTTGTACGTAGAATCGTAATACCGGGGATGTAGCTTGCCGGCTTGCAGATGGCTGCCATCTCGGTGAGCTTCTTTGGCTGCAAATCCGTCACTATCCTGGGGCCTAAACGACGCACCTTGCGGCTTCAACTGGCAACTTAAACCCACTTATTTTGGTGCATCGACATCTAGTACTAGGAGCCTCAAATAGCTTCCCTGAGGTGACTGTGAGCCTGATTGAGGCCTGGGAAGATTCCACTCTTCGAGAAAGGCGGGGTCCACATCAGCCCCCCCCGCCCCCTGCAGGTATGGCAGGGCACTGGTCCCCCTCCCCTGTCTGCAACCCATGGTGGGGCGCGCCCCTCCGCGTCATCATGACGCGGTAAGCTCGCCTCACCATAGATTAGTGAAAGCTCCCACGTTGACCCGGAAGTGATAGGTTCGCATCCAGGTCAAAGGGGGGAGCTGAGGTCAGGCCAGTTAGAACTGGTCTGACTGGTAGGGGGTTTAAAAGGCCGGGGAGCGCGGGAGGCGTTCTCTTGTTCCCGCGCTTCTCAGGCCTGCCCTTTGCCCCCAGCCTTCTAGGAGCCTGTGATCTTTTTCTTATATTTTTCAGGTGTTTGCGGATCGCGTTGGCGCGTAGGACAGGACGTCGGCGGGCTTCTTTCTTTTTTCTCCTCTGCAGGTGCGGTCGCAGAGCAGGCGGGAGTGTGCAGCTGGTTCTTCTGCGGGATCGCATTGTCAGTTGCGGAGAGCAGGAGCGGGCCAACTTGCGGTAGGAACGAAGGCCGTCATTTCCTGGTTTCCGGGGGAGACGGCTGGAAAGCGGTACACTCGGCAATTCGGCAAGGCGCACTCATGCAGTCACAGGTACCGACGCAGGTTTCTCAGAAGGATTTGCCAGGGTGCATTAGGGACTATCGGGCAGTGCGGTGCACTCGGGGGCATTTGGATTACCAAGGAGCTATAGCTCAAAAAAGCAAGTCTTAGTGTCTTTTGAAAGGAGAAAATAGTTCCGGAAACAAGGGCAGTGATTAATTCATTAAGTGAACCGTTTTGCATGTAAAGAGCATTGATTTATCTTACTTCAGAAACGGGGTACGTACAGAGGCACAGGCAGCATCGGTGGCAATAAACAAGTGGGAAGCGAGGAATAGGGGGGCACACGGGCAGCAGCCCAACGATTTTACTGTGATTCTAATATCCTTGTGCCTTTGATGCTTATGGATTGTTATTGGTGCTCATGTAAAATGCTCTGATACCTACGTTCGAGGTTTGGCCCTATATAAACCAGCTTAATCTCTTTCTTTAAGAACGGAATTAATTTTGTGAATACCACAACTTCAGGGTTGAATAAGTATATCTCCCTTGTGTGTCCACGAATATATGCTAATTTTGTTTTGAATCATAGGAATACATAGGGGTGCACTGCATACTGGGACAACAAGGAGTGAGGCTGTGGACACCGCTAAAAGGGAACACAGGCAGGTCTGCACTTCCCTGCTTCTGAGGGCCGCCGGGCTAGAGTACGCTCGCCCAACCACCCAGGCTAGCTAGTGTGGCGCGGTCCCAGTTGCCTGGCGCTTACGGCCAGTCTGTGTACCCCCAACATCTGCAGGTAAAGGCCGGGCTAGGTCCTGGAGGTAGCAAATAACATTTGTGTTCAGAGTGTTATTAAAGGTCAGGGTGTAGGTTACCTGTCAGTTGTTGGTTGAAAGAGGATGGCCAGTAAACGTAGCGCAAAACGTTCCCGCATGGAACATATGCTGGTAGGAATGATTCGTAGTATGGCCAAAATGAATAGGAAATGGAGAAAGGTGGAACAGATAGGGAAAAGCGTTGCAGAGCTCAGACAGAGGTTGGATGAGCAGACCCGGCCAGCAGGCAGGCCCAAGCGAACAATAGTGCCCCCGCAACCTAGTGGAGAATTGGACCCATTCCCTAAGCAGGCTAGATCAAGGAAGGGGAAGGTTCAATATCCATAGCAGCCTGTTGAGGAGGATCCTTCAGGGGAGGGTCCCTCAGGGAGCTTAGTGCCACCAGTGACCCCTACACCTCTTCCTCAGACTCCGGCAAACATACCTGCAATCCCAGCCACAGCCGTGCCGGCACCAACACCTGGTCCAGTGTAAGGGTGAGCGCAAAATCCGTTCCGCTCGTGGATTTCGTGGATTTTAGGTAAATCCGCAAACTCCCGTGAATTTACTGAAAATCCGCGAGCTCCGCGAGCGGCGGATTTGGGGGGCAAAAGTTCAAGCCTGTTGCACTTTTAACTATTTTAGGATGGCGCCGGCAAGCGGCCAGCGCCATCCTAAAATAGTTACTAAGTTAGCTTCAACAGGAAGCACTAATAGATAAAATAAAGCAGGTGCTCGAGCTCCTAAAATAGTCACCCCCCCAAAAATGTGAGTTTTGTCGAGGCTGGGCAGGTGTGCGTTCTCCCCATATCTATCGTCGAAAAATAGCTATGATGCTTGATGGAGGCCTTTGCATTATTGACTTTCACGAGCTCAATCCCTGTGCAGTTCCTGTGACCACGAGCTTCTCTGATCCGTGCCTGTCCTTTTATGCACACAAGAGGCATGTGAACTCGCATATAAGCCTCGCCGTTTGGCCCTGCCCCTCACACTAGCGATGTGCACTGTTTGCCCGGCCTTTACCCACACAATCCGCAAATTCGCGGATTTTGCGGATTGCGAATTTGCAAAATTTGCCCATGCTTAGTCCAGTGCCTCCGCTGGACCCAGTAGTAATCCCGGTGGTGCCCACATCGAGACTCATGCCATTCCCGTGGATTCCTGTCCCGGACGCAGCGGCCCCCACCCCGGTCTTGCCAGCAGCAGTGGTTAGTCTGGTCGCGCTGGAGCTAGTGGCAGTTCTCCCGTGGCTAGGAAAAGGGGGATGTTACCACCTTCAGTAGGTGCCAAAGAAGTAGGGGAGGATCCTTTAGCTGAGGCACATAAGATGGTGGCGAAGATTATGGCTACCCCAAGCGGCGTGGTGCCGAGTGTTCCTAGTCCACCCCAAGCGGCGCAACCAGAGGGCAACACCAGAAAAGAGAAGATGGTAGAGCCAGAGGGTGCTGGGGAAATAGGTAAGGAGGTCGCATTACCATTGCTAGGCGCGGGTACACTACCCTCTAGCAGGGACTATTTGGCAAGGCATGTGACACGAGAAGTGAAGGAATTAATTTGGGCTGGTGCATATGTCAAAATATTTTCTTTGCTTGTGGATAGCAGGGAAATGGAGTATTCTAGGAAGCAGAAAGATTGGATGTTGCCTAGTGAATGGTGGGTAGAAATGGTGAGATTTAGAGTTGAAGAAACTTTGAACAATTGTATTAGGGCCTTTTCTCCCTATTTATGGCTATTCTAGCTGAGCGTTCACCTAACTTGCAAGCAGAAATGGCGTATTGTCAGAGCAGGGTCACAATGTTGCATGATAATTATGGGGGTGTAGGATGGAAGGATTATGACATGAATTTCAGGAAAGCTAAAGAATTTGCCTCATCAATTACCTGGGACCAGGTTGATTCGATATCATGGTTTAATTACTTTACTGCAGGTCAGCCGAGTAATCCAGGCCAAAGCTGGAACAGAGTTTACACCCCCAAATCTCCTCCGCCCTTTCGGCCGGCGCAGGCCCGGGGCACGGCCCCTGGTGCAAGGAGCAGTGGGGTGGCGAAAAGGGTTCTGCTGGGATTTTAATAAACGATCATGCACCAGGACGCAAAGCAAGTGTAAATTTAGACACACATGCTCCCTATGTAATCAACCTTCCCACCCTGAAAAAACATGCAGCAAAAAAGGTAACACCTCCTCTGGAAATAGGGGGAGAAAGAAACAGGAATAAGTAAAAGGTACCTCTGGTGTCACATTCACCCATTGATGTTCTGGCTATGACCCCTTGGCTGAACAAGTACCCAGACAATGCCACTGCTAGGATGTTACAAGAAGGTTTTTTGTATGGTTTTAGGATCCCAGCGTTGGATTACACAGGGACTCTAGAGTGTAGAAATCAGCTGTCTGTTAGGACCAATCCAGAGGTGGCAGCGGCCAAAATTACAAAAGAACTGCGCCTGGGCAGAATAGCGGGTCCCTTTGATCACATCCCTGTACACAATTTTGTTTGCTCACCCTTGGGCGTGGTCCGGAAGAAAGAGGAAGGCAAGTTCAGACTTATTCATAATTTGTCAGCACCTAGAGGCACGTCACTAACTGACGCCATCAATGAAGAAGTCTGTAGTGTAAAATATGCCTCTTTTGACCAGGCAGTGGATATGCTAAGGGTTTTGGGACCAGGTGCCTTTTTGGCCGAATCAGATATTGAATCCCCTTTCCGGCTACTGCCGGTACACCGTCTAAATCACCATCTGCTAGGTTTTTCATTCCAATGTAAATTCTATATGGATATGTGTATGCCCATGGGTTGTTCCGTTTCCTGTGCCTACTTTGAAAAATTCAGTTCATTTTTGGAGTGAGTTTTTAGACAGACGACAGGGCACCAAAACATCATGCATTATCTGGATGACTTTCTCTTCCTCTTGTCGGCGGGCTCTCGGGAGTGCGCGTGGGCATTGCTGGAATTTTGCGTGCTCATGTAGGCTTTTGGGGTCCCGCTGGCGACGGGAAAGACGGTGGGTCCATCAACAACAATAGAATTCCTGGGTGGTAGAAGGTTGTTTCAGGTTACCAGAGGAAAATATCATGAAATTTAGAGTAGCACTCCAGCAATGTTTGGCAAAAGACAAGGTGACACTGCACCAGCTACAGCAGACTGTTGGCCAGTTGAACTTCGCATTGAGAGTGATACCCATGGCAGGGCCATTCTCCCGCTCAATCTCACAGGCCATGGCGGGTCTGCGGGAGAAGCACCATAACACAAGACTGTCGTCCGAGGTCCACCAGGACATGCAGATTTGCATTTCTGGAGGGTTTCAATGGCAGGGTAGTGTGGCTAGGTCCCCCCACTACGTCTGCAGAGTTTGGTTTATGGACTGACGCTGCGGGCAGTGTGGGATTTGGTGCCATACTTGGAAACAAGTGAGTGGCACAGCAGTGGCCGGATTGTTGGGAGGAGACTGGGCTGACAGCTAATATAGGTTTCCTTGAGCTATTTCCAATCTGGGTTGCACTGACCTTTTGGCCTCAACAGTTGTGTAATCAATCTGTAATTTTCTGGTCAGATAACATGACAGTAGTGGAATGTATCAACTAACTGGCGGCTCGGTGTAAAATGATTCTCCGCTTGTTGAAAGAGATAGTGCTGGTGTGTATGAAGCTGAACATACAGTTTAAGGCCAGGCATGTGCTGGGGTGCTAAATAATGCAGCTGACGCGCTCTCTCACTTCAAGATGCAGGTTTTCAGGGAACATCTACCATCTGCGGAGGCAATGCCAACACACTTCCCGGAAGCACTCCGGCAGATTTATGCCCCCAGCTACAGAACCTCATGGCAGCTAGCCTACTGCCCAGGACCAGAAGAGCATACGAAGGGGCGTTTTAGTCATACTGTGCTTTTTTGAGACAAGGTTGGGCGGAGAGCTGGGATAAGTCAGGGAACTTTCAAGAGTACTCGGACACATTGAGCAGGGAGGGGCGCTCAGCGGCGACAGCCAGCCAGTACGTGGCAGCTGTTTCTTTCTTTGCACAGATCAGGGGTACCAAGGACCCCACAAATAGCTTCATTGTGAGGAAGGCTCTGAAGGGGTGGCGGCGCCTCCAGGGGACCACCACGGACACCTGACAACCAATAGGTTTAGAACGGCTGGCAGCGCTATTATCAGCCCTGAGTGGCATTTGCAGTTCGACTGGGGAGGTGCTACTATTTAGAGCTTCCTTTTCACTAGCCTTTTATGGGGCATTCAGGGTAGGAGAACTGGTGGCACACAATAAGCAGGATGTGCTAGGTGAACTCCAGCTTGAGCACGCAAAGATTCAGGGTGATGCGCTGTTAATTATCATTAAGAAATCAAAAACTGATCAAGAAGCCCGTGGTCAGGGGCTGTTGTTTCATTGGGCACAAAATAACGCATGCTGCCCAGTGATGCATTTGGAGGCCTTCCTCCGCCAGAGGGTAGGTGCAGTAGGGGGACACTATTAATGCATGCAGACGGTACCCCACTTACTAGGCTCCAATTCGAAAGGGTGTTGGCCATGGCAATTGACAGGACTGGTTTAAATCCAAAAGACTTTGGGACACATTCGTACTGAATGGGGGCTGCCACAGAGGCAACTGCTAGAGGGTTGCACAATAGCAGTGTGAAAAGAATTGGGAGATGGTCGTCTAATTGTTACAAACATTAAATGCGGCTGCACATGTTGTGAGGGTGGCACAACAGTTGGACTGATGCCTTTCTTGTTTGTTTGCTTATATTTCAGTTTCTAGCATCTGTCATGCAGGGCGGACCCTGCAGTCAGCACATCACCAGCAAGTTTCTTCACCACGGCGGACGTAGGCACAGGACAAGTGCACACAAGTTGTATGGGTTATTGGTCATTCTTATGTAAGGCGTGTCAAATAATTTTTTCTTGCAGGCAATTACAGACAGAGAGCTTAGCAGGGAGGTTTCAGGGTTTTTTTCCATGGAAGAAGGGGTCTCTGCCTCAGTCAGTTTAGGGGGTTTGTTACAGAGCTGTTGAACAGACACACTTCGCCACCCACAGTTGTTATCTTGCACTTGGGTGGAATCGATCTGGTGAATTTGGGGAGAAGGGTCCTGATGGAGGAGATAATCTCCGAGGTAGGCTGGTTAGCTAGGACATGTCAGGGCGGCACCATAACTTGGTCCCAGATGATACCCACACTCAGATGGAGGGGAGATTCTGTCAAAGCGTTGAATCACTCGGTAAAGAGGATAGACAATAAAATAGCAAAATTGTTTAGGTCACCTCAATTGCAAAACATAGCACATGGGTGTGTCAGGATGGAACCATGCTTCTTAAAAGACGGGGTTCACCTGAACAGTGTGGGCAACGACATATTCTTGGAAAACATCATGGCTTGGCTGGGGGTTTTAGGGCAGGGCATGACCTTTCAGTGTAGGAGGATAGGAGGGGGGCCAGATAGTCAGGCAACTATGCTAGCCTGTGGCGGTAAGGTCATGATTGGTGAGCATTCAATTTAAGGTCAGGGGCGGCGCCATTCTTGAATGGGGGTGCGGGGGAGGGAGAGTCACACTTTCTTTAGGCTGGTTGGCTACCCCGCACGGGCACTATGACGTTTCTAAACGGCGCAGAGTGCAAGGGCCCCCCTTTGTTAATGGAGTTCATGGAGCGTGCGGGGGTAACCGGGGGGGGTAAAGTAACCTCTCGGTAAACGGCCTCTCTGCGCATGCGCTCTCATACGTGAGGGCGTGGCTGATTGATAAGGATCTGACCGGTTGGCGACCTTGCCGTAGGCCAAAATAGGATATGCAGAAAAGTTAATAATGTGTGATTATGATTCAAGAATTAGTATCGGAGAGGAAATACTTTGCATTAGAAATATGTTAAGGTTAGCCATTTGATACCTGTCTACATGAATTGTAATCTAATGTCAAGTACATTTTCTGCATAGATAATTATGTAAATATTGTTTATTTTAAATTCTTATTTGCTTTTATGTTTTAATAAATACGGCTGGGTGTTTGAAAGACCCCCCGCCTTCCAAAGTAAATCCTCCTGATGTCCATTTTTAATAATTGTTGGTGAAACACAAGGCAGGGGAGGGGGGATGGTCGGTAGTCCCTGACTATAAAGACTACTGAGCTTTGGGCTGATCACTACAGTCGCATCTCCTGCTGGCTGTGGGTGCCAGTGTGGTTCTGGTCCCCTCCGGCCCTACCCGAGATCGATGACGTGATGTGAACCATGCAGGCCAGTGGATATCCTATGAGTGATCTGCTTGCTGCAAGCAAGTGCTGGGTGGAGACTGGCCTGCGGAGAGACACTGAGACAGGTTAGACCACGCATGGGGCTAATCGGGCTGCAATGAATGCGGAACGGCACACAGCTGGCTGCAGGAAGTGAAGATCGCAGAGCTGTGGACCTGAGTGATGGATTGTAGGGGAGACCGCCTATTGCTCACGGCAGCTGCAGCCCAGACCAGGACACTGATAGGTGCCGGACCGCCCTCTTTGAAATCAAAGCAGAGGAATGCCATGCTGTGGAAGATGTTTGAGGGCTTCCCCTGCCGTGCGTTGAAGCAGAGTGACAGGCACTGACTGCATTGCTTGAAAGATGGGCACTCCACCTTTACCCTGCTTTGCTGTAGAGCAGAAGCGACAACCGTCTGAGCCATGTTGTGGTGAGGAGGAGTCCAACGTGAGCACTGCTGTGTTAGAACACTATCCAGTCACATTCTCCCACCTCAAACACAGGCCCACCAAAATTGTCAGCAGCACACCATAGGGAGATCACTAAAGAAACACTGTCTAGAAAATTGCTGAAGTAGAAAATCTTGGATGTTCCATCGTCTTGTCAACAAAAGTCTCCAGATGTGTAAATAGACTACATTACTCCAAGGTTCAAAGGCAGTGCTCCAATACCAATCTTGCAGTAGAGCAGGTACTCCTCCAAAAGATGCAGAGATTCACCTAAAAATGGGGATGTACACCGCGTACATTCCCCGAGTCAAGTCACTGCCTTACTGAAACTCCTCGAAGATCTAAAACTAGTTATTTTTCCATGCATTTTTAACATAAATCATTTCCCCCATGGGTTAAATCTATAGTCAACAGAATCCAAGGTCTTCCATGTTAAGAATAGAGCGATCAACATTAGAGGTCAGTGTGTGAAGAACACATGGAGAGGTTAACATTAAACTCCTTTCGCTGAGTTGGTCACTGGAATACGATACAGCTCACCATATATCCAAATGATGAGGGGACTCTAAGCGGCATATGGCACAGCAAATGTTCACCATGACTATAAACGATGAGGAGAAGCTCATCGGCTAAAGGGAACACAGTAAGGGCTTCCTTGGCATACAGTGTAATAAAGATGGAAATCAGAAGAAGTTGGCGGCACGCAGACTTATGAAGTGCGGGGTAGCTCCAGTCTTGTTGGTGCTGCAAACGTGCCTGAGATGTTCATGTAGCCCAAAGAACTGTAGACAAGCTGAGATCTCCGAAGCACCTTATCACTTGAGGACAGGAATGATTAGAAAGCACACGCGAGTTGTGAGACATGCGCTAGGGCTAGTGCCTATTGTGTGCTGCGTAGTCAGTACATTTAAAAACCTAACCGCAGCACCAATCATAGCCTCAACACACGTACTCCACAACAAGATGAATGTGCACAATATCGTGAAAATAGAGGCTGCAGCCAAAAGACTTTGTTGTACTTTCACAACATCCATCAGTAGTGAAGTCCTAAGGCATCAAACGTGCAGATTACTAGCGGTGTTGATTCTCCTTATATCCAAATGTAACCCAGAGTCCCATCGGGCCATGATATTCCCAACATGAGACTTAGCCCCTTCGGTGCTCATGATGAGCTCAGCTCGTCATGAGGCACGGTGCTCGTGTGCTCATGACGAGCTGAGCTTGTCATGACCACACCCATTATCATTATGGCCCAGCACAACAGAGGAATATCCTGCGCAGCCAAGGTGTTAAATGATGTTACAGCACATGTTGTTCAATTGAAGTATGCCTCGGCTGGTAGGCTGTCTGATGGATCAGGACACTGGTGAGGCCGGACAGTATACTATCCTTCCCAGTACTTTTAGGTTCCTTTAAAATTCTTCTTTCAGTAGTATCCTCAGGCTTGTTTCATATAAGGGTTTATATCTATAGTTTCTCTCTCACAGTTCACAACATAGATTCTTCTTTGGTTCCTTTTAAAATCGTTGCCAAAATATGTTGTAATAAAGATGCCTCGTAGTCCATGTATATTCAGAAGGTTGAATTATTGAGATAGATGTTATAATCAACCGCCCCACCAGGAACAGCCTTCCTGCTGCTCAGCCCAACCTCCAACCGACTCTCACTCACCAACATTCCACAGCATGCCCACACACCAATATTCCACAACCACAGTCACACTGGCTGAGCAACAGGTATAAAAATGTTGTAGTATGTTAGCAGTACTATTTTAGTTCATCTAAACTTACTACAAAATGAAATGTGTATAAAGACCCATAAGTGTATGTGTATGTTTGTGTTCAAATGAGAATGTAATTGTGTGTATTGTATATGTATTGTGTGACATTGGGCTTGGCATAGTTTTCATAAGCAGTGTAATGTTATTCATTTCTTTTTCCCATGCTGCTGCTTTCATTAAAGCTTTAGGTTTGAAGAAGGGCAATTAAAATTATTCTCTGCTACACTTATTTAACCAGACCCCCACCCAGTCCCAGTTCCTTTATCTCAGGGTAATATTGGGTTATGAGGTGATATTAAAGCAAGTGTCAGATGTATGAGTGTTTCCTCCCTATTTTTTAATGCACAGTAGCATTGCCTTTAGGATGGGTGGATTTCTAAATTGTGCTTAACAGTGCTTAGCCAATGTCCTCTTTCTAATATTTCTAATCCTTATAAAAACAAATCATGCTAGGAACACAATATTTAGTCCCTAATTATATGAGTAAAGAACCCAATCATTAGCAACTGGCACACATAATGGGTAGGGAGTTTAACTTTCCAAATGCCGACCTACTTTTAACATTACTCAACTCCACATTCAAACAGACCATCCTCTGAGTTTTCAATATTTGTAGGTTATTCAATCCACAATATTCATGTTAATTCTTCTGTCTAATGTCTTATGACAAATAGAAAGAAGTAGGAGAAGGAAGCTATGAACCTTTGTAGTCAGAATAAAATTAAATCAACTCTTACGTGCTGAGTGTCCACACCCAACCCAACCAGTGCTGATTTCTTATTGATAATTAGGGACATTCTCTCATAACTCTTCATACACTTGTTTTCCACAGAAGATATCCAGACCAAACCTGCTCATTTTTCCTCTTATGTTGGTGATTCTGAAGGTACCTAGGGTTTGTGTATTTCACTGTACGAAACCAAGAAAGGTTCCATATTGATGCTAAATGTTATTTCTTTATTTTAATTGGAAAAAATGTGTTCTACAATAGGGGCCGGGGAAGGAGGAGGGAATGAAATAATAAAAATAAAAAACACACTTACCTGTCTGCACTGCCACCCACTGTCGCCTCTTCTCTGTCCTCTTCCCCGCTTCCAGGGCAGGAAGCAGGATGCACCCGGCTCACAGGCCCCTGATAGCCAATCACAACGCTGCAATACGACATTGTGATTAGTCTGAGTGACAAGGATTGGCACTCAGCCAGAGGGCCGGCCAAACATTCATGCTCACTTTAGGAAGTGCAAACCACTCCTCCCCTCCCCTGCTCTGTCAGCAGAGCAGCCCCACCCTGTCCTGACTGTAAAGCTGCTGCTACAAGGAACAAATAAAATGATAATAGCTTGGAGTTATCATCATTTTATTTTTCCTTTAGTGACACTGCTTAAAAGCAGTGGAGAGATGCTCCTCTGCCTTAGCGGAGGAGCCACCACTGGTGTGAAACCCATGGGTGAATATGGAAAGCTGCAAGTTTATGAAGAGTAGACAAAACGTTTAATTAAGCATGGGATCATTTGTGTTAAACATTCATGATTTTCTCAAAGACATTAATCATTAAGATAAAAATGTAATAAAATAAATAGAAATATGTGAATTTTCCATCAGTAATTTTTTACTTCAATGACTAATTTACAAAAATTACCCTGCTGTTACATCCATCAGACACTTATGACCCGAGAGATACTCAGGGGCATATGTATAAGCCTCTATCCCCACCAGAGTGTCACTTTTTGTGACGCTCCAGCTGCACAAATTACAAATTCATATCTATGAGGCTATGCAAAGTCACTATGCATGGCTTTGGATGGCCTCAATGTGAATATGGAGTAAGGCAAGGCGGCGCACATCGCAGTATTGCCTTTCTCAGCACCCAGGAGGCATCCATGGGCATTGTATTGGGTTTTCCCATGCAATACCATGGATTTTGACTCTGCCCCAGATTTACAAATGAATGTAAACCGGGGAGGTGCCAAATCTTTAACCCTCCTGAGGTTAGGCAGAACAAGGAGAA
This sequence comes from Lissotriton vulgaris, assembly GCF_964263255.1. Lineage (NCBI taxonomy): Eukaryota > Metazoa > Chordata > Amphibia > Caudata > Salamandridae > Lissotriton > Lissotriton vulgaris. The sequence goes on from NC_141691.1 coordinate 876,821,200, forward strand.
AATCTTTATTTCTCCTTGTTTTTCTGCTTTCTATGTGTGCTGCTTTCTACATCACACACAGAAAGAGGAAAATGCCCTTTAAGGTTGCTTCTGTGTGGGTAGCATAAATACGCTCTACTAAATACAAACACCTGAAAGCAAAAGCTATAGTACACTCATTTCCATCCACCATCTGTGACACCACTGCCCCCAAACCAACCTTGCTAGTACCTACTGTTACAATGAATTTTGCCTCATCACCGAAAGGAAATAAAGCAGGGTCATCCACAATCAAGCACTTCAAGTCTACAAAAACTTCACGCTTATCAGCCCCCCATTTCGCAAAGTTTCCTGAGAGGCTCAGTTTGGAAGGCCATATTCTCTATAACCTAGAGTAGTACTCGGATAGGACTAAGAAGAAGGACACTAATTGGTTCTTTGAGGTAAGTATGAGTATGTGTTCCTTTTCTATAGGTGTATATATTTGAGGTTGAATCCTTTTTCCTTGGGTGCAAAGTGTCGTTCAACCGTAAAATATTCATTCCATTTTCATTACAGTTTTTCCAAATAAATCCTTTATTGATTCAGAACTGAACACAAACAGCCGACACATGTTTCACCCTGTATGGCGAGTGGCGCCAGGGCTTTTTCAAGGCTATTTCAATTTCATTTGAACATTCTTTAGGTTTCTTTAGTTTACATTGTTATGTATGATCAACAAAGATAGTTTCCCAAGGTTTAATTTTGAAGTTAAGTCTCTGTCCTTCGCAGTATCCTACAGCAACATACAGTACGCAATAAGAGTCCCGTGACTCTTATTGCGTACAGAATTTTGCTGTAGGATTCTGCGAAGGATGGAGACTTAACTCCAAAATTGATCATACATAACAATGTAAACTGAAGAAACCTAAAGAATGTTCAAATGAAATTGAAATAGCCTCGAAAAAGTACTCATACTTACCTCAACACTTTGCAACTTTTGAAGCTCATAGGGTTCAGAGCTTTGAGTATGTTTCCCTGGTCTCTACAAAAATTGTGAAAACAGATATAGGCCTGGAATCCTTGGACCTATTGTCTTTGTTGAAAATACTAATTGGTCCTTGTCTGTAGGTTCTGGGCTCTGTTTAATCACATAAGCTAAATCCTATGTGGGTTTGATGCCATTTTTAAAAACAGATGTGGCCAGTGCTAGGCAAAAAGGCATGCACAAAAATCTGAATGCACTAAAAGGAATGTTAATGGTACTTAAAGATCTGGAATTAGCACTGAAATCGGTTTGGTGGTGAGCTGTTTTCAAGACGATTGTGAAAAATACTTTTCCAACTCTCAACTGCGCTAACATCTCTTGAACATTGAGGAGAGGAAAACATTCAACCAAGATTTTTATTGAGAGACCTGAGGTCCGCATCACTTCATTCTTTTTTTTGGCTACCACAATGAGGGAAACCCACTCAGATGAATCAATATGTTTAATGACCCCTTCCTCGTACAATTTGTCCAGGTGATCTTTTAACTGGCTCCTTACACTTAACATCACATGTTTTACTTTGTGCACTACAGGAGGCGCATACTTTTTTATATAATTTTGTGTTTAAATCCCTTCACCAACCCCAAAGGATCTTCAAAGAGTGACTTGTGATCCTCTTGCAGCATCAACGCTGTTTGGACTTTAGCAACAGGTTCAGCCAGAGATATGGGGTAATCAGTATCTGGTCTCAACACCATACTAAGTGCACCTTGAACTTTCCATCACAAAATATTGTACCCTTTTTTTGCCATTTAAATTTTCGTAGTAATGGGCCTAATTTGAAATGACAACATATCTTCAAAATATCCTGTTAAATCAATGCTATGATCTCTAAATGTGATGGTGCATATCCAGTGGTGCCAGTCAGACAGAGCACCATTCTACTTATAATAGTTTATCCGTAATGAGGGTGATAGGCAAACCAGAATCCACTGTGACTCTTAATTTGAATTTGCCTATGCATACATCACAGATAGTTTCCCCACTTTTATCATCTCCCTGATTTGCTTCCACCTTCTTGATGGAATACACAACTCTGCTGTCTGATTGTTTCACTAAAGCAAAGTTCGGAACAGCTTATTATTCCTTGATAAGTCCTATCTCTTGTACTTTCCTGCATACCCTTGCAAAATGCCCTAGCTATTTGTACTTCATGCACATTTTGCTAACAGCAGGACAGTTCTTCGCATTGACCAGAATGTCCTACTTCTCTTAGCATCTTTCTGCACTAAGTTATGAGATTTAGCTCTGGTCGTGATTATATTTACTTGTTCTGTAGGTAAGTGATCCTTAGCTTTATACAACTCTTTTGATGCTTGTATAGACCTGTCAATTATCCCTGGCTATCTCTAACGTCTCCAGGAGATTAGGATTATGACAGCATAATAGTTACTCCTGGATATGCTTGTCATTACAGTTGACCAGAATCTTCTCTCTGAAATAATGGATTCAAATTGTGATGGCGTCCTGGTAAAAACATGTGTTCCTGTCCACAATTATACTGGTATGGTCCTTAAAAGGGTTTCTGAATCTGTTCACCACTTCAGTATATGCATCTGGACCAGGAGGTCATAGGTGTGTTGACCTTTTGCACCTAAACAGTTGTAAAGAAGAGCTAACTTCCTCCTAGCAGTACATATTTTACCATCCATAGCAATTAAATAGCTGTCAATATTTTTAAACCACTGAATCCACTTGAGTTTCTGGAATTTTGAATCTACATAAAAATGGTGGGGGAATGTTGGTTCTTTGCATTTTGACTCAGTCCTATCAAGAATAGAAATGTACTTATCACAAAAACATATTTATTAAACTGTAACACAAATTAATGTGCTAAAGAAACTTGATAACATCAAAACAGGAATGCCTATTGCTGAGGACAGGTAAAATTATCCTTGAAAACCAGCATGAACAGGCAATAAGCGTGCCAGCCGCGGAATTTTAATAGAGAACACTAGCACAAAATGCACGTGCCTGTCGCTGATAACAAATAACACTCATGCAAAATACAGTTGTGCCTGTCGCTGGGAATGAGAGTAAAGTTTTTATAAACTAAACTTTCAAGGTGTCCAGGGTGGTGTGATTTATGAGGATCCCATTATGTTTTCTAAACCAGAATTCCCTGAAAAACATCAAACTTTGGATAACAACACAGATTTTACTTGCATTTCTTTAAGAGAAAGTTCTGGAATTTGCAGATCCACAAAATCACTATCAACATTGGTTCCCACACTTCTCCTTATACAAATAGAATTCTGCTTGCTTGGCAGGGACTATTGTCAGCCACTGGAATTAGTCCAAGCTTGGATGGTGTGAAGTCACTGTGGTGTCTATTAGGTTTTCATCACATGATTACAGATTTGGCTCATTACAATGTGAGTTAGGTCACCCACACGTGGCAGTTAGCATTTACATTTGGAGAGGTTTGGGAACACAGGGTTGTAAAACATATTTTGAAGCCTCACTTCTGTATTCCCACAGTGAAAAAAATACAAGGAGGTACTGGGGTGGGAATCAATCAATGCAATGATCGTCCAGCACCCTACCTGTTTCCATCCCACACACACCCTGGCACCAGACAGTTTTCTGACACCTGTGGGAGTCAGAATTGGAGTTAGCACCTTCTCTGCTGGCCCATCTGTCAAACCTACATCCTTATAATTATTATTTTCTCATACTTGCCATCCATTGGGTGCACTAGGGTCCAGGGAGTCAGAAAGAGTGTTCTGGCTTTAGGGGTGAGAGGTGTGACCCAATCGTATGAAAGGCAGCCCCCCATGTCATGAAAAAAAAATATCCCTGGCATCTTTTGAGCTTTATGCCCCTTGGAGGAGATTGGAGTTAAACCCCCTAATCTGCTCCCTGTGTAGCACATTGATTATAGAGGCATTAGGGGTGGAGGGTCTGTACTGATGCCAGGGCAGGCTGGACCCACCCATTAACAAAAACCCTAGCATTCAGTGGGCATTCCATTCTAGTGGGGGCTAGATTTTTGGGTAACTGCCCCAATATGCCCCTCTGGATGGCAGAAAGACTGCTGGGTCTTTAGTCATGCTATCCTGGGTGTCTAGTGGGCTTTCAGCTCTGCTGGATAGGGCAATTTGGAGGCAAAACTCCAATTTACACCCCTAGGTTTGGGCAGAAATATTGTTGGGTCCTTAGGTGGTGAGTATGCCCCCCATTATTTTAAGAAAATATAAAAATTGTTTGAATCTAGTGTGCTTTCTAGGACTCAGGAAGGGTAGACTATGGGAATTTCCCCAAATCTTTCATCCCATGGACGAAAAGGCTGTTTTTTATTTGTTTTTTTTTTCATTTCAAATAATTTTTATTGGGTGTTTCAGATATCAAATGAAATGCAAATAAAACATTACAGTCACACATTACATTATTACAGAAGAAACATTACAATAATACAAAATAATACACAATAGATTAGACTGGTACATATTTGTGTATGTGGTTGGCTGTAATGGAGGTGTATGTATCAGTCCTCAGCGGTAGAACATGAAGTGGTACAGACCAAGAAGCAATAAAGTTATGGGGTTGGAGCTCAGGGTCACAGAATGAACAAAGCTAGTAGGATAACTCCACCCTCACGATTTACGGTGTTGTCAGTTCGGGTCAATTGTGTGTAGTGGGTAAAGATAACTAAGGCAGTTTATGGGTAGTAAAATAACTGTCAAGGGTAGACCACATCCTTCTCTTAGGGGGGTGCCATGGTGACTGTTGGAGAGCTATGTTATCCGCTGCTTGGAGGCTAATTACCCAATTGAGCCAGCAGGCAAAGTTAGCTTTTCTTGTGTCCTTCCAATTATTAAGGACTACCTTGACTGCTGCTATTAGCTGGAGATATAGTAGTGCTCTGTCATCGATGTTAAGGGAGGGATCTTGGAGAAAACTGAAGACCAGGTACGACAGCTCTCTGGACAGAGAGATCGGGAAAAATCTATACTACTATTATAAAGAGAGAACTTGCACCTTTAGGCAAGGTAAACTCGGGAACCACAGTGCCAATCTACACACCCGATACACCGTTGAAATTGGCAGGGTGTGTAGATGGTCATAGGCTTTAAAAATTTTAAAAATAAACGTTATATAAAAAGTTAACTTTTTACAAAAAGTAGTTCCCCCAAAGTAGCGCCGGCCGCGACTGTGCGTCGTCACGTCAGGAGCAGGGGAGGAGCAGCGTCCCAGGAGCGGCGGACATGGCGCACAGGGGAGGAGCGGCGAAGTGAGGCCAGCGGCGGAGCGGAGAGGTGGATATGGCGTGGGGAGGAGCGGCGGCGGACAGGTGGTGAGTGGCAGAGCGGCGGAGCGGAGAAATATGGACCGGCGGTGTGAGCAGCAGAGGCAAGGTAAGAATCCGGGGCAGCCAGGGTCGGGGCGGGCGGGCGGGGCACGGGCTGCTGGGGAATGTCAGGGCAGGCGCAGGTAGGGGAAGCCAGCATTTTCAGGTTTGCGTGCTCTCCCGCCCCGGCCCCCACCCGGCACAACATTGTCTGGGACACAGACAATGTCATGGCGGGCGGGGGCCTGGGCGGGAGAGCACGCAAACCTGAAATGCAGCCCCCAGCCCCCTTCTACTCCAGGCAACGCTGGGGCGGGCTGCTAGTTTACTAATAAAGTCAAAGATCTTGTCCCAAAAGGGGGTTACACAGTCGCATTGGAGAATAAGGTGTGCTAAGTCGCCTTCTGCCCGCTTAAAGTTCCAGCAAAAGGCGTCTGGGCTGATGTTATGAGCATAGAGATGCGCCGGAGTCCAAAAGGCTTTATGGAGAAGCCAATATTTGGTCTGGGACAAAGTAGGGCTAATTTGGTGTCGCATGCAAGATTCCCAGGTATTGGTCCAATCCGCTTCTGAAATCGGCCTAGAGGAAAGTGAGGACCAGAATTGCGTGAGCGGTGTGGTTAGATTGGAATGTTGGGGCAAATGAGTTTGCATAGAGAGGACACATGGTGGCCTAATTTGTTTAACCTAGAGAGATACATTTGGAGAGAGGGGGGTGTTAATGAAAACTTCGATTTAGAAAGTACTGCCTTTATGTTTAAAAAGGTGTAGAACTCTAGTGGCGCTAGAATATAAATAGATTGTAGGTCTCTGAAAGGAATAGAGTACGATCCTTCGAATAGTTGGTGCGGGAAGAGGATGCCTTCTTGAACCCATTGTGGAATATACAGTGGTTTGCCCTTGTAATGTATAGATTGATTATTCCATGAGGACTCCCAACCTGAGCGGCGAATGCTATGTTCCAGAAATTTATCGATTTTAAGAAGTGTCGCTTTCGTATTACGGAAGATTGGTTTTGAGGGGGTTAACATATTTAAGTTGGTAGCGAGGGCAGCAGCAGGGGTGATGCTATCAAGGATAGCTCGCTCGACTTCCAGCCAAACCGGGGTGTAGTCTGCCATGGGGGCTAGCCAGTGGGAGCCTTGCTTTGCTAGAAAAGCGGTCTCATAACGCCTAAAGTCCGGTAGGCTGACCCCTCTTAATGATTTGTCCAAGCATAATTTTTTAATGCTGATCCTTGCCTTTTTCCCTTTCCATAGGAAGTTGGTAAGTGCATGGTCTAGTTTGTGGTAGAAGTCTTGGGTAAGGGTTAGAGGAAGCATGGAAATGAGATAATTCACTAGAGGCAAAATCATCATCTTGATGGTCTCGACTCTGCCCCACCTCATGAAGCGAGGGGACCTTCCTTCCAGTTGGTTTTTGATTTTAGTTAAGATTGCCTTCTCGTTTTGTTGAAGGGTCTCCATAAGGGAGTCCCCAAACTATATCCCCAGGTACTTTATAAACCCTGATTGCCAGGAGAGTCTAGAGTTCCCCAGCATGTCTTTGGTGGCTAGAATGTTTAATGGTTTGACCTCCGATTTTTCACGATTGAGTTTATACCCCCAATGGGTGGAATACGTTTCAATGGTGGACATACAGTCAGCAATGGAGAGTTCTGGGGATTCAGAGACTATCAGGATGTCATCCGCTTAGGTGGCTATTTTAACACAGGTATCACCAAAATGAACTCCCTCAATGTTATCATTATTTTTAATGTCCAAGAGTAGGGGTTCCATTGCCAGGAGGAAGAGCGATGGCGAGAGGGGGCAGCCCTGCCTGGTTCCCTGTTCCAGTTCAAATGGTTCCGACAGTGAGCCATTTATGGCAATACGGGCGGACGGTGAGAGGTATAAAGCCATTACCATATCTATGAAGGTGTTCCCTAGGTTGAAGTTGATCATGCAATGTTTAAGAAAGAGCCAATAGACCGTATTGAATGCTTTCTCTGCGTCTAGCGTAATGGCCACGGAGGGAGCAGCAGACGATTTGGCTTTTTCTATAACATGGCAAAGAAGCCTTGTGTTATCATTAGACATGCGATGTTTTAGGAAACCAACCTGTGACGTACTGAATAATTTAGGGAGGAGCGAGTTCAGTCTGGTCGCGAGAATTTTGGCGTAGATCTTACAATCCAGATTTATTAATGATATTGGCCGGTAATTTTTTGTCAGTAAAGGATCCTTCCCCTCTTTAGGGATGATGACGATGGTGGCCTCACTCATTGAGTTAGTTACCCCTTTTTTGAAGCGAAGGATTGGAACAATTTTAGTAGGGTTGGGCTAATAGGGGCCATGAGTTCCTTATAGAATCCGACTGAGAAGCCATCAGGGCCGGGTGCTTTATTGCTTTTGAGTGTTTTAATGGAAGCCAAGATTTCCTGTAAGGTGAGCGGGGAATTCAGTTTAGAGCTATCTGCATCGTTGAGTTTTGGGAGGCCTAAGGAGTTCAGGTAGTCAGAGCACGCCTGTGGGTCAAAGTCTAATTTATTCTTGTAAAGGTCTTCATAGAAGGATTGGATGGTGTGTAGAATGTGGTGTTGTTTAGTTTGGACGACATTGGTTTGATCTTTGCTTGAGGCAATATTAAATTGCCTTTTCTTATGTTTGAGATAGGATGCCAGTAGTTTTACAGCTTTGTTGCCCTCGCATACCTTCGAAGCCTTAAATTTATTAATTCCAACCCCCGCTCTTCTGCTAAGAATCGCGTTGTATTTGTATTTCTTTTTAGTGAGATCATTCAGAATCGGCGTGTTTTGAAGGTCAGCTGCATGAGACAGCTCTAGATTTTTAATGTCTCTCTCTATATTAACGAGCTCTAGATTTAGTTTTTTGTTTGTTTGCGCCCGCATGCCAATAATCACTCCCCTTATAGTGGCCTTAAGTGCATCCCAGACATTTGCTATATCCGGGCCAGGACTATCATTTAAAGTGAGGTAATCATGTATGGCAGTCTCGATCTTTTTTTTCTTTTTGGGTTCGATTAAAATATCATCTTTAAAGCGCCATCTTTTCGGGGGTAGAATGGATCTTGAGCCTGCCAGTTTTGGTTTGTATGCTGGAGTGGTCAGAGACCAGTTTGGGTGCTATATTGGTTTCTTCAATGAGGTGTGTGAAAGGACTGTTGATAAGGATGTAATCAATTCTAGAATAGGAATTGTGGGGAGTCGAGTAGAATGTGTAATCCTTATCATCTGGGTGCTGCAAGCGCCACGAATCTTGTAGGTCGAATTTGGAGCAGAGGCGTTTTAAGCTATTGTGTGAACGTGTGGGGTGATATGTACAATTTGATTGGCGATCAATTTCTGGGTCTAAGGGTATGTTAAAGTCCCCACCGACGATTAGTAATTCATCCTGTCGGATGTTCTCAAGTATAGGTGAGATTGAGTCACAAAAGATAGGATCATCGCCATTTGGGCCATAAATATTGAGCACATGAATGTGGTCGTCATCCTTTAGAAGATGTGCCATGATTAGCCTGACATCGGTATAATGAGTGTGTGATACTAGGGAAATGTTGGACTTCTTTGCAATGAGAGTGAGGACTCCCCTTTTTTTGTGCACTGCTGGGGAGCACAGAGTGTGCGAAATCCAGTGTTGTTTGATAAATTTGGTGTCATCGTTTGACAGTTTGGTCTCCTGGAGTAGGAAAATGTCGCCTTTGGCCAAATATTCTAGGACTTTCCTACGTTTAACCGGGTGGTTGAGCCCTTTGACGTTTAGGGAGACTATGTTAAGGCCTTCCGATAGGGACTTGGTGTGGGTCATGGGGCTGCTATGTGTCGCTTACGACGTGGTAAACCTACTATAGTGATGATTGCTGCGAACCTGGACCTGGGAGATGGCATGGCCTGGCGATAAAGTTCGTGAGATTCAAAAAAGTGTCAAGCATCCAATGATATAAAAACTGGCTTTATAGAAAACTGTACTACTGTAGAGAAAAGGACATCAAGAAATAAAGGAAACGAGCACAAAAGACATACTGAAAGAATCCAAAAAGGACATTTCCCCCCCTCTCCACCCCCTCTCCACCTCTTACCCACCCCACCTCCCACCCTGCCCACCCCACTCCCTCCTCCCCCAGAACTAGAACTTAGGATTAGCGATGGCAGTACCGTCCAAGCTCAGCGTAGGATGAATTGTTAGGTGTCGGTATAACAGGAGATATCAACATTTCTAGTCAGTGTATTCTAACAATGCATAGCTATGCAGTGGGTAGTGTAGCTGTGCAGAAAATAACGGGTCAGAAATACTAGGCTAACATTCTATAAGACTATAAGACTATAGGAAGTATAACAGAGCACATTTCCAACTCAAGAGCCACAAACGTGAATATTTTCCTCTTTAAAGCGGAGATATCAACAGTGCTATTTAGTGACCCCTCAACATTGGTTCTTCCGTCTCTGACATGCAACTGAGAATTAACAATCGTATGGTGTACTGTGAGACACAAATGAGGATAATAACTGCTCATACCTGGTGGCAATGTTCAACTTTGGTATTGAGAACAGGATAGTAAAACAGAAACGTGACTGTACATAGATTGTGTAGGTGAACAGACATATGCAGGCGTCCCACACTGAAGTGGGGAACAAGCGAGACAGCACCTTGGACCGGCTGGCGTAGCAGCTAGGCCTTATGGCAGCGGGCAGGTGAAAAGTGGCGGCTACCCGCAGTGCTGTAACGTCTATCTCAACCTTGTCCCGTGTTTGGATTCGAAGTTTCCTGAGCGTCTGTCTTCCGTTTGTTCGATGAGCTATTCGAGGAGTCCATTGATTGTGGTGGAGAGTCTTCTAGGAACTGCGCTAAGACTTTAGGGTCAGAGAAGAAGCGAAGTTTGCCGTGGGTAATGATCTTGAATTTCGTCGGATCTGCAAAAGAGAACTGTATTCCCTTTGATTTTAGTTTTTCTCTTTGGGCCAAGAAGCCTTTCCGAACCTCCACTGTGTCTTTCGAATAGTCCTGAGTAAAGGTGTTTCTGTGGCCTTCCCAGGTGACAAAGTGGTTGTTTCTGACGAATTGCAGGATGACTTCGGTGTGGTGGCAGTGGCTTGCAGATCAGCCGGCTAGGGCCCTTGTTCCCATGAGGGATGAAGGCTGGTATTCTTTGGGCCCGATCGAGCTCAAAATCATGATTGAAAGTAATACCCGTTACCGCCGGGATCTATGCTTCTAAGAAAGCGACGCAAGATTCAGCATCCTTCTCTGCGTTTTCAGGGACTCCAAAAATGCGAACATTTCTTCTCCTGTTCCTATCTACCAATTCCGCATTCTGACGTTTGAGGGAGTCGGTCGACCTTTGAAGCTGCAAAATAGTTTTGAATGAAAGGTTGGCTTTGTCTTCAACGTCACTTATTCTTTATTCTGCCTCATCTATGCTTTTGTGTACAGAGTTCATGTCCACCCTGATCGCAGTATGTTCAAGCTGCATGGTGTCGGTATTGCTCTTTGTTGATTTAGCTAGGTCATGCACCTCTGCCAGCTTTTTGAGGATCATTTCCAGAGTGCTGTTAAGGTCTGCTCTGCTTTGATGGGTGATTCCGATAGGGATGGTTCAGCCCGCACTTTCTTGTTGTTCTTTTTGTCTTCCCTCTCCGCCATTTTGTTAGATTTCCGTTGTGGGCTAGCGATGGGGCGAAGATCTCCCAGTTTGACAGTAGGACCAGATCCAAAGGATGCGGTTAAGCTGTAGCAGAAGCTGGGTTTAATCACTGACCAGGGTGAGAGTTCCAGAAGTGACGCAGATTGGGTGTAAGGCGAGTATAGCAAAAGGATTGCGTCGCTTATTTTACGTATCACTTCACAGTATTTCAAGGATCAGGGTAGATGTAGGGCTCACTCCCCACTGTCTCACTGTCTCTCTGTTGTAGTGGCGGTGGTGGTGGTCGTGGCACTGCCTCTTGGAAGAAGGTGGCGCTTCCTGAAGTCACAGGGGTCTCCGCTGATTTCCCTGGGGAGTCAGTACAGTATTTAGTTGGTGTACCGGCCGCAGTGAGGGTTACCCAGCATGTACCGTGGTCTCAGGGATGGTAACTGAGATCATAGTTTGAATCCCCCACGTCGTAATTCTCAGTGTTGTTCACTGTGAAACCTGTTTGTCAATTTTTCACATTCAAATTTTAACTTGAATAAAAAACAGTACTTGGCGTTGAAAGAAATGCAGGATTGGTCAGATGTGGTAATTAAAAACTCCGACAAAGGAGGCAACGTGGTGACTGGACAGATAGAGGTGTTTTGGAGGATGACGAATATAATTTTCTGATGTGCAAATATCCGCGTATTCCTGCACTCTATCTACTCCCGAAGCTACACAAAAACTTTGAGGTGCCCCCAGGAAGACCCATTGTTTCTTCAAATGGTAGCCTGCTGGAAAATACCTCCAGGTATATTGATTATTTCCTACAGCCGCTTGTACGGTCCCTTCCCTCTTTTGTCAGAGACACCTCTGACTTTTTGAAAGTCATTAGTGACCTGGTATGGCAAAAAGAATACTGGCTTATCAGCTTTGATGTCACAAGTTTATATACTTGTATACCCCATGATTTGGGGGTTGATGCTTGTAAACATTTTTTGGGAAAAAGATCTGTTTCCCATCTGCTCCACACACACATGTTACTCAACATGATTGAGATTTGTTTAAAGAATAATTTTTTTATCTTTAACAAACAGATGTACCAGCAAACCCGGGGAACTTCGATGGGCAGTTGCTTCGCCCCCAGTTTCGCAGGGTTGTACCTGGGCTGGTGGGAGGAGCAAGTGGTGAATAACATCTCCCACTTTACTGACCACGTAGTTCTCTGGGCACGCTACATCGATGATATTTTTTGTGTGTGGAAGGGAACCTTGGAGCAAGCTAATGATTTTGAGAACATCCTCAACGACAACTCATTGAATCTACAATTCACTAGCCATATGAGCACCAAAAAATTGGAATTTCTAGATGTGAGTCTAGAAATTATCAATGGGTCATTAATTAGCTCTCTTTTTCGTAAACCCACTGCTGGGAACAGTTTGCTCCACGCCAATAGTTGCCACCCTCCATCATTAACACGGAGCATTCCATTGGGGGAACTTATCAGAGCTAAATCAATTGTAGTGCTCAAGAAAATTTTGAGGCAGAGAAAATTACAATGTGTGACAGGTTCAAGGAAAGGGGGTACAGTAGTAAAGTTATCATACAGGCTGTTACCAAGGTTGATACCATGCAAAGGACCGAACTGTTAGTCCCAAAAAAACGAAAACAGTCTGAACAGATCAGGTTTATAACCAGCTATGACAGCCAAACTTGGCAACTTAGGAGGAGTCTGGATAAACACTGGAGCATCCTCAAACTTGATCATGACCTTAATGAGGTACTCAGTGAGAATCCTTCACTTACTTTTAGGAAAGCAAGATCATTAAAAGATTCTCTCAGTAAGGCCACACTACAGGAACCCGTCAAATCCCCCCAAGTGAGTGGACTTTTTCCATGCACCAAATGCAAAGCATGCAAAAACAGCCATAAATGTAAGAGCCTCAAAATTTGCAAGGATCAGACTGAGCACAAAATCACCAAAATGCTAGGCTGCAATACTGAGTATGCAGTGTATGCACTCAAATGCCCGTGTGAAAAGTTTTACATTTGAATGACGACTAAGAAAGCAAAACTGCGGGCATTAGAACATCTTCGTGCCATAAAAAATGCAAATCCACAATACCCTGTGGCCAGGCATTTTGCAGTTGAGCATCAGCAAACCCCCAATCTTGTACAATTTTATGTGATCGATTGTGTAACTAGAAATGAGAGAGGTGGCAACAGGTTACTAGAACTACGCAAACTGGAATCCAAATACATCATCCGGTACAACACCACGCAGCCCTTTGGGCACAATATGGGGGAAGAATTATCAGTACACTTACAATCATGATTGATATATTATGTCTGCTTTCCTATAATGTCCATTCTGTCTGTTTTTAGTATGCACATTTTGACACGTGACATAATATTTGGGTATAGCAAATCTCTGATACATTGTTTTTTAATTTTGAATTTCTAGGTATGCTGCATATACACACGATATTTGGAACTACCAAGCCCACTGGGCCATGACACCTACAAACATGAGCTATGGACTATCTTTGTCAACTAAAAGAAGTTGTGAACTGTATCTACTGTGCCCACTGGGGCGAGACGCTTTCATTTACTTATTTCATGAACTTTAAGAACCGTGTTCATTTGGATATTTTTCACGCTTGAATAGCATGAATCCAATTAACAAAAAAACGGGCTCTATTTTGATGAAACGACAAGCTTGACAGATACTGTTTTTGTGTTTATTGTGAAAGTTATTTATTTCACATGAGTTCCATAAAACAATAATGTGTATTATGATTTGCAACCGAGTAACACGATACTGAAAACCTTGTATGCAACAAAGTAACTTTTTCATGTTTATTCATGATCACGTGCACGTGAACCATGTCTGTATCACTTTAAGTAATGAATGGCCACCAAAACACTTTACCCGTGAGCAAGAGGCGCAAGCTTCGAAACGCGTAGGGTTTGTCCGTGTGCCAATAAATATTTAGCCCTTTGAACGAACATTTGGGCCCCGGCTCTGGTGTGTTGCTGATTTATTAGCTCGAATACTACCAGGAGTTTGTTGATATTTTGGGAGGTGGCGATCCCGCCGGGAAGCCCGCTGCGAAAAGAGGCTGGAGCAAAACGCTAAACGAACGAGTGTTTGGAATATATATATATATATATATATATATATATATATATATATATATAAAGGAATCCCAGCCTGTCGATGAGTGACAGGCAGCAGCAGGGTGCAGACCTCGCAGCGCCACAACAGACAGCCAGAAGGACTCAAGTGAGTAGCAGGTTCAAAACGTTTAATGGAAGGTAACGCGTTTCACTCCACTGGGGAGTATATATATATATATATATATATATATATATATATATATATATATATATATATATATATATATATATATATATATATATATATATATATATATGTATATGTATATGTATATATATATATATATATATATATATCAAATTCAAACACAGGAAGCCCCATTGAAGCACAGCCACACGAAGTTCAATTCAGCACGTTTATTTTGGATCCATTTCACAGCTCGCTCCTTGGATGCTTTCAGAGCAATCTTCAAACATGTAAAGCCTGAGGCGTTTCAGGAATCAGTCCTTTCTTCAGAGGCAGTTCATGAAGGGCTGGAGGAGCAGATTTCAGGCAGCGTCTGCTCTTATAATCAATGTCAACTGCCACAGTGGGCGTGGCTACACCGCAAAGCATTATGTGCTTTGTAGTACGCTGACCTTCTTCCCCCAGTGGGGCCACTCACCAGTCCTTGCAAATGGAATCAAGTGTTCACCAAGTGGAGTGGAGAGTGCGCTGGAAGCCCTCCAATTGCGTTTTTGCAGCCCTGAAATCGTGCGCAAGGCAGCACCACCTGTATTGGAGCTGTTCTTGTCTTCGTTCCGTTGTTCGCAAGCCCCAGCTCAGAGCCTGCACGGACCCTAGCAAGGTGGGCCTCGCTTCTCGACTTGGCAAAGCCGATATACATCAAATTCAAACACAGGAAGCCCCATTGGATTTCCAAAAGAAATCCAAAACCTCTCCAAGGGGAGGATTTTTTTTGTTGGTAATAAAAGACATCATAGCTTCAAATCTATGATTAAAATATCTGCAAACATTCAATGGATCCAAAGAACACAGTTCTCCAGGTGTTTACAATTCTATATTTTGTATGTTTCCATTTGCCTCTCGTAGAAATTGAATTAAGTCGTCCCATGCATACTCAGCACAGCTAAGAGTGAAGAACCATGTAGGAGTTCCTAAGTTTCTTAGCATACATTTCAATTCCCCATGACGACGGAACCAATACTCATTTGTTCCACGCTGACATGCCATGAGATTGATTAGCTGAGATTCCAAAATACTGTCTTGCAGATTGACTTTCTCCATAAAGTCCCTTGCTGAAATATTTTGCAGATGAGCTCCACTTTTCAATATATGATTAACTGCATAAGAAAGCCCAGACAAATCACTTTCATACAGTAGATGAAACAAATATGGAATGCATTGCCGAAACCTTGGATCTTCAGCATATAATGTTAAAGTCCGGTATTCAGCTGCAGGAATTTGAACTGGTCGATCATCATATCGTCCACCACGACCTGTTGGAAATACCTGTGGAAAACAACGAGCTTCCAAACTTTCTTCCCATACACTAATGGGACTTCCTTTTGCTGCTTTCATTTGAAACACGTCAATTGCATTCCCCATTACTTCTTTGGAATGCAAAGGATGAACAGTATAATATTCATATATTTCTTCACTTCTAGACACATCAACTTTTTCAATTTGGCCAACTGAACAATCACTGTCTTCTTCCGTAGCTGTTTCCACTGCTCCAACACTTACATATTTGTAGTACTTATTGTTTTTGACCAAATACAACGTTGCCTTTTTGACTTTCCTAACATCCACTAAATCTTGCCAGATTTTCTTACTCTTTGTCGGAACCCCATTAACTAGAATAACCAGAGGATTCTCTTCTACTCTTTCTACACCAATTGTATCAATATTTTTCTTGACATCTAGAGGCAAATAAACAACTCTTCCCTTTAATCCTCTTTGTAAATCTGTAGGAGGTAATTTCCCTATCTTAGGCTCCATGCGAACAATAGCTTGAAAAGGATGGACACATTGAATCAAAATTGATTCATAAGTATTTAAATCCATCAATTCAGAAGGAATATCTATCAACTGAAGATTATTATGAGCAGCTCTAGCAGGCATTCTATTTTCATTTAATTTTTTCAAACAATAATTACAAATACGCTGATCAAAACTCAAATCAAAAGAATTCTCCACCAACAAATAACTTACAAAATCCTTCCATTCACTATTATTTTCCAATTCACATTTTGCATATAAATCAACTAACCTAGTCTGAATCTTGTAATGAGTCCGTTGAAAACACACACAAGGTAAATTAGGCCTTTCACTTGATTTCACCTTAAACTTGGTAATTTCCTCCTCAAACTTTTCTGTACTTGAAATCTATCCATTATCTTCCACATTACCATCCATTACTATATCCATTTGTACACTCTCCTCTTTGTTCCCAAAATAACAAAACTCAATTTCTTCACAAATAGTCTTCACATCCACTTCAGATCCATGCAAAAGAGCACTGTTTAACTGTTTAAGCTTAAGTGCTGGACGTTTTGCATAATACAACCTTCTCACTAATTTCCTCACCTTATTATGATGCACTACTAAAATCCTAAAATGATGAAAAACACTCTGACATACTTTTCTAGAAAGACAAGCCAGTGAATGCCCATGCAAACCTGTGCTTTCTCTCACTCTGCAAGGATCTAACTCTTGCAAGATCTTCATTTTTTGTTTTAGACTTTTCTTACTATATGTACGTAAGAAATTTCGAAGCAAATCGATTGAATCCTGTCGCACACTACAAATACTACTGCACTTCCATGTGTACACTGGCCCTTAGTACATCTCCCTAAAATGTCATCACTTAACACCTCTTCTGCATTTCTAGACACAAGTTTCTTTTTTTCCATCACACAACCATCTTTCACCTCATATGCTTGACCACTTGTGTCAACTGCATGCACCAAATCATTTTCCTGAAAGTAACTCTCCTCATTAAAAAATGGCTCAGAACTTGAACTATGCATCCATTCTCCAGAAAATACTTCACAAAAATTAGTCCGATTAATAATTCTTTTTCATCTACTGTTCGATTTGAAAACATCAATTGCCTTATTAAGTATCCTAATTCTATTGATTACTAAAATAAATAATTTTTTCTTAACTTCAAAAGCCTGATCAACAATCTTCTCTACACTTTTCTTTTTCTTGTAAAAAGCAGCTCTCTGTTTACCTTTCTTTTCATTTTTTAGCAAATTTAAAACTACCCTATTGCGAAACATTCATCTACGAATGTCCCTAAATTGATTTAACCTTCTATTGCTATCCATAGTCTTATCTCCTGCTCCAATAGAGACATTTTTTGAGGGCCTCTCCTTCCTTTTTACATTTGTTCTCTGGTTCTGGATCTTCTTATTACCATTAACATTACTTTTTGATCTACATAAATTGTGAAGAAAAGACTTAATTGTCTTACCAGGAGTTTTTCTGGTGTTTTTTGAAGTACTTGTTGTAGAGGATTCTTTTAATTCCTTTGATGATTTTGTTCTTTTACGTACGGTATTTGTTCTATTCCTTTTCCTTGATGGCATTTTTGCTTGCTTTTAAAATGTTGATTTCAATCTGTGGTTGTAAAAAAATAACACATTAAAGACCACTATTAGCAAACAACAAAGTAATGACAAAAAAGAAAACAATATAAACACTAATTTGCAACATACTAAAGTTTATACCACAGCAACTCAGGGCCTTATTTATGAAGGCCTTGCACCACGAGTGTGTCCAATGTTAAAAGAGACGCACTGGTGCCACAAGGCAATAATAAATATGGGCTAAAGGTAAATATCATTGATTTTCCCCAAAAATCGTTTTTTGAATAACATTTAAGAAACACTGCGCAGAACCTATGTACAACCACTCAATATCACTTTTGAAACCTCACTGTTTCCCAAAATACAAATCCTCTATCTTGCAAATGTTCATAGCAAGTATTATCAAAAAGCAAAAAACAAACCAACAGCAAACAAACTCAGGGCCTTATTTATGAAGGCCTTGCGCCACAAGAGCGTCACTTATTTCCCATGTTTAAAGTGATGCACCGGCTGCACAAGGCAATCATAAATAAGGGCCAAATGAAAATACCATTGATTTGCACCCAAAATCTTTTTTGGAATAACATTTTAGAAACACAGCAAAGATCCTATGTACAAGCACTCAATTTCACTACTGAACCCTCACTATTTCACAAAATACAAATCCTCTATCTTGCAAATGTTGATATCAAGCATTATCAAAAAGCAAGACACAAACCAACAACAAAAAAACTCAGGACCTAATTTATGAAGGCCTTGCGCCACGAGTGCGTCCAATGTTAAAAGAGACGCACTAGTGCCACAAGGCAATCATAAATAAGGGCTAAATGTAAATACCATTGATTTTCCCCCAAAGTCGTTTTTTGAATAAAATTTTAGAAACACTGCGCAGAACCTATGTACAACCACTCAATATCACTTTTGAAACCTCACTGTTTCCCAAAATACAAATCCTCTATCTTGCAAATGTTCATAGTAAGTATTATCAAAAAGCAAAAAACAAATCAACAGCAAACAAACTCAGGGCCTTATTTATGAAGGCCTTGTGCCACAAGAGCGTCACTTATTTCCCATGTTTAAAGTGATGCACCGGCTGCACAAGGCAATCATAAATAAGGGCCAAATGAAAATACCTTTGATTTGCACCCAAAATCGTTTTTTGAATAACATTTTAGAAACACAGCAAAGATCCTATGTACAAGCACTCAATTTCACTACTGAACCCTCACTATTTCACAAAAAACAAATCCTCTATCTTGCAAATGTTGATATCAAGCATTATCAAAAAGCAAGACACAAACCAACAACAAAAAAACTCAGGACCTTATTTATGAAGGCCTTGTGTCACCAGAGCGTCACTTTTTTCCCATGTTTAAAGTGATGTACCAGCAGCACAAGGCAATCATAAATAAGGGCCAAATGAAAATACCATTGATTTGCCCCCAAAATCGTTTTTTGAATAGCATTTTAGAAACACAACCCAGGACCTATGTACACGCAATCAATTTCCCTACTGAAACTTAACTATCTGCTTCCAAATATTTTCCATAGAGCAAACAAGTCGCTATCTAAATTAAATAAATCATTACTTACCTTTACAAATGCTTTGGGAAATTGAAAACAGTGTCAGACACACACACCAATTTTTCTTTAGCAGAGCAAAAGGTGTGCACTCAATACACTGAAACCAAGACTGGCATAGAACATCTCTAACTTAACACACATATGCCTTATTTCAACCAATCAAAATTCTTCCCTCACTATTTTCAAACCAACACCCTTTCCCCTCTCAGACCTTTCTATCTGTTACCATAGCAACTCCCTCCTAACTGAGCTCTCAGGTTCAAAAGTTTATTCTACAATGTTGCAAATTAAGTCAGCAAGGATTTTTGACCTCTCAATACACCAGCTTATCCAGGGCATTATTGCTTTTAGTGACTTTTTCTTAACCATTCAAATTGGTTCTTACACACAACACAACCATGCACCCTAACTTTCTGTTTTCAACTAACTGAACCCACCAATCATTGCTTGTGATTCAACAGCAGGGAAACTCCACAATTATTTTTTTGTAAACTCCTACTGTTCCAACTGCCATTTCATTCCCACACTTCATCTGACTGCACCTGAATCTTCTCACATCATGTATTCTGTATGGATTATTGGACATAGCTACACCCACTGGGCTCAAAGGTATGCAGCAAGCAGAAATTATCACAACCTTGATTTATTAAATGTGGAAATCAAGTGGATTGGCCAGAGAGGATTGAGATGACATCAATTGATACCATTGGTGAAAACCTTTTTGCATCTGCCAAACCCTGACCTCTTAATAGTGCAC
Source organism: Lissotriton vulgaris (assembly GCF_964263255.1). Lineage (NCBI taxonomy): Eukaryota > Metazoa > Chordata > Amphibia > Caudata > Salamandridae > Lissotriton > Lissotriton vulgaris. The sequence continues at coordinate 876,841,165 of NC_141691.1, forward strand.
TGTGGTGGAAATGATTTGGGCACTATGACTGGCGTTGGTCTGGAAATGCTTTTAAAGGACACCTTTCATCAATTCATGACACTTTTTCCAAAAACTGCCTTGGTATATTCCAATATATGCCAAAGACAGAAATGGAACTGGTCCAACCAATTTTGTCCACAATTTGAGAAAGCACGGAAACATGTGAATAAATCTGTTTCTGCTTACATGAGAGACTTTGGAATGGGTTCAATATACAACAACAACTTGCGTTACAACATGCAAGACATCTACAGAGGAGATGGTGTGCACTTCTCAGATGAGGGGAATAGAATATTCCTCCTGAATTTAAGACTGTGCATTGGAACCTACTTGTAGGTACCTAAATCAGCCACAGAACCCAAAAGCTCTTTTCAGAGCTACCCTACCTCTTATCATTCAAAATGTTTATCTTTTTCTAACTTTCTTCACTTTTTTTCACCAAAGCACGCTCCCCGGTAAGCTTACCGGTGTGCGTACCGGGCGCTCCCCTTGCAAATTTTTTAAATTTTATTTTTTATTTTTTGCCTATAAGAGCGTCCTAAGCCCCCCTCAGAAAACCTAGAGGGTCAGGAAGTGTCTACCGTGCCCCCTTCTACCCATTCCCAACGTTGTTTGTCCTCCATCTTGTGTCTTGATTCTACCAAAACACAAAATGGCGGACTCCCGTATCGCTCCCGGTACGCGTACCGGGGCGCGCACCGGTAAGCGCTCGCTAAAAAAATGTGGGAAAGTAATTTACATAAAAACCACTGGAGACACTTACACCAAATATAGAATAGGCCCTACTACATAGCAGTCCCTACCATTTACCCAAATTTGGTGGTATTCCATTGAGCCATTTGGGCTGTAGCCCTGTCTAAATATCCTGAGGTAAATTACATGACAAAAACACATATGAAACTGTTTGACTTTTCAACGAATTAAAATGTTACTTACATTTTGTACTTTTATGTGCTGACATTTGATTGGTTAAGTACATGAATATATATGAAAAATGAGAGGGAAACACAGCCATTTTGACGAACACTACCTAAGGTACATTTGGAAAAAAATGTCACAGAAAACTTCAACTACTTTGAAGAAGGTAAGTTCTTAATTTGAAAGGAGAACTATGTTATGCACTTTAAATTATTTTGGGAAAACGTTTTCAGATAGTTATACACTGTCCCTCTGTAAGAGTTAGACCTTGAGAAAGGCTTATTTCTTTAAATTATTGATTGAGTTAGGCTTCTGTGGTATAATTATGAATTTACTTAGGATTCATCACAGGCACTTTTTAATAGTTCTACTTCCTGCCTGAAACCATACACTGCCCAAAGATAACTTCACTGTTAAAAACTCACAAGTACCTGTCTGAACTTAACCGCATGCGCGCTAGCGGAATTCCGCTCGCACGCTGGGTTTTTTAAAAACGCACTTTACATGACGAGCTGGGCTCGTCATCAGCGTGCGAGGAGGCTACGCCATGACGAGCCCAGCTCGTCATCAGCGTCGAAGGGGTTAAACCCAACAGTGCCCTATCTCTACTGAAATATTTATTTTTTATGCAATTTACAGCAAGAAAATGGAAGCACAACAAAATGAAAATAATATTTCATTTCAAATTAATATGGAAAACAATCCTAAGGAAGACAAAGAAAAAATAGACTTTTTGGATGACACTGTAGACCAAGACTTAATTAAATGTGTTGAAGAAATTGAATCATGGAATGAAAAGGAGTACATACCTGATAAATTAATGTTGCAAATTCTTTTAGATTTTAAAAATCACAACAATAAATTTAAATTTAAAAAGTTAAAATTGTTTGAGACATTATTCTTTTTTATATGTAAATTATGAAATAGTACCCAAAAAGATATAATATATAGTGAGACTTAAAATATACTGTGCAACTTTTTTGTGTTACATAGTAAGTTTGCTCATAGTTACTTCCTTTCTCCCACTGTATTATCTCCAATGTGTATTTAACATCTCTTTATCATCTCATGCCTCCATGTTGTTTCTGCTTTCCTGACAGACTATGGTATGAATTCCATATACCACAATAACTTCTGTAACAACATGCAAGATATCTGCAAAGGAGACGGTGTATATTAAATTTTAGAGTCTGCATTGGTACCTACATGTTGGTACTTAATAAAAGAAAAAAACAACAAAAAGAACAATGAATAAACATACAGTTTTTGAAAAGTCTGACATTCTTTTTTCCCCATGGTACGCTCACTGGTGCGCTTCCCGGTGCGCGTACCGGGCGCTCCCCCCGCGAAAATTGAAAAAAATATTTTTTTGTTTTGGGCCCCCCGGGCCCCTTTTATGGCCTCCACATCAAACCTAGGGGGTCTTGGGGGGTCTACCCTGCCCCCTTATGGTCAATTCCCCCCTTTGTTTTTGCCACCTCTTGTGTCTCGATTTTACCGAGAGACAAGATGGTGGCCGCTCCGGACTGTTTTGAATGTTTACAGTCACCCGACAGCCAATCAGCTTTCCGTGCGCACATAACGTGGCGCACCCGGTGCGCTCCCCGGTGCGCGTACCGGGGCGCGCCTATAGATATATATATTTTTTTGAACCTAAATACTCAAAATCCACTGGAGCACATATCTTGAGACATAGCAAAGGCACATCGGGCTACCAGTCCCTACAATTTTGCCAAGTTTGGTGGAAATCCATTCAGCCGTTCGGGTTAAAAGTGAGGTCGACCGCCCTACGGAAATTAACATGGGGAAAATGCGTTTTGGGACCCCCCTTTTATCTCGGCCCCCGCTTGACGCATCCCCCCTAAACTTTCAGGGAAGGACCGGAGCTTGACAGGGCCATTTTAAGGAAATTTTCAGGCAGATTCGTCAACCGGCGTCAAAGTTATTCCAAATAGAATTTTGAGATTTAACATTGAAAAAAATCCTAACTATAACTACCTACTGGCGACCGCCAGTAGGTAATATATATATATATATGGATAAAATTCTGCTACCAGGATGAACCCACAGAAAATACGGACCACCACACGAGTTGCAGAGTGTCACAGCAGGCGTTTTATTTTACCATTTTGCAGCTGAAATTTGGCATGACGCGTTTCGGGCAGAGTCTGCCCTTGATCACATGACGGACATGCAGTATTTTTTCATTTATATAGTGCACACACTGGTTTTTTTCTTCAATTTACAGTGACACCACGTGATCCATGCATAGACATGGAAAATAGACTACAAAGGTGTTATAACATGTGCATATCAATGGGCGCTGATTTTGGGCTAATTTGAATTATTGGCAAAAGAATATGTTGTACATAGCACCCGCACATAAATATTAAAGGTGACAATTAAGAGCAGATGTACATTTATAACCGCATAAATGCGTTTTAAAACAATGTTTGACACTGAGCTAGCAGCATAATCCCGAAAGAATGGCTCTTTCTTTTAAAGAAGGGATATTATACACATAACTGTACAGCGAAGCAAATATTTACACCAATGCATCAAGATTTATATAACATATAAATATGTTAAAATTCTAAAAAAGACGTGTATTAAAAATAGTCCCTAATGATTTAAATGCATAAATAAATAAATATTATGCTATACAAAATGTATATTGTGCAAAATTGGCAATGTATTTCGCATTCGCTCAGATAACCTTAGTGTCTCTAGTCCCTTGATTACAACAGGAGCTCGCTCACTCAATTATTGCATTACATTGTCACCTTTCAATGTGCAAATTTTGCTTATGTTAAAGTGCCGGTGCCAAAACCTATAAACAGGGATAGAAATCTATCCAAGCCCAACTGGCAATCCTGGAGGGTCGACCACATTGGTCTTGCTCCAACAGCAATTCCCATAATAAAGTGCTAAGTGTAATAAGTGCAACCAAAATTGTGAGGTTAAAAATGATGATATGAAAAAGGAGAGGTACAGTTAACAGGAAAACTTTAATTATGGGCTCATGGTCAATCATATATATATATATAAAAAAAAAATATATATATATATATATATATTCACTGAAAAAACCATAGGTTATAGACCATATATAGTTAGGAATTAGCATTTACAAAACCTTAATTTACTCGCACAAAACCATAGAAATTCGCATATATAGTTAGTTGCAATAACTATATATCACGCACCCGCAATCCACTGCTGATGATGTCACATATTACATCATTCATGACATGGTCAGTGACATCACTGATGACATCACTGATGACATCTCAAATGACATCACTGATGACATCTCAAATGACATCACTGATGACATCACTGATGACATCTCAAATGACATCACTGATGACATCACTGATAACATCTCAAATGACATCACTGATGACATCTCATTTGACATTACTGATCACATCACTGATGACATCATTCACGTGATGAAACGATGAACCTCTTCAGACTCTAATATAACCTTAGATACAATCAGTGTAAACAGACACTCACAGAGTGCTATATAGTTTTAATGTGACACATAATTGTGAAGACTTTGATGTACAAAATGGCAACCATGGAATCTTCCGCTTCAGGCTCGGTCCCACACACCCTTACAGTGAGAATCCCCTCCCCGATCACAATACAGGATCGTTATCAGATAGTAGGAACGCGTGTGGTGTGATGGATCTCATGGAGTGGGGGCCTTGATCTACTGTAACTCCTTTGAAGAGGGGTGATTCTTTACAGTTGGGGACATAAACTACATCCGCAGGGCTAGGTGAAAGCCTGGGACCGGCCTGGACAATCGGACACAGAGGAAGAGGAGTGTCAGAGGGTCCGGTAGTGAATAGGGTGAAAGGGTGGTGTCGGGCGGGCACAGGGTGTGATTCTCAGGGAAGAGCAGCGCAGATGGGGGGAGGTTTATAGCCCATGCATAAGACAGAGAGCGGGGGTGACCAGTGCGTGGGGGAGATGGTTGCGAAGGTGGGGAGCCATGCTGAGGATCGGCGGCATTCAGAGAGTGGGTCTGGTCAAGGCATCTAAAATGGCTGCCATGCACGACAAAAGTGTGGCATTGGAAAAAAGCAAGATGGCGCAGACAAGGTTTATCAATACGAATTAATTTATAACAATTATTTTTAACAATATATTTACTCGCAGGGTCAAAATGGCGGTCAACACTTCCTGATTTCCTTCGAATTGAACGTTAACAGACGTCACGATCGGCGGCGTGCAGAGAGTGGGCTGGTCAAGGCATCTAAAATGGCTGCCGTGCACGACAAAAGTGTGGCATTGGAAGAAAAGAAAGATGGCGCAGACAATGTTTATCAATACGGATTAATTTATACCAATTATTTTTAACAATATATTTACTCGCAGTGTCAAAATGGAGGTCAACACTTCCTGATTTCCTTCGAATCGAACGTTAACAGACGTCACGCAGCAAAATAAAAAAAAAACGCTCACGCGCAGCCGCTGGAAGACAAGCATCAACATATATGAGCTTATATACAATTTTGCCAAGTTTTGTGTAAATCCATTCAGCCGTTCGAGCTAAAAGTGAGGCCAAATGCCCTATGTAAAAATGAATGGGAAAAACGCGTTTTGGGACCCCCCTTTTTTCTCGGCCCCCCCCTTCACAAAACCCCCCCAAATTTTCAGGGGCTGATCGGAAACAAAATGTGCCATTTTCCTGAAAATTTCAGCCGATTCCGTCCACAAACGCCAAAGTTATTAGACATAGAATTTTCAAAAGTTCCATGAAGAAAAAATCCTAACTATATATACCTACTGGCGACCGCCAGTAGGTAATATATATATATATATATATATATATATATATATATATATATATATATATATATATATATATATATATATATATATATATATATATATATATATATATATATATATATATATATATATATATATATGTATGTATATATATATATTCACTGATAAAACCCCATAGGTTTCACACCAGTTATAGTTACCTGGAAATTTTACTGACATAAAACCATTGAAATTCCCACGTTATAGTTAGTTGGACTCACTATAACTTGCGCGTGTAATGCACTGCTGATGACATCACATATTACATCATTCATGACATGGTCAGTGACATCACTCATGACATCATTAATGACACCATCCTTGTGACAGAGTGACTGACCTTTTTTCACTGTAAAGTAACCCTTGAAACACATATTCAAAAATAGAAACTAACATTTACAAAAAAGTTGAGATACCTATACCACTTACAACAACCAATTCAGTAATTCCACCATTTTTATAGACATCCACTCATTCACCAACAGTTCTATATAGTCATTCATACATATACTCACTTATCATATGTAGTGAGACACCTTTACATCTGTTAACACACCGACAGTCTTCCAAAAGTTGCTTACCCACATACTCACACATGCAAATAAACTATTGAACATCCATTTATTTGCATATACAGCTATACACACACTACCACCTTACTTCTAAGGAAACTTACACATACTTACTCTCTTAAACAATCACTTATAGAAACACATACTTATTAAAACAAGAACTCTTTCAATCTCTCACTCTCACATATACTCACTTATATACATCAATACTCACATATACTAGATTAAAACATATGTAGTTACTGATAAAGACACTAGTGAGACAGTCATTCACTTACTAACACATACATATACACACTCATTCACCCATACAGTCCGGCACATATGCTGTCTTCAAACCACATATAAACAGTGAGTCAGTCATTGATGCATCTATATCCTAAGTAACACCCCCAACAAATGAAACAGACAATTATAAAGATACAAAAAAAACATCTAATAACCCATATACACACACATGTAGGTACTTACCAACCCATGCAGCCACTTATACACAAAGTGAAACACTGATACATATATTTAAATATTTAAACATTACTCGCATATATATGTATTCACTAAGATACACTTAATAAGTCAGTTATTCAATCAATTTTTTTTTAAAACCATCCATTTAGACACTTATTTAAACATTTATTCTTCCATCCACCTTTACATATACATATATAAAACATATTTATTTTTCAGAAAGACACACATTCACTGGATGGTGTCATCAGTGATGTCATGAGTGATGTCACTGACCATGTCATGAGTGATGTAATATGTGATGTCATCAGCAGTGCATTACACGCGCAAGTTATAGTGAGTCCAACTAACTATATCGTGGGAATTTCAATGGTTTTATGTCAGTAAAATTTCCAGGTAACTATAACTGGTGTGAAACCTATGGTTTTTTCAGTGAATATATATATTAGTCAAATAGTGTTCAGTGTTGTAGAACTGGTGCTGTGAATAGTTAAGATTGATAGAAACGTTTGTGTGTGGGAAGTATGACGTTACAATGCAACTATTACAACGCGGACCTTTACAATGCGGTTTTTACAACACATCTTCAATTACAATGCATGCCATTACAATGTATGTTCCATTATAACTACAATTACTATTCGAACACTGCCGGGTGCTTACCTCAGGGAAGGTGTTGGTCAGTGAGAGATATGCATTGTAATGGCAAGCGTTGTATTGGAATTTATTTTGTATTGACTGTGTTGTAAAGGCATTGCGTTGTAATGGATGTTTTTTCATCTGGCAGGGAGGGGTTGCACAACCCGGTTCAAGTATAAAAAGACTCAACAGCCCCATATGAGCGCTTGTCTGCTTTGCAAAATCCCAGTTTTCTTAGATGCAGGGATATTTTCCACTCAAAACTGCTTTTGTGCTGATTTCACCGCCTACTAGTTCTGAGAGCTGCGCAACAATTTAACGGCGTCAAGGCACTATCACCTAGAGAGAAGTTTAGTAACAACATCACTTGTTTACAGTAACTGAATCTGTCTTTACAGAAAGCCTATTGTAAGTGCATAAATAAAAGCACACTTCAGTCGTGCATCATCATTATATATGCTAGAATATACAAATGTGGGTCATGAATCTCTTGTTTTTATTATATTTGGTCCCAGCTCCACATATATTCTGTGCGTGTTTCAGGACGGAGCTGTGCAGGTGTATTTCCCAGGCGCACCTGGGTGGGAGTCACCCAGACCGGGGCACTTTAAATCTCCCACATCTGTACTCAGAGGTACCCCACCGCCAGTTTCTTTGGAGCACAGATGCAATGAAGAACCACATAATTGTTACAGCTCACTGACATCCCTAGACCCTCCTCCATTGTTAGAGGTGTTTAGGGGAGATTGTGTGTATGCAGGGGTTGCAGAAACAAGCAACCCCTGCAAAAATTGCATAAATTAAAAACAGTGCACCAGGAAGTTGGCATACTCTGGGGCTTAATAACCCTGAGAGGGTATACCTATGCACCCCTCTCCTACATATATTATGCTTGTCCCCAGGGCAAGCCCACCCTTGGGCTGGCACTGGGGGAGTGGGAGCTGGCATTTCTGTTTTTTAAAATATTCCACAGGAGTCCTGGATCCACCTTCCCTCTTGCCAAAATGTTTTTTAAAAATGCTGTGAGTGGGATGCCCCCAAGAGGTTTAGGGGGTCAGGGAATTTCTACCCTGTCCCCTTGTTTTTTTTTTTTTATTCTAGGACTCGGCTCACGCCTATTTCCAAGATAGCTGCCAACACTTCCTGGTTTGAAGTGTTGGCAGCCAATCACATCTCAGCCCGAAATCAGGAGACAAATTACAAACGTAAATTGTTTTTCGTGGATCAACTGAGCCAATTTTTATTTGCCCACTTGGGCTTAATTTAAGGACTCTAAAAAACGCTGATATATTGTGTTTGGGTGTTACACTATGAATATTTGATTAACGAAGTGCCATATGGCAAGTTGATTTGATATGTGATAAAAGCGTTGTTAGAAATGTATCTGCATTTAATACATCCGCGAAAACTTTATTATTTCGATACGGACAAAATTGGCAACAATGTATCTCTTCTGTGTTCATTGATCATGTGCACGTATAAAATACACTGTATCTTTAAAAAGAATGGCCACCTCACCCATGAGCAAGAAGTGCAAGAACTTCATAACGCGTAGGGTGTTGTTTCTTGTGTGCCAATAAACTTTTGCACTGAGCACTATTTGGGCCTCAGCTCTGGTTCTTTATCCCATGAGAAGGATCGGGTGTACCAGGAGCAGTTTTGACAAGTAAGGGGTTGGCGACCCCTCCGAGTGCCTGCCGTCTAAAGAGGCTTAAGCACGCAGCAACTTGGTGTCCTGAAATTTACGTGAACGTTTTTGCCCGCCGTGAACAATTGCAGCATATTATCAACGGAGCAGCGAAGCAGTATAACGGTTTGCCAGAGCAGTCGGGAGGAGCGGAGGAAGTCGGAGGACTACGAAGCACCAGTACACCCCTGTGAGGTAAGACCGGCTCTGCCTGCAGCTCTACCTGAGCACGAAAGGTCTGCAGAATTGAGGGCTCACAAGCTTAACGGCAAGTAAAGCGGACTTGGTTTATAACAGCATACAAGTCCGACGGATGGGGCAGTGCATTCATTGTTGCATGAGGGTGCACGCTGAGTAAATATTCATAAATGGCTGACACAAGAAACAACAGGAGGAAAGAGGCAGCCTCCAAACTCTTCACTAAAACCGTGGTTGATACTGGAAGTAGTGAGAAAACACAAAATAAACAGGTGGATGATGTTAAAAAACTGTAGGATGTATTATGGAAAATCCATAAAAAGGAACAATCTAAGTGGTGGGAGGCAGCAGCACTCACAAAATACGTTGAATGCAATTGAATACCACGGGGTATAAAATTTTTCATTATTCCGACATTCCAACAACCAGACCCTGAAGTAATCAATGAATGGATGACAAATAATCACGCATGTTCGATGAACATGTAAAATATTTTAATAAAATGTGCTAAACTGAATGCGGAAAGTGAAGGAATCATTACTAAACTGAAAGAAAAATACACTGAGAGTGAATTTACAGTGGAGATGACTAAAATGGAAAAAAGATTGGCTAAAATCAAGGAAGAAATAAAGGAGAAAAAACAAAGGAAATTCTATAGAGACGGTATTGACTATGAAAAGGGACACATCCTTACGTTTGGAAAAAGATTTGAAGTGTTACGAGGCACAAAAAAGAAACCCAAGAAACATGGGATGGGTACCAGCAAACAAGTAGTCCAACAGGAGAATGGGGAGGATGGAGTAGCGCCCTTGAAAATAACCGACAGCGATACTGCAGAGAGTGACATTTCGGAACAAACTGAACCACTCAACGTAAAAGATCTAATTTTAAAGGAGTTCGCCTTGATGGCAAGGGGACGCCAAACTGGAACCCCCCCAAGAGGTTGTGGACGAGGAGACAAAAAAGCAAGAGGAGGCAAAGCCGTAACCAGCACAAAAAGCCCAGTGGGAGTCTTAACAAGAAGCAAAAAGGCACTGAAATGAAGAACGACATCACTGTGGTAAATCTTACCAAACATATTTTATCTGCAGATCAGCTAGAGGTTTTGTCACGGGGCTTGTCATCCTGCCCCTCAGCTAAATTTAATTTCACCAGTGCACATATTGACTTATTCCGCTTTATGCAAAAGCTGAAGTTAGGAAAATGGTTTGCTACCAAACCAAGGTTGAAAAAGAATGTAAGTGAAGAGTAAGCAAGCCTATTCACAGTAAATGACATTGAAACGTTACATACTGTACATGAATTGGCTGATTACGCAGACTTTATTAATAACACCTTTTAAACCTGGTTAATACAGACATTAATATTGGTTTGAGTAGTGCAAGTGGTTTTAAGCCCAGGTCGGTCTTTGTTCCACAGATTGTTAACAGCTCTATTGAGTGCTTTGAACCTGGAATGATTGGTGAATTGAGAAAAACTGAGAAACGAAAACGCAAGCTTAATTTGAATCTTAACAGAAAGCAATTTCAGGCTTTAAGAGAGTGGGAAGGACTTGCTGATGTTGTTATAAAAAACTCTGACAAAGGGGGTAACATTGTTGTCTGGCCTTTGAGTATGTACCTAACAGAAGGACTGAGGCAGTTGGGTGATAAAGACAAATATACCATTGCTACTAGACAAGAATATGATGATGCTAAATAGGAGTACTTTGTGAAGCTAAGTGATTGGAGGGATCAGGGAATCATAGAAGACGAGGAGTACAATTATCTTTTATGTAAACATCCACAAATCCCTGCCTTTTACTTACTACCTAAACTACATAAAAACCTAGAAATTCCCCCTGGAAGACCTATAGTGTCCTCTACAGGGAGCCTTCTTGAAAACATGTCTAGGTACATTGATTATTTTTTGCAGCCCTTTGTCCAATCGCTCCCATCCTTTGTCAGAGACACGTCGGACTTTCTAAGAATCATCAATGAGATACCATGGAATCCCAACTAGTCTCTCCCCCGGACTCCAGGACACCTACCTGATCACTCCTCCTGAGTGCACCGGTGGTCGGCTGAGCGCTGATCGCTTCAGCAGGCTCTCAGCGGCCGGGCCGCCATCTTGGGCCGGGTTGCTCGGGTGAGGTGGGAGGCGAGGCCAGTGACATCACCACCACACCCCCGAGTCCCGCCCCTACTTAGGAGTGCCGATTGGAATCTACCCTTGGCATTCGCAGGCTGACGACCCTGTGGCAGGGGGTCTCCGCCTGTAGCTAAGGAAGTAGCAGCAGCATTTACAATACGGAAAGTGACATTGCAGGATCATTTTATCAGCACTTCGCCGCATCAAGCGCAGAGGAGCACTTTTTAAATTCAAGAACTATTTCGTGATCCTAGTCTCTCCCCCGGACTCCAGGACACCTACCTGATCACTCCTCCTGAGTGCACCGGCGGTCGGCTGAGCGCTGATTGCTTCAGCGGGCTCTCAGCGGCCGGGGCCGCCATCTTGGGCCGGGTTGCTCGGGTGAGGTGGGAGGTGAGGCCAGTGACATCACCGCCACACCCCCCGAGTCCCGCCCCTACTTAAACGGTCCATATGTGTCAGCCCAGCGGACGAGCGCAGCGGGCGCGACGAAGGCGCGCCAGAGTTGCGCCTGAGTTAAGCCCGTCTGCGCCCGTCCGCGGCCGACCGGGACCCGGGCCCACCCCCCCTGGCCATTTTCTGAGGTATTCCTCTTCTGATTTACTATCATTGCAACCTAGCTTCCCCTCTGGAATAGCCCTCCCTACACTCCCCTTGCACACCTGCTCACGTATCCAAACACTGGGGCTCTCTCGCCTTCCCCTACCGGCCGATGATATTCAGTCTACTCCATCATTGACGACTGAACCTCGATCGGCTCCTTCATTAATACATAACCTGCGATGCTACTACCTCAACACAAGGTCCCTAATAAAGAACCAGGTCAACATCTTTCTTTTCCTGATGGAGGAAAAACCAGATCTTCTGCTGTTGACCGAAACGTGGGCCAATCCTCATTCCCTGCCGGACATTCTTGCATCACTTCCCTCAGACTACTATATTCTGACTGCCAACCGTGCACAAGGGAAGGCCGGAGGTGGGGTAGCAGCAATCATTTTGAAATCTTTTCATTTCCGGGAATTACCTTCTCTCACTCTCCCTAACACCGAAAACTTGGTAATCACATTAGACTCAGTGAGTGGGGCTCTTACTCTAATTCTGCTATACTGCCCTCCCCAATACATGGCCAATTATCCAGTACTTTTGGCAGAACAACTGGCCTCTCATGTAATAAAGTACTCTAAAACTGTCCTAGTGGGGGATTTAAATTATTGGTTCGACAGAACAGACACAGACATTCAAGCTGGAGAACTGAGGGATCTGCTTACAGATCTAAACTTGGTCCAACACATCCACTTACCCACTCACCAGAAGGGCCACAGCCTGGACCAAATTTGGACAATTAATCTACCACCATTCTCTCCCATTATAAGTCCTTGTATTTGGTCAGACCATTATTTCATCCAGTTCCCGCTAGAAATTCAAGGGCAGCTTAAGGCCAAACCTCCTATGGGAAAAGAGTTCCGTAAATGGAAATCCATGGACCGCTCTGGGTTCATGGACACGTTGAACAACACCCTTCCCCTATCAGGCGAAGACCTTGAGGTTGACGAGAGGGCACTGTCCTCCTGGCTCCTCCACGCAGCAGATCTGTTCGCCCCCTCTGTATAGTTGTCTAACATTAGAGGTAATGATGCCCACAAATGGTTCACCCAGGAACTTAGAGCACTTAAATTAGGGGTACGACAGAAAGAAAGACAGTGGAGAGCCACTTATTCCTCACAGGATAGGGAAATTTTCTGCGCCACTAGGAAAAAATATCAAAACATTTTAAGCCAACACAAACTCAACTACTTTTCCACAAAAATGTTATCTTCATCTAATAAGTCCAAAGACATTTTTAATATAGTCAATGAACTCTGTGACAACGACAGGACAGCCCCCTCAATAGCTTCCACGCAGAAGCTATGTGATTCCCTGAATAACTTTTTCAGAGAAAAAATTGTCACTATTAAATCGAGCATTGCTAGTTCCCCAACGTCACTTCCTTTGGATGACGCCTTTTATAATCCCTCTGTACTAGATGCCTTCCCGGGCATCGATGGTAAAACTTTTTCTTCACTTTTGGCGAGGGTAAAGTCCGGATCCCCAAACGACATCTGCCCCCCCACATCTTCTCTGAAATCGGTCAGACTATCCCTCAGGGTATCCTACCCCTACTAAACAAATCATTGGCCCAGGGCAGGGTACCTACTGGTTTCAAACACGCCCTGCTAATTCCTCTGATAAAAAAAAACAGGTCTGGACCCCTGGGACTCATCAAATTATCGTCCCATATCCCTGTTGCCGTTTTTATCCAAGATATTGGAGGCCCACGTCTCCAATTGTCTTTCCAACTTTGTGGAAACCACTGGGTTTCTGGAGCCCAATCAAGCTGGGTTCCGTCCAGGCCATTCGACGGAGACAGTAACCCTGGCAGTCCAGAACACACTTCAGTGTAACGCAGACAGGGACGTCCACCAGGCACTGGTACTCCTTGACCTGTCTGCTGCATTCGACACGGTCGACCACACCATTTTGGTCGGCCGTGTCGGGCAGGCAGGCCTCAGAGGTGCTGCCCTGAGCTGGGTGGAATCATTTTTGTCTGACCGGACTCAAGCAGTGAGACTGGGCACCTTCACAGCCCCAAGAATTAAGAATGACTGCGGTGTCCCTCAGGGCTCTTCCCTGTCCCCCCTTTCATTTAATTTATACTTGCGTCCCCTCTTGTACTCCTTGAGGAAATTCAAAGTGTGGATCTTTAACTACGCAGATGATCTGCAATTGATTTTCCCCCTAGGCTCGCCTGACGCTGTTACTGAGTTTAGGGAGGTCATTGCTCACATCCAGAGGTGGATGGGCCTTAACCACCTAAAACTCAACCCAGGCAAGACTGAACTGATCTTGCCTGGGAAGAGTGAACTCAGCTGGGGACCTCAATTTTGGCCTCCGGAGATGGGAAATCCCCCTTCCAAATCCCGCATGGTCAAGAGCCTTGGAGTCACCTTTAGTGAAGACCTCTCTTTGAAAAGTCAGGTAGGGACAGTAGTCTCCGCATGCTTCTTTCAGCTGCGCAAGATTAGAAAGATTGCCCATCTCCTAACCCATTCTGCCCTGATACAGGTGACCATCGCCCTTGTGCTGTCTAGGCTGGACTACTCAAATAGTTTATATTTGGGTCTTCCAGTCGGCCAGCTCAAGAGGCTGCAGCTAGTTCAAAATCAGGCGGCCAGGCTGATCTGTGGGCTTCCTAAATGGCAGCCCATCAGGCCAGGCCTGGCAGATCTGCATTGGCTGCCGATAGCCCAGAGGGCGGCTTTTAAAACCGTCTGCATTATCTTCAGGGCACTACAAGGCAAGGGCCCCAAATTTATCATCAACTTGCTTGCCAGATATGTCCCCTCTCGCAACCTTCGTTCCAGTCACAAAAGCCTGCTCACGGTGCCTGTTGTTAGGAAACAACGTCAGGGCGGCAGCTCCTTTCACTTTCTTGCTGCCTCCCTCTGGAACTCCCTGCCAGCTTCTTTAAGGTCACACGAGGATATTCTGGCCTTTAGACAAGCCTTTAAGACCTGGCTCTTTAGGGAAGCCTATCCTTAGATGTTCCAAGCTGTCCTCCTGTTGTTGTGTTGTGCTTCTGAAAACTTCCTATAGCGCCATGAAGCCTACGGGCGTACGTGCGCTCTACAAGTCAAATTTAACATAACATAACATAACATAACTACTTTTTACTCAGCTTTGATGTAACAAGTTTGTATACATGTATACCACAAGATTTGGGCATTGATGCCTGCAAACATTTTCTTA
This sequence comes from Lissotriton vulgaris, assembly GCF_964263255.1. Taxonomy (NCBI): domain Eukaryota; kingdom Metazoa; phylum Chordata; class Amphibia; order Caudata; family Salamandridae; genus Lissotriton; species Lissotriton vulgaris. Next base: position 876,856,432 of record NC_141691.1, read on the forward strand.
GAGGCAGGTCCCTCTCTTTTCTGATTCTTACTAATATGATCTTGGACATGTCTAAAAAACAACTTTTTCATCTTTCACAAACAATTATACAGGCAGACCCAGGGGACGGCGATGAGAACTTGCTTCACCCCCAGTTTCGCAGGATTGTACCTGGGCTGGTGGGAGTAGCAATTGGTGAATAACATCTGCCACTTCAGTGACCACGTTGGCCTCTGGATCTCATACATTGACGAAATATTCTGTATTTGGAATGGCTCAGAGGAGCAAGCTAAGGAATTTGAGATCATCCTAAACGCTAATTCATTACATTTACAATTCACAAGTAACATGGATAAAAATAAACTGGACTTCCTTGATGTCAGATTGGAAGTTATAGACAATGTACTAACAAGTGTCCTTTTTCGCAAACAAACAGCTGGCAACAGCCTGCTTCACGCAGGGATGTGTCATCCAACTAATTTAATCCGCAGTATTCCTCTTGGGGAACTAATAAGAGCCAAATGAAACTGCAGCTCACAGGCAGGGTATGAGAAAGAAAAAAGTATCATGAATGAAAGATTCACTGAAAGAATATACAGTAAAACTGTGATCAAACAGGCGGAAGGTAAAAGTAGACGAGATGTTAAGAAATGATTTGCTGACAGCAACAGGAAAATAAAGAACAAATAAGATTCATTAACAACTATGATTGTCAATCATGGGAAGTTAGGAAGAGTTTGAAATAATTCTGGAAGATTCCTAAATTGGATAAAGATTTGAGTGAGGTTATAAGTTACAATCCCTCAGTAACTTTCAGAAAAGGCAAATCATTAAAAGACACACTCAGTACAACTTTGATCAAAGAGCAAAGACAAACCAATCCGATACATTTTTTGTTTGCAAAAAATGTAAAGCGTGCAAAAATAGCACAAATTTCAAAAATCTCAAAATTTCTGATAACCAAGGTCCCCATAAAATAATGAAGCATGTGGGATGCAATACAGAATACGCGGTATATGCATTACAATGCCCTTGCAATAAGTTTTACATAGGGAGTACTATCAAGAAAGCTAAACTTAGAGTATTAGAACATTTGAGAGCCATCAAAAATGTTAATCAGCAGTATCCGAATGCACGTCATTTTGCAACGGAACAGAATCAAAACCCAAACTTACTCATATTCTTTGTACTTGATTGTATTGCACATCGGGAAAGGGGAGGGAACAGAATGTTGGATTTGAGAAAACTTGAATTGTGATACATCATCAAATATAACACTACGTACCCCACGGGGCATAATTTGGATGAGGAACTGGCGGTTCACTCACATAATTGAAAGTTAGATGATAATTAGAGTAGGTTGTCTCCTCAAGGAATTTCATTCTTTGAATTTTTATATGTTTTAATTATGAGTAGTTATCAGTTTTTATATGGACAGTAAATATTGCCTTTTGTCTCTTTGATTTTCAGATAACAAGCGAGGATGTCTTGTGCAGATTGGAAGGGGTTGGCCCACTTGGGCGTTATACCGTGGAAGCATGATTGATGGTGCAGAACGTTTAGGCACCCTTTAAAATATTTAGACAAATTACAAATGTAAATTGTTTTTCATGGATCAACTGAGCCAATTTTTTATTGCCCACTTGGGGTCAATTTAAGGACTATAAAAACGTTGATATATTGTGTTTGGGTGTTACACTATGAATATTTGATTAACGAAGGTGCCATCGGCAAGTTGATTTGATATAATGTGATAAAAGCTTCGTTAGAAATGTATCTGCATTAAATACATCAGCGAAAACATTATTTCAATACGGACAAAATTGGCAACAATGTAACTCTTCTGTGTTCATTGATCACGCCCACGTAGTAAAATACACTGTATCTTTAAAAAGAATGGCCGCGAATTCCACCTCACCCGTGAGCAAGAAGTGCAAGAATTTCGAAATGCGTAGGGTGTTTTTTCTTGTGTGCCAATAAACTTTTGCACTGAGCACTATTTGGGCCTCCGCTCTGGTTCTTTATTCCAGGAGAAGGATCAGGTGTACCCCGAGCAGTTTTGATATATATATATATATTCACTGAAAAAAACATATATAGTTAGGAATTAGCATTTACAAAACCTTATTTTACTCACACAAAACCATTGAAATTCGCATATATAGTTAGTTGCACTAACTATATATCGCGCACCCGCAATCCACTGCTGATCATGTCACATATTACATCATTCATGACATGGTCAGTGACATCACTGATGACATCACTGATGACATCTCAAATGACATCCCTGATGACATCACTGATGACATCTCAAATGACATCACTGATGACATCTCAAATGACATCACTGATGACATCTCATTTGACATTACTGATCACATCACTGATGACATCATTCATGTGATAATACGATAAACCTCTTCAGACTCTAATATAACCTTAGATACACTCAGTGTAAACAGACACTCACAGACTGTCACTCATCCATGGAGTTACTCACACACCTAGTCAGTCATGCAAAGAATCAATCACACCTCCATTTCCTCAACTATACAGTTATACACACCTTACTTATTCAAACATATACTAACACATATTTACTCTCTTATACAATCCCTGATACAAGTTCACAATGATCCATACAGTCACTCACACATTCACTGGCTCTTATGCACAGTTATTTATATATGTCAACGCTCACATTTACTGTGTTTTACATATGTACTTACTTTGACATGTAGCACTGAGATATCCATTCACTCACCAATACACTCATGCACACAGTCAACCGCCCATACAGCTGTTTCCACATGCACTTTTGAACCCATACATCTAGTGAATCAACTGCTCACACATCTATGCACAGAGTCATACACCTCCCAGCCACCCACACACACACTCAGTCTCCCATACAAATACTTGGGCAACCAATCAATAACCCATATAGTTACTCATATAGCTACTGATCAACACATGCAGCAGTTTACAGAACAACAGACATAATGATGCACAAATTAAGACAGTTTAGTCACTAACCCATGCACTCAGTGAGACACATATAATCACTCACTCATACAGTCAGTCATGCACCTACTAAATCCTTCATCCAGACACTTATACATCCACTCATTCTTCAATATGTAAGACATATTTTAACTTTACAGAAACATACAGTCACTGGATGTTGTCATCAGTGATGTCATCAGTAATGTCATTTGAGATGTCATCAGTGATGTCATCAGTGATGTCACTGACCATGTCATGAATTATGTAATATGTGACATGATCAGCAGTGGATTGCGGTTGCGCGATATGTAGTTAGTGCAACTAACTATATATGCGAATTTCAATGGTTTTGTGTGAGTAAAATAAGGTTTTGTAAATGCTAATTCCTAACTATATATGGTCTATAACCTATGGTTTTTTCAGTGAATTTTCAAGGTTTTGTAAATGCTAATTCCTAACAATATATGGTCTATAACCTATGGTTTTTTCAGTGAATTTCAATGGTTTTTTAATAGCAAATATCAAAAGCTATAAAATGTATTCTTCTTTTAAAGGAAAAATATATTTTATATGTATTTAATATAATTTTTTTATGTATATACATTTTTTGAGGGAACGAATTGATCAACTATCATGCTGAAGAAGAGTGTGGGGAAAAAAACCAAAGAGGAGGACTAAGAGGAAAGAACAATCAGTTCAAAAATACAATTGCTTTAAAGCATGAAGTGCTTTTCCACACATTTACATTTAAATAACTCATATTAGAACATACAAAATATCTACGGAGGAGACGGTGTACACTGAATTTTAGACTCTTCATTGGTACCTACATGTTTGTACTTACATCACCCACACAACACAACAGCTCTATTCAGAGCTACCCTACCTCAAAGCACTCTAAAATATTATTTTACTATTTCCCTTGGTTTTCCCCTTGTTACGCTTTCCTGAACGCTACCCGGTGCGGGGACCGGGTGCTAACCGTGCGAAAATTTGAAAAAAAAATGTTTGTTTTTTTACATATATGGGCCTCCTCAGCCACCCTCAGAAAACCTAGGGGGTCAGGATATGTCTCCTGTGCCCCCTTATACCCATTCCCAACATTGCTTATCCTCCATCTTGTGACTAAATTAGTCCGAAACACAAGATGGCGGACTCCCGTTACACTACCGGTGAGCTACCCGGTTCGCGTACCGAGTAGCGCTTCCACCGCGAAAAATAAAAAAAAAATGTATTTTATTTTTTTGCCCCGCGGGGCCCTTTAATAGCCCCCACATCAATCCTAGGGGGTCAGGAGGGATCTACCTTGCCCCTTTCATTCATTTCCCCCTTCGTTTATTTCCACCTCTTGTCTCTCGATCCTACCGAGAGACAAGATGGCGGCCGCTCCGGACTGTTTAGAATGTTGAGAGTCACCAGAGAGCCAATCCGCTTCTCCTCGCGAAGTTCCGTTACGCATCTGGTACGCGAACCGGAGAGCTAACCGGGACGCTGTCACAGATATATATATTTTTTTGAAAGTTAATTTCTCAAAATCCACTGGAGCACATATCTTGAGACCTAGCAAAGGCACATCGGGCAAACAGTCTCTACAATTTTGCCAAGTTTCATAGAAATCCATTCAGCCGTTCGAGCTAAAAGTGAGTCTAACCACCCTATGGAAAACTCAATGTTAAAAACACGTTTTGGGACCCCCTTTTTTCTCGGCCCGCTTGACGAAACCCACCCAAACTTTCAGGGGACGCTCAGAAACAAAATGTGCCATTTTCCTGAATATTTCAGCCAATTCCGTCCATCAACGCCAAAGTTATTCAACATAGAATTTTCAGAAATCCCTATTCAAAAAAATCCTAACTATATATACCTACTGGCGACCGCCAGTAGATAATATATATATATATATATATATATATATGGCTCCAGTCGCCGAGTCACAACTACCGCGGCTCCAAACCGAAGAGTGCGTCGTCGTCAAGGACTGACTCGACCAAGTCCTTATGTGTAAATCAATCCTCTACACACTGGCACAGGAAGACGACGCCATGTTCTGCTTTTACCAAAAAGTTTATTTTACAAGTCGGCTGCTGGGACGCGTTTTGCCTGTTCACCAGGCTTGTTCACCACAGTGCGAATAAAGTTTGCATTACTTAAAGCCCACTTACGTTCAATCACGTGAATGAAACTACAATTCAATTGCCACTGAAAACAGACTCGAAGTTTTATACGGGTCGGGTATTTAACAAGCGGTAACACATTATTTTAACCCTTGTATTTATATAAACATTTTCGCAGTCGGTATTTAGCATTATTAAAGTGCAGTGTCTTTCAAAACATTTAATAAAGTGACTAGTGCATTCAACTGTCAACCGACGTTGATGAATTTAGACCAAGTGGTCATGGAAGCCAGTGTATTACATAGGAATCCTATTACTTGCAAACAATAAAATACATAGGAATTATACCGCTATGAATTCTATGATTATTATGAGTTTAGCCCTAGTGGGCAGTTTTGCGGGCAACATATTTCATGTCTAACATTCTCTAGTGAGCTTTAAACATACACATCAAAATTACCCAAAATAAAGAAAAACTGTTAAAAACAACTGCAAACATTGAAAGGGTGTTTTTCTACTGCTTGAGAATCAAAGGTGTCTATGAAGATCTTCTTCCATGTTAAGACCTCCCGGGTGCTTACTATTTAACTTTATTATGTACCTCGACTCAAGTTTTCGCAGCTTTTTCTCATAATTTCCACCTCTTTCACTTTTCTTAATCGCATCTATCACAAAGTAGGACAGTCCTGTCAAGTTCCTTTCATGCATTTTATCAAAATGTCTTGCGACAGGATATGTCTTATCTCCATTTTTGATGGCTCGAAGATGCTGCAAAATTCGCATATGAACAGGGAGGGTTGTGCTGCCCACGTACTTCAAGCCACAAGGACACTGAAGCACGTAGACAGCATGATCAGTTTTGCAGTGGTAGTGCCCTTTGATTTTGAATTTTCTATCTGAGAGATTGGATGTATATGTCGAGGTGTTTTTTCCATGAATACATGCCTTACATTTTAGACATTTTATAAATCCCTCCTTTTTAACCAGCCACAATTTAGTTGTTTTTTTGGGAAGAGGAACTTTCAAAGTATTGCTCACCATCATTTGTTTAAAGCATCTGGCTTTTCAGAATGTAATCTGGGGTTTTTTGGTCACAATTTTACCTAGAACAGGGTCACTTCATATTAAATGCCAATGCTTATTAAGAATGCCTCTAACTTGAGTGTGTTCAGTATTGTAAGTAGTGATCATTCTGCAAGTATTCTTATTTTCATTTTCTTTTCTTTTGGTGCTGTTACTTTTGCCAAAAAGAATTTCCTCTCTTGGTTTTTTCTTCGCTTTAGTAATTGCCGAATTTACACATTCTGTGGTGTAACCTCTGGCTTTAAAGCGGCTGCTCAGATTAGTAAGGGCATCATTACATCTGTTTTCATTACTGACTACGTACGTATGGTATGTAGGCTTTCCCCATAGAGGATGCTACGAATCAGGTTCTGGGGATGGAAACTCTTTGCGTGTAACAAAGTGTTACCAGCACTTGGTTTACAATAGAGGGCTGTTTCTAATTTGCCATTCTCAATGTAAACTGTGAAGTCCAAAAAATTGACCTCAGTTTTGCTGATGTTGCTGGTGAACTTCAGATTTAAATAATTGTGCTCTAAGTTCTTAATGAAGTTGACCAAATGGGATTCTGTGCCTTTCCACACGATGAAGAGGTCATCGATAAACCTACTCCAATGCATAATGTTTGTCTGCCAAATGTCTGGGTACTGCTTCTGGACTACCTGCTCCTCCCACCAGCCCATATGCAAATTAGCAAACCTGGGGGCTAAGCAGGTACCCATCGCAGTACCACAGACTTGATGGAAAAGTTCCCCATTAAAGAGAAAGTAATTGTTTTGCAGACATATCTCAGTCATTTCCAAGATCATTTGTGTATGAGCCCAATATTTGACTTGTCTACTCCCCAAGAAGTAACTAACTGCATTCAGTCCATCTCGATGTCTTATGCTTGTATACAAGCTAGTTACGTCAATGGTTGCCAATATATAATCCTCTTCCCATGGGAGATCATATACTCTTTTCAAAAAATCCCCAGTATCTTGAATGTATGATGGGAGGGATTTGGTAACCGGGCACAGAAATGAATCGATATATTTAGATGTGTTAGACAAGGCACTTTGTATCGCGGAGATTATTGGCCTGCCGGGTGGATTTTTTTGGTCTTTATGTACTTTTGGTATTAGGTACATTACTGGAGTAACAGGTTTGTCTATCTTGAGAAATGATACCTCCTCTTTTTTCAACAGGCCTTGCATATACCATTCCGACACTTTGCAATTGTAAATTAAATGCTTCAGTGTCCTTGTGGCTTGAAGTACGTGGGCAGCAGGACCCTCCCTGTTCATATGCAAATTTTGCAGCATCTTCGAGCCATCAAAAATGGAGATAAGACATATCCTGTCGCAAGACATTTTGATAAAATGCATGAAAGGAACTTGACAGGACTGTCCTACTTTGTGATAGATGCGATTAAGAAAAGTGAAAGAGGTGGAAATTATGAGAAAAAGCTGCGAAAACTTGAGTCGAGGTACATAATAAAGTTAAATAGCAAGTACCCGGGAGGTCTTAACATGGAAGAAGATCTTCATAGACACCTTTGATTCTCAAGCAGTAGAAAAACACCCTTTCAATGTTTGCAGTTGTTTTTAACAGTTTTTCTTTATTTTGGGTAATTTTGATGTGTATGTTTAAAGCTCACTAGAGAATGTTAGACATGAAATATGTTGCCCGCAAAACTGCCCACTAGGGCTAAACTCATAATAATCATAGAATTCATAGCCGTATAATTCCTATGTATTTTATTGTTTGCAAGTAATAGGATTCCTGTGTAATACACTGGCTTCCATGACCACTTGGTCTAAATTCATCAACGTCGGTTGACACTTGAATGCACTAGTCACTTTATTAAATGTTTTGAACGACATTGCACTTTAATAATGCTAAATACCAACTGCGAAAATGTTTATATAAATACAAGGGTTAAAATAATGTGTTACTGCTTGTTAAATACCCGACCCGTATAAAACTACGAGTCTGTTTCAGTAGCAATTGAATTGTAGTTTCATTCACGTGATTCAACGTAAGTGGGCTTTAAGTAATGCAAACTTTATTCGCACTGTGGTGAACAAGCCTGGTGAACAGGCGAAACGCGTCCCAGCAGCCGACTTGTAAAATAAACTTTTTGGTAAAAGCAGAACATGGCGTCGTCTTCCTGTGCCAGTGTGTAGAGGATTGATTTATATATATATACTGACGAAGGCCAAGTGCCGAAACGCGTCTGTGGCGAGCTTGTAGTTGAATAAACTACTGTGTGATCAAAGGTACCCCCCGAGTGCTGTCATCTCTTCCTTGGGATTTGCATGGTTGTGACGAGCGCAATATGTATATCTATATATCTATATATATATATATATATATATATATATATATATATATATATATATATATATATATATATATATATATATGTATGTATATATATATAACATTTCTATGGCAAAATTAAACCCCTCATTTTGTTCCTTTGCAAATTAAATGTTTTAAGTGTCAACACTTTATTCCAATCAAGATGACTTCTGGTGTGCCATACTTTTGTCATAAGTAAGACTGTGTGGTATCCTTGTGTGAGTGCTCGTGCTCACTGCATGCACCTGGAACTTGGAACCCTCGGTCTAGTGGATTCCGAGTATACCAGTGCAGCGGTTGGCGTGGGCTCCAGTAGATGTCTTCCCACCTTACTTAATAAACCAACTTAAATTATATTCTTTCCGTGTACCTCGTTTCTACCTTACCTGGATTCTTCACTGGCGACGAGGGAGAAGTGTACTCACGCGATCCAGGAGCTTACAGCCCCGGAACCTCCGGACCAAGATTACCGTTGCGAAGACATATCATTGAAATTCTGTCACTAGTCTTCCGGAAGCTTCATTAGCTGCTGCTTTGTGTGCCCACGCAAATCCCGCTCCTCCAAATCAAGCGGTGAGACTTTTATTCTTTTTCATCATATTTTTTTCAAAGACGCATTAATTTTCCCTTGCGCGAGTTAACGCATGCGCACAAACGCGCGCTCAGATTCTATATAGAACGCGCGAGCAATGTCAACGCTTGTGCATACTTAATCTTCAGGATTCTCTACGAAGCGTCACTCGCATTTATGACGTCACAAGGGGCGATTTCACAGGAATTTCTGGTCTAGTTAACAAAAGGCTCTGTCTACATCATAATGTTCTACATTCTTTAATACAATTTTAAAGCAATTGACTTTTTCAGAACTCTACAATCATTTTGCTGCCACTGTTGTTTATGACATCATAATACTTTCTGCAAAGATAGTTATTCTATCTAAGCCAAGGACATTATCATATTTAATCTACTAATTTTCACTATCTTTTATTTATTTCATCATTATGGAGAGTTTCAACTCTCCTCCTCCATTTTTAGCAAGTCCTGGTGAACCGCCTTTAGAGTGGAAACAATGGCGTGAAGGCTTTGAAGCATATCTAGAGGCTATAGGTGGTGAGAATTATACAGATAAATGAAAACTTGCCATTCTTAAACATTCGCTTGGTGCTGAAGGCAGACAAGTTCTTTCTCATCTTCCTCCTCTAGCTTTAGACAATTCCTCCGAAGAAGAAACTGATGTCCATGAAAACGCCATTATGCAGCTTGACAAACAATTTATCTAAAAAGTCAATGAAGTTGTCGCATGTCATAAATTTCTTAGTAGACAACAACTGCCCGTTGAACCTATTGATTCTTTTGTAAAAGACTTAAGAATTCTTGCAGCCAAATGCAATTACCAACAATTCCATGATCAGATGGTGAGAGACCAACTTGTACATAGTGTTTCTGATGTGAAACTTCAAGAAAAATTACTAGATGCAAAAGATTTATCTGTCTCCAAAGCTCTTGGCATTGCACATCGTTTTGAAGATATGAAATTAGGCATCAAGGAGTTGTCCGATAAGAAACCAAAAGATTCTTCTATAGAAAGATCTAACGTTTCAGAAGTTCAAGTTGTCAAACAGAAACAAACGGAAGCTGTTTCCAATAAACCGACGTTTTCTTATTCTAAGACTTGTGGTTTTAAGAAAGATGTGGTGTGTTTCAAGTGTGGTTTTCCTGGTCATGTTGCAACTGACAAAAGATGTCCTGCAATCGGACAATTCTGCAATTACTGCAAATCTAGAGGCCATTTTGCTAGGATGTGCAAAAGTCGCAACAAACATAAAAACTTTTCATCTGATCACAGACGCACCAGATACTCGGATGTCCAAGCTGTGGACAGTGATAACGATGACTATGAGGACATTTGTGCTGTTTATAAAATTGGAGAAGAAAAGAAAGATTCACCTTTCTGTATGTTACAGATTGGTTCCAAATTTATAAAAGTCATGGCAGATTCTGGTGCAAAACACACTTTAATTGGTGACGACGTCATGATGTAAGAATTTCCTGATGTGTCCTCCTTATTTCCTTCTGACATTAGGTTGCTAGGTTATGGTAAAAAAACCTATTGAAATACTTGGATATTTTTGCTCTACTCTATCATTTAAAGGCAAATCCATTTCATCTAAAGTCTATGTGGCCAAAGATGGTTAATGTTTGTTGGGTTGGCCACAACAAAGAGAATTGATGATTAAGCTTGATCCCAACCATCCTGATCAAGTTCTTGGGTATTCTGATTTTGTCAATTCTATTGATGTACCTTCTAGTAACAAATGGGAAACACTCTTTCCTCAAGTTTTCTCTTCCAACTTAGGTTTGCTGAAAACATTTAAGCATAAGATCATTCTGAAGCATAATGCAACTCCTAAGGTACATAAAGTACGCAATATTCCCTTAGCTTTAAGAGAATCTGTTAAAATAGAGCTTCAAAGATTGTGTGACCTTGATGTAATTGAAGAAATTGAATCTTCTGAATGGCTTTCACCTGTGGTCGTTGTCCACAAACCGAATGGGAAGATTCGACTTTGTGTTGATATGCGGGACCTAAATTCCAACGTGTGGGTTGATAGACATCCTCTCCCAAATATTGGAGAGATGTTCTCTAAACTTAAGGATGCATCTGTTTTCACTACGTTGGATTTATCTAACGCATATCATCAGATAGCCCTCCACGATGATAAACATCTTACGTCTTTTATAACCACTGAGGGAGCATACAGGTACAAAAGGATGCCTTTTGGCTTAGTGTCTGCTTCCTCGGTGTTCCAACGTGTCATGCATAACATGTTCAAAAATGTATCCAATGTTCTGTACTTTCAAGACGACATCTTGGTTTTTGGCAAAGATGATTGTGAACATTCTGAAATCTTATTTAAAGTTTTGTCAATTTTACAAGACAATGGTCTTACTCTTACCAAAGAAAAATGTAAATTTGGCAGGGATTCTGTAGATTACTTGGGCCATTCCATTAGCAAGAAGGGCATTTCTCCCAAGATGAGTTTAATCAAAGCTATTGAGAATGCACCTGAAACCTGCCAACAAAGATCAGCTCAGGTCCTTTCTAGGATTAGCCGAATATTATGCCAAATTCATTCCTTCTTTTGCTGACAAAACCTCTCATTTAAGGAAGTTGATGAAAAACCAACAACAATTTATTTGGGATGTCAATTGTAAAGATCAATTTAATTTTGTTAAAAAATGCATTATTTCTGCTCCAGCTCTATCTCCTTTTGACACCAATTGTAAATCGTTCATTGTCACTGATGCAAGCAATATTGGCATTGGTGCAGTGTTGATGCAGAGGCAAAAAAGTGGTTTCGTTACTATTGCTTTTGCATCAAGACCGTTACGTGGTGCTGAGATAAAGTATTCCACTGTAGAGAAAGAAACTTTGGCTTGTTGGTGGGGGATTGAATATTTTTGTAAGTACGTGTACGGCACAGATTTTGTTGTACGCTCTGATCATCGTCCCCTTGTAGATCTTTTCACAACTAAAGGTTGTGGTAAGGCTACTTACAGAATTGCGAGATGGCAGTATAAATTACAAGATTTTCACTTTCTAGTTGAATACATTCCTGGTGCGAAAAATGTTCTAGCTGACTTTCTCTCAAGGTTGCCTGTGGAAGATGACAATCTTGTTGCTCCAGATGATGATCCTGACAAGGTTGTTTCAATTTGTGAGGTGTCCAATGGATGTATCAAAGAGGATGAATGGATAGTTGCTTGTGGTGATGATCGTGATTACTTAGATGTTTTGTCTTTTGTTAAAAATGGTTGGCCTTCCAAAACAAATTTGTCTAAAAGTGTTTTGCCTTATTTCCATGTTGCTCAAGAGTTATCTATCCAAGGTGAAACTTTGTTGAGAGGCCTACTTTTAGTTGTTCCTCAAGGTTTAAGAGATACAATTTTGGACATGGCTCATGAGGGTCACCCTGGCATGTCCAGCATGAAAAGGAGAATAAGAAGTGAATTTTGGTGGCCTGGCGTTGACAGATTTGTTGAAAGAAAGGTAAGATCTTGTGTTGAGTGTTGTGTGAGTGACAAGTCTCAAAAGGTTGTGAAATATCAACGTGACTCTGCTACTAGACCTTCCAGGCCCTGGGAGTGTGTCTCTTTAGACATTGCCGGTCCAATGAGTTTTGGTCGTAGTCCTGTTTATGCAATTGTTTTAATAGATCAGTTCTCAAATTGGCCTGAGGTGAAATTTGTTCCTCATGTGTCATCTAGAGTCATCATCGATTTTCTAAATTCTATTTTTGAAAAAGAAGGTTTCCCTACTTCCATCCTATCCGATAATGGTACGCAATTCACCTCGATTGAGATGAAGTCTTTTTGTTGCAACCATGGAATTTTGCACAAGCGTTCTTCTGTATATTATCCTCAAGGTAACGGCATGGTAGAAAGGTGGATCAGGGTTCTTAAGGAAGGTTTACAACTGGCTGTGCGTAACGGTGAGAATTGCTACGATGCTGTTAAGAAACTTTTATGGAGTTATAGAAACACTCCTAGGTTTGATGGTGATTTGTCTCCTTTTGAAAAAATGCGGGGGAGAAAGGGTGTTTGTAACATGAGCCAACTGTGGATGAGGGATCTTATTAATGGCAAGTACAAGAAACGTGATTCTCCTTTGGTCTGTGCTAGTGCTAGTAACCCGTGCAAGGTTGGAGATTGGGTACGTGTGAGAAAGTCTGGTATCGTTAGATCTGGGGAGTCACATTTCTCTGATCCCATGCTAGTTGTCAGAGTAGGCAGACAGGTCGTGGAGTTGTCGAACGGAAATGTATGGAGTCTTTCCAAGGTTGTTAAGGTTCCTTCTCTGAGTGTAAGGTCTTCTCCATCTACTGGTGGTCTATCCCATAACAGATCTGGGATCTCTCCTTTTCCCTATTTTGGGCATTCCACTACAACTGTACCTGCACCCCTGACTGTCCCCGTTCCTTCTGTTAACAAGAATAATCCTCGGCTAAGAAAGCCTCCTTCTTGGTTCAAAGACTACAATGTTGGTAAATAACCAACATTATCAAAATGTAATGTGTAACTTCTATTTGCTGTGTTTTAATTATTTGTTCTTGCAGTTGTTATATTCTTTTCTAGGAAGGAGGATGTGTGGTATCCTTGTGTGAGTGCTCGTGCTCGCTGCATGCACCTGGAACTTGGAACCCTCGGTCTAGTGGATTCCGAGTATACCAGTGCAGCGATTGGCGTGGGCTCCAGTAGATGTCTTCCCACCTTACTTAATAAACCAACTTAAATTATATCCTTTCCGTGTACCTCGTTTCTACCTTACCTGCATTCTTCAGACTGTTAGCGCTCTAGTTGTTCTTTAGAACACTCTGGAACATTCTGTCACTGAGCTATAGTTGGGCTACATCTGGCTGATATTTGGGCTACATTTGTTTTTTTTTGTCTCTGGTGGCCATCTTTGGGCTACATTGGGCTACATTGGGCTACATTTGGGCTCTAACATATATATAGCCCAATATATATTTTTCAAAGTTAATCTTCGTAAAAACCACTGGAGCATATATCTTGAGACATAGCAAAGGCACATCGGGCTACCAGTCCCTACAATTTTGCCAAGTTTTGTGTAAATCCATTCAGCCGTTCGAGCTAAAAGTGATTCCAACCGCCCTATGGAAAACTCAATGTTAAAAACACGTTTTGGGACCCCCCTTTTTTCTCAACCCCCGCTTGACGAAACCCCCCCAAACTTTCAGGGGACGCTCAGAAACAAAATGTGCCATTTTCCTGAAGATTTCAGCCAATTCCGTCCATCAATGCCAAAGTTATTCAACATAGAATTTTCAGAAATCCCTATTCAAAAAAATCCTAACTATATATACCTACTGGCGACCGCCAGTAGGTAATATATAACATTTCTATGGCAAAATGAAATCCCTCATTTTGTTCCTTTGCAAATTAAATGTTTTAAGTGTTAACACTTTATTCCAATCAAGATGACTTCAGGTGTGCCATACTTTTGTCATAAGTAAGACTGTTAGCGCTTTAGTTGTTCTTTAGAACACTCTGGGACATTCTGTCACTGGGCTATAATTGGGCTACATCTGGCTGATATTTGGGCTACATTTGTTTTTTTTTGTCTCTGGTGGCCATCTTTGGGCTACATTTGGGCTCTAACATATATATAGCCCAATGTAGCCCAATATATATTTTTCAAAGTTAATTTTCGTAAAAACCACTGGAGCATATATCTTGAGACATAGCAAAGGCACATCGGGCTACCAGTCCCTACAATTTTGCCAAGTTTTGTGGAAATCCATTCAGCCGTTCGAGCTAAAAGTGAGTCCACCCTCCCTATAGAAAACTCAATGTTAAAAACACGTTTTGGGACCCCCCTTTTTTCCCGGCCTCCGCTTGACAAAACCCCCCAAACTTTCAGGGGACGCTCAGAAACAAATTGTGCCATTTTCCTGAAGATTTCAGTCAATTCCGTCCATTTAGGCCAACGTTATTCAACATAGAATTTTCAGAAATCCCTATTCAAAAAAATCCTAACTATATATACCTACTGGCAAACCGCCAGTAGGTAATATGTATATATATATATATTACCTACTGGCGGTCGCCAGTAGGTAGTTATAGTTAGGACCTAGTTTCCATAGGAAATCCGCAACATTCTATTGGGAATAACTTTGGCGCCGATTGAGAAATCTGCGTGTAATTTTCCTTGTTTCCCTCCGCTCCGCTCCTTCCCTGAAAGTTTTGGGGGGATTTGTCAAACGGGGACTGAGAATGAAAGGGGGGTCCCAAAACGTGTTTTCCCCATGTTCATTTCCATAGGGCCCTTTAGACACGGCTACAGCCCGAATGGCTGAATAGAATTACACCAAACTTGGTAAAATGGTAGGGCCTGGTATGCAGATGTGCCTTTGCTATGTTTGGTGAAAATCCCTCCAGTAGTTCTCGAGAAAATTGAATTTGAGCAAATTATAGATCTATTTGCGCTCACCGTACGTGCACAGTACGTGTACGTTACGCGTACCGTATGCATACTTGCATGTACCCCTACGTGCGCGAGCGAGTTTCTGAATGGCTGGCAGTCGACTGTCAACATTCCAAACTGTCCAAACCAGGAAGTGTTGGCCATCATCTTGATTTTCAGGAGAACTGAGGCACAAGAGAGCCCAAAACAAGAGTGGAAAACACAAAAAGGGGGCAGGGTAGAGACCCCCCAACCCTCTAGCCCTTCTCAGGGGGTCCCAAAAGGACCCCCAAGGGCAAAAAAAAAAAAAAATCGAAAAAATCGCTGGGTAAGCGCACCGTGCGCGTACCCCGTCATTTAAAAAAATTATAATTTTTTGCACTTGGAGGTCCTTCTGGGACCCCCTGAGAAAGGCTAGGGGTCAGGGGGTCTCAACCCTGCCCCCTTTTTGCATTTTCCACTCTTGTTTTGTGCTCTCTTGTGCTTCACTTCTCCTGAGAAACAAGATGGCTGCTCAGGTGGTCCCAGAAGGATAATAACATATATAAATGTTATCCGCTAATAGAATTAGCATTTACAAAACCTTTGAAATTTATTGAAAAAAAATATAGGTTTCACGCCTGATATAGTTAGGAATTAGCATTTAAAAAACCTTGCAAATTCACTGAAAAAAACAAAGGTTTCAAGCCTTATATAGTTAGGAATTAGCATTTAAAAAACCTTGCAAAGTCACTTAAAAAAACATAGGTGTCAGGCCTTATATAGTTAGGAATTAGCATTTAAAAAACCTGCAATCCACTGCTGATGATGTCACATATTACATCATTCATGACATGGTCAGTGACATCGCTTGGGTATCTCTCTCAACATGATGTTTATTGTCTATCCCTGTAATAACCAGGGTAGGGGATAGGTTGATATTAATACCTAGCAGCCCCTCCAAAAATAAAGTTATTTCACTGCGTATTAAGACCAAATTAGGACAGTCATAAAACATATGCAATAGGTCTGCCGGGCCTGAATTGCATTTGGGTCATTTATCATTTTCTCTAATTCCCCACCCATACAATTTCGCAGGGGTATAATATAGGTTAAACAGCGTCTTATAATGTTGAGACCTAAAGTTTACTGCACGAAAAACTTTCTTACTTAATATTAGGGCTAGGTCTATATCGACATCCGGATCCCCCAATTTTTGTGCCCATGTGGTCTCTGTTTTCTCCAGATCATCTGTGAGGGCGAGCAACGCAAAGTTGTAGGCAGTACCTATCTTCTTTCCCCCTTTTTTTAGGTACTCAACCAGTTGACTATCTGGGGGTATCAAAATCTTTGGTCTTTGTGCTAATAGTGTTTGAGAAATTTGTTCATATAAAATCCAGTGGGTACCGGGGATCCCATACATCTTCTGTAGGTCGTCAAAGCTATAGAGAGCACCACCTTTCATGATATCACCCAGAGATCTTATCCCATGCTCTCTCCATACAGTACAGTACACACGTTGTCCCAGATATGGAAATAGATTTGATTTCCAAAGATTTACATTGGTATTTATTTTGGGAATCTTCATGATTTTACTGATAGCTTTCCAAGTTCCCCAGACCCCTTCAATGATCTTATACCTAGCCTTCCTATAGTATCTTCGATCTAACTCGCAGTGCAATAATCCATAAGCCTTCCTCCCCAATAACAGCTCGAAAATAGAGGGAGGGACCTGACTCTCAGTTTGATCTTCAGATGTTAGATGGTCCGGTTGAATTAGTATGTTCATCTGTGTAAGGAGGCAAACCAAATGATATAGTCTGAGGTTCGGCATAGCCAGACCTCCCCTGTCCCATGGTAGTGACATATAATTAATTGAACGTCTAACTTTGCCGTACTGCCAGACAAACTTAACAAATGTGGATTCGATTTTCCTCAACACACTTTCCTCTAACAACAGTGGGATAGCCCTAAACAAGTATAACATTTTGGGGAACATCGTCATTTTTAAGACATTTACCCTACCAATTAAAGATAGGTGTAAGACGTCAATTCTTTTCAAATCCTTTTCGATTTCATTAATAAGGGGAATATAATTCTCTCCAACCATCTTCTTGACTGCTGAATTGATTCTAACTCCAAGGTATGTGGCTGAATTTACAAATCTATAATCGGTCTTCACTATATTTTAGTACAAATTATCTGCGCTTTCCCCTCATTTAGCCGATAGCCTGAATGAAACCCAAATTCGTTGGCCAATTGAACCAACGCTGGCATTGCTTGATGAGGGTCAGATGTAGTTATCGCCAAGTCGTCAGCGTATGCGAGCAATTCTGTAGTGAAGCCACTAAACACTACAGGGCTGATTTGTCGAGAGCCTAAAATTTTTTGAATGAAAGGATCTATATATAGGGAGAATAGGATCGGGGAGCAAGGACACCCCTGGCGTGTCCCCCTCTTTATCACTATTTTATCAGACCTTTCCCCCATGACCATAACCCGAGCCACGGGATCAAGATACATAGCCTTAATTGCCCTCAGAAAATTATTACCAAAGCCTCTACCGACCAAGATCCCCCAGAGAAAGTCCCAAACCACTCGGTCGAAGGCTTTCTCAGCGTCGAGGAGGATCATGGCCATCTCCCCCCCCGTGGCATCATGGGCATCAAATAGCGCAATTGCTCTTCTAGTGTATCAACCTATCCCCTACCCTGGTTATTACAGGGATAGACAATAAACATCATGTTGAGAGAGATACCCAAGCGTTATTGTTCATTGCAGTAGCGGTATTACGAATTCTTATCTCGGCTGGGTGGAAGGATACTGTTGCTCCTACATTTCAAATGTGGTTATCCAGATTGTTAGGTATGCATAACTTAGAAGCATGTTTATATGAATTTAAGGGGAGGACAGCTCGAGAATTTGGTAGAAATATGTGGGAGCCCTTGAAGAAATGGAGGAACTAACAAAAAGATAAATTACATTACTTATGAGTGTTTTAAACTGATCAATGTATTTATAATAGGAATATGAACCCCCCAGGAACTATGAATTATGAATGTACATTTTTATACTATTTTTGTACTGTGCTGACTAATTTTTGTTTTTACATTCTGCATTTTATACATGTATAATTTTTCAATTGAATATGTATTGGATTTTAATGGAATTACACCTTATTTTTCAATAAAAAAAAAAAAGACATGGTCAGTGACATCACTGATGACATCACTGATGACATCTCAAATGACATCACTGATGACATCTCATTTGACATCACTGATCACATCACTGATGATATCATTCATGTGATAATATGATGCACCTCCTCACACTCTAATATAACCTTTGATACACCCAGTGTTAAATACAGACTACCATTCTTGAAACCATTGACACACCAATACCAGTTACTGCATACGCACTCACTGATTTCTAGGTCTACACACACATTCACTCATTCACCCATAGAATCACTCATACATACAGTCACTCATCAATACAACACTATCATATGCACTCATACACCTATACAGACACTCGCACACTGCCACTCATCCATGGAGTTACTCACACACCTAGTCAGTCGTGCAAAGAATCAATCACACTTCCATTTCCTCAACTATACAGTTATACACACAACACCTTACTTATTCAAACATATACTAACACATACTTACTCTCTTATACAATCACTGATACAAGTACACAATGATCAATACAGCCACTCGCACATTATCTGGCTCTCATTTATAGTCATTTATATATGCCAACTCTCACATGCACTGTGTTTTACATATGTACTTACTTGGACATGTAGCCCTGAGATATCCATTCACTCACCAACACACCCATGCACACAGTCAACCGCCCATATAGCTGTTTCCACATGCACTCTTGAACTCATACACCTAGTGAATCAACTGCTCACACATCTATGCACAGAGTCACACACCTCCCAGCCACCCACACACACACTCAGTCTCCCATTCAAATACTTGGGCAATCAATCAATAACCCATATAGCCACTCATATAGCTACTGATCAACACATGCATCAGCTTACACAACAACAGACATACTGATGCACACATTCAGACAGTTTAGTCACTAGCCCATGCATTTAGTAAGACACATTTAATCACTCACTCATACAGTCAGTCACGCACCTACTAAATCCTTCATCCAGACACTTATACATCCACTCATTCTTCAATATGTAAAACATATTTAAACTTTACAGAAACACACAGTCACTGGATGATGTCATCAGTGATGTCATCAGTGATGTCACATGAGATGTCATCAGTGATGTCATTTGAGATGTCATCAGTGATGTCACTGACCATCTCATGAATGATGTAATATGTGAAATCATCATCAGTGGATTGCGGGTGCGCGAAATATAGTTAGTACAACTAACTATATAGGAGCAAATTCAATGGTTTTTTAAATGCTAATTCCTAACTATATAAGGCCTGAAACCTTTGGTTTTTTAAGTGAATATATATATATATATATATATATGAAATCCACAACGTTGCCCTCTCGGAGTTGCCACACTCAAAGGGATTAACACACAGACTGCCACAGGTAGAGGGGTTAACAGCATACAGCAAGCTTTCCCATGCGCCATACGCATTTCGAGCACTATGGTGCTCTTGTTCACTGGCAAAATGACGGAGCACACAGATATCACAGAGCAACTCATTTATTCAATAATTAGTCCCGCCCCAGTGGGCGTCAATAACGCTGGCATGCTGGTTATAGTAGTCCCAATATGCCACAAGACTTGAAAGGCTCGTCAAAACAAATGCATTGCTTCCTCCATCAATGTTTAAACAATGTCCCGGTTAGGTGAAAAGCACTGTTTGCATCGCTGGCAAAACCGCCAATATATACCTGTTGCTAAGGCCCCCTCCGTTCCCGTAAGTGTCCAACTTTTCAAACACTCTGGATCCGCCAACCAGCGGCGGGGCAATTTCGCGGCCGGGCTGGCCGCATATATGAAATCCACAAGATTGCCCTCTCGGAGTTGCCACACTCGAAGTGGTTAACACACAGACTGCCACAGGTAGCGTATTGCCCCTCCCCCCATTTTTCTCATTCTCACTTAATAGACCTTCCCAAAACTTTTCACGAAATAACTTCAGCGTTTGTTTTTTTCAGTGAATTTCTAGGCTTTTGTTAATGTAAAGTAAAATTTAAGTACCATGCCTAAATCAAAATGCCTTGCACATGGCCTCCATCCATGCACAGTGAGGGGTTGGCTGCAGGGCCTGGCCAGTCCAAATCCCTGCATGTAGTCAACCCCAGCAGGCCCTGAGTCTAACCCCCTTAAAGGCAGCCAACCCCACACTGTGCAAGATGTACAGTAGTGCTTGGTGGAGGTTGGCCACAGTGCCTGGCCTGTGGCTATGCCCTGTGGCCAATCCCCTGAGTGCAACCAACCCCAATCTACACATGGCCTATGTCCCTGTGGGGTGGGAAGTTGTTCAAAGGGCCTGGCCCTAGGAACACCATCCCCAGGACCTGTTTAATAAAGAGGAAGGGGCTGCATGAAAAACTTCTACAAAACTATTTTTTCTCAGGGACCCCATCCATGGGGGAAAGATATAATTTAAACGAGAGAGGGGACACATGGGCCCATCCAAAGCCTCCTTTGACCCTGGGGACCCCATGTACCAGGCCATTTTTTAAATTAAAGGGGTGGGGACTGCTTGGTCCTCTTCCCTAGCCTTGAAAAGTCCCGGAGACCCCATCCCTGATGGCCACTAATTAAAATTAAGGGGAGGAGCATATACTTCCTTCCCCTGTCGATTTGGGCCCAGGGTAACCCATCCCCAGGGCTCCCTTCCAAAGGACATCATCACTGTGGCCTAGTGTTATTTTTAGTGGGCGGTGGGCATGTAGCCCCCATCCGAGGTCTGTCTTTGGCTCTGGGACCCCATCTCTGATCTAAGGGCCTGGCACATTTTTGAGGGGAAGGAAGAGGGGGCACTCGGCCTCCCTCTCTGGGCCGTTTGGATCCCATCCCCTGGGGCCCTCCACTGAAAGTTGTGAGCCCTACTGCCTACCCAGGACACCCACCATAGACTCGTTGAGGGCCATGGGGAAGCCCCAGAGCCCCCAATGCCCTAGTCAGCTCCATGCACACTGTGTGGAGCCAGCACTGCTTCTACCTGCAGGGAGCAGCTAATAATGCTGCACCCTCCATGTGGAAGCAATCTTTCATCCGTTTCCCTTCCTGCTTTAGTGCAGGCAGGGAAGCAGAGGAAATATCCACTACCAGCAGGCGGGAGCATTTTTTCAACTCCCGCCCTCAAGGAGCGGACATTGTGTTTGCTCCAGCTTGGCATGAGTTTTGAAAATGCTCCCCCCAAGCGAGAGCAAACACAGAGTTCCCTGCCTATGACACTGTCAGCAAATAAATGGCTATGTCTCAGTGGAGGGCTCCTTGGGACATAGCATCTGAGCCAGGGGATGGGGTCCCCGGGCCATTAATAGCTAAGGGAAGGGTGTCCACAAAGACCCCATTTTGCGGCCCCTGGGGTTGGCTCTTCGGGGTCTTTAGTGGCTCAGAATCAGGGCTGCAAGTCTGTCTCCCCTTAAGAAATTTTCCAGCTCATGGGAATGGGGTCACTGGGGCCATAAGCTGCCCAGGGAGGGGGGCCATGTGCAACCATCCACTTCAAAAAGCCTCTAGGCCCCAGGGGATGTGGTCCCCAGGGCCTATTGTGGCCCAGGGAGGGGATAGCCTGCCCCCACCCCTTAAAAATGGGGTTCCTGGGGCTGGAGTCACTTGTACTGTCTTCCCCAAAAATAAAAGTTTCCCCCCTCCCTCCTGGCCCACCCAGGTAGGGGTTTAAAAAACAAGCATGAGAGCCTGCACTATTTTTTTTTGCCACAGTTTGTGAGTCCACAGCAACTTCTTTTAAAGTGAATGTTTTTGGCCTCAGTCGGGTGCCTCTTGGACCCCACCACCAGGCCTAGTCAGACTGCGTCCCCAGTCCTAATATGGTTACTATCAATTCCTTGTTGAGGTGGAGATAGCCAATCAGACTTCAGCTTCAGATCTGTCAGGATAGGCAAAGGCTCCGTGTACCTAGATATACAAAGTGTTTAAGCATTAATTGGTAAGAAACTTCAGACGGATTTACACCAAATTACAAAAAGCACTCTTTCTTGACCTAGATCTAGCTTTTTGCCAAATGTGGTGTAAAAGCATTCAGAGTTTTTGGCTGTAGCTGTGTTTAAAGTTCCTAAGAAAAAATGAATGGGGAAATGCATTTAGATGCACCCCTTTTTTCTACAAGGATGTGATGGCAGCCATCTTAGGACTCGGGACTCAGTAGCAAATCACATTTTCTCCATACAATTTTCCATGAGTTTTTTCAATAACATTTTAGAAAAAACAGCTGATTCGAATTTCACAAAATTTGGAAAAAGCTAGATTGTCACTCAGAAAGCATACTTGTTCTGATTGATTTAAATCCATTCAGGGTGTTTTGATATCCAGAAATGCTCTGATTGGCCACTTTTGGTTTTTATTTTATTTGATTTATTTTAGAGTTTTATGTAGTGCAAGCTTGACCTGAAGATATCAGCACCAGTTGCATTACAGATGGCCACATTTATTTTTGTTAGGCAAGGAGAGATTAAGGGGTAGATGTATCAACATTCCCCTTTACGATTTCTAAATAGCGATTTTTAAGGAATCACTATTTAGAAATCGCAAAATGCGATGTATGTAAAAAATCGCTATTTATTAGTGATTTCTTAATCTTCCTTATTTGCGAATTCGAAATTTGTGAATTCGCAAATAAGGAATAATTTCCCATTCATTCCTATGGGCCAGGAGGCCCATAGGAATGATTGTGAAATACATCTCAATTTGCGATTTGCAATTTGCTAATCGCAAAATGAGAATAATTTCAAGGGTGCAGGGGTGTCTCAAGGACACCCTGATGCACCCCTGAAATTAACATGTGTGTGCATATGGCGCACATACATGCCCTATGGGCATGTATGTGCGTCACATGCCACCTTAAAAAATGCCAAATCGTGCATTTTTAAAAGAATTCGCAACTTACCATCAACTACAAGTTGGTGGTAATTTACGATTTCTTAACCAAAATTCGCAATTAGAAAATGCTACATACATAACATTTAAGGAATCGCAAAATTGCGATTCCTTAAATGGTATAGCAAAATAAGGAATTGCTAATTTTTACGATTCATTATTTTGCGATTTTTTGATGCATGCCAAAACATGCAAAAGCACCGTTTACGATTTGCAAACGCCGGAATGCTGCGAGTTCTGGCCTTTGCGAATCGCAAATGGCTTGATACATCTAGGCCCAAGTGATTTGCCCAGAATCACAGGATGTTGAGCGTTCCTGCCGAGACTCAAAACCGGTTCCCCAGCTTCGAGGTCAACCGCTCTAGCCGTAACGCTACATCCGCTCCCCTAAAGGGCTCTAGTTAATCCTAATTGGTTGGTCACTACCTAAAAAATAAGTTGTAGCACCTATTACAGGAGTCAATGACATGGTCACCTTGTCCTGAATATGATTTGAAAAATAGATAATGGTGCAGTATAAGCAGGTTATTTATAACCCACATAATAATTAGAAATTACAGATTTTGGGAATGATTGATTACTTAGACTTGCTATAAATTTGTATGTATGATTTGAAAGACTTTATATAAAAAAATGTTGGTAAGCAATTGAAATATTTTGAAGGCATAAGTTAATGATGATATGGATTATGCTTTAATAAGTGCATAGGTGTCCCGCATTGCTGATTAAACTTTTGTTGACATTTTTATGAGGGCTGCAAGAATATTAATTAGGAGCAAGTTGCAATAAATAGGGGATAAATGTTGAAAACTGATCAAATAATTAATGCTGTTATGCTCTTGTGTAGGGGTGTTTTTTACTATAATGAGTTTTAAAAAACATTTTGGGGGCCAGTTGGCTCCAGCGTTATGATGGAAACCGATGAGCCATACAAAATTGCCTCCAGGCCCAACAGGCCCAAGGTCTGCTGGTAGTCCCACTCCGCTCGGTAGATCGGGTCTTCCCCTGTTCCCAAATATCCAATCATTGATTACAACCAGGGCCTGACTGGCCATTGTGGGCACCAGGCAATCCCCTGGTGCCCCGCATGGGTGGGGGCCGTTTTTGTTACAGGGCCATTTTTGCAGCATAGATGCAAAATCGTCACTGTAACAAAATCGGCTGAAAACCTGGCAAAGAGCTCGGCTGCACCCCCAACCGGGGGGGAGGCGGGCGGGGGCCAGGCCGAGCACTTTGTCAGGGCTGGTTTTTATTCCCAGTTTGGCCCTGATTACAACAAGTTGAGATGCCCAGGAAAAACGGTGAATATATGGGATTTCCAACCCTCAATCAAATTAGCCCTGTAAGCATTTAGTAAGAGAAAGTTGTGGCTGTGTACTGGCTCAGAGAAACATT
Source organism: Lissotriton vulgaris (assembly GCF_964263255.1). Taxonomy (NCBI): domain Eukaryota; kingdom Metazoa; phylum Chordata; class Amphibia; order Caudata; family Salamandridae; genus Lissotriton; species Lissotriton vulgaris. The sequence goes on from NC_141691.1 coordinate 876,881,384, forward strand.
CTTAGTACATCTTTATTTCAAATAAGAGAGAGGGGGTATAATATAGGACAATTTGAAAAATATACAGAAATCACAGTAAGGACACCATCTTGAACAGGTCCCCTCAACCCTTAATCAAAAGGTGACGTTTATCCAAGGCAACCACTTCTCTATGCACATTTAGCGATAAGGGGGCAATGTAAAGGTTTCAAGATTGTGTTTGGTCCTTGGCTATGCAAAAAACCCAGATATTTTAAGGGACCATCCGTTAATATAAGGCACCAGTGGGCAGGGAAGGTAAAGTGAGAGTCAGCTATTGAGATATATTGGGACTTTGCACAATTCACTTGCAAACCAAAAGCCTCCCCATAAATCCAAAGCAGCATGTCCAGAAGCCTGGTAATATATGCCTCTGGCCTCAATGCATACACCAGAAGGTCCTCAGCATTTAGTGAAACCTGGTCCTTGTGTGCCAGGTCCTATTGAATACCCATAAATTAGGCATCGTAATGGCTCCATTCCGCCAACGTCACAACCTCAAGCGCAAGATGAGAGGGGAGAGGGTTAATCTGGTGCCTGTTTTATTCAGGAATGGAGAGGACATTACACCATTGACCCTAACCTTTGTCCAATCTTTGTACAAAGTCGGGTCAAAAATTCATCCTGCTCAGAATATGGAACATGAATGCCATGTAGACTGAATTGAACAATTTCTCAATATCAATCCATGCCAAGGTCATTGTCTCTCACACCCCCTGCCTCTAGCCATGATCAGCTGTAGTTGGTGAATAGAATTTCTAGTCCTATGTTTCATTATAAAGTCCTTTTAATGAGGTATTATAAGGGAGTGCTGTACCTGCAGCAGCTGTGGACTTTTGCTAAGATTTTGTCTTTGTGTTACTCAGAGATGTTGGTAGATATGTGGACCAGTCTTCAGGGCTTTTTTCCCACTTTATGAGTAACAACGATGGTGTCTCCCTCATATCATGCATCATTTGGCCTTTCCCTTCATCCTTCTCTAATAGAGTGAGGAGGTATAGGGCCCATAAAGAGAATTACTGTTTAAAGAACTCAGCGGGGAACCCATTCAGCGTCCTACCAGCGTTCAAAGAGATGTTATGTTTTTTGTTATGTTAATTTGTTTTATATAGCGCATGGCTACCGCAGCAACTGGGCATCCCAGCGCTTGCAGACAAGCCAGCCGGAGGAGTGCAGCAGGAAAACAATGAAGTGAAGATATTATCAGGCAACCGAAGTGCTGATCATCCTAAATGGAGGCATACAGCCAGGTTTTAATTTGTTTCCGAAAGAGCTTGTGGTCTTGTATGGCGCGTGCCTCAAGGGGATGGAATTCCATAGCGTTGGGGCCATGGACTTAAAGGACCGGCCGCCTGCTCTGCTCTTGCGCACCCTAATGGTGCGTGCAAGGTGGAGGTCTGCAGAGTGTAATGCACGTGTGGGGACGTAGAAAGAGCAGAGTCCCTGCAGTATTTGGGGGCCATGGCCATATAGGATTTTGTGGGTTAGACAGAGGGTTTTAAACTGAATTCTTTGTTTTATAGGCAGCCAGTGCAGCCGGGGTAGGATGTGTGAGGTGTGACAATGTTTAGGTAAGGCAAAGAGAGTGCAGGCGGCTTCGTTTTGAGCCCTTTAAAGTCTTTTAGTGACCGTAAAGTTGGTACCAAGCATTAAAACATTACAATAATCCAGATGGGATAGGACCAGGGACTGGACTAATACCTGAAGGGTGGGTGTCTCGAAAAAGCCCAAGATGGGCTTGAGGGTGCGTAGGCGTCCGAAGTAAGTACCAGCCACCTTTTTGCGTGTGACTCCAAAGATAGTGAGTTGTCCATTAGGACCCCCAGATTTTTAACTTCCTTCTTCGGAATCTGGGGTGGGCCCATTGTCGGGGCCACCACTGACCGTCCCACTTCTGTGAGTCACAGCCAATCAGGAGCACCTCTGTTTTGGAGGAATTAAGTTGGAGGCAGTTCTCCATCATCCAGTATGAGATGGCCAGGACATCTGCCTGAAAATTTTCCTGGTCCACCATGGTGTTATTAGTGAAGGTAAAAATAAGCTGTGTATCGTCCGCGTACGAGATTAATTTGATCTTCCATTCTTTGGCCAGAAGGGTAAAGGGGCGGAGGTATACGTTAAACAGCGTAGGGCTGAGGACAGAGGCCTGGGGGACGCCGCAGTTGAGAGGGAACTTGCTAGATGAATAGGGTGGTGGCCACCTGCACTTCAGTGAGGTACACAAGGGCTACCACATCTTGTCTCTGGGAGACTTTCAGTGGGCATCCCAGTAGATCCTTTTCTATGAGAAATTATCTTTGCGTTGCTCTGGGGGCTGAGCCACATAGAGCAAAGTATAGTATACTATGAATTCCAGAGATATAGAGGTGGCCTCAAAGACCAGCTCACCGTTGCTGTTGCGACTGGGCAGAATCACTCTGAATTCCAGCTCTCATGTTGCAAGCCAGTATATAAAATGGGCTTCTTTATGTCCCCATACATAAATTGGTCTGCCAGCCAATTGAGTTGCAGCAGTTCCTCGATCGCCGTGGCTAAACGTTGCAGTGCGCCTCATTGCTACTTTTGAGAGAGATTGTACTTGCGATGTGTGCAACCTCTTCATTAAGCACAGTAACTTCCTGCCCCACATCTTTTTTAGTGAGCAGTAATAAAAGATGTAATTTGTCCAAGCGATACCAATTTAAAATCCTCACATATAGTGGCAATGGAATATACTGAGCCAGCGTTAATCTTGATGTATGTGAACACTAGTGCAAGGTGACAAACAACAAAACGCTCATCCCTCAGCCACCAGGCATTGAGATTCCATCCATCCAGAGCAGCCACTCTGTTTGCCTCAAGGTGTATTTTCATTGGTGGATGGTCTGAGAAACTGCATGGAAGGATTTTCATTTCCCTTACACTAAGCACTTCGACAGATAGCATAACAAAACTAATCAGAGGAAAAAGGAGTGGGAGTGAGAGAAGAAAGAACATTTTCGGGTATTCGGGTGCCACTTCTTCCAGACATTATATAACCCCACCAAGGTACCCTATACCTAAGCAGGGTTGCCTCAGCAGTTGCACTACAGCATAGGATGTCCAGCTCCGAGTGCCTCACTGCATTAAAATCACCTCAAAGTGCAAAGGCTCAGTGAGCAGTTGAGCAATTTGTGCAGCTAGGGCTGACAATGATGACTCATCCATTGCCAGTGGTATGGAGGCCAAATAATAGACAATGTCTGCCTGTCCAGGGTTCCAGTAGGAATTATAACAAAGCATAGATGATTTGGGAAGACCTTGGACCCGAGGGAAGGATTTACATATGAGTATTGCAAGCTCCCTCACTTTCTTGGTGTAGTCTGCATGATAAACAGGGGCATAGCTGTATGTGCCTAGAAATCTGCAATGATTATGCATTAGATTCATTTCTTTTTAGGAGAATTACATCAGGGCCCAGTCTTTTAACATAACTAAGGGCTTCACCTCTCTCAAATTTATTGTAAAGTCCATTAACATTCCATGAGATCTGCCTATCGGCGGCGGGGACAGGAAAAAGAGCCACATGATGCAACTAGGCAGAGTCTGACTGAGAAGGGTCAAACTTAAACATATTTCTGTCACAGGTGGTGAAACCGGTATCTCCCAAATGACCCATTCCACCCCCTCTCTCCAGTTCCAATAATTCAAACAGCATAGGCTATAGTGACCTTTCCCTTCTCCCTCACCCTTCACTTCTCCTCACGAAGTATCTGTTGCCCAAACTTTTGAACATACAAAACAAAAGATATCCCTTCAAACTTCTAAATACACAAAATAACCAAATGAAAATGGGGGTACGCTAGAGCTTGAAGAAGATGACCCACAGTTACACAACCTTAAAAAGCATAATACCTAGCTCATGTCTCATAAATGTCTGTTCGTGGAGTATCTCCGTGAGCGAAGAAGTGGAGGACTGGGAGGCATGGAGTTTAAAGAGCAGTAACTTCTCATATTTCTCCTTCTGCTGAAGGATAATTTCCATCACTCTGTGAGGAGCCATAAGAGGGCTGCCTTTCTAAGGCCAAAATACAGATATTCGTCCCCTCAACTCCATGCGTCCTCAGGTGTATCACAGATGGGGACGCACAAAGAACGGCAGGGAAACCTGTAGCTGCATGAGGGGGCTCCTAACTCTCACAAGCCCCTCCTGCCTTTATTCAAGCTCATGGGAACAACCTCACTGCTACTGGATCTTGTGTGTTGGCCACCGTTGCACGGACTCACTCTGGTGGGACTCCCAGTCCCAGAGTGCAAAGCGTGCTCTCCACCCCCTGCAGTGGACCGGGAATCCTCACCTGTGCCCAATAAAGCTCCGCTCACAGCCCACGGCGAGAGACGCGCAAAGAATAGCAGGGAAACCTGTAGCTGCATGAGGGGGCTGCTGACTCTCATGAGCCCCTCATACCTTCATTAAAGCTTGTGAGAACAACCTCGCGGCTACTGGATCTTGTGTGTTGGCCACTGTTGCACGGACTCACTCTGCTGGGACTCCCAGTCACAGAGTGCAAAGTATGCTCTCCACCCCCTGCAGTGGACCCGGCATCCTCACCTGTGCCCAATAAAACTTGGCTCAAAGGCCGCAGCGCAGGACGCGCAAAGAATGGCAGGGAAACTGTAGCTGCATGACGGGTCTGCTGACTCTCACAAGCCCATACTGCCTCATTAAAGCTCTTGGGAACGACCTCGCCGCTACTGGATCTTGTGTGTTGGCCACCGTTGCACGGACTCACTCCGGTGGGTCTCCCAGTCCCAGAGTGCAAAGCGTGCTTTCCGCCCCCTGCAGTGGACCGGGCATCCTCACCTGTGCCCAATAAAGCTCCGCTCACAGCCCACGGCGCGAGACGCGCAAGGAACGGCATGGAAACCTGTAGCTGCAAAAGGGGGTGCTGACTCTCACGAGCCCCTCCTGCCTTCATTAAAGCTCGTGGGAACGACCTCGCCTCTAATGGATCTTGTGTGCTGGCCACCATTGCACGGACTCAGTCTGGTGTGAATCTCAGTCCCAGAGTGCAAAGCGTACTCTCTGCCCCCTGCAGTGGACCGGGCATCCTCACCGGTGCCCAATAAAGCTCTGCTCATAGCCTGCTGCGCAGGACGCGCCGGGGCAAAGCCCGGGCCTAGGATGGGCCCCTCCTGCGCCCGTCATCGCTAGGAAGAGGCAAGGCAGGGCCACCCCCCCTTGGTCTTTCTGACTGGCATTACAGACGTACTAGCTGGTAAGATTTCTACTAGGCTAGTTCCCCTGCTGCTACTACAGGCACCCCGCTCACTTTCATTGGGATATCACCGCCATAGATGTCCTATGCCCACAACCTGAGGTGCACCAAGGACCTTCAGACTACAGTCACTTTTTTAATACTTGCGGGTTGAGTGTGCCATAGTGGGGGTGTCCAGAGCCGGCTGTACATTTTCAAGCCCATACTTGTAGATTTTCCACTCGAGGGATTAGAGGTCTACAGGCCTTGGAGCTGGACGAGTGACGTTACAACCTAGTATAGAGTGGTAAAGGGAATCAACCTACCACTAGCCAATAAAATGGGGAGGAGGGTAGGCCCTACTCGAGCCAAAATGACAAGTACCCTCCCACTCCCCCCAACATCTATAGATAAAATGCTTAAGAAGGCAATATGGGTGGTGGATTCTGAAATCAAGATAACAGAAAGGTGGTTTTCACTTACTCCCAATCTGTTTAACCCCCCTTCCACCCAGAACACTCAGTCAAATCCAGCCCAAATCCAGGCAGATTTACACCCCCCACCACTTACTGAGGCAGTATCCCACAAAAAAGCGACGTGTAAAAGCAAAAACGCACAGAGTATCCCCAAGTACGGAGAGCATAAACTAACATCTATGCTGTGAGGATATTGCTGCGAGCATAGAGGGGGATGAAAAGCTAGAACTTAGAGCAGGCAGGATGAACCCAGCTAGTGTAGACAAGACATACCCGCCCAGGGCTCTGAATGTACTGGCAGACTTGCAGAATAACCTGAGGGCTATTATTAAAAAAGAACTAGCACCCCTTGTTAGCTGCCTAGACATTCCGGAGAAAACATTAGTGCCTGGGGAGGCCAGCTCATCCAAACATCTTAACGGCCAGCCCTCAAGAAGGACTGATGCAGGCTGCCAGGTTGAGAGCAAGGATCTAATATCATTGTTGGGGCTGGAGGGGGAAGCACGCAAGGGCCCTAAGCCGAGCAACAAGTTGTGGAACCAAAGTGCCCTCAGGCTGCAGAGAGATAGGAGCACTGGCCCCGAGAACAGAACCAACAACAAGTCACCACATACAAGAAACCGAGAAGCATATAGCCCCTCAGCTCCGGCTACCAATAGAAAAGAGAGCAGACTTATAGCACAAGGGACTAAGTGAAGGCGTAAACGTCTGCTCAAGCTCAATTCACCCAGATATAAACCTCCCTCCTGTCTGTGCCCCGTATGTAGCCCTTTAGACAGGCATCCCGCCCACTGACTGCCTGTTTGGGCTTGCAAAACACAAACACTTTGATTATGCCAGAGCAGGAGAAATCATAATGGTTCACAGAGTAATGTGGGTGGGAAACCGAAAAAAAAAGTGATATGGGTGAGTGTGTAGTTATAAATTTAAAAAACTGTGACCAATGTATTTAAGATCCCCACTAGCTGCTATAATTCTAGAACAGCCATGATTCTTCGCCCTCTGAACTTCTTTTACCCACAACCAGAGTCTTCTCTAAGAACACGTGTTTCACTCCTACTTCTAGAAGCTGGCATAGGGTCCCATTCAGAAGGTAGCTGGGATGCCAACAATAGGTTTCCTCCTTTTAACATCCCGGTGAATAATAGATATGATGCACTGGAGGAGATAGATTGACTGAGAGAGGGATCACCGGGGATTGAGCTCACACCAGTGGTAGGACATGACTCCAAGGACAAACATAGGTGGGGTTCAAAGTGGACCAAGGCGGGTAGCAGTTAACGTCTCCCCCACTTGACCAACCAGAAAGGAGAAAGAGTGAAACCATCCTTGGTCCATGATGCTCAATTTTCATGCTCTGCTGAGAGAACAAAGCAGAGAACGTATAGTGTGGGGGGAACTTGCCAAGAGTTGTGTGGTTGATTCTAGCGACTCTTTTACACAATATGATGTAGCCCCTGGGGACACGAGTGGGGCGAGCGAGCATGCTAATGGGCTGAGGATACTCACATGGAATGTGGCAGGCCTTAAAAATAAACTGTCCTGTACGGAATGGGGCGATTTTGTCAATAAACACGCCATTTGTATATTCCAAGAGACCTCTGTGATGGAAGACCTCCAATGGGTGGGTTATGCCTCTTACAACCTCTTGGCCTCAACGGGGGGAGACCCTCTGGTGGCCTATCCATCTGGGTAGGCACCCACCTTGGTTGCAGGGCAGAGCAGTTGTCAACTTCCACAAGTGACATCCAGTGTGTGCTGTACTCCTTCCCAACAAAGGTGAAAATCGCCCTAATAAGCGTGTATTCGCGCCCTGTTAACACCAGCCAGGAGTCGTCCACCATCTCCCTTTTGGGTGATTTTATCCCAACCCTGGATCTGGGGATATGGCTGATTGTGGGAGCTGACTTTAACTGCCACTTCGAACCCCTCACCGATCATTTACAGTCAGTTTCATTGGAAGAAGACCTTCAATGGTCGATTCCCAACCCCCTCATCACCCATATTAAAGCATGGTCTCCACTGGCCATGCAGGTAAACTCACTTACCCTAATTTTTTTTAAGAGCATGCAACGGTCGGACAATATCTGACCAACTAAGGCAGACCATATTTAACAGAGTGGGCCAGGCTTCCCACATTGACTACATCCTGGTAGAAACAAGATGTTGGGGTAAGGTCCTCGATTTTTACATTGAACAAAGGCAGGGCAGTGATCACTACGCCTTGATCCTGACCCTCAAACAACGGGACCAAGGCATTGCCAAATCTTCCCCCATACCTGCCAACTGCCACAGTGCCTTAGTAGTGACTAATGACAGAAGAAAAATTAGATGGGGTCATATTCAACAGTGCCCTGAGAAGATAGCCAGAATTTACCAGAATTTACCAAATAGCAATGCCATCTTTAGTCAAAATGTTGGAGGCTGTCCATGTGGAGGGTCTCAATAGGGATCTTGATAAGGTAGGAGAAATACATTCTGAGCTCTCCTTGAATTTGTGGGATTTCTTTTTACCAGATGACCTGTGTTAGAGAAAATAGCCATAACAAATGCCCCTGGTTTAATGACCAGTGTCGTAAGGCCAAGCAGGGTCTATTGGATGCAGTTAAGGCCAATGACAGTCTGTTAATTAAACTTGCCAAACTTGACAGATACAAACGGTCCTTCCAGCGGGGGAAGAAGAACTGGGAACAAGAAAGGTGGGAAATGCTCAGGAGTGCCCTGGATGATAAAGATTTGAAAAACTTTTGGGCAATAGTGAGCATAGGTGACAGGGTAGGGAGATCGGCTATTGAGCCCAATATAGCTGCTGAAGCCTGGGAGACCCACTCGGGGTCACTATGGGGCATATTATCTAGGGTGGCGATAGGGAATTTTCGCCGCTTTAGCGGCCGTTTTTGGCCGCTAAGCGGCGATAATTCTATCGCCCTATTAGCAAGTTGTTGCTAACAGCAGTTAGCCACAGCTTTTAGGTGATAGCGAGTGGTTTGGGGCCAGCTTTGCATGTCAGCGATATTTATCGCTAATGACATGCAAAGTGGGCGTACCCAAACTGTTCATCGCTACCGCCTATTAGCAAGGCAGGCGTAGCGATGGAAATATTCGCGCTAAGTGCGAATATCTCAAAATACTAACACCTGCCCAGACCCGTTCCTATTCAAATGATGGCTGTGGATAGCCACAATCTGAAACTGTAGCACAGCATGAATAGACAACACTAATCCTCACAATTATTTATACATGAAATTAATGCTCTTGACTCAAAAGCTCAAAGGCACATACATTTAATCACACCTTTGTTCATATCATGTTAGTAGCAACTTCATATAAAACATGATTCAGTATGTAGAAATGTCACTGTGTGTTTACAGTATAAAACTTATTCATAAATCATACAATGATATCCAGTATCAATGATTCACTGATATACAATGTCAAAAAACATCAAATACAGATCCCAATTCATTTCGGGTTCCAAGAACGAACCCTTCATCAGGGGATATATATGATGTACTCGTGAAGAACAGGTAATGTCCAAATGTTATGTCCACAGGAACCTACAACACAATTAATAACATATTGGTACATAATACAGATATGCTCATCAAATTATACATGTATTTACATTAATGTCAATGCCAATATAGAATTTGCACTCTGAAGAATAACAATCGAAAGGAAAAGAAACAAAATCAGAAATGTGCATAATTGTATGTAAGGCCCAACAAGAGTGGTCTGAAGACCAAATGTTTGCTACCTGTGTTCTACCAATTTTTTTTTACCAAGCTCTCACTTATAGAAATATCCAAAGCGCTTTCCTGTCTAAATTGATAACTGAATCGTAACGAACAGCCGTCATGGCTTTTGGCCATCTTACCAATGCAGTCATATTTGAAGTGCAGAAGTTTCCCGAACGAAGCAATGTGCCCAATTAGATCAATTGCCGAATTCCCCCTTACCTCTTAAATGCCATTAAGAGGCTACACCTGGACAAGCCTAAGATTATCTGGAATTGTCATTACATTTGGTTTACATTCATTCAGTTGAGGTGTGCAGTCACACTGTCTTTACTTGTATTAATTCTAACAGACCCAACAGTGACTTGCACCAAGTGGGGTGGGTATGCTCAGACGTGAGTCCCAGGCTCTCCAAATCACTGGAGTCAAGCTATCCAGGCTGAAGAAGGCTGATAGCCAGAAACCGGTCCTTGGATGCTTGATTCCGGTCTAGGAAAGACATGGCTTGGTATTTCGGGCTGGACTGTTCCCATGAGGCACAGGGTCAAGGCTGATTTGCATAAAGCCATTGTCTGACCTAGGGTGGTGTGGAGTGCAAAAAAACGATGGATTTAGGCCCAGATCTTTGTACTGGGGTGAATGTAAGACATTGTTCTGCATTCTGTCCATCAACTGTTTTTTTTGCAATTTTCACCCCGAGTGGGCTTGGTGTGCTCAGACGTGAGTCCCAGGCTCTCCACATCACTGGAGTCCAGCTATCCAGGCTGAAGAAGGCTGATAGCCAGAAACCGGTCCTTGGATGCTTGATTACGGTCTAGGAAAGACATGGCTTGGTAGTTCGGGCTGGACTGTTCCCATGAGGCACAGGGTCAAGGCTGATTTGCAAATAGCCATTGTCTGTCCTAGGGTGGTGTGGAGTGCAAAAAAACGATGGATTTAAGCCCAGATCTTTGTACTGGGGTGAATGTAAGACATTGTTCTGCATTCTGTCCATCAACTGTTTTTTTTGCAATTTTCACCCCGAGTGGGCTTGGTATGCTCAGACGTGAGTCCCAGGCTCTCCACATCACTGGAGTCAAGCTATCCAGGCTGAAGAAGGCTGATAGCCAGAAACCGGTCCTTGGATGCTTGATTCCGGTCTAGGAAAGACATGGCTTGGTAGCTCGGGCTGGACTGTTCCCATGAGGCACAGGGTCAAGGCTGATTTGCATATAGCCATTGTCTGACCTAGGGTGGTGTGGAGTGCAAAAAAACGATGGATTTAGGCCCAGATCTTTGTACTGGGGTGAATGTAAGACATTGTTCTGCATTCTGTCCATCAACTGTTTTTTTTGCAATTTTCATCCCGAGTGGGCTTGGTATGCTCAGACGTGAGTTCCCGGCTCTCCACATCACTGGAGTCAAGCTATCCAGGCTGAAGAAGGCTGATAGCCAGAAACCGGTGCTTGGATGCTTGATTCCGGTCTAGGAAAGACATGGCTTGGTCGTTCAGGCTGGACTGTTCCCATGAGGCACAGGTGTTAAAATCTAGACTGCAGTGTCAACATTATACGCGCCATCTTGTCCCCCTTTTGAGTCCCTTTGTGCGCGTAAGCGGCAGCCATTTTAAAATACCATGGCCTCTCTGCCCATCGCCCACAGCCAGCGCGTCTCTCTCTCTCTCTCTCTCTCTCCTGACCTCGCAGGCATCCCCCGCGCACTGACAGCCCCCGCTCTCACATGCTTGGGCCATAAACCCCAGCAGCACAACCCTGCCTCGGAACCCCATACTGTTCCCAACTCAACACCTCCCTCCATTCCTTTCATGATCCCGGGTCCTTTGATAAAACCCCCTTTCCTCTGTACCCGATTGTCTTACCCGTTCCCAGGCCGCCACCTGGCCCTGCGGATGCTGTTTATTGCCCCCCCACCCATACAGTAGGAAGCTTCCCCCATCAAAAGATCCACAAGTTGATCAAAGCCCCCACCCCATGAGATCCGATCGACCACATACCTTCCATGAATCAACGGAATGTCCAGCTGCGCAACAATCGTCACCTGTTGTGACCGGGGTGGGGACTTCTACTGTAAATAAGTGTGAGAACGGGCCTGAAGCGGGGATTCCGAGGATGTCCTTCCATACTTCAAAGCATTTGCAAGAATGTGCCACATGCAATAAACTGTAATAAAGATCATAAACCTGTGTATAAGAGGCGAGGCCTCAGAGATGCGGTTAGAGCACCTCGAGAAGATACCCTGTTGTCTGATTTGATGTGTTCTGCTCCGTCGGAATAAAACTTCTGTTTCCTGCCTTCCAGTCTCCAGCGCCTGCCTCTTTGTTGTGGTAATTCGTGTGGTATTAGAGGCGGTTAGCGCCAGGCAACTCTGAAAAAGGTCATCGGCCCGTAACTTTTTCCACAATTGGCGTCCCAAACGTGGGGCCCATCAGCAACTCGTGGATCCAGTGGGAGAGGTCCTGACGACAGAGTGAACGACTGCAACGATCGGGAGATCTCCTGTCCGATAGACCCTCGTCTGACAGCCGATCATCCGAACTTCACCGGTTCCGAACAGACCTCTCTCGAGTGATCTACGGTCCTGACTGGGAACCATCAGGAGTGCCGCAACGGTCACGAAGGGTAGAGGATCGGGCGCTGGATTCGGAAGACAAGAAACTGTCCATGCGGTCCGGGTAAGGTCGTGTAACACAACAAACTGCGAAATGATTGTTTGATTTGGAAAATACTAGTATTACTCTTTGAATTGTTGGTTCTTTTGGAGATTCGCTGTCTGCAAACGGAGAACAACAGGCTCTCTCTTTGCAAGCAGTGAAGGATAGGTAACACGGGGTTTGGTCCCCGTTGTAATCCGTCGTGCCTATCTTCCACCCCCAACGAATTGATTGTTTGGCCCGAACTGTTGTTCGCGGATTGTTTTCTGGAGATTCTCTGTCTGCAAACAGGGAAGAACAGGTTCTCTCTTTGCAGGTAGTGAAAGGGTAGGTAACGCAGACTTTTGTCCCCGTTGTAACCCGTCGTGCCTACTTATTCTCCCCATTGATTGTTTGTTTGACCGAACATTGACTGTTCGATATTGGTTCTTTGGAGGTATTCACCGCCTGCAAATAACGAAGAATAGAAATATTCTGTCTAGTATTTGCACGCAGTGATAAGATAGGTAGTGCAGACTTTTGTCCCCGTTGTAATCCGTCATGCCTATCTTCTCCCCACTGATTGGTAGCCTGTTTAGCCCGGACCGCTTATTAGAGATGAACCATCCAGCTCCACTGGAGGGCACCCCTAATAAGGACATGTTCATGAAGCATGGATTGATCGCTATAGCTTATAGCAAGCTGTGGCATAGATATACGAAGAAGGATCAGAAAAGTCAGTGGCCACTGATAGGATCCTTCAACGAGGATAAAATAAGCGCGCTAGAAACAGCCCTTGGGAAACACAAGACAACGTCCACTATGCTCCATAGTCTCGGCATGTGGCGCAAAGAAACAGAACATCGTAAAAAGAGAAATGAAAGTAGGTTGGAAAAAGAGCTGCGAAAGGCAGCCCACCTAACAGCTAAGAAATTAGAAGAAGAGATTAAGGAGAGAGAAGAAGCCAAACAGAAACAAGAGTTAGCGACATCAAGCCAGTGTCCGGTTAGAACACTCTCTACGTTCTACCCTGAATTACCCTCGAAACAGCAAGCCAACGATGATCTTTTGTTAGGTCCTCCGATCATATACATGCCCCTCCATATGCCCCTTCCCAACCCTTAGCACAGCACCCACTACCCTCAAGCACAGACGAGAGTAGTACCAGAGCTTCGGTCCCCATGGCCTCCGCGCCGGCCGAACACCTTGTACTAGAGACAGCAAAAGCGACAGTGTTAGATGACCCAGAGGCCCGAAAAACTGATTCCACAAGAACGAACAGGTTAAGCAAAGATGAGCGAGCAGGTATCAACAAGGTAGTGAGAAGAACACTGGTAGAAAGAAAGGAGAGTGGGGAGCACATCACGGATATGTTCAACTCATATGCAGGGAGCCACAGACGGCACTTTGCCGTACGATTGTGTTATCATGCCCTGAATGCGTATGAGGACCGATATCGAGACAAAGGTCCCGAGGGCCTAACGACTCTGTATAGAAAGGTCGATATCGGGGATAAGGGAGAGTGTGATGTGACGGACCTCCTTACGCGTACGCTTGAGATTTTCCGCCACCTCACTGGACAAGAATCGGAAGCTAAACCTACGACACCCGTAGCGACCGAATCACGAACTGAGCGAGCTAGCACCATGATGCCAATAAGAGAGGCTGCCCCCTACTGGGTTCCCCCACGAGGTCTGGGAACACACGATGACTTCAACCACCAAGATGCAAGAGGGAGGGTAGTGTACAACTGGGTCTACCAGCCATGGGATCGGCAAAATATTCTGACGTTCCGGAAGTCTCTGCCCGATTTACGTAAAAACCCCACTGCCTTCTACACTGAATTAGGTACAGCCCTAGGTTCAACGATTATGACCCTGGCTGACATCGACTTGTTTTTCGGGTTATGTCTGCCAGCTGATGTGTGGAAGCAAATCCGGAAAGTCGACCACCTTGAGCTGTTCGGACACACCTGGTCACAACTCAATGGCATAGATAGGCAACGAGAACCTGGACAGAAGCCTTTGAAACCCATTTTGGAACTTCCAGACAAAATTGTACAGAAATTGAAAACCCTGATCACAGAAAAGAAAGTGGACTGGTCGATAGTAACGGCCTGTCGTCAGAAACCCCAGGAAGACGTATCGGAATACTTCTCCCGGTTCGAAACGGTGTTTTCCGATTACAGTGGCCAGGACATGACCACTGCAACCGGACATCATCTGTTTGTCCAGAATTATGTAAAGGGTTTGTCACAGGAGGTCTCTCAGAAACTGCAGGCCAGTGAGAGTAGTTGGGCGGCCTCCAAACCTGCGGCTATCCTTCAGATGGCCCAATATTACGAGCACCAGAAAAATGTAAACGATAGAGCGACAGAGAAAAAGAAGAAAGACTTAAAGGAAAGGGTAATGATTGCTCAGTTGCAAGGGGTGACTATAGGACGAGAGCAATACAAAGGGAACTTTCAGACAAATGTCCCTAGGAACGCACCTCCTAAAGACCGCACCCCAACACCCCATATTGGACGTAGAGACATTAGCGAAGACCAGTGTGCCTTCTGCAAAGGATTCGGCCATTGGAAATCCCAGTGTCCGGGTCTGTTGGCGATGAACAGAAATAGGGACCCCAAGGACGTAGCGGGTGGACCGAGAAATAGAGGACAGCAACGGGGGTCCACAAATGATACGAATAACGACCGATCAAGCAGACCGAATACATTTGACCGTCCCCGACAGAACCAGTACCAGCAGTCTGACTGCGACGATGCCCGCGACTTCGCATAGGACTGCCTAGGGCAAGGAAGGGATCCAGTTGAGCTCTATGTTGACCAGCAAGGTCCTTATGTCACCGCTAAGGTCCTGGGTATAAAGTCTCCATTTCTGGTAGACACTGGCGCAACACGTAGTGCGTTATCTAAACAACTGATTCCAAGGGCACCCTTGTCTGGCTCGCTTGTAACATCGATAGGTTTCGATGGAACACCCTCCACTAACCCTTTGTCCACACCGATCCCCTTTGACTTAGAGAACAACACAACTGACACAACGTTTTTGCTTTCCGCCAATACCCGTGACGCCATTATGGGACTTGACTTGTTGAAACATTTCCGAGCTACTATTAGATGTTCACAGGCCGGAGTTCGAGTTTTCCTGTACGACAACCCAATTCTGCTCAGACATCGCCCTTCCCGACGCATGTTTTCCATCACTGACGCTGACTCGTCCCTACTTGACACTCTGCCTCCGTATCTGTGGGCAAAGACAGATTCGGACATAGGACGCATGATGATTGACCCAGTGCACATCACTGTTTGACCGGACGCAATACTCCCAAAACTCCCACAATATCGTATATCGCCCGAGGGCGAGAAGGCATTGGTAAAGATTATTCAGTCACTGATAGACGCAGGAGTGGTAGAGGAAGTAGTTAGCAATGTTTGCAACAGCCCTATCTTGCCCATTATCAAGAAACAAGGAGAAGGAGATGAGAAAGCGTACCGCTTCATCATCGATCTTCGAGAGATCAACAAAGTAGTTGTACGCCAGTACCCCGTGGTCTCAGACATCACCACTATCCTGACTTTGATTCCTTCTACTGCCACCACCTTCACTGTCATCGACCTCAAAAATGCTTTC
Organism: Lissotriton vulgaris; assembly: GCF_964263255.1. Taxonomy (NCBI): domain Eukaryota; kingdom Metazoa; phylum Chordata; class Amphibia; order Caudata; family Salamandridae; genus Lissotriton; species Lissotriton vulgaris. The sequence continues at coordinate 876,897,095 of NC_141691.1, forward strand.
TTCTCTATCCCCGTCCATCCAGACAGCCGATACCTCTTTGGCTTCACCCTAAAAGCCCGCTCATATAGATTCTGTCGAGCACCCCAAGGCTACACAGAAAGCCCCAGCATCTACAGTCAGGCCCTCAATAAACAACTGGATGAAGTCCAGTTACCCGATGGAGTAGTGTTGATACAATACGTCAATGACATCCTTTTGGCGGCCGATACCACTCCACTTGCAGTCACAGCCACCATTCAACTCCTGCACTTCCTTGCGGAAAATGGGCACAAGGTCTCCAAGAAGAAGTTGCAATTCTGCCAACCCCAGGTCACTTACTTAGGCCACCTTTTGTCCAAAGACGGAAGGAAACTTACTCCCGACCGGATCCAAACCATTCTTGAAACCCCTGTCCCTAAGACTCAGAAACAAGTCCGCTCCCTACTAGGCCTCACCTCCTTCTGTCGGCAGTGGTTGCCTAACTTCAGTCTCATTGTGAAACCGCTGCTTTCTCTGCTAGCTAAAGATGTCCCCTTCCCCCTTCCTTCGACCCCTGAATGCCAATCCTCCTTCTTAGAACTACGAGATGCCCTTTGTTCGGCCCCTGTCCTAGGAACCCCCGATTACACGAAGCCCTTCTCCCTCTACACTCACGAAAGGGAGGGATGTGCTTTATCTGTCTTGACCCAGTCCATTGGCCCAAAGCAACGACCGTGCGCCTACTTCTCTGCCACTCTTGACCCCGTAGCCAGAGCCTTGCCTGCCTGCCTTCGAGCTGTAGCTGCCGCTGCTATCTCTATCCGACAAAGTGAGGGGATCGTGCTCTCGAATTCCCTCACAGTATTAGTACCCCATGCAGTTGACACCCTCCTGAACCAAACTAATACGCAACACCTGACGAGTGAACGACTGACTGGATACGAACTGATTCTGCTTGCAACTCACAACACCCTGAAAAGATGCACCACACTGAACCCGGCAACTTTGTTGCCCCAACCGGAGAACAATCCAAATGTGTCCCCTGTACATGACTGTGTGACCCTCACAGACGAACAGATTAGAAGTAGGGTTGACCTCAGAGACACAGCTTTTCCTGACCCTGACGGAGAGCTGTGGGTGGACGGCTCTTGCATCAAACTCCCCGATGGCACCACTTCAGCTGCCTATGCAGTCACCACAGCCCAGACTGTAGTAGAGACAGCCCGCATCACACAACGATCTGCACAGGCAGCAGAACTGATTGCCCTGACACGAGCATGCATCCTAGCAGCAGGAACCACAGCAAACATTTACACCGACAGCCAGTATGCCTTCGGGGTGGTTCACCATTTTGGACTCCTTTGGAAGGAGAGGGGATTCTTGACCTCACACGGCACCCCCATCTTACATGGAGATCTAGTCTCCGCCCTGATCGAAGCCGTCCTTCTCCCCAAACGACTTGCGGTCATCAAATGCCAGGCACACAAGAAGGTGACAGACATTATTGGACAGGGAAATGCACTAGCCGACATCACTGCTCGGACCACAGCTGAAAATAGGACGACGACACGCATGTACGTGACCAGGTCACAAGCAGAGAAATGGACAGACGCTAGGGACACTATTAGGGACATTCAAATGGCTAGCTCACCACACGAATTGACTGAATGGGCACGGGTGGGACTGAAAGACAATGAAGGCTGCTGGCGGACAAAAGACACGAACAAATGGTTGCTAGCTGACTCATACCTGATTGCCATATTGACTATGGCACACTCCCCTGCACACATAGGATCAGGCCCCATGATCGAGCTTGTCTCCAGAGTTTGGCACAATGACAAAATCACAGACTCCGCCAAACGTCTGGTCCGAAAATGCTTGATATGCTTGCAACATAACCCCGGGAAAGGAACTGTAGTACCCCGGGGAGGGTTTGGGGTCCCCAATCACCCATTTGAAGTCCTACAGATGGACTACATCCAACTAGACAGATGCCAAGGCCTGAAATACGTACTTGTTGTGGTGTGTGCATTCAGAAAATGGGTGGAAGCATACCCAACCCGTGACAACACTGCTATGGCCACTGCAAAAGTACTGTTAAAAGAAGTTTTCCCTCGCTACGGCCTTTGCAGAATTTTATGGAGCGACAATGGCCCCCACTTCGTAGCCGAAGTTATCCAGCTCATCTTGAAGGGGCTGGGTGTAAAACAGAAGTTCCACGCAGTCTTCCACTCCCAGTCTGCTGGACTTGTTGAACGACACAATGCCACACTAAAACTAAAACTAGCTAAGATAGTGGCTACCACAGGACTGAAATGGCCAGACGCTCTCCCACTGGCATTGCTATCGATGCGTTCCACCCCCACCAAACACCACTTGACACCTTACGAGGTCGTTTTCGGCCGACCCATGAGCGTCTGGTCTGCACCAAAACCGACTTCCATTCATGACGTCCCGGATGTCCTAATGTCTGATTACTTGTATAAATTGACTGAAACTCTGTCTGTCATTCACCAACAGGTGCTGCATGCCATCCCTGACGCTTCCAGGGGTCCCGGACACAACCTGCAACCTGGGGATTATGTGCTAATAAAGAATTTCCAGCGCGCCAAGAGTCTGGAACCCCGGTGGACGGGCCCCTGGCAAGTCCTCCTCACCACCCGAGCAGCTATTCGAGTGGAAGGAAAACGGACCTGGGTGCATGCGCACCACTGCAAACGGATACCCCCGACTCTGACGACGACTGAAGACGTGACCACCCAGGAAGAGCTCCTGAACAAAGACCGACCATCGTTGAACTGCTATCCAGAGACAGAGACACTCGAACTAGCAAAGATTCCTGACCCCACGGTGCCATTCAGAGAAGGGTATAACCTGCGACGAAAGGGGGGAGTTTCGGCTAAGTAGACCATTGACTAAGTCATAATTCTCAGATCGGTGGCCTAACACTACAAAGGCTGTCAGGAGAGAAATCCAGACGAGGTTTTTGGTTCTGCCCGCCACCGAGCTCCCTCGAAGATGATGGAAGCGCCCGATAAGAAGATGATGGAAGCAACCGGACACCCGAAAATTCGCTACAGAAACCCAAAGACTGACAAAATCCACAGTTCATAGACAATTGCACTTTTTATCACGATCCTCTTCTGCCTCCTCCTCATGACCACACTCTGGATTGTGGAAGAAAGCGCACCCGCTCATGAGACATTCCTGACCACTGCACAGCCTACCACCATGAAGGAACATTGTCTGATTTCTCTTTCACCCCAACTCAGAGAAAGGCGAAAGGAGTTTTGGAACAACTCCTTCGTGCAACTGCTGCACCAACACAATCTTGCCACCATTGCCACCAACTGCTGGATCTGTGGGTTGCTACCCCACGCCACTGGACATTCGATACCCTTCATCCCTTTGCCCTTCTCAATTCACGGCTCCTGCCTTGCCTGGCTGATCCTCTTGCAAGAGAGCTATAGGGACAATGCCACCTCCAGCAAAACTATGACGCATTTCTTTCATGAGGTCTGGCGAAACAAAACGAAGACACATTTCTGCCCGCAGACCTCCAACAACTCTATCCACATGGACATCCCTGTAAAAGAACGAATTGAAATGCAGGTGTTCAACAATCCGACCAGACCCACCTTCTCCTACCTTCGGAAGCGAACAGCCACCACCCTGACTGTGGCCCTATCCGTCATCAACGTCACAGGCCTTATGTGCATAGAAGGGCTTGGGACACAGCTGGTGGGCCGCAGTGCCTGCCGCATCACCAGAACTTTGGACTCCACCGAGCCACCTTCCTTTGTATCCTCTCCAAACATGTACTTTGTTTGCGGCACAAAAGCTTACACGTGGCTCCCCAAAGGCTGGGGGGGCACCTGTTTTATCTCCTTCATCCTTCCTCCGACCTATGTGGCTCCGGCGAATCACCATAGACAAAAACGAGCCAAGGACATTGAACAAGCCGACTCTACAGGAGCACAGTTCCTTGATGCAATGAAGGGACTTGTTCCACTCTGGGGCGCGATGGCAAACAGCCGTGCCATCCGACATTTGACTCAGGCAGTCGAGACAACAATGAACATCACAGCTGGTATCCTTGCAAACAATACAGCCGAGCTTCAAGCGGTCCGTCTGGTGGCTCTCCAGAAACGCCTTGTTCTAGATGTGGTTCTAGCGGATCGTGGTGGAGCATGCCGCATTATTGGGTCCAGCTGCTGTACATATATACCGGACAATTCACCCTCAGTGTACAAAGCCATCGAATATCTCCACAGACTCTCCTCAGAAGTTCACCAGGAGCAAGAAGAATGGTCGCTTGGTGGATGGTTTTGGAGTACTGTCAAGAACTGGGGATGGAGATTGTTTACTATTATTCTGATTCCTGTGGTTGTAATATGTGGGTTCTGCTTAGGAATTCAATGCCTGCCGCCTCTGTGTTCGCTATGTGCGAATTGTATCTGCCCTAAGACTGTGGACTTTGAAAAAGAACGCATGAGAGCACTGTATGACGTCGAGGTTAGGAATATGATGCAGATAGACATTGATTAGACAAGCTGGCTAGATATGTTGAAAAGGGAGTTCTGTTAAAATCTAGACTGCAGTGTCAACATTATTGGCGCCATCTCGTCCCCCTTTTGAGTCCCTTCGTGCGCGTAAGCGGCAGCCATTTTAAAATACCATGGCCTCTCTGCCCATCGCCGACAGCCAGCACGTCTCTCTCTCTCTCTCTCTCTCTCTCCTGACCTCGCAGGCATCCCCCGCGCACTGACAGCCCCCGCTCTCACATGCTTGGGCCATAAACCCCAGCAGCACAACCCTGCCTCGGAACCCCATCCTGTTCCCAGCTCAACACCTCCCTCCATTCCTTTCATGATCCCGGGTCCTTTGATAAACCCCCCTTTCCTCTGTACCCGATTGTCTTACCCGTTCCCAGGCCGCCACCTGGCCCTGCGGATGCTGTTTATTGCCCCCCCCCCCATACAGTAGGAAGCTTCCCCCATCAAAAGATCCACGAGGTGATCAAAGCCCCCACCCCATGAGATCCGATCGACCACATACATTCCGTGAATCGGCGGAATGTCCAGCTGCGCAACAATCGTCACCTGTTGTGACCGGGGTGGGGACTTCTACTGTAAATATGTGTGGGAACGGGCCTGAAGCGGGGATTCCGAGGATGTCCTTCCATACTTCAAAGCATTTGCAAGAATGTGCCACATGCAATAAACTGTAATAAAGATCATAAACCTGTGTATAAGAGGCCAGGCCTCAGAGATGCGGTTAGAGCACCTCGAGAAGATACCCTGTTGTCTGATTTGATGTGTTCTGCTCCGTCGGAATAAAACTTCTGTTTCCTGCCTTCCAGTCTCCAGCGCCTGCCTCTTTGTTTGGTAATTCGTGTGGTATTAGAGGCGGTTAGCGCCGGGCAACTCTGAAAAAGGTCATCGGCCTGTACCTTTTTCCACACAGGGTCAAGGCTGATTTGCATATAGCCATTGTCCGACCCAGGGTGGTGTGGAGTGCAAAAAAACGATGGATTTAGGCCCAGATCTTTGTACTGGGGTGAATGTAAGACATTGTTCCGCATTCTGTCCATCAACTGTTTTTTTTGCTACTTGCACCCATACTACATAATGTCTTGGAAAGACATTGCAGACTTAACTACTAATTAAGCAGAAACGAAGGCTTACACTATAGATGAAGCTGAGTCCATATATGCAACTCAGACAATTGGAATACTACTTACTTAAAAAGGAGATTAATCAACGTCTCCACGCGACAACCCTAATTGAATACCATAAAGTTAAGAGAATTCCTAGAGGACTTCGCATTGCTCTCAAACCTATGCTATTCAAATTCAACAAGGCATTCATGTTGAGATGGTATGCCATCCTCAATAAATGCTCTCTTGATTTGATACTCTTAATTATAGAAGAAATCTCATCTATACTTATAGAATTGACCTCAGATATTAACAAGCTGAAGGATGAAATTTCCCCAAAAATGGACAATGAGGATTTGAACAAAGTATTAGCAGATATTTAACTGTAATTTAGATAAATATGCTAAAGAGGTCCACAAAAGGAAGATCCGTACATTTCAAAGGGACACCATCGACTACAAGTTAGGTGAGGTTTATATTGGGCAAAGAGTTATGCCCAAAAACGTTTCTTTAAAAAACCATACCCCAACCTTCTTTTTTAGCGGAGGGTCCAGCGTCAAAAGCACCACCCGACAAGACTGCAACAGCCCCTGAAGCCGTATTAGAAGGGGAAAAGCAAAAAAAGGCAGAGGGCAGACCACCAAGGAATGTGAAAAAACAGAATCCGTAGTGATGAATATATCAAGAAGATTTTTAAGTGCAGATAAAATATAAGTTTTGAATAAAGGCACGTCTTTTGTGCCCTTCGTATTCATCCAATGTCCTAGAAACTGAGATTTCTTTATTCAGATTCATGCGTAAATTACGCTTGAAATAGTTTTTTTCAACTTTATCAACTAATGAAGAGACGAGTAAGGAATCTAGAAAGTTTCACCCCAAAAATAGATTCATGTCACCAATCACCCACAAATCACTTGATATTTTTGAGCACTTTGTCAAAAAGGATCTACAAAACATTGGTTATAATAAGACAGCACGTTCAAACATGAAACCTAAGGAACTACAGATCTTAAACTCACTACAACAGGACGAGTCGATTGTTTTCAACCGGCGGATAAAGGAGGGGCATTAGTAGTCCTTGACAGAGATTTTTATGAACAAAATGTGGATCAGCATGTTTCTGATTCTTACATTCTATTGGACCAAGATCCTATGAAAGAGTTAATTACTCTATTAACCAATATTGTCACAAAAGCAGTTGAGGATGGAATAATTGATCAAAAAACTGGAAAATTCCTCATAAACGAGACACCCAAAATTCCCAAGATGTACATGCTTCCAAAGATGCATAAGGATAGTTCACGACCACCGTTCAGACCCATTGTGGCTGGGTGTAAATCTATTTATGAGGCAGTTGGATACTATCTTGATCACTTTCTACAACCTCTGGTCCAGTCATGGACCACTTATGTAAAAGACATAATGGATTGCTTACTGAAATTGGAGAGTATTCGGACAGTGTTCCTCAAAGAGGTTCTATTGTGCACAATTGATGTAGCAGCGTTGTATATATCCATAGCTCTCAATGAGGGAATTGAGGCTGTCGAGTGGAGACTACTTGATTCGACTTTGAGTACAGACCAATCAATCTTTTTACTTGAACTTTTACATTTTGCTTTATATCACAGTTATTTCAGTTGGAAGGAGAATTTTTATTTACAGCGCACAGGACCTTAAATGGGCTTTCCCGGAGCCCCTTCCTATGCAACTACCTTCATGGCCTTTTTTTAACTCAGACACATTTTGACAAATCAACGTTGGCAATCAAGAACAGCAGCCTTTTTGAGATATATAGATGACATTCTTGTCATCTGGAGAGGTTCCCAAACTGAACTGGAAGATTGTATTGCACAATTGAACTTACAGAACCCCAGAATTCAATTCACCTATAACATACAGAGAGAAAGAAGTCATTTTTTGGACATAGAGATTATCAAATCATCGATGGGGTTAATCACATTGGTTTACAGGAAACCCACTGATGTAAACAACGCCTTACATTTCACTAGTGCCCATCCCATGGCACTAAAAGAACATCTTCCTTTATCACAATTCATGAGAATCAAAAGAATTAGTTCAGATAACACCACTTGTGAAAATTAGATTCAAGAACAATGTATGAGATTTAGGGAAAGAGGATATCCCTCTGAGATATTGGAGAAAGCAGCAAAACGAATCACATCTAAGCAAAGGGAAGAACTGTTACATCCCAGTAAGAGAGTGGAGCAGAAACATGAAGTGTTTACTAAACACTCATCTCAAGCAACACAGATCAAAAAGACCATAAGAGATAGGTGGGAAGTCATTGATCAAGAACCTGACTTTGTAAACCTTTTCAAGGGTCCACCCCTATTGGCTCAAACAAGACCGAGAAACTTATGAGAATTGTTGAAACCAAGAGAGAAACATATAGGCAGTCACAAGGGCATGCGTAAATGTTACAACTGGGGCAATGTAGTAATGTAATCTTGGGGGACTTGTTCATGCATCCACGTACAGGCAAACAGTTAAAATTGCGGCATACATCGGATTGCATTACAGAACAAGTGATATATGCCATTAAATAACCATGTGGCTTAGTTTATGTTGGGAGAACTAGTCGCAAGATAAAAACTGGAATAGTGGAACATCAGAGTAGAATTCGTAATCGGAACACCACATCACCACTAGCTGCACATTGGTTGCAGGCATCACATACCATACCACAATTGGGCTTCACAGTATTTGAGCACATCATTCAAAGGTCAGGGACTGATATTAACACTGTGTTAGCACGCAGAGAAACACACTAGATCAAAACTCTGGGCACTGTGACTCCGGGAGGATTAAATGACCATTATGAAATGATTTGCTTCCTGTGAAATGCATTGTTGAGATTTACTACTATGTACAGAATTTGCACTCTTTCTAATCTCAATTTTATCTCTTCTTTATTTTAATTTCAATCTCATTTGTATTTAGCACTTTTCTTTTCTTGATTATTCTTTCGCGGTATATGAGGTCCTATTAGGAGCACATGAACCTAGAGCGAATACACACCGCTTCATACGATGTCATTTAGTACAGTCCCACAGAGAGGTTGGTGCTCAACAAGCATACGACTTGGTGAACAATATAGTTATAGTTCAACGATAAAAAAGTGCTCGTACGTTTCTCGCAATAGCCTCAGGACTTATCGACAAAAATGTCTAGTTTCTACTGTACTGGGATGCATAATGATATCTGTCTAATTTTATTTCTTTGGGAGCATTTTTTGCACCTTTTTCAGTACATTGAGAATAGTCTCGAACCCTGCATATCAGAGTGGAACACACATAGTAACGGTACACCATGCCTTTAAATTCAAAGCATGTAGGGATAGCTTGTGATCTAATGCAGAAGTCAGAGACACACGTTGGTTAACCACGCTGGTAGTCCGAGGAATGCTGGAATTCTAGTGAGCAGAAATACGCTTGGGCACACTGTACGTCTATTTAAGTATACTGGGAGGACTTGACTTCAAGTTCTTTTGTAATTTTGTCTTTTACAGACACAAAAGCGACATCTTTTGGGAACATATTGCAGTTACATTCGACCGTTGGTTAGGTCGCAAGCCTTCAAAAAATTATTTTGGTAAGATTTATGAATTTCAAATAAACAGAGAGGGAACTTCCTGTGTACCTAGTATAGCAAAACTAAGCTCTAATACATTTTCATTTCTTATAGCTCACACATTAAGTGAGGTTCTGACCCACATGTTATGATGAATGACATTCAGCAATTGGCCTAATTGGGCACATTGCTTCGATCGGCAAACTTCTGCACTTCAAATCTGACTGCATTGGTAAGATGGCTAAAAGCCATGATGGCTGTTCGTTACGATTCAGTTATCAATTTAGACAGGAAAGCGCTTTGGATATTTCTATAAGTGAGCGCAATGGTAAAAAACTTGGTAGAACACAGGTAGCAAACTTTTGGTCTTCAGACCACTTTTGTTGGGCCTTACATACAATTATGCACATTTCTGATTTTTTTTCTTTTCCTTTCGATTGTTATTCTTCAGAGTGTAAATTCTATATTGGCATTGACATTAATGTAAATACAATACATGTATAATTTGATGAGCATATCTGTATTATGTACCAATATGTTATTAATTGTGTTGTAGGTTCCTGTGGACATAACATTTGGACATTACCTGTTCTTCACAAGTACATATTATATACCCTGAAGAAGGGTTCGTTCTTGGAACCCGAAATGCATTGGAATCTGTATTTGAGTTTTTTTGACATTGTATATCAGTGAATCATTGATGCTGGATATTATTGTATGATTTATGAATAAGTTTTATACTGTAAACACACAGTGAAATTTCTACATACTGAATCATGTTTTATATGAAGTTGCTACTAACATGATATGAACAAAGGTGTGATTAAATGTATGTGCCTTTGAGCTTTTGTGTCAAGAGCATTACTTTCATGTATAAATAATTGAGACGATTAGTGTTGTCTATTCATGCTGTGCCACAGTTTCAGGTTGTGGCTATCCACAGCCCTCTTTTGAATTGTTCTAGTACATAGAGATTGATAGGGGTCGGATCTCTCTCAGCAAAGGTAGCACGCACACAAGTCTAAGATTATTTTGAATTTTCATTACATTTGGTTTACCTTCATTCAATTGAGGTGTGCAGTCACACTCTCTTTACTTGTATCAGGCCAGTTCTTAGCCATGTTATTCAATGGGAGGTGGATAACATGGCTAAGAGCATTTCGTCGCTAACGTGTGAATATCGCAGTATCCTCAGCGATATTCACGCATTTCCCCGCTATCGCTGGAAAATGTATCGCTTTGGAGATAAACGTTGCTAATAGCACGTTATCTCCGCGATAAATTCCGGCGATGCTCAGCAATAAAAAAATCATCGCTAAGACGATTTAGCGATAAATATCGCTACTTGTTGGTAATATGCCCCATATTCCCACAGGGACGCTGGCTCTGTTAACATTATCACCATCAGCACGGCACCCGAGTCCCAACTAGAGTGGGAAATGGAGATCACCCACTTGAAAGTGAGGAACGCCATTAACAAGCTACACTTCAACAAAGCCCCAGGTTTAGACAAACTGCCTGGGGGTCTTTTCCACAAAGAACCCACAATATGGGTTCCGTACTTGTGTGCTTTAGTTAGCGTGGGGCTGAGATTGTCCCCAAATTAAAAAAGAGGTTGCCCCCTCACTCCCTCCAACTACAGGCCGATTAGTTTAGTCGACATTTCTCAAAAACTATTTGGCCGGGGGCTCCTGGAACGCCTCCAGGGTTAGCTTGAAGAAGAGCAAGTATTAAGTCCTTACCAGGCCGGCTTCAGATCAAAAATTTCAACCATTGACCAGATATTTAGATTGCAACTACTCTTCTGGAAACTGTGAGTATAGAGGGTGGCAGCCTCTATCTAATATTTGTTGATCTGAAGTCGGCCTTCGACCTTGTACCCAGAGAAAAACTATGGAGGGTGTTGAGTGACCTAGGGGTTCCCCCTTACCTCCTAAATGCCCTTAGGAGACTACACCTTGACAATTGTGCACAAGTGTCCCTGTCCAAAAGGGGGTATGCCAGGGATGTGTTTTAGCCCCTACTTTATTCTGTCTTTTTATCAATGATTTAATCAACCATCTTAAATTAATTAAGGATAACCATGCTCCAAAGTTAGCTTCAGGGAAAGTTCCAGCGCTGATGTTCACAGACGATACTCTTTTACTCTCAAAATTGCCTATGGGCATTCAGCGCATTTTAGATGCGTTTGAAATATTTTGCAAGATAAGAGAGCTGGAGATCAACCTAGCCAAAACGAAATACATGGTCTTCAACCCTCTCCACTCAACCCGGCCAAATCCCTCCCTACATGGTATTCCCCTAGAAAGAGTTAGGATATTTGATTACCTGTGAGTTACCTTGGCAGAGAATTTCGAATGGGGTCCACCATCCCGCCATCCAGCAAAGGTTTTCTGGTGTTTCCGTATCGACCATTGGCAGCTGCCAGGAAAGGAGAGGAGACGAGATGTGGAAGAAGTGGAAGACGCGCCTCGCTGCTCCCGACTGCTCCCGCCGGTGGCGGCATCATCTCCTGTGCCAATGCGCCTGCTACCTGCTGCCTGCTGCTGTCTGCCGAGTGCCGGCCAGCTATTAGCGGTCAGCGGGGGTCATGGCTGGCGTGCGGGTGGCCTGTGTATGCGGTGAGAGCCACGGAGTGTGTGGTGAAAGCAGCGCGGGGGGCACCTGAGGAGCGGCCCCACTCTAGCGGCACTTCCCTCTGCATCTCCCTCTGCACACACCGGGGGCTAACTTTTGCCTCTTTGCGTCTGCAGGAAGAGGGGTGCAGTCCGGGAGCGCGATGAAAGCGGTAAAGAGTGGCCATGATAGAATGAAACAGTCTGTATTTTCGACCAGACCTTATCACAGCCAAGCAGAGCAAAGCATATGTAGGTACGGGAGCAGGAGCAGGAGTGGAGGACGTGAAGAAACGCTAATGACTAGCAAACTCTGCCTGGCTGGCTGGCAGACAACTTAATCTCCTCTGCATATCCCGCATTTCTATACCCTGGCACCCCTGCAGACAGAGAAAGTACAATATTGCGGCAGATTGTCAGTGGCTGTGGCCACAACTGCTGCTACTCTCTCATCTGGAGTTCTTTGTTGACTTTCTCTTACTTAGGTCCCGGTATCAGGTGCGGCAAACCACTGAGAGATGCCGGTAGATCTGAAGTGAGCTGGTCACCAATTTCAGTTCCTGGCAATAATTTGACAGCCCAGGTGAATGCAGCAAAGGGGAGCCATCTTAACGTGTCTGGAAAGTGGGCGTTGTGTTTACCTAAGTCCGGAGACCTGCCTAGAGTGCTCCAAATAGTCTGGTGATAGAGGGTTGAGGTGGTGATTTCGTGTTCTGAAAAGGATTCTGATAATTGGCTAAGGCGACAGATAGCCAGACTCTCAGCAGGTGGGCACGAAGACGCAAAGGCTTGAAAGCAGGAGAAAGCTGTTGGAGGCTGGGTATTCCAGCACTGTAGAGGGCAGCTAAGGGGAGATAATTCTGAGCGATCCAATTTCGCCCCACCCCGCCCCAATGGCAAGGCAGTATGGTCTACAAAAGACTACGGTCCCACACTATACATAGGAAAAAAGTGGGTACGAGCACGAGTTAAGTACAAGAATACCTGTACAATGTCTCAAGCTGGAGCTTAGTTTCCGACAGAGAAATCCTTAATAACAAATTTCTTCTAGCCTATAACGACAACGATATTGACAACTATACTAACCACAGATAACATAAATAAGTCTTCTCAAGAGGACCAGACAGAGTGATTCGCTATTCCAGTTAAAGGAAAAGCCAATGTCATAACTGAGGACTTAGTTTGTAAAGCCCTTCCATTCAAAGATGTAGCTCTTTAAAACGCTCAATCGGTGGACTCCTCAAAAATGCACGACCTTAGAACGACACATGAGCCAAAAGAACCTGAGAATCTCTAGTTTATGAAAGTCCCCCAAGAATATTCACTAAAACTGAAACAAAGGAGGGCCCTGGACAAGTCGCATCAACTGATTTCACTCTACCGGATCTTAATTTTATCTCACCCATTCATTTTGTCTCTAAAAATGTTCAAAAACAATCAGTCCACATATTAGCTAGCACTCTGAGCAATCTGCTAGAGCCAGATCCAAATTGTTCTCAATCCTACGAGTTCCTGTCGTTTATTATGCCACAAATAACACCCAGTCAAGATCTTGTGTCTAACACCATTCTGTCTCCACAGAGAATTATGGACTCAATATTAACACTTTTGGAAAAGAATTTGGAAAATACGGATCAGATCTTGGAAACTCAAACCGGAATCCTTCAATATCTCGTAGACAAAAAAAAGAAAAAACAATTGGTTGAATCAAATCCACCAGTTCAAACAACACACATGCAATTGCTTATCCCACAGTATGATGTAGACAGAAAAGAGAAATGTCTTGTAAATGCCTCTGTCCCCTGTATCTCGCCAATGCAAGAAAATTGGGAAAAGCAGAAGGGTAATCAGATGGAAAAATACCAAATACCAAAAAATCAAAAAACAAATCCCCTAAATGCTGATGAAATGTATTCTCTTTGAAAATTATTCAAAGAACCCGTTTTAGGAAGAGACAAGGGGAATGCTATCCAAAACTCCATATCCTTCTTTCCACTTTTCTTAGTAAAAAAAAAACTGGTCTCTCCCCTTCTCGACCAACTGAAAGGAGAGGCTCAGGGGAAGTATCATCTCGGAACCAATCAATTCCACTGGAATTTGTAAGAACGACCCATAAAAAGGAGAAACATAAGTCCGCAAAAACAAATAAGTAAAAGCAGAGAAAGAAAAGAGCAAAATGGAGAATATTGAAAAGAGCTTCGTGAAAAATAAAATTTCTCCAAGTAAGCCAAGCAAAATAAGATGGGGAATAAAACATCCACACCAAGAGTAACGGAGCATTCAATATTCGTCAGCAGTCCCCTCCAAAAATCCCTCAAATGGAAATAAAGGGCAGCAAAGTCTTAAATCCGCTAGCCTCTAATTTCTCTTTAAATTGTTCAAAATTAAAAGAACATATAACAGAGGATAAATGTACCACTCAAGATACTAAGGATGTCTCCGAAAGCTCACTTTCAAACTTGCTAGATTTTACAGATATATTTCCTAGTGGTAAATGTCCATTAAATCGACGAAGAATAGTTGAAGTGTTACATAATCGGGCTGCTTCAATAGTTAACCACAGGTGAAATAAAATCAGTCTCTTTTCCAGATAAAACGACCTGCTCTGGGGCTTGTGTAGAGTTTTAGTCTAATGTAGTCCCAGCTATTATAATGAAATAACAAGGCATTCTTCATAACAATGATTTTGATATCGCCATGGTTAAAAAGGCCAGCTCCATTTGTAAACAGATAAGGGAAACCAAAGGAATAAAAGGCACCTCTATTATTCATTATAAACAGCAGAGAACGGAAGATAAAGAAAGGACACATGCGCAAGACATCCCTCTGCTGATATCTATAAAAGATGGTGTTCATCAATTCTGGGACAGATCGGACTCATGGCAAAAGCCGTATTTGGATGAAAATCCTTGGGCTTGGATAGCGGGTTCTCTAAACAAGAATAAATTGGGAAAAGATTTGAAATTGCCTTTTTAGCAATAAGCATGTCATAGTGTCCTGGAGCATTGTGGGGATGACAACTGAACATCCACCTTCAATCGTGTTACTACAAGAAACATGGTCCATGATAACCTTTGTGTTCACTAAAGCAGCAGTGGTCTCCAGAAGAGGTCACGCAAAAGGAGGCCTGGCAATTCTATTGAGAGAAGAGATAAACTGGGACCCGAAGGAAATTGAGCTATCACTGCCTAATGTTCAATGCATCAGCATTAAGTGCCAGAAAGAAAGAATGGAGACTTTATACTTTTTATTATATATTTTCCACCAGGAACCTCAAAAGAGCAAATCCTGAGTAAAGCATTAAGGAAATTTAATCAATTCCTAGAGGTAAGGGGATACCCTATGATGATAATGGCCGGGGACTTCAAAGGAAAGATCTCAAATTCACTAATTTATAATAGGGGAAAATCTTCACAGGAAGAAGCCTGCCAGATTTCAACCCCTGTCCTCCCCAATGAATTAAAAGCAGACAAAAGGGGTAAAATGCTTTTGTCTTCTATCAAAGCAATTAATGGTGTAATATTAAATGGGAGGAAAGATGGTGATATTCCGGCGGCATTTACCAGACTGGGTCCAACTAAGTCTTCAATCATAGACTATTTTATCTGCAGTTTAGATTTATTTCCGAAGGTCCAATCGCTTTCCACTAGATATTCTTATGAAAGTGATCATGCATTACTTACTACGGAAGTTGAAGTCTATTCCCAGCACGCCTCCCCGTGGTCACTCGGTTTATACGAAGGCCAGGCAGCTGTAGACCATAAAACAGGAATGATCTATTGGAAGTCTAAATCAATTAGCAAGTTAAATCATATGATTTCTCATGATATGCTAACATTAGTGAGTAATACTGGCAATCCAATAAATTTGAGGCAACATTACAGTCAGTAGTCGCATCTCTTCAAGGAAGTACCTCGAGATGAGAATGTGTTAAAACATGTCATATGGGAAATTCTTTTGAGAATAATTCTCACTCTTTCTGTGTGCTAAGACAAGGGTAAATAAGGAAACAGAAAAAACTCCACCTATGGACAAAGGAGAAAGAAAGGCAAGCACTAAGAGATCGTGTCTGGGTTGACATTCAACTAGCAGAAAAACACAACAATAATAAATTATTCTGGAAAAAAACTCTTTGTAAATGGGGATATGTAAATCTGCTCAAGCGACTCCTGTATCATCATTTGACTGGGAAAAGTATATTCTAAGGCTCTATAAATCTAACCATCATGGCCCTTCTTCACCTGGACTGGATAAGGCACTGAAGAAACTACCCGAACAGAAACCAATGGAAATATCAGCCGTCCAGATCTCTTTTCTGATTTCCTCTGCCAGGTCTACAGCAGCGATGGGCCCAGACAAGATTCCTATCAAAGTCTTACAATAAACGCTGACGTCTGGGAAAAATTCTTAGCCCCTCTCTTCCAATATTGCTTGAAAAGTGGAGAACTTCCAGATTCTAGGCGAGGGAGTGTGGTGGTTCCCCTTTAAAAAAGAGGCGTAAGAACAAATCCTGCAAACTATAGACAACAAGCTCTCCTCGAAGCCTCCGGCAAGATCTTTGCTGCTTGTGTTTTGGAAAACTTAAAAGACTGGGCTTTTTCTAGAAAAGGTATTCCCATGTATCAGGCTGGGTTTCACCCAAAGCATTCTACTTTGGACAACATTGCTGTGCTCCAAACAGTGCTTGAAAAGGTTGTGAAGTTAAATGACCACATTTTATATTGTGTTTTTATTGGTTTTTTGACGGCGTTCGATAGTGTAGATAGATTAACACTATGGAGAAAATTGGCTGAAATGGGGATCCGCAAAGATCTTTTAACAATAATAATCTCCCTTTATACATCAACATGGTGCAGAGTTCAAATGGGGGAGAAAAAGGCGTAACCAAACCCATCCCTTTGTGGAATGGACTAAAACAGGGATGCCTCTTATCTCGCCTATTATTTTCCATCTATATTAGCGATCTCCCAGGGCATCTCTCTCAAAGTAAGAATTTCCCTCCAAAAGTAGCTCAAGTCGATATACCTTGTTTAATGCATGCAGATGATATCATTATATTTGACCAGACCCCAATAGGTTTACAAAGATCTTTGAATGAATTAAATCTGTATGCAATCGAACGTTTCCTGACGCCAAATATTAATAAAACGAAAGCAATCCCTTTCAGTGGCAGAAGGAAGCCCTTACATTATATCTGGTCTTTAGGAGATGAACCAATGGAGACTGTAAGAGAGTATGTGTATTTAGATCGTATTTTTACTTATAATCTGTTAGATACAGCCCACCTCTGCCACCTGTACCGGAAGGCAGATTCCCACGTTGGGGCTTTACAGAGATTGTACCACTCCACTGGAAATAGACACTTTACACCAATGCTGGAAGTCTACGGTATGAAAATCCCTCTGATTTTATCGTATGCCATGGAATATTCACAAATTAAAACATGGCTATCTATAAAAGTAAAGGAAGGGACCATACTCCGAAAATTGATAAAAGTGGCTCAGTCAGTGCCAGTGAAAGCCCTACGTCTTGAGCTATCGGTAACAGGCATCTCAACCAGAGTAATTTCAAATATTATTAGGTAGGCATACAATTTATTACATGCAGCTCCAGACACCTTAATACATTTGTCAAAATTGGAGACTTTCAGAGAGGAAGTAACTGGGTATACTTTTAATAGGAATATGGTGAAAGCCTTTGAGGTCTCTCAATGCACGGTCACACTTTTACAGCAGTTGTCCCCAGCACACCTAAAATTGTTTTTAAAACATTTGGCCCCTAGAGTCAGCTTTGAATCTGATAAAGAACATCGCAGTCAATTGAAGCACTATAAACGGTTTGCAGAACAAATAGAACGTAAAACCTATGCTCCCTATTTGCGATTTCAATTAAAGCATGGAGTAAGGCGTTGTATTCTACTCTTACGCTAGGGTATACTTCCATTAGCCACTTTTTTAGCTAATTGGGATGGTACTAATATCCCCAAAGGTTTTTGCGAATTATGCAAAGGTGGCCAACAAGATTTTCTACACGTTTTATTAATATATCCTAATGTGAGCATAGTTGCGGCTCATCAACGTTATATAACCCCAATTCAATTAAAGTATAACGCAGTCTCTGCCCAAGAACTAATCAAATTGTGTAATTCTCTAGTTAATTAATTTGTCTGTCATAATCTGTTTAAGTTTTTAAAAAGCTTTTTGCAGCTGTTTTAAGGTATAATCACAAAACGGGAGATTTCACCATATCGAATGCTGTATGAGTAGGTGGTAGAATATTGCTACTGTACCAACTTGTAGTGAGCCTAAAAAGCAAAAGTCTTTTATCTAATCATTTTTATGAGTATCTAAAATTATTCTAATTCTGTATTTGTTGATCTCAGTTGAGGTCTGGATCAAATAAAATGTTTACTGTTAAAAAAACCTGAATGGGGTCCACAGTTGGATAAAGCAAGGCTTAGATTACCCAGTGATTAATTTGTAAAATATGGAGTGCAGGTGCTCACAGTTTTTATAGAGGCCACACCTACTTCCCCAGATCCACCCACCTCTTCCAGTGGCTCCACCCACTTCCTTTCTTGGCTTCACCCACATGTCAACAAATCAGAGCCACCTCCTCACTTCTTGAGTTCCACAAGAAGCTGGAGGCCTGAATATTCACAAACGCACCTCAGGCACCTCACAACTGCGAAGCCCCTCGGAACCCTCCTGGGTGATTAGTGCGCTATACAAATCAATATAACATAACATGTAGGAAGCCTATGACAACAACTTAAAAGTGAACTCAAATTAGAGAATGTGTGTAAATTTCAAAATGCAGCGTTAGAAAAGGTCATTTGAGTACTTGAGGCAGCTTTGCCAGTGAATGAAAATGTGCTTGTACAGTGCTGTTTAAAATCAAGGAAATGATGAAAAAAGGAATACATTAAAGATGGCAGCAACAAATGCAGGCATGAAGAGGAGCCCTGGACTGAGGAAATAAGTAATGGATGAAAGAAGGAAGAAATAAGGTGAAAGGGAGAAATTAAGCGACAGAGGGAGAAACACATGTTTGTAAAGCACATATTCACTAGAGGGGGCCTTGACACCAAATTAAAATGTTGTTATCCAGACCGATTGCACTAATTTTATCTGAAGATGATAGATTGAGTGGCCACACCAAGATTTCAATTCATGAAACTGAGATAGAACACAGATTCCTCGAGTGGATATAAACATATGTGCAAGAAGGAAACAATTAAAATGGAGAGTGAGGGAGGAGAACAGGTCCAAAGTCAAAGATAGATACGGTATACTAAGAATGTGAAGATAAATGTGGAAAGCAGAGATTGGGATAACAAGTTTGGAGTGGAACGTCATGAGAAGGAAAAGTGAAAAGAGGAGAAAGGCAAGGGAAGAAGAGTGGACTGCGGGGAGCGTATAAGAATAGAGTGGAAGGAAAAGATGGAAAGGTGAACAAGCATTTAATGAGGGGAGGTGGCGATTAAGAAAAAATTTGGATGTAGGGCAGAAAGTAAAGGAAGATTGGAGAGAAGGGAAGGAGTGAGGTGTGAAAGGGAGGATGAAAAGCAGATACTGAGGTAGAGCAAGAAAATAGTACACCTCTGCTTTATTAAATATACAGTAGTTAATTATGTAAAGCTGAGTGGTTATAGGAGTGTATCATTCTTGGCCCGTCTCATCAATGCATCGGAGTGTTGTCCAAGACACACAAAAGTGATTCTTTGACTGTGTTAAGTTTTATGCCATCAAAAGATGTTTTGTGCCATCACAATAGGTATTCCTGATAAAACATTATAAAATGTCAATTATCCCATTGGGATTACGCTTTGGAGGAGAACTACACTCTCATGCTTCAAACAAATAGTTCAATTACATGATCAGGCTACAAGTCGCAAAATCCCACTGCCAGCTATTTTCAAATTAAGTCAGACATTCAACACCATTCAGAGAGACTTCCACACACACTTTTGAACTAATAAAGCACATAATTCAACTGAGACTGTCGCCTGTGCTATATTAGTATTGTAATTTATGATCAGCGAGTAACAAAAGGACGTCTGTGAAAAAAAAACAGAAACCCACTGAGCTATCCACATGAATACAATTGTGTCATCTGCACAGTACATGTTCTACATTACCCCTCTGCACTACAGTTAGACAAAACTTTGATCTCTCTCCAACAGGGACATAAGGCTGTAAGTATGCAGCTTGGGTTCACATGACATGGATCTTTGAAGGTGAAGAGACAATGTAGGGCGATGGATCTCAGCAGGTTTGTGGGGTGGTGGGGAGGTACATAGTGCCTAACACAGCCTAGCCCCTCTGCTAGCATGTTTTGCATCAATGCTATTTTTCTCCATGTCGAAACTGATAAATTCCCTGTGTATCCTCTCTCTGGTTGGGGGGATTGGGAAAGCCTCCTGTTTTGAGGGGCCAAGACTGAGACGGGCTTCATGGTCTCATGTGCAAACTCTTAAAGTATGGGTGGTCAGGGTCCAGTGCAAGCTTTAATCAAAGCAATGGTGGGGAGGGATGGCTGTGAGAGCAGGGGCTGGAGCCAAGGTGCACTGTAACAGGAATGAACGTGTGCTATGGCAGGGAGGGGTGTTGTGATACAGAGGTGAAGGGGACTGTAAGCAGAGGGGCACTGAGATACCGCTGAGGAAGGCACTGTGGAGAGAGGAGCACTGTGATAGCAGGAGAAGGCCACTGTGGAGAGAGGGGCACAGTATGAGGTATTAGTGGGGGAGCAGTCACAGTGGCAGGGATGGGAGGTAATCATCAAGGGGCTTGTGGCTTTAATGGTGCCCATTGCAGAAGGGAGAGGATGGGTGTGATAGGGACGAACCAGTACTGGGACAGTTAGGAGCGAGTATGAGAATACAAACACTTTCCCCACCCCACAAACCTGTGCGTTCTGTGTCATTAAAGCTGCGGAAATCGCATGCGCCCTGACAGCGTATTGAAATCCATTGCCTGCGCACGCCTCATTACACTGCCCCTCTCGACAGAATGCTTTATTAATCACTCAGTAACATGCAGTGTACTGTTCGCAAACTTTCTGCCAATCATGATTTATTTAAAATAAAGCTTTCTCTGCCAGAAAAATCGAATTCTTATTGTAATGCCATCAATATTGAATAATCTAGGTACTAATACACTGACTGGCAGGAAAAAAAGTTTTCAATTTCGGACCGCCCTTAGCTCCTTCCCGTATTTTGTTATGCTGCTGCAAGGCCTTGTTTGTGCTACTGAGGCAGGCAGTTTTCTGCAGGTGCGGCAGTGTAGGAATTCATTGATGGTGTCCCGCTGCCAAGGAATCCAATTCTGTCACTCTGTCACCTGTTTGATAACAGTTGTGTGTAAAATAACGTAAACAAAACTCATCTAACCTCGCAGCTTCAGCTACACTGAAAAGTGCAGACGGCTGGCTGGCAGCGATGAAATGTGCTTTCAGTTGATCGTGTGTGCAGTTTATACTGTGCATGACACAACACACCTGCCCGTCCCCCACCCTTGAGACCAGGCACTGGTGTGCACTAAAGCTAGCACACTGGCAGCATGAACCAAATCTGAATGTGTAGGTGCACCAGCCTCGCTCCGGGGCAGGGGAATTTTAATAGCCTGTGCACAGTGTTGGCTGTGCTTTGGATTAAAATTCAATAGACCTGGCCCTGACAAATAGGTGCCGGAGCTCAGCACCTGAAAGCACCGGCACAAATTAAGCACTGAGATTACCACAGACAGTGGGTGGCTTAATGAAGTTGTGTAAATTCTCAGTCTTCAAACCAGGCGCCCCGGTGGTGGAAATCTTTAAAGCCCAAGCGAGGGGTACTACACTTTATGAGGTGGAGCTGTGGGGCATTGTCCCACTGCCAATCTGAAGGTGGAGAATAACTGCATGCGCCAGCTATTAGGCTCACCACGCAGCACCCCCCCCCCTAATTCCTCTTCGCATGGACCTCGGATTGTGGCTGCTTGAAGAAGAAATTGCCTTGAGACCCCAACATTTTGGTGGAGGATGTAGGTAACTCCAGAGCTGTTGGTCTTTAGGGCTGAACTGGCTGAGTTTTTATCTATTTGCACCATAAAGAAAATCCCATGGCTCTGCCGCATAAGGGATCTCACCCTCGAGCTGGGCAAGCTGGAGCTCTGGAGTACGCCCGAGACATTGTGTGCTAAGCTTTCCAGGCTGGACCTAGTTAATTCCTACAGAGCAGCCAAGCTAAAGTCCATCCGAGGAAGCTCCTTAAGTGGTCGTCTAACTGCAGAATACCTAGTGGTAAAGGATGTATACAGCAGGGAAACCTTCTTAGATTCTGTTCAACCCCCACTGGCTAGGAAACTATACATGCAACTAAGTCAGGGGACCCTCCCACTGGCAACATATACCAACAAATGGGCGAGAGACAACACAGGTGACTGTCCTGCATGTAATTACAAGGTGGATTCTGAATTACATATTTTGCTCCTCTGCCCTGCCTATCGGCTGCAGAGCAAGCGTTTGTTAATCCAACTATGCAAGAATTTAGGGTTTGTGGGCTCCATAGAGGCTTACAGAGTTTTAAAATATGAAACTCACCCACCAATTGTCTGTGCTGTATCGCGTTTCCTAAATTGTATGTGGCATACTTGTCAAGCCTACTTGAAGTAGATCCTAGGTGGTTGAAGACTTGTGCGAACCGGCGAAGGGCGAGCATGTCCATATTCAGGCCCTACACCTTGCATCGCTGTCCTATAGTCTTATTCTAGTACATTTTAACATAACATTTTATTACTTGTATATTTTTATATTGGTTGGTTGTTTTTAACAATTCTTTTTATATGGCTTGTTGTATTTTAATTGCCCTATGTTATAACATACATTTCCACATCCCTGCTGAACCTATGTAGTGTGCGCTTTATGTCTTTTCAATTGTGGGTTAACCATTATACATGAAGATTTCTGTTAATAGTCAGTGGTTTTTGCTCACAGATGTGTATACTGTTTGTTTTACTTGATGCACTTTAATGGCCCAAGATGCCGAAATAAAGTATGTATGGTATCACAGAACAGGGTCTTGTCTTTATATATAAACTTAAGATGGGTTGGAAAAAGCAGCACATAATGTGCGTTCAGAGCCTGGAGTTTCTGCTTGATCTCCTAGAAAGATTAGCATTGCTGCTGAACCTTAAGGTTATAATCATAAAAACAATGTTAGGGATAGATGCCCATGTTTAAGGGATGCTCACAGGATCACAATACTGTGTGTAAAGAATCTCAACAATCTTCAGTCTTGGAGGTGCCCAAGCTTCAGGCACCCCACCGGGGGTAAATGAGTGCATTTGATTAAGAAGCAAGGTGACACCATTTTCATGGGAATCCATGTTTTAAAGAAATCTGCAATGAATTGCGAGGGGTTGGACCTCTCCACACCTTCTGGGATTTACTCTGTTCATAGATTGTTTCTCCTGGAATGGTGCTCTGAATCTTCAGAGTGGTTCTAGAGCAGGTGTACTTTCTTTTATGGTTTCGATATCGCCCTTTGGAATGTTCAGATGGAGTTTACAGTCTCAGAGATTGATCCCCAAGCTTCTCCGGCTCTGTTGACAGCATTCGTGAGATCCTGGCATAGTAAAGAGCGGTCCACACTCACCTCCCCTAATTTCCCTTCAGGGAAGTCCTAAGGAAGGACTAGAATTATATATGGCCTGCATAACTAAAACAATGGATCCTTAAGACACTCTGAACTCTGTGTCTTGTGGATTCTCTTGTGTAATGGAGGAATTACGCAGGGTATATTTAACACTTATGTGGGCTGAGCAGATTGTTTGTCCTTAACTAGTGCTGCACCTTCCTGATGAGGAGAAGAGGAAAGCAAAACCTGGGGGAGACCACTTCACCAACTACAATCTCTACCACCCAAGTAAGGACTTTGCAGGGCAGTGGATATGTGTCTCTAGGTGGACAAGCAGGTGAAATTATGAAGAGGAAGGCAATTCTGTTTCATCACCCAAGGCTACCCAGGGCACCCCATACCCTGATTTTAGAGATCCAACAGTGAGCCCTGGGTGAACATGGGCCTGTTAAGTTACAAGACCTTTCAAGTTGCGAGTGTGCAGTGGTTAAGGAAAGGCCATCTGCATCATGCACAGGCTTTCTGTGAAGTCTAAGGTGCACCCTCTATTGGCAGATCACCTCCATGAACCTGGAGAGGTAGAAGGAAGGGGGGCAAGCACCACACACTTTCAGTGCCCTTGATTCCAGTGTTTCCAAGTGGAATATGGAGGAGGAGGATCTAAAGGGGCCCCACAAAATATGTCTAGTCTAACCTTCCGACAGCAAAGTATCCTATCGACTCAGTTCCCATCCGATGTATATTCTCAAGAGGTTGGGAGCACATAGAGTCACACTGCAGCTCAGAGCTGCACCTGTTGAGATGATCCCCTCATGGATATTCTGAAAGGTCAGGGATCACACAGTGCTGCCAGCCTTTGCAGCGTGGCTAGACCCTCTGCAGACAGATCCCATCACGGTGCCCACAGGTGTCATGGTCAAGGCTGGTGGTTCTAGGAACATGAGACGTAGTCTACAATTACGTCTTCATTTCCAGTGTCATAAGGTGTTATGTATGTACTCTCGCTCAATGGCATATATTAATGGGAATGGATTGTCAGAGAAAGAATCAAAATCATACACACCATGGATTTCCAGAAGTAATTTTACTAGGCCATTACTCTTTGCATCATAAAATAGGACAGACAATGTACTCAGTGTCCCAAGGGAACTGGAACCTAGAAAAAGGGGGAGTGACTGTTGGTGACATACATACAAAAGGTGTCAGTTTGTACAAGATGACCACAGGTAAGTATACTCAATAAATTAACAGCCCTTTGACTCAATAATAACGGCTGACAGAGTGGTTCATTTGTGGTACGTGTCGATGGCCTTTCAACTCCAATAGCAATTAAGGGGTCTCATAAGGACCAAACATTGTGGAACACTTGTAATGAGAACAATGGACTGTCAGTGTTAATGGTGCACACTAAAACATGTGTGTCTCAAGACAAGTGTAGGGAAAACAAGGGTTACTCACCGAGGGGCCCATCCGGATGTCCAATGTGAGAGAGAAGAAAGGACTGACAGTCCTATATTATGTGTGTGGCATCCCATTCGGTGATTGGTGCACAATGAATGTGTCAATTGTCCATCTGGTGGGGAGATGTTAATCCATGTAAAAAACACAACTGGCTGATAGAACCTGATTCAAAGATTCTGATCTATAGACCCATTATTCATCAAATGATTATCGATTAGTGAAGAGTGTCCTACATCCATAAGATGCAGCTGCAAAAGTCAGCTGGTCAGAGTAGAGAGAGGGCGATACAATGCGCCCTTCTCCTCCAAAGCGGTCAATGCCGAATGTTGGGACACTGAGCACAGTGTCTGTCTGAATTTTATGATGCAAGGAGTAAAGGCTTAGTAAATGTACTTCTGGAACATTGAGCATTTTAATTATCAAATATTGTACACAGAGTCCACAGGAACTGCTACAAAGTTGATACCCTGGATTCTTGAGAGTAGGGTCACCCTGGTTCTTGATACATATTAGATGTTATGTGGCAAGATACATGAACCATTTTCCACATTCAAATACAGGTGGCCTTGTCAGTATGATTCATTATCTTCTATCTGAAGACGGTGTGTACAATGGTCATAAGTGTCACACGTATAAAGTCTTTGTGCCATGGTTATAAGTACCACATGTGTAAAGTGCCTCCGTACATTGCATTGAGATTCGAGGTTATACCAGTGTTTTGGCGAACCCACTGGTATTCTGCACTTTTGTCATCTTATTCTTAGCCGTTATGCGTGCACATCCGTATTTGTTGTTCCCTACTTCCAGAAAAGACCATCGAGCAAATCTGCGCTGTATCACTACATGTCCCAGCATCCACAGCCCACCGAGTGTCATGCCCTTCATGAGAGGGGCCTACTAATAAACATGACACACCATGACCGTGCACTCATTATTCTCCTGTTAGGCATCTAAGTGGCTTCACCGGTAGATAGCGGTGATCTGTCTGCAGTGTGGGCGTCATCTTTCAACTTTCAGCAGCATTGGGTAATTACCCAATAACATCTCCAAACTGAGACACGACATTCAAAGGAACAGAGCCAGAGCAGGCAGCTCAAGCTGCATGAAGTACAGATCAGACATTGGCCCAATCATTTGGGGTAAGAGCGCACAGGCCTACTCTCTTCACGATCATGCCCACAAGGCAAAATATTTGGACTTCCTGTTGTACTTGAGAGACAGGTCTTTTGTGTGTGTTTAAATGTTTAAAACATAAAGAAACTTCAGGAAAAGAATGTTACAAAACTGTTGGGAACCCTGACATTAATCTCTATCACAAATTTAAGTAACTGTGATGCCAACTGTTTTACAGCATTACAATCAAGGCCTGCTCCAGGCCACCAGAGAGCAGAGGCTGGGAGGTACAATTGCATAATAAGAACTGTCTATTACAAATTATGACTAACAGAGTGCTGTTTTTTTATGCTAACATTCTATGCTATTTTTTTCTAGAAAGTCAACTATATCACCTCCTAAACCATCAATAGAGAGCTAAAGACTGAATGCAGGGGACTATCAAAGAGTAAGGGTTAGAGTACGTAATGGAGTGTTCAAGAAGGAAATAGTCACAACACTATTATGTTTTCATTACAGGTCTCCCTCCCTGTAGCTCCTTTCCCTTGCCTGGCCACTCTAACAGTCCGTACCATAATGGCATTCAAACTTGGTGGTGGAGGTGGACCATTGTAGCATTGAGCAATATCTGGTGACCCTCAGACTTGACACAGCCCACAGCCTGTGACCACGGCCGGTTTCTATGCTGGTTCGCAGGGAGCTGCACCAAGGTGGGACAGCCTGAGCCTGGACAGAAAGTGCTGGCTGCCACATCCTCTCTCAGTGCTGGGAAAGTGATCACTGCCCTTTGGACCGAAGATGCCACACAACATATGCTGTCCTCCTCAGTACATCAGGTACTGCCACTTGGTTTTGGCCCCGCCTCTACCAACAGTCACTGCTACCTTTGGCCTCCCTGGATCGTCATGTGACGGTGCAGTGCTGGCCATCAGCTGCACACCTTCACCCTTCCCAGGGGGACATGATTTGCAGGGATAGTGGCCCAACTCCCCAAGGGCAAGGTGGGCTGTCAGTTTATTAGATTATGGTGGACAGGGCCGGTCCTGACTCGGACCTCAGATTCAAGAATTTGCCATCTTCATCTGTTAGCCATGCCACCAACTCCTACATCTTTAAAAAAAAAGAAAGTTGGAAGTAAAGAGTCTATAGAAATGGAGGCTACTCTCTGTACACAATAAAAGTTATATGGCACACGGTTTATGAACAAGCAAAGTTTCAGGTACAAGCATTCCTCCATGGTTCGTCCACGGCTCTCTGGACACCCTAGGTTGTGCCAAAGTCAGAGTTAAGACTGACCACGATGGAGCATGGATCAGATTTAGGTTTGTCCAGTGGAAGGTTAACTGCCTGATATAGCCATTTTCCTAGAGAAAAGCCCCCATCGGCAAGGTTGTTGGCAGGTCGGGGTGAAAGCTGGATCCGAAGAGGGACTCGACTATGGTGGCAGAAAGTGCTCAACAAGATCTCAGTGGGAGTTTCATCTCTGGTGGGAGGTTGAAACTCTCAGCCTCAAAAGAGTTAAAACTCTGAGCAGGGGAAGTCTGAAGTCGTAGCCCAAGAGGGTGTTGGCATGGTGTACCAGGGCATTGGTCCTATTGAGGCCCTCTATGTTTAGAATTTTTTGGAAGTTAGGATCCTTTCAACTGGGCAAACTAGCAACTTGAGTTCGACCAGCAGTTTGACATTGGAGGGTTCGGCTTGGTGGTGGTCCAGTGGTACCCTCTCGTTCTTTGTGTGAAAAACTCAGAAAAAATGTCTAAGTCTCCAGTCTTGCAGTTCTGGGGGGTGAAGAGTACACTCTAACACCAGCTAAGGGTCCAGGAACTGTTGGGCACCACTTGGGGGTTGGGATTCAAACTCTCAGACGTGATCAGCAGGGTCCAGGACAAATGTAGTTTGAAATGGTCACATGCGCTCTTTAATTGTGGGTTTCCTGCAGCTTTTGTGTTTCTGGACTTAATAGAAGGCTAGTCAACTAGGACTTGTAGCCAACTCTTATATGCATTGTGCAAGCCTGTGGGTGGGAGAGACTCCTGGCCACTCCCTAACTCAGGGGTCTTCAACTGGTAGCTGATGAGCTGTTGGAGCACTCCAGCTACCTCTGAGTGGCTCCCCTGGATGAAGCCCAGCTTCTTAAACCAGAAAGCTTTTGCTTGGTTGAATTTTTATACTTATCACAAAACTGAAATTATTCAACACTACTAATATTAGTAGCTCTCAATGCGTTTCATTGAACATAAGTAACTCTTAGTACAGAAAAGGTTGGAGACCCCTAACCGACAGGGTATAATTCCCCTGGGATGCCCCTACCCACTCTGCAGCACTTCCTGTGTGTTTTACTATACACTATCCCACAATGCCCCTCTCTACTTAAAACCAATATAGTAGAACATTGTAAAGTGTTCTGAGCACACCCCAGCTGAGGTATGTCCTATGGAAATGAGGAACTACTTCTACAAACCAGTTTAGGATCAGGTTTTCCTTCACTGGGATGGGTGCCACTCAGGCTACGTGGACAATGGCAGTTGCAAGCCTAGGTGTGAGTTACATCTTCCTGTGACAGGGGATGCCCATTTAAAAATAGTGCATTTGGTTGTAATGTCCCCCAGGCCATCCTGTCAGGAGGCGGTCACACCTCCTCCCAGCCAAGGCTCTATTGTTCCCTTTACAGAGAGCCAGTCACACCTTCCAGCAGGATACCAGGTGACAGTTGGGTATTAACTCAGAAAAGGCTACCAGAGGCTTTGGGCAGGAAAATGCAATCATTTTAATGGGGCATTTTGAAAACAATTATTTAAAATCCGAAAATTGTGCATTTGGTTGTAATGTGCCCCAGGCCATCCTGTCAGGAGGCGGTCACGCCTCCTCCCAGCCAAGGCTCTATTGTTCCCTTTACAGAGAGCCAGTCAAACCTTCCAGCAGGTTGCCAGGTGACAGTTGGGTATTAACTCAGAAAAGGGTACCAGAGACTTTGGGCAGGAAAATGCAAACTTTCTAAATGGGGCATCTTGAAAACAATAATTTAAAATCCGAATTTGCGGATGGATGTACTGCCCTGAAGTTCCGG
Source organism: Lissotriton vulgaris (assembly GCF_964263255.1). Lineage (NCBI taxonomy): Eukaryota > Metazoa > Chordata > Amphibia > Caudata > Salamandridae > Lissotriton > Lissotriton vulgaris. The sequence goes on from NC_141691.1 coordinate 876,926,179, forward strand.
GAATGCGGATTGACTCTGCTCTGCGACCTTGATTTAAGAAGGAGTTTGCAGAACTGCGTTCACATTGATATAATCCCCCCCAGTAGCCGGATGAGCGAGTGGACATTTGGACCATTTAGCGGATGCCCTCACCCATCGGAGGGCCCGGCTTGTGTGCACTAGACGAGGAAGCCTTCCTCGTCCCCAGGATTAGTTTCCCTGTGTGGATTATACATTTTTTTTAAGTACCCTTGTCTTGATGAAGCCAAAAGAGACAACTGGCGGGAATGCGACCGTGACTGCGTCAACACCTTTGTGATATGGAGTCCCCATATTCTTGTATTTTGTGTTTGATGTCAGGCACCTTGATCAATATATATTTCTTTTGTTAAGGAGAATTTACAACTCAGGCGCTGCGAGGACTTCCTTTGCTGTGATACATCACTCAAGTTAGGAGTGGGTATTGTAAAAAATGTAATCACTTTATTATTTTTAGTTTTTTGTAAGGTACATTGTTGTACATATAGTGTATATATTGTATATGTAGGTTGTTGTATATATTGTATTGTTTTGATTACTAGGTTGTTTTGTGCCACCTTGTCCTGTGACTCGTATATATGTCCTTATTAAATTGTACAACTTGATGCAGATACAAATAATTATAAAAAAACAGGATAATTAAATATATCTTGTTGTGAAACTGATTGTTTAATTGATTCCTCAGTAACTTTCTTTTCTACTTCTTCATCTTTTTGATGTCCCTTGCCCAGGTATGGGAGGGTAACTTGGGCAGAACCCCTTTATAATTTTCTAGTACCAGAGACTTTGGGCAGGAAAATGCAAACTTTCAAAATGGAGCATTTTGAAAACAATAATTTAAAATCCGAATTGACTTTCAGATTGGATTTTTTTAATGATTCCCAGAACCATGGGTCTATTTCCAAACTGAAGTTATGCATTGTATGGTGTTATAATGTTAACTATTACTTTTCTATGGAAGAGCCAGCTTTACCTCAGTGAAAAATAACTTTGGAGATTCTTCACTGCCAGGACATGTAAAACTGAAGAACGCATGCCCTACATTTTATATACCATGAACACAGCCTTACGGGGCCTACCTTAGAGCGTACTTTAGGGGTGATTTATAAGTATTATTAGGTTTATGTCTGCAAACGTTTTATTTTGCCAGCTGAACTTGCAGTTTTAAAACTGCACACTCAGGCAGCAGGGGCAGGCCAGAAGACATGGTTTGCACTGTCTCTTTAGTGGAGGCACATTAGGTGCTGTAGTCCACTAGTGACATTTAACTTACATGCCCGTGTACACTTGATTCTTTACACTAGAGACTTATAGGTAAATTAAATGTGCAAATTAGGACTTTTAACCAATTCAGCACGTTTTTATGGGTCAGAGCACATGCGTTGGAGCCTGGGTAGCAGGGTCTTAGTGTACAGTTTCCACAAAGCAGCATTATCTGTTAAACAATTAGGGGGAACTTGTGTTGAAAACAAAGCTTTTTCAAACGCCCCCCCCCGTTTATGCCCCTTTAGAACTTCTAGATGCTAACTTTTGGCTCTAATAGTGCACTGGGTCTGCTAACCAGGCCCCAGTGTCAGTGCTCTTTCCGCAAAAGGTAACTGTGATTTGGTACACTCAATTGGCAAGGCATTTATCACTACTTGGAAGTTACTAGTATAATGTTTCGAGTGGTACACGGGCAAAGGTGATAATTGGGGTCACAGAGCTGCAGCACTTTATTGTGCCACCCTGTGTATCCCCAGTTAAAGTATGACTGCAGGGCTGCCATTGCAGTCCTTCACGAGAAGCCTGCCTGCTCAACAAGAGATCTGCACACACCAAGTGTTGCAGAGCTACACCACTGCCTTAATATAACCAAGTCACCTTTAAAGTATGCCTTCTCTAGCCCAGAAGGTAATCTACATTATATTAATGGTCTGGATATATAGATGTTTACCCATATATATACCCACAGTAACCCTGTAAAGCCTGGATTTACTGTAAGTGGCCAGTGGTCTATAGAATAACATGTGCTGGCTAATGAGCAAATTCGAGATAGCCAGCTCAATTATGTTACCACCAATGTTATCATATTTGGCCTCAAATAGTGTTCTTTTTCAACCCTGTTAAGGGTGAGCTGGTATGCATAGGGATGCCACACTATGTGGTTGCTCCCTAGGAAGTAGTAACCCTGACCCATTTTCCGTCAAAAGAAGTGTTTGCCCTCAAGGAGTTTGGTGTTGACACTTTTCCAGGACAGAGACAATGGTCTAGGCTGGAAGGAGGTCACACCTCCTACCTACCAGGATAGCTAGTGTTTACAGTAATCAAGGCAATGTGCCTCAAAGACTTCACCGCCCTACATAAGTAATTACCATGTCCCCTTTCCATGCCTCAGGCATATTAGCATGCAGGTAGGCGGGAAAAGTAGCCAGTCAGGGGCCATACACCCCAAAAGGCTAGTCACACCTTTAGGGTGGGCTAGGAGGTCTGTACAGCTAAGGAAGAGTTTAGCCATTTAGAAAAACCCTGAAAGTAGAGAGTTCTGGGTAGAAAGGTGGCGTACAGCCACAGGATGTTGTCACCTAAGGTGCAGATTAATCGCAAGGACAGCTAGCCCATTCGCCACTGTCCCTCAAACCCCTAACACCCCTCAATCTAGGATTTAAAGGCCACCTCTGACACCACAACCTCAGTCATGCACACAATTACAAAGAAGGATTCCAAGAAGCAAGTGATCACCAACAACCAGATTTTCACTCTGCCGCAAAGCTTGAGAAAAGATACTGAAGTCTCTGTGGCACCATATACTGGAACTGTGTGAACGTCTTCCGTCCGTGGCTGAAACGTGACTCTCAATGCAAGACGGACTCCTGTGGATTCTAGAAATTAATTTAGACTTCCCTGGACTGGTGGGATTAGTCCCCTGCAAACTGCAAGTAAATCGAGGTGCTGATCCAGAAAACCTGTCACCCACTGGGCCTGTCAAGAGAAAGCCCAAAGAAAAGTGGTGCAGTTCCTGTTAGGCATGTAGTTGGGTTGTTTACAACAAGGGGGAGGGGTGAAAGGGCGATTTCCACTAACCAAGAGCGGTAGGTCCAACCTCAGTGTGTGCCCTAAAATAGAACGTTTTACAAAGAAGGCTGGGTTGTTCCTCAAATGGGTGGATGTACGTGTCACACAAGTGTCTGGATACTGTTGGTCTCAGTGAGTCCTACAGTTGGGCACCCATTTTGATGGATGTAATACCCTCACACACCCTTTCAGGTGTCATGCTTCATCATCTGGGCTGCTCCTCGTTGGGTCGGCGATGCAATACCCAACCGGCGACACCTCAAAGAGGGGCACTTTAGCGGAGATTTTTTATCCAACAGCCGTTAGGTGAAGTGTGGGTGTGGGGCCAGTGGAGCGTAGACGTGTGAGTGAGTTAAAATAAAGCTGGGAGTACCAGTGTCAAGTTTATTCTGGGGGTCTCCTGCTTTAATTAAAATGAAAAACTAGCCGGTACTCGTTGGAATCCAATGTTTCCTACATGAGTGTCAGTTAGTGTGTGATCTAACCAGTCGACATGTTTCTCGGGTGTTGTACTGTGACTCGCGATTCTTCAGGACCTAAGTTGAGAACAATATCCGTTATGGGCGACTGTCTACGTTACAGGATCTACATGAGTATCCGGTGTATTATTCTAAAATAACACAAAAAGAAACTGTGCTTCATGTGCGAAAGTACCTGTGTTGCACTGAATCTGCCTGGAGGGGGAGACAAAAAAGCATCTCACAACAGGTATCGCTACCAGACTAAAGAGATGGTGACCTAGTACATTCCATGCATTATGATAAACAAAGTGCGGCTAGCATCTGGGTTTAAAACCAATTAAAACCAGTGTGAATACATTGAGCAAGGTTGAAAACATGCCCCTGTGGGAAAACAACAGCAATGCAGTAGGTGGTTGGAACAAATAACTCACCTAATGTGTCAAGTATCCAGGCATCAACAGTACCAGGCGGACTGCACATCGGGTTCAGACTTCCATACAGTATGGCTAGGTATGGAGGGAATTTTAATTGTTATTCATTCGGTGAGTGGAAGGCCCATGGCGCCTGCTTGAAAAATACTCAAAACAGTAATGGTGTTGGTGTCCATCATCCTCATGTAGGAGTTAAGCTCCACAATCTACTTGTGAGTTGTTGGTCGAAGGAAAAATTAAAAATTAAAAATTAATTTGCTGATTTAGTCAAATCTCATGATCGGTGGCAGTAGTTGGATAACACCAAGTGCTGAAACAAGGGTGGTGAGTGTTCCATTCGTGCCCCATGTTTATAAGCCATAACTTGTTCTGGGTGGATGGCTGTCCCTTAACATTATATCCCATAGTGACACTGTTTATCCATTATTGCTCCTGTATCTTAAGCTAACAGTGTGTCCCTCAGCATCAGGACTGCTCCCTGTCGGTAAAAGAGGGTACGGGGCTGCGCAGGGAGTGCCCTTTGACTGAAAAGTCTATGTGTGGTGCCCCTGACTCTAACCCTACTAGTGTGCTCCAACACCGTTGTCCCTCGATGTTATATGGTATTAAGCATAGAGCTAGCCGTTTAGTCGGCCGGTAGGCTTTAATGTTGGTTGGGAATGTAGAGAAAATGCTGCCCTCAGCACAAACAGTATCAGTTACAAAAAGATTTGAAAACGTGTAGTCAAGAGTCTCTTGTCTCATGCGTATATGGCACGTGTAACAGAAGCGCCTAGAGTACGGTGTGGCAGCTTGCTAACAAATCCAAGTTAGCGCATAGCATCCCTGTAAGTAAACCCTCCAAACAGTCCAAGCATGGAGAGACAGGGTTAAAAGAGAACCCTGGTTATGAAGAAACCATTTGTACAGCCCCAAGGTGCTACTTACTTCTAGTGTCCCGTGTGTCCTGCTGCTCGACCTACTCGCGCCGCCGGGTCCGGATGGTGCTGTGATCCCGGGCGGCCATGGTTTTAGAAGATCGGCGAGGTCATGTGACTAGGGAGTGACTAGCTCTCCGGTCATGTGATCAGAAGGTGGCGGCCATTAAAGAATGGAGGGTCAAAAAGCGGACCGCTCTGTAATTTGATTTAGTACAATGCCAGGAAAGTGTTCATTGAGCTAAAGCAGGGCAAAAAATGGGGGGATATTATATTATTTAAATAATAGAACTTGGAAGACTCAATAATAGAGCCAGTTGAAACACTAAGGCTATAAATCAGAGAAGACCAAATATGCACTGGTGTCAGGTCTGAAAGATAAATGTTGTCATATGTTGTTCGAAGTGTTTTATTTGAGTCAACCAGGGGATTTTGTCTGTGGCAGCTACAGTGATTAGCTAGTAGTGTTTCAGCTCTCTGAACTGCTAGTATTTTGTGGAACCACTTTAGGCCGTATTAAATCATGGTGTGGTGGTTCTAGTTTGTCAGAGAGGCTCTGGGTGCAAGCGTCTAAGTTAAAGTACACTCCACGGTATTTCTTCATTAGGACCTGCACTATCAGAGGACAAGCGATGTATCCACCTCTGTTCTTTGTAGAAAAGGCTCTGTTTAGAAGTCATGGGATCAGTTCCCAAGACTAACCATCTAAGGGAATCTGCCGTGTGGTTATGTTCTAAATAGTGTTTACACATTTTTGTGTTATTCTTCTTGCAGCGGAAATTGCTGCGGTGTTCAGAAATGCATATATTAATAGGGCGTGTTGTCATCCCCACATAGTACAATTGACAGGGGCAGATCAGGAGGTAAATGCAATTAGCGCTATTACAGTTCGGTGACCCCTCATTTCCCAGGTGAAAGAGTCAGTCAGCCTGATTGTTTTGTGCGTGGTCGTGTAAGTACATACACTGCACATACCACAAGGGTAATGTCCCTTAACTGCTGGTAATTGCCACAAAGTGGTCTGTCTCCCTAATGGTTTTTCCTTCGGGCTTGTCTGAATCAGGATGTCCTTAATGTTCTTTGATCGTTTAAATGCGAACCGTGGTGGTTCGATTCGACAATTCCTGCGTTCAGAATTTGCAAATTGTCGTTTGAGAATTTTCTTCAGTTCATTCGAGGCCGGGTTGAATGTGGTCTCACACGTCATTGGTTCATTGTCCATGGAATTCTTAATCTTACGTACTAGGAGGCTCTCCTGTGATTGTTCCATGCTCTTTTCCTTGCTAGGGCCACCTCTCTTTGAGGGTAACCTCTGTCGGTCAGGTTTCTGGAGACAATTGTAGATTGAGTTTTGTAACTCTCAATATTGCTGCATTTTCTCCTCACCCTTAAAAACTGCCCAAAGGGCAAGTTGACCCTCAGAGCTTTTGGGTGATGGCTAGTGAAGTGCAAGAGGCTGTGGCGATCAGTACTCTTCCTGAACATTGTTGTGTTGAGGTGGCCTCCTTCAAGCATTTTTTTTTTTTTTTTTTTAAATATATTTTTATTGCAGGAATCAGTAAAACAATACAGTAACGACCAGTATCGAAGTATAAACAACTTATACAAAGTATAGCCCACTGACCCCCTTCCATAACATTGTTATACAGCCAATCAGCCCATATGCCTGGGGTTGGGCGGCAAATGCAGCTGGGGTCAGTAGGATGCTGGAGCTGGTCCGGATAACACACTGTCCGTCATCTGCTTTTCTAAACAAACCCAAAACCCCAAAAAGAAACCCCCCCCTCAGAATTCCCAGTAACTGTGAAACCCCCCCTCCCCCCCCCCCCCCCCCCACCATCAGCGTCAGGGAGCTCATCAACATAGGATCCACTGCTTGACCCACGGGGAAGGTAATAGTGCTGTCAATGCTAATGTTTAACGGGACTCGGGTCGAGTTGCTTCTTCACTTTCAGAGTCGCTGGGGGTACAATAATCTCTGAGGGCCTGCACCAGCGTTTCCCATTCTAACGCGGCCTCCTGCGCCTTCTCATTGCCCTGCCTCCAAGCCAACTGATATTTTAGCGCGCTCTCACCCGCCGCCCATTTCAAAAGCTCACTGTGCCATCTGCTGCCTGTAGGACCAGCTCGTGCCTTCCAGTTCCTGGTCACCTCTCGCTTAGCAAGTAGGAGCCCCAGGTCGATAAATTTACTGGTGATTTTATTCCGGGGGGTATGGGGGAACCAGTGCAAGAGCCCTACCGCCACATCGAATGATAAGTGCCTCCCCGTCACCTCTTCCAAAGTCGTCGCCACCTCTTGCCAGTAGGACGTCAGTCCTGGACAGGCCCATAGCATGTGTAGGAGGTCCGCCTCCTGAGCCGGGCACCTAGGGCATTCCGCCGAAGCCGTGGCAAAATAACGCCTGATCTTTACCGGGGTCAGGTACGCTCTATGGAGAACATAATAGTGGACCAGTTGGAAACGGGCGCTACGTGTACCCTTCCAGGCACGCCTCACCAGCTGGGATCAGGTCGTCTCCGGGATCTCCCTACCAATGTCCTCCTCCCAGCGGGACTTCAGTGTGGTGAGAGGGACCAACCCCTCGGTAATCAACCTGCCGTAGAGGCAAGTGACCGCCTTCACCGTGCCCGCCGACATCATTACGTACTGGCACACCTGAGACAATTGAGGTTCCTCTAACCCGTTTTGCCAGTGCGCCTGGATCCCTCGCACAATGGCCGAGTGCAGCAGAAAGTCGCCCCGGGGGATCCCAAAGCGGTCAATGAGATCCTGAAAGGACAAGAGCGCTCCGTCCTCGTACAGGTCCCCGACGAGTTGTAACCCGGAATCCTCCCAGTCCGCCAGTCGTGACCAATCTCCTCCGTGGGGGAGGGCCGTCAGCATCCCCAACGGTATTTCAGGCGCATATGGCGTCCGTAGGCGGCCTCTGTTATGAGCCCGATTCCAACAGAGTCGGATAGTCCGCTCCTCCATCGACAGGTCCCGTAGGACCAAGCGCTGTCGCAGCGCGATAAAGGAGAGGACGTGCCTGGCCATACCCGTTCCTCTACCGTCTTCCGGGCCTCTGAATTCCCTGGCTATCTCCTGGGTGTAGGTCTGGAGCTGCGCCGCTAGGTAATACTTCTCGAAGTCCGGCACAGCGAGCCCCCCCTCGTCCTTCGGCCTCATCAGGGTATTGAGGGCCACCCGCCGCCGGCCCGTTCCCCAGAGGAACCCGACCACCATAGAACGCAAGCGACGAAACGTGGCCGGTGGGACCCAGATCGGCAAAGTCCGAAAGTAATACAATAGCCGTGGGAGCGCCACCATTTTGAGCAGGGCGATGCGTCCCGCCACGGAGAGCGGCAGCGTGGCCCAAAAGTCCATGCTACCTCGGAGTGCTCGCATGCAACGGGCAATGTTTCCATCTAGGAGGTCGGGTTGGTCGTGGTACACAAATACCCCAAGATATTTAAAGCAGTCGGGCTCCCATCTGATCTCCTTACTTAGCGCAGGAGTGGGGGTACCCCTACGCATCGGGAAGAGGCAGGTCTTAGACCAATTCACTTGGAGGCCTGAGACCGCACCGAACTCCGTTAGCGCTAATTCCGCTCCCCGCAACGCGTCGATCGGATCCTCCAGGAAGAGCAACAGGTCGTCCGCATAGAGCGAGACGTAATGCGGGCCCGCCGCTGTCCATAAGCCCGTATAGTGGGCTCCCGAGCGCAGATGCATCGCCAGTGGCTCCACCGCTAGTGCAAAAAGAAGCGGGGATAAGGAGCACCCCTGCCGCGTGCCACGCTCCACCGGATATCGCGATGAAATCAAAGGGCCCGATCTAACCCTGGCCGAAGCGGAAGCGTAGAGGACTGCTGTCCATTTGATAAATCCCTCCCCGAGGCCGAATTTCCGTAGCACCGTGCATAGGTAGTCCCACTCCAGGCTATCAAAAGCCTTCTCCAGGTCCACCGACAAGACTACCGGGGACGGGGCATCCACGAATGGTTCCCCGAGCAAGCGGAACAACCTTCGGATGTTCATAGTCGTATTCCGCCGTGGAATGAAACCGGCTTGGTCCTCATGCACTAGGGAACTCATATGTCCCAGCAGCCTCGAGGCCAAGATGCTGCTCAATATTTTGTAGTCCACCGTCAGCATTGAAAGGGGACGGTAGGACCCCGGGTCAGACGAGTCTCGGCCTGGTTTGAGGAGAGGAACCACCAATGCCTCACACATCGAACCAGGGAGACGACCCAACCTCTTCGCCTCCCTGTAAACCACCAGTAATCGAGGGGCCAAGAGGTCAGCGTAAGCTGCATAGAACTCCACCAGAAGGCCATCTAGGCCCGGGGTCTTGTTCCTCGCCATCCGTTTGATGGCCCCGCGGATCTCCCCCAAGTCAATATCAGAACCCAGGGTTTCCGCCACTTCCTGTCCTACTGTGCGGAGTTCCAGTGGGCTAAGATAGTTATCAAGCCGGTCTGGATCTCGTGCGGAGCGACTGCGGTATAAACTTTCGTAGTAATGCCGGAAGCAACTAAGAATCTCCGGTTGGGTGCACACCTCGGTCCCATCTGCCCTACGCATATTTGTCGTCGTTTGGGACTGGCGCGTAGGGTTGGCCAACCACGCCAGCAACGCGCTCGACCTGTCGCCCTCCGCAATAGACCGGACCGTATAGGCCTTATAATCGAAACAGCGGAGCCGTTCGACCTCCACCGCTACCTTCTCCCTCGCCTCCATCGTTTGTGTTTGCAATTCCGGGTGTCCGGGGCGGCTAATTTCGAGCTCGCGGAGTGCTCGGTCCGCTGTGTCTAATTCAGCCAGGATAACACGCCGCATGCCCACCTTCTTAGAGATACAGTAGCCCCTCACCACCACCTTGAAAGCGTCCCATTCGAACGCCCTAGTACTCGCGGAGCCGCCGTTGGACGCAAAATAATCCGTGATTCTCTCCCCTAGGTCCGCCTTGAAGACACTGTCCTCGAGGATCTCGGGGCGCATCTTCCAGGTGGGTACTGCCGGCGTCCCAGGGAACCAGCGAATGTCCAGCAGGAGGGGGTTGTGGTCCGAGATGGTCCGCGATAAGTACTCCGATCGGACCGCTGCCGAAACTAATTCGGACGAACCAAGAAAGCCATCCAGTCTGACATGCAGCTCATGAAGGCTCGAAAAGTATGAATAATCTCTAGACGTGGGGTGATGCGCCCTCCAAATGTCCGTCAAACCCCAGCGGGTCTGCCAATCTTGACGACCCTTAGCCGTCCGCCGGACCGGGGAATCGGGGAGCGGGGGATGTGAGCGGTCTATGTCTACATCCACTACGGAGTTAAAGTCTCCCCCCAGCAGGAGGGGCCCGGCGAAAAAGTGGGCCAGCGAGCCCGATATCCTGGAAAGGAAGGCAGTCTGGTCCACATTAGGAGCATACACACAGCAAACGTTCAGGTCCCTCCCTCCTAGAGTGCCTGAGATGGCCACGAAACGCCCCTCTGGGTCCAACACTGTCCTCGTGACCTGGAAGGGGACTCCTGCCCTAATCCATATTAGCGCCCCCCTGGCATAAGCAGAGTACGCCGTGCAAAAGACCTGCCCTCGCCACCTACGCTGAAGCGCCGCCCCTTCCGCCTTGTTCAGATGCGTTTCCTGCAGCAGCGCCATTTGCACTCCCCTACGCACTAAATAAGCATGGACCTTGTGACGCCTGGACATAGTGTGAAGCCCCCTCACGTTCCATGTAACACATTTCAAGTTAGCAACATCAGCCATTGTCCCAGAGTGTTCTTGCACAGTCTCCCCGTTCGGGTCCCCACAAAGAAAAAGCATCAATCCTCCCAGCGCTGACGGCGGCCATTTTCCCCAACCAGAACCAAATCACCCAAAAACCAACAAAGCCCCCCCCCAACCACCCCAGAACAGGACCCAAACTGCACCATCTAGATCCCATCCAAACCTCTACGGAGATCAACCCCAAAATCCCCACTAGTCCTACGGTCGCCACCGTAGGAAGGCCTTATGGGCCAGGTGCGGGCTGGGCGGAGGCAGTGGGCCCTCGTCACCCAGGCTACCAGGACTATAGTAAACCCCCTCCGGTGTCACAACCTTCCGGGGCAATAGCAGAAGCCCCCCAACCCTCTCTCCTTCGTTGTCAGCAATAAAGAACGGCAACCGCCTCCCCCCTGCCGGGCCCCCACCCAAACCAAGGCAGCATACCCCGTTACCCTTGTCCGTCCAACAGGTCCTCCACCGATTTCGGTGTGATCACCAGTGTATGGGTACTGTCTGCCACCGAATCTTCCGAGTCCGAAGGTGCCCCCTGAGCACCCGGGTTTTCTTCCTCCTCCTCGATGACTTCGCCTCTTGCTCCCGACAGTTCCGACAGAACTTCCAACACTCCCCTCCGCTCCGATGATGTCTCCGCAGTCGAGGGCCCTCCCGTGCGGCCGCGGCGGTTCCTGACCCTCTTAGATCGCCTCCTTTGTTCCGGCTCCTCCGCCTGATGGGTCGAGGCGCTGTAACCATCTTTCCCTGTCCGGTACAGTTCGAGCCAGTCACAGACCTCCTCTGGGGTGTTGAAGAACTGGGTTTTGTCATCGACAATGACGCGGAGCCTTGCGGGAAATAGGAGTGAATATTGGATGCCCTCACTTCTGAGTGCACGCTTAACCGCCAGGAAGGAGAACCGCTTGCGCTGCGTCTCGTAGGTGTAGTCAGGGAAGATGTTCACCTGACTGTTTGCAACCTGGAACGGGCCGTTGTGCCTGGCGGCATTTAGGATCAAGTCTCTGTCCCGGAAATGTAGCAACCGCGCCACCACCGGCCTTGGGGCTCGTCCCAGTTGTGGGGGCCGTGCTGGGACTCTGTGGGCCCGTTCTAGAGTGTAAAATGAGGACAGGCCCTCCGGGACCACCGTGTCTCGGAGCCAGGTCTCCAAGTATCGCACCATATCGCCATCCTCGATTTTTTCCGGCAGGCCCACCACCCGAATGTTATTCCTCCTGTTGCGGCCTTCCGCATCCTCCGCCCTCCGTTCGAGGGTCTCAATTCGGGACATGGCATCCTTTATCGTCGCAGCCAGGGTTCTCTGCGCCGGTTCTAAAGTTTTCACCGTGCCCTCCACCTCCTTGACCCGGTCTGAGAGTTTACCATGGTCTGCCCTAAGGAGGCCCAGGCCAGTCGCCACCTGGGCAATGTCCTGGAGGAGAGCCGACCGAGTTGCCTCTATCGCTTCCAGTACACGGTCGAATTGTTGCTGCAGTGGTGCGCCACCAGGTCTTTTAGGGTCTCCATGCTCTTCCTTGTCCTGGGCTTCAGAGTCCGAGGTGGTCTGGCTGGATCCCTTGGCTCCTTTAGGTTTCCCCATGCTGCCAGGGGCTCCCCGTGAGGGTCCCGGAGTAGGCGTCTCCGTGTACAGGTGTCCAGCACGACCTTCCCGGGAGTTCGTTCTCAAGTCGGGTATGGGCGATCTCCTTCTCCAGAGCCTGTGTAGACTCCGCCGCTTCGGCTCACGCCACCGCCACGGCGTCCGAGGGTACCGATGAGGGGGCGGAGACAACCGTCGCCGAGTCGGGCAGGCCCTTTCACCCACTATAGCTCCGGGGCGAGGGCCACCAACTCCCTCGGTTGATCCGTGGCGCCAGAGTGTCGCGCCACCCATGTAGTTGGGCTGGTCAGGAAATCGTAGCTAGTTGCGGAGTCGCGGTGCAGACCGCCGCCTGGAACAGAGGGCACCCGCACCCGGTGCCCTCTAGTGCGTGGGCATCCGCCCGGTCGTCTAATCGAGTATGAACCCGTTGCAGAAGGTCCGAGCCTGCCAATGTCCAATGTCTAAAACAACCGAGGATGGTGAAGCCGGGTGCCAGTCGGCACCCGCGAGACCTCTTCAACTCCGTAGTATCGATCAAGGGGACAAAGGGGTCCGGGCGCCATGTTGGGTCGCACTCCGCAACTTCGCAAACTTCGGCATTTCTTCGTGGCCACCCCCGTCCAAACTCCACCAAGGCCCCCGGCAGGGTGTCGTCGCCTCGCTCAACCGAATGCGGGGTCTGGGGCGCCCCTCAGCCTCCGATGTTCAGGATAATTTCGGGCTTAGTCCCGGAGCCGAGCTTTCAGGCGACCATCGCCATCGGCGCCCAAGCCACGCCCCGTGGCCTCCTTCAATCATGATGGTTAAGTCTAAAAAGGCTATTTAGGAAGGGGAGGCCATGATCGCAAAGTTCAGGTACGGATTCAGGGTGTTGATCCATCCAAATAACTCATTGTATGATTCTCTATTGCCCACCCAGAAGATCAGGATATCGTCTATGAAACATTTCCATAATCTTATATTGGTCTGATATGGGTTGGTCTGATGGAAGATGTATTTGCCCTCAAAATCAGCCATGTACAGGTAGGCCACACTTGGGGCGAATGTGCTCCTCATTGAAGTGCCCCGTGTTTGATGGTAGAATTGGCCCTTGAATTCAAAGTAGGTCTCAGTGAGGGCGTGTGTCACGCATTGCATGATAAATGCCGGTGATGTCGGTGATTCCCAGTGACAGGCATTCAGTACCCCCTCAATCACCCCGAGTGTGGCCCTCTGGGGGATGTTAGTGTAGAGGGCCTCCACGTCGAGGGTGATGAGCAAGTCTATTTGGGCACATTCGTCAAACTCCTCCAACAGACAAAGGACGTCCGTCGTGTCTTGGATGTAAGAGGGGATGTGCTTCACCAGGGGTTTTAAAAAGTGACCGCAGAATTGCGATAATGGTTCCAGCACCGGGTCTATTCCTGAAACTATTGGGCCGCCAGGCACGGGTGGGATCTCCTTGTGTATCTTTGGGAGGACATAGAAGTATGGCACCCTCGGTTCTTTTTTGACTAAGAAGGCCGCTTCCTTCTTGCTGATCCAACCCTGGCATTCTGATGACTCAACCATTCCAGAAATTATACTTTTGAGACATTCAGTCGGATTGGAGGGGATGGGTGTATAGTACTGTCTGTCACCCAATTGTCTAAGACACTCCGTGTCATAGTCTGTTGTGGTCAATATAACAGTTGCTCCCCCTTTGTCCGCCTGTTTGATCGTGATGCTTGGGTCACTGGTCAGGGACTCTAATACTTGCATCTCTGTCTTTGAGATGTTAGTGTGCCTTTTTAGCCCGGTTAGGGCTCTGACGTCTTTTAGTACCGCCTGCTCATAGGTCAGTACCTCATTTGGGACCATCCCACTGTGGGGTGTAAATGTTAATGCATTGTGGAGGCTCGAGTCTTCAACTGCTTCAAAGGTTTTGCCCTCGAAAAAGGCCTTAAGCCTGATTTTACGAAAAAAACTGCTCGAGTTCACATGTTTGCTGGAAACTGTCTATTTTGGGGGTTGGGACAAACCCAAGTCCCTTCTGAAGGACTTCTTCTTCGTTTTTGGTGAGCTGGCGTGTCGACAGGTTCACCACCAGGCTCACTTCTTGTTGATTTTGCTTCTGGTGTCCATTCCTTGTGCTGGGGATCCCTCCCATTGGACTCTCTTGTCTGGTCGATTGCCTCTTTTTTGCCCGTGCCCTCTGCCCCAGCCTCTGTCTAAAAAAGGATGGTTATTACCTTGTGGGGCAAATTGTGACGGATATTGGGGTCCAAATTGTGGTGGGGCCTGTGGAAAAGGCAGGTACTGCCAAAGGGAGTGACCTTGGTATTGCGGATGCTGTCTCTGTCTCCCCCCTCTTCCCCTTTGTTGATTGGGCTGCCAGTCATCTCCACTTGAGTTGCTGTTACTATTTGAGCTTCTCTTTGATGAAGTTGCGCTTGAATCTAATAGGTACCCTGTTCCTGGTGAGACATAGTCCGCTTTTAGGTACGGGTAGACCTTCTCTTTCTCAAAGCGTTGGATGTCCTTTTGTAATTTCATGATTTTTTGTTTCATTAAGTATTCTTTATGATCTGTCAAGTTCCTTATTGAGTTCGGATAGTTTAGTTTTAAAGCTAGGACTTGGCAGAGTACTTTTGAGTGCACTCTTTGCAATCTGGATGCGTGCTAGCAGTTCGTCGGCTAGCATCTTGGCTGTATTCACAATCAAAATTAAAAGATCGTGTGTGCACTTCCAGGAAATTTGCGACCATTCTATTTTAAACTGACCGTCTTCTCAGAAAATCCTAGGGAAGTTCTTGACGATTAGCCCATTGGGCTCGATCTTTGCTCTGAAATATTCTGCCATGAGTGCCCCATGGAGGGTGATCCTCACCCATTCTCTTTTCATATCTGAAAGGGTTTGCGAATCGGCTGAATTGCTGCCTGTTGCGTTATCATTTTCCAGGCCAAGGATTGAAGGTGTCCTAAGGATTGCTGCTGCGTCATCTTCCCCAAAGCTCAGACCATGCCATCCATGTTTTGGTGGCACCGGATCCGTAAGGGAAGGAAGATGGAGGATAAAACACACCCAAATGTGGATGGTATAGTATCACTGCTAGTGATTAAAATTCCTCCCATACCTAGCCATACTTTATGGAAGTCTGAACACGATGTGCAGTCCGCCGGGTACTGTTGATGCCTGGATACCTGACACATTAGGTGAGTTCTTTGTTCTAACCACCTACTGCATTGCTGTTGTTTTACCACAGGGCCATGTTTGCCACCTTGCTCACTGTGTTCACATTGGTTTTAATTGGTTTTAAACCCACATGCTAGCCGCACTTTGTCTAGCATAATGCATGGAATGTACTAGGTCACCATCTCTTTAGTCTGGAAGCGATACCTGTTGTGACATGCTTTTTTGTCTCCCCCTCCAGGCAGATTCAGCACAACACAGGTACTTTCGCACATGAAGCACGGTTTCTTTTTGTGTTGTTTTAGAATAATACACTGGATACTCATGTAGATCCTGTAACGTAGACAGTCGCCCATAACAGATATTGTTCTCAACCTAAGTCCTGAAGAATCGCGAGTCACAGTACAACACGCGAGAAACATGTCGACCGTTTAGATCACACACTTACTGACACGCATGTAGGAAACATTGGATTCCAAAGAGTACCGGCTAGTTTTTCATTTTAATTGTAGTTGGGTTCACATCAAGTTTTGAGCCGCTACCTAACTCCCTTGGGCCTCCAGTCGTCGAAGTAACTTTGGATTACCTTTGCCACAACCAAGGCTTGTTGGTTGCCATTTCGGTAACCAACCCCTTAAGTGACATCTACAGCAAGAGGTCACTTCACAGGACCTGCAACCGATGTTGGCAATGACCCCACTCCTGTGTTTCTGCATCCTCAAACTGGTGAGCTTGACATTGTGGTATAAGCATCTTTGGCACAACTTTGGTGAGAAAATACCAGTAAAAAGAGGACGACATTCACAAAATTAGGGTGAGCAAGCAGATATATTATGTGTCCAACATGTGGGCAAAGATTATGTTCATTGTCACTTGATTTGTGATACACAATTTGGCACTGGTGTACCTTGTTGAAGTGCTTGAAGTATGGAATGTCTTTAGGACACCTTCACAATGATTGCATAATATCATCAGTGATTGCATCAATTATGCCATTGGATAAATCATCAGTGATGTCATCAAAGATGGCAGATAACATGTTATAAGTGATGTAATACATTTGATCATATGCAGTGCATGACGTCACTCACGTTATAGCTAGTTCACTAAACTTTAACTGAGAAATTTTAGTGGTTTTTCAGTTTTATTTGTCAGATATTATCTCATTTCAACACCTCACTAATGTTGATGTAAAATGTGTTTTTTTCAGTGGATGTCTGGGCAAAACATAAGATTATACCTTATTACAATACCCAACCCCATAATGTCAATATAACCTTTGTTTATTTAATCGAATTTCTGTATTTTTTAACATATTCTGAGTTGAGCATACTCTTTACTCCCCTCAGGCAACATGTGCATAACCCACCGTGGGGTGGTCAACCCCCACTGTGCATAGACAATGAGTTATGTGGTACTATTGCAGTATAACGGTGCCACAGGAGAGGGGCTGTACCTCACTTTATTTTAAATTATGTGAGTACTTATTGAGTAATGCAATAATTAGAATCTTAGAAGATGTAATCTGAGATTTCAACAGTGATGTTTTCAATGATGCAACTTGAGATGTCACCATTGAGGGCGTCAATTAATTAATTTAACATGTCATGACTCCACTAAACTGTAACTTGAGAATTAGACTGATTTAAGTAAATGTAACGTCAGTTTAACCGCTAGTTTTTTACAGTGAATTTCTGGAGCTTTTTTAACATAAACCCACATCTTATTACCATACATAAATAGTATTTCACGTTTACCTTTGTTTTATTCAGTGAACATATGTGTTTTTTAATCATATTTATAGTTGAATGTAGTTGAATGTACGCCCCCCCCCCCTCCCAACCAGGCAACCTGCACTCAACACAACCTGCGGCTAAAGGCCATGTCCCTGTTTGTGGTCATGGGACGAAGAGATTGAGGTAGCATATCATTTTGAACTTTCATAGTGGGAGATCAATTGGTGATCTCCTTAATATTAAATACGCACTAGGGGCACCTAAGTAACCCTAGATCTGCCATTTAGCATTGTTCACTGAATTTAGGTGGCAATAAATCAATGCAAAAAGGGAAAAAACAAGGAATGCAAAACTGCCATGTTAAGTAAAAGTGAGCACTGGACCATCTGCACAGATGGTTAAGGATTTCTGCCATTAAAGGGGCACTAGTCAGTCATATTGACTGCCTTTGCGGTCAATAAACACAGCACATTATTGTTTGCTGTATTGCTAGCCCCTTCCCCTGGATTGTAGTGTAGTTCCTAGTTTCCCACTAGGCCCTGCGCATTGGAATAACATAAACAGTAGTATCGACGTGGAACTGGCTATATTCCAGGCCTCCACTGACTATGCTAAACTTAATTGGGTTGTGTTACCAACTAGCTCAGAGGTCACTGGAAACTTTCTTCTCTGCATAGGAAGTGATCAGCTTCCCTGGCACAGACAAGAAGGGATTCAGTTTTCCAACAACCGTGCAACATGACAACTTTGCTCCTCAGATCAAGAGTCGATCTCTAGGGTCGTGTGAAACAATAGACATAGATTTCACTCAGTCAGTCTGGTGCAGTTTACTTTCACAATATGTAGAGAATAGAGAGACGGGCGTTTATCAATAAAGGTTAACATTTATTGAACAGTCTTTCTTCTCGTACAAGAGAAATGTATTGCCACAATTGCAATAACTGTTATTATAAAAAGTACGTACAGTAAGATAAGAATTGTGAAATAGAACTGTAAAAGCATTGATATGGTTTCTTAGCCATACAATGGTTTAAAAGTAATAAAACATATATACAGTCATATATACATTAGGCTAACATACTCAACTGGTGCTTCTAACTAAGCCTACCCCGGTGTGCCTGACCTAAGCCTAACACGTGAGAAGGGGGAGTAAGTAAGTAGCTTAAGTTAAGTTGGTTTTGCCAAGGTTTGTTTCAAGAATTCTCTTCTAAGGGTTTAGTCAACACCATACCTCTGAATAGAATGATGGAGGATTGGTATCTCCTTCAGGGGTCTCTCTCGATATCCCAGTCACCTGCGAGGGTAAACTGGAAGCGCCGGGACTGGATTTCTCTGCACGAGAAAGGCAGCGGCTTCTCTCAGCGCGTCGGGAGGAAGGAGGGGTGACAGCGTCCGCGGGCAGCTGGGCTGGATGTCTTCGCAGAGGACGGCTGCACGGCTCCTCAAGCGTACTGAACCACAGTTCGCGCTGTAGCGACGATAATGGTAATCAGTAGCTTCACCACCACAGGATAGCAGGCTGCAGCGACAGAGTGCTAGTTTTTACCAACACTGGTCATGCAGGCAGCTGGCATCAGCAACAGGCAACGCTCATTGCTTAAGGCAACGTTGGTAATATTTATACCTGACAGGTGCCGGGTTTGACGCAAGTTTGCTGGACATAAGACGTCAATTAAAGATGTCACTAGGAAGTGGCAGTTATCAGTTGCTCATTAGAGTTCCATTACTAATCAAAACATAGCAAGCGGGGATTTCCAGGTTTGCTAAGTTTTTATCTTGTTGAAGAACTCGGAGTGTTATCTAGGAATATCAGATAGTGACTGCTGCTCTGTCATTGCACTAATTGGTCGCAAAGGAAGTAGCAGAGAGTCATGCTGGAATGTGGCTCTGTGGCTCTGCTCGTGTGAGGCCAGAGATGACTTTTCAGAAAATCGTACTTGAACGGTTATGCCAATATAGGGAATAAAGGGCTCTATAGCCGAATAGGGGCATAAGGTCACAGTATCGATCAGGAACCTAGATAAGCACATGACACCCACTCCACGAATTCATGTCCATCAAAATTACTAAAACTAAGCAATTAGATGCATGTGTAACATTGTGTATCATAGCCCACCCCAAAATACATAAATGCATCCGAAATAGGCGTACTTGTAATACATGGAATTTAGGTACTGTACGTTTTTTAAAAGCATAGTAATCATTCAAAAATTATTGCATATGAAATCAATGAACGATTATGCATAAAGAATTACACATGAAGTATCTCTGACAGAAGAAATGCGAGATAAGTCATCACATAAAAATGCATTGTAATAACATGTGTGCTAGAGGCTGGTGTAATGTTGTTATGTCTCTAGATGTGTTTAGAAATAGAAGTGTGAAGCTTCTGTTCTCTAAGAATAGTTTTTACGTTAAGCAAAGAATTGTTCGTGCCAAAAAGAGAGGGTCAATATTTAAAAAATTGTCCAATTCAAAGAAAAATCAGTTTTACCAAAGCTCCTGGCAGTTTTTTTGTTGATCAAAACTGAAGGCCGAATCCAGAGTTCATAGGAACGCCGTGTGTCGGAAAGCTTTTCAAAAGTTATTGTTTCTCTATGGGTGAGAACATCGTATCAGACAGGCTCGCAAAAAATTGGTCTACAAAATCAGGTGATAGTTCAACCAAATTAGATAGCGCTGTAACTTGGCAGGTGTGAGAATGATTGCTGTCATCGAAGTCGGGACCAGCAATGCTCACAGCACGTTGTACCTGGGTGATGTTGCTTTTGTCACTCGCTCCACTGTTACCACTTGGCTGTAGTACAGGAGTCTCCACAAATGCCGTCATCAGGATTGGTAGCCGCTGGGGACAACACAATGCGTGAGCCGTTATTGGACTTAGCAAAGTATCGACGTCCATTGGTACTGCTGATGGAAGTGAAAGACAGATGTCCAACACGCATTCCTCGCCGCAAAGCATACACCGTAGCACAGGTAAAATGCAATTTTGCCATATCGGTCTGAATGAAAGGAACCAGGTCATGTTTAGATCTCTCAGCCTGGCCAATCCGAGGACGTTAGTTATCCTGTCCCTGTAGCGCATTGCTAGGATTGTCTCTTCCATTCCCATGGGAGCTATGTCTGAGCCGAGGCTTGCCATAACGTAGCAGGATGGTCAAAAATAGAATCCCTGCGATGAGTCCCAAAAATAGTGGAATACCACCAAAAATGGAGTGCACAAAATTAGGAAAGATTCCCAAAATTGCCTGGAAGGGTGTTAGCAGTCCCGTAAAGACTGTCTTAAATATGCCTGGGATGCTTGTAGCACTAGACATGTTAAGGAGTTGGTCGAGCATTTGTACGAAATGCACGGGGCAATTTGTTGATAAAAGGTCATGGACTTCAGTAGCCGTCCTTGCGACTAGAAGATCATACGTCTCTTTAGATGACGTTATAGGCACTGTTGTCTGTAAAAGCACAGATTTCATTTTGCTTAATGTATCAATTCGTATAGAATAGAGATTCAGACGAGGCCAGATGGGAGTCACTATGTCTGGAGGCCCGCTCGGGAACAATGCTTGCATACAACATTTGACCATGGACGTTACTTCTACTAGATAACTTAGTCCGGGCGCGAGGCCACAGCACCTGTGATCCGTTCTTAGAATGTAACTCCCGTTTGCGAGTTGCATAAAGAAGGGCTCTATCTGAGTTGCAGGTGTGACTAGCTGGTGGCATGAAAGGTTGTTTGAATTTCCATCACATGCTCCGTGTAAATTAATACCCTGACACAAAAGTATACCGCTTAGTGAGTGTTTACAGTTGTCACCACTAAGAAATACATTTTTGTCACTGTCACTATAGCAAGAATGAGTGTATGGTAATTTCCATTCGGATTTTACATATCCCTTACCCAATTGTTCATACTGGCCAGCAGGTATGTACTCAAGGCACTTATGAAATCAGAAAGTTGTAATCGGAATTGTGATAATTCCGTGTATTATCCATTCAATGACAGGGCTCTCTGACATTGTCAATGGTAATCTCTCGAGTTTCTCGATGCTCAAAATTGTATAGTCTGCTCCTTTCTGTGCCAAACTGATCTGTTTATCAGTAAGGTTAAAAATGGAAAACAATGACGTTGTGTTTATCAAACGCCAAGGCACATAGCCTGAACGAAGATTTTGCAGCGTCCAGCCGAGTTCTATAATAGAGCGTAATTGAGACTGGCCATGTTGTAACATTAGCAAATCTCTGTCTATCACATCAAAGGCAGATGATACAATATTGTCCAAAGAATATATTCTGGAAGACAGAGTCATTAACCCATTGTCTACTACAGAAAGTGATTTCTCCAAATTAATACGATCAATTTCTCGTATCTTTTCAGCAGTTTCAATTTGCTTTACTTTCCAAGCCTCGTTGTAAGCAGCATAGATGCTGGTCGCTATGAAACGCTTTTGACGCTGTTTGCGTGGTCCAAGAATGAAATCGCGCAAATCAGCACCATCTTTTAGTAAAGACAAGTGTTGCTTAATTTCAGCCAGTGTGGATGTAGTTAGCCATTCTAGGCAGAGTTTCCCTACACTGTATGTTGTTATTATTCCTGGATGTTGTCTCTGGGAATATCTTGAGTCTAATCTGGTCATTTTTAAACCCTGTGTTTTATTCAGGAACCTATCTTGACAGTTATTTGTGTCTGTAGGCCAGAATAACCACTTTTTCCAATCAGGATGTGTTCTGTTGAAATGTAAAATGTGTGACACGTCTAACTCATTATCTGTAGTTGCATTCTCAGCTATTGGCTTTGGTATAGACGGTGTTTTCATTTCTTTGTTCTTAGCTAGGCCAAGACAGGATGTTTGGTGTACAGTGTCATTTAAAAATAACATTTGTTCTGGTATCATGCAGGTTCTAAATAGTGCTTCTATGCCTTGCACCTGCCAATCTTTTGTACCCCAAATTGTTTTCGTTTCAATATTATTTTTCCAATAATCAAAACCAAATGTCATCATTTTGTCATAAAATGCTTCTGAATATATCAATTTAGAATTTGTCAGCATTGTTTTCATTCCTGTTTTATCTAACAGTTTATAATAAAACGTTTCTGCATCACTTGTGTTAAACCCTGAGAAGTATTTGAATTTCTCAAAAAATGCTTTAGAACTGCTTTTAGGTGGTGTAGCACAATGTTCCCATTGATTATACATAAAAACATTTCTAGGCTGTGCAGATTTATGCAAGTAATGATCCCCATAGTGGGTGTAACAGAATAACTGCTCATAACTAGATGAACCTTGTAAATAATCATGATCTGTGAATCTAGCTGACATTACTAAATCAGACATCATGTCATTAATACTGTTAAAGTCCCAATCATCAGAGAATGTACTAGGTGTAACAAAGTCACTTAAGGAAACCTTTAGTTGATGAGGATACTTCAGGATTTCGACCGGACCATAGATCTCATAGTCTGTTTTCTCCCATACTACCCCACCAGGTATTGGAATTGCTGTGACATTTACTGTTGACAGCTCTCTTTTCTTCACGTGGGATGATCTGTGTGGTTTCAGGACTAGGTTGATGTTCTGACTTGCTGTGTCCATTGTAATATATTTTCCTTCAATGAATTTTCCCAAACACAGTACCATGATGAGCCAAAGCAGGAGGAAAAATACACCTAGACCGAACCAGAACTCTAGCCAAGGGGAAATTAGGTAGATTTCCTTCAGTTGATGAAAGAGTTCTGTTGCTTTTTCTTTAAAAGACTTTTTTGTTTCTGGCATCACTTCGGGGTCGTTTAAATCTTCAGAGAAGTTGTCGAAGTTGATGAAATAACCAGAGGCAGTTCTGTCAATTGATGGGATTGTTCTTTCAATCTGTCTCTCGGTAGCACATTCTGATGCCACATCATTGTAGACTGGTGTTGTTTCTTGACGAACTGTTTCAATCTGTGTTTCAAGAGGCACGAGTTCCATGGCTGTATTGCATAGTCCTTCATTGTGCACTGCAGGCTGATCGAATGTGATGAGTCTTTCAGTTTGAACCTCTTGGATTGTTGCAAGTTTGGGTATTCTGTTGTTTCTTGGGAGTCCACTGGGCCTACTGTTGATTATAGGCCACATGCTTGTGGTTTTACCAGATCGATGGACACGATTCTGTTCTCCTTTTTACCAGCAAGGGGCGGTAGCACAACTGATCTTGTTCCGGTGACAGCTAAGACAGGTACTGCTTTTCTGTAAGAAGGCCCAAATTCCTTCTTAACCGCGATCTTTTCTCTGACTAGATCCCCAATCTTTGGAATCCAGACAGGCCTTGCTGGGGCTGTTGCGGGTGGTGCCTCGTCAGTGGTACTTGGCTGTTGCTTTAATTTTATGTTGCTTAATGATTTTCTTGTTTCATTCAGTTCCTGTAAAACAGCCAAACGGTCTTTTACTTCAAACTGCTTTGTTTCTTTTTGTACCACTGACATCTGACTATCGAGGTCCTGAACGTTCATTCTAATTCCGAACAATAGTTCGTATGGGCTGAAACCTTTTAGAGAATTTCTTGGCATGTTGTTAAGACTAGTCTGGACACTTATTAAATGTTTGACCCACCCAGCGCCTGAACCTAATACCTTCGCTGTTATAGATTGCTTTATGTCCCGGTTTTTTCTTTCCATCACACTTGTGCGATGGACAAGAATACCGCAACCCAATTCCCATGCTAGCCATGGCCCCCCTATAAGCTCGAGAGCTAAAAGCAGGACCCTGGTCAGAATAGAACGTGGTAATTGCGTATATGCCGATATGGACTCGCAAATCTTTTTATAACTGTTCTAGGCGTCAGCCGAGCGCTGGAGGCCTCATTATTTAAGTGTATTTCGTCTTAAACGTTGTACACTGGGACGCGCTTCTCTTCTTTGATTGCGCAGATAGACCGCCTTATGCTGTCTAGAAGGGATCCTGAAACTACACTGGCCTGTTCATTACTGCGATCTCTGTTGCAGTCTTCACAATTTTGAGCAAAACATTGAATATCTATACTCATTCCTGGCCACCAGTACTCTGATTGTAATTCTTTCAGAGAGGCTTTGATTGTTTGGTGTTTCAGACCCAACCCCATGTGTGCTTCCAGTAAGAGGAAGCCCCTCCTGCTCCTGTTTGGAATTACTCTATCCCCCACTCCAGGGATTCGAGCAAAAGGAACGGAGTTTGCATCGATTATGTATGCATAATTGAGTGGATAGTTTACGGGTAGTGCTGCACAGTCGCCTTTTACGGTCGTTCTTACTGCCAGCATGGTTTCCCCGTCTATATACTTATCTGTACGCTTTTTTGTGGCTACGGAAGCCGGTTTAGTTGCTTCCGCTTTGGCTGTATTAGCCAATGAATTCCCTGCAACGTGAACGCCATCACGTTGAAGACTCTGTGCGTGAATCACGTGAGTCTTTTGTAGTTCTTTGTGTAAAAGAGCTACCTCGTTCCAGAGCTTTTTATGCTTTATTGTGGCACCTGTGTCATCTTTGTAGTCGTTTTCGATCCAACTCTGCAGTTTGTTGTTGAAAGAATTGATGCAAAAATGAGAATCGCACACTATAAGTGTGGGGAATTCGCGATCTGCATTTTCGAGCGCCATCTTTAAAGATCTGATTTCAGTTCTTTGAACCGAACAGTACTTTACTGATTCAGTTTTTGTTACTTTCGGTCTGAATTTACCGCACAGCCAACGACCTTTAATGATCGCACATGCTGCATCGTAGGATTTTCTCTCTACGTTGAAATGCTGTACAAAGCTATCTGTGTAGATTATACAGGCGTATTGTGGGAGAGGCAGGATTTCGATTGGCAGAGGATATTCTTCTTCATATTCTAAATCATTCAGTTCTGTGTATTGCGGGGCGAAATAGTATTTCACATCTTCCGCTCCTAGAGAATCTATGCACTGTATCCATTTTGGATTCAGTGACACTGTAGGCAGGTTTACTGGGCTGAATAGCGCTTCGAAGGCGGATTCCGCTGTAAGGATATTAATCCATTTGCCGTGTGCTAGTTCTCTTTCATTTGCTAATGCGATTTGCACTGCGTTCGCAGTTCTTTCTGTCTGACTGAATGTTTTTTCTGCTTGTGTGTACAAGTGAGATTTAATTGAAATTGGTACCTTTTCTCCCTCATTAGAGGTTAGGTACGTGAATCCGCATCTTCCTGGGATGACTCGGATTACCAGATCGCGTGTGTTGTCACGTGTATCTAATTTTGTTTTTGCTAACATGTCTGTTTGCAGTGATCTCAAAATTTCTGTGTGTTTTTGAGTCCAATTGATTTGTTTTAAATCAGGTTTAATTAGTTCGTAGAGAGGTTTAACCCTCTCTGCGTAATTTAGGATGTAAGTTCTTCCGAAATTCAGAAAACCTAGTATTGATTGTAAATACTTCAGCGTTTTTGGAGCTTGGAGTACAGCGCACTTCTCTAAGAAGTTGTCCGCTAGGCTTTTCCCTTCACTTGATAATTCGTACCCTAAAAATAGTACTGTCAGATGGGCAATTCGGGACTTTTTAAAGTTGAATTTGTAACCCTCTGCTGCGAACCCAAGTATAATGGTGTTCACTCTTTTCAAGTGAGTATCCAAGTCGTCGTCTGTGAGATAAATATCATCTACGTAAGATAATGCTTCATCATCATAGATTTGTAGTAACTCTGTTACCCTAGCTGAGAATAGTCCTGGGCTGTTCTTGAACCCCTGTGGGAGTCGACAGAATTTTTTCTGCGACCCAAATGCGGAGAAAGCGGTCAAGTATCTGCTTTCTGGTGCAATGTTTTGACAAAAGAAACCATTAGAAATGTCTAATGTCGTTTTGTATTTTTTCCTAACTATATTATTCATTAGGGCTGCACTATGCGAGTTTTGTACTGCAAAAGTTTTGCAACATGTATTAAGATGTCTGTAGTCCAAAACTAGACGATATGAATTGTCTGGCTTGGAGACAGGAAACAAAGGATTGTTCATTTGAGAGGTGCATGTTTCAATCACCCCCTGGTATTCAAGTTGATCTAAGATCTCCCTGACCTGTTTTTTAGCTTCTTGCTTTATGGGATACTGCCGTTGGGCAGTTGGTTCATTTTTTAGTTGGATTTTGTGAGGAGGAGAATCCTCATCCCATCCTACATGATTTTTATACAATGCAGGTGCCTGGGCTACTGCCCATTTCCTTGCATATGTGTATTTTTTGTGAATCGGAATGTGATTCGAGAAGGCAGGCATAATCACCTCTTTGCCACGAGGGCACTCCCTGACAAACTCCGGGGGCCAATCTTTTTCAGCTAACAGAATATCATAGCCTTTTGAGAGCTTATCCCAAAATAGACCCTTAATTTTCCTAGTCTTATCACCCTCCATACGCAATGTTATTTCGTATATTTTATGGGGCTCGCTAAGTCTGGCGTCGGCAGTTTCAACCTGAATGTATTCATTCGTGTCCACTGTCTCCAGATGACTCATCAAGATCTTGCGCGCTATACTGATCTCTGCTGCACTGTCCAACATTGTCAATGCCCACTCCCCGTTTTTCAACTGTGTCCTCAGTATTCTCGGCATGGTTGATTACTCTAATACTGGCTACCTTCTTTTTCTGAAATTGAGATTTCTTATTTTGAGCAGGTTCCTTGTCTTTGGACTTGGTGTGCTCTCCTGGGTCTGACCGTCCTCTTCTTTCCGAATTCTGTGGAAAAGATTGAGAGGGACGTGTATCAATACTTTGATATCTATCAGGTTTTTTTATATTATCCCTATTTCTAAGGTTATATCTTTTCTCAGAGGGCTCCCTCTGGGGAGACTGGCGTTCTCGAGTCGGAGTTCTTTCCCTTCGTCGAGGAGACCTTCCTCTGGACTGGAAAACTTTTTCCTTGGGAGTGGATTGTTTATTTCCATCCCAGCTCTTTTTAGGAGTGTTTGAATTATTTTTAATAAATAATTTTTCAGGACTTTCGAGCAGTTGGGGCTTTACTGGTTTTCCACCCAAGCTGTCTCTACCTAATTCTTCATAGCATTTTTCTATGATTTTTGCAAGCTCAACAGGATCTTTTATATCTGTTTCCCTCAACTTCTGGCGAATCGCCACAGATGCTGCTTCTCCCTTTACATTGGCTAATAATATAGCCGTGACCTGCTTGAAATCTTTCAGTAATTTCATACCTAGATTTAAAGCGGGCTCTGGACCGAATTCATTTTGAATCTGTTTTAGCACTTCTGGTATTACCGCCATAGACGGAACACCATGTGTTTTTGTGTAAATGGAAGCAAAGACTGTACCCCAAGTGTCGCAGTCCTCCACGTGTGGTGCGATTCCCATAGGAAGGCAAATGGTCAAGATTCTGTGTTTCTCAATAGGGGTAGTATCAGGAAATACTGCCTCTATTTGAGTGATTTTCTGGGCTAACCAGAAAGGAATTTGTTCCCGTTTTACGGGTGTTTTACCAAGACATGACTGTATGTTCTGTGGTGTAATTTTATTTGTGTTCCCCTGATGAGGGGTCAGCTGTGGTGTATTAACAGCTGGCTGGACTGTTGCAGTCCGTATTACATATTGGACTAATTGCCTATGTATTTTTATTAATGTGTTTAGCTGTGCTAACAGCTCTTCCTTAGACATTTTTATAATGTCAGGATGTGATGTGTAGCTGGCTAGAACCGGCCACGTGGCTCCTGGTCTGCCTAGAGGACCGAGCCTAGTTATGTGATTATTGTGTTTTAGGGCGCCATTAAACCAGAGCAGGTGCTCTTGAAATTTAAGTGGAATTTCAACCTCCTCGAAAGGGGCGTACTCATCCGGAGGTTCCTCTATTTTGTAATAGTGAAACTCTTGTGTTATAGCGTTTACCGCTGGAAAGTTTATCCATGAATAGAATACCTCTGTCTGACGATACTCGTGAGCCTCTATCACGAAAATTACTGTACCACCTTGAGGTGGCAGTCCGTTTTCTATAAGTTTTAAAGTTATAGATCTTCTTAACTGGACCGGGATGATAATAGCATCCGGGTCTGCTTGTTCGGGACCTTGCTGAGTCGCATCTACTGCGGCCCCAGAGGTTCCGTTTTCTACTGACATTTCAAAAAATGCAGGTTTTTGCAGAGTAGGTCTCCAAGGAGACAAAGATTAGATGCACAATATTTTGGAACACTGTATCCTTCAACGTTGAATAAACCGAAGCTTTACATAGGAATCTCTTCCTACTAAGGTCGGGCGGATTTTAACCTTTCACCCACTCCAGACGTCTATTGGAGTATTTACGGGTGAAAGGGGTGTGAAATATGCACGACTGAGTTACTCTACAAGTCTTACGTTAGTTTATCGCCTTACCAAACGTTAGGGCGCCATGTAGTGTAGTTCCTAGTTTCCCACTAGGCCCTGCGCATTGGAATAACATAAACAGTAGTATCGACGTGGAACTGGCTATATTCCAGGCCTCCACTGACTATGCTAAACTTAATTGGGTTGTGTTACCAACTAGCTCAGAGGTCACTGGAAACTTTCTTCTCTGCATAGGAAGTGATCAGCTTCCCTGGCACAGAAAAGAAGGGATTCAGTTTTCCAACAACCGTGCAACATGACAACTTTGCTCCTCAGATCAAGAGTCGATCTCTAGCGTCGTGTGAAACAATAGACATAGATTTCACTCAGTCAGTCTGGTGCAGTTTACTTTCACAATATGTAGAGAATAGAGAGACGGGCGTTTATCAATAAAGGTTAACATTTATTGAACAGTCTTTCTTCTCGTACAAGAGAAATGTATTGCCACAATTGCAATAACTGTTATTATAAAAAGTACGTACAGTAAGATAAGAATTGTGAAATAGAACTGTAAAAGCATTGATATGGTTTCTTAGCCATACAATGGTTTAAAAGTAATAAAACATATATACAGTCATATATACATTAGGCTAACATACTCAACTGGTGCTTCTAACTAAGCCTACCCCGGTGTGCCTGACCTAAGCCTAACACGTGAGAAGGGGGAGTAAGTAAGTAGCTTAAGTTAAGTTGGTTTTGCCAAGGTTTGTTTCAAGAATTCTCTTCTAAGGGTTTAGTCAACACCATACCTCTGAATAGAATGATGGAGGATTGGTATCTCCTTCAGGGGTCTCTCTCGATATCCCAGTCACCTGCGAGGGTAAACTGGAAGCGCCGGGACTGGATTTCTCTGCACGAGAAAGGCAGCGGCTTCTCTCAGCGCGTCGGGAGGAAGGAGGGGTGACAGCGTCCGCGGGCAGCTGGGCTGGATGTCTTCGCAGAGGACGGCTGCACGGCTCCTCAAGCGTACTGAACCACAGTTCGCGCTGTAGCGGCGATAATGGTAATCAGTAGCTTCACCACCACAGGATAGCAGGCTGCAGCGACAGAGTGCTAGTTTTTACCAACACTGGTCATGCAGGCAGCTGGCATCAGCAACAGGCAACGCTCATTGCTTAAGGCAACGTTGGTAATATTTATACCTGACAGGTGCCGGGTTTGACGCAAGTTTGCTGGACATAAGACGTCAATTAAAGATGTCACTAGGAAGTGGCAGTTATCAGTTGCTCATTAGAGTTCCATTACTAATCAAAACATAGCAAGCGGGGATTTCCAGGTTTGCTAAGTTTTTATCTTGTTGAAGAACTCGGAGTGTTATCTAGGAATATCAGATAGTGACTGCTGCTCTGTCATTGCACTAATTGGTCGCAAAGGAAGTAGCAGAGAGTCATGCTGGAATGTGGCTCTGTGGCTCTGCTCGTGTGAGGCCAGAGATGACTTTTCAGAAAATCGTACTTGAACGGTTATGCCAATATAGGGAATAAAGGGCTCTATAGCCGAATAGGGGCATAAGGTCACAGTATCGATCAGGAACCTAGATAAGCACATGACACCCACTCCACGAATTCATGTCCATCAAAATTACTAAAACTAAGCAATTAGATGCATGTGTAACATTGTGTATCATAGCCCACCCCAAAATACATAAATGCATCCGAAATAGGCGTACTTGTAATACATGGAATTTAGGTACTGTACGTTTTTTAAAAGCATAGTAATCATTCAAAAATTATTGCATATGAAATCAATGAACGATTATGCATAAAGAATTACACATGAAGTATCTCTGACAGAAGAAATGCGAGATAAGTCATCACATAAAAATGCATTGTAATAACATGTGTGCTAGAGGCTGGTGTAATGTTGTTATGTCTCTAGATGTGTTTAGAAATAGAAGTGTGAAGCTTCTGTTCTCTAAGAATAGTTTTTACGTTAAGCAAAGAATTGTTCGTGCCAAAAAGAGAGGGTCAATATTTAAAAAATTGTCCAATTCAAAGAAAAATCAGTTTTACCAAAGCTCCTGGCAGTTTTTTTGTTGATCAAAACTGAAGGCCGAATCCAGAGTTCATAGGAACGCCGTGTGTCGGAAAGCTTTTCAAAAGTTATTGTTTCTCTATGGGTGAGAACATCGTATCAGACAGGCTCGCAAAAAATTGGTCTACAAAATCAGGTGATAGTTCAACCAAATTAGATAGCGCTGTAACTTGGCAGGTGTGAGAATGATTGCTGTCATCGAAGTCGGGACCAGCAATGCTCACAGCACGTTGTACCTGGGTGATGTTGCTTTTGTCACTCGCTCCACTGTTACCACTTGGCTGTAGTACAGGAGTCTCCACAAATGCCGTCATCAGGATTGGTAGCCGCTGGGGACAACACAATGCGTGAGCCGTTATTGGACTTAGCAAAGTATCGACGTCCATTGGTACTGCTGATGGAAGTGAAAGACAGATGTCCAACACGCATTCCTCGCCGCAAAGCATACACCGTAGCACAGGTAAAATGCAATTTTGCCATATCGGTCTGAATGAAAGGAACCAGGTCATGTTTAGATCTCTCAGCCTGGCCAATCCGAGGACGTTAGTTATCCTGTCCCTGTAGCGCATTGCTAGGATTGTCTCTTCCATTCCCATGGGAGCTATGTCTGAGCCGAGGCTTGCCATAACGTAGCAGGATGGTCAAAAATAGAATCCCTGCGATGAGTCCCAAAAATAGTGGAATACCACCAAAAATGGAGTGCACAAAATTAGGAAAGATTCCCAAAATTGCCTGGAAGGGTGTTAGCAGTCCCGTAAAGACTGTCTTAAATATGCCTGGGATGCTTGTAGCACTAGACATGTTAAGGAGTTGGTCGAGCATTTGTACGAAATGCACGGGGCAATTTGTTGATAAAAGGTCATGGACTTCAGTAGCCGTCCTTGCGACTAGAAGATCATACGTCTCTTTAGATGACGTTATAGGCACTGTTGTCTGTAAAAGCACAGATTTCATTTTGCTTAATGTATCAATTCGTATAGAATAGAGATTCAGACGAGGCCAGATGG
Organism: Lissotriton vulgaris; assembly: GCF_964263255.1. NCBI lineage: Eukaryota > Metazoa > Chordata > Amphibia > Caudata > Salamandridae > Lissotriton > Lissotriton vulgaris. The sequence continues at coordinate 876,957,644 of NC_141691.1, forward strand.
GAGTCACTATGTCTGGAGGCCCGCTCGGGAACAATGCTTGCATACAACATTTGACCATGGACGTTACTTCTACTAGATAACTTAGTCCGGGCGCGAGGCCACAGCACCTGTGATCCGTTCTTAGAATGTAACTCCCGTTTGCGAGTTGCATAAAGAAGGGCTCTATCTGAGTTGCAGGTGTGACTAGCTGGTGGCATGAAAGGTTGTTTGAATTTCCATCACATGCTCCGTGTAAATTAATACCCTGACACAAAAGTATACCGCTTAGTGAGTGTTTACAGTTGTCACCACTAAGAAATACATTTTTGTCACTGTCACTATAGCAAGAATGAGTGTATGGTAATTTCCATTCGGATTTTACATATCCCTTACCCAATTGTTCATACTGGCCAGCAGGTATGTACTCAAGGCACTTATGAAATCAGAAAGTTGTAATCGGAATTGTGATAATTCCGTGTATTATCCATTCAATGACAGGGCTCTCTGACATTGTCAATGGTAATCTCTCGAGTTTCTCGATGCTCAAAATTGTATAGTCTGCTCCTTTCTGTGCCAAACTGATCTGTTTATCAGTAAGGTTAAAAATGGAAAACAATGACGTTGTGTTTATCAAACGCCAAGGCACATAGCCTGAACGAAGATTTTGCAGCGTCCAGCCGAGTTCTATAATAGAGCGTAATTGAGACTGGCCATGTTGTAACATTAGCAAATCTCTGTCTATCACATCAAAGGCAGATGATACAATATTGTCCAAAGAATATATTCTGGAAGACAGAGTCATTAACCCATTGTCTACTACAGAAAGTGATTTCTCCAAATTAATACGATCAATTTCTCGTATCTTTTCAGCAGTTTCAATTTGCTTTACTTTCCAAGCCTCGTTGTAAGCAGCATAGATGCTGGTCGCTATGAAACGCTTTTGACGCTGTTTGCGTGGTCCAAGAATGAAATCGCGCAAATCAGCACCATCTTTTAGTAAAGACAAGTGTTGCTTAATTTCAGCCAGTGTGGATGTAGTTAGCCATTCTAGGCAGAGTTTCCCTACACTGTATGTTGTTATTATTCCTGGATGTTGTCTCTGGGAATATCTTGAGTCTAATCTGGTCATTTTTAAACCCTGTGTTTTATTCAGGAACCTATCTTGACAGTTATTTGTGTCTGTAGGCCAGAATAACCACTTTTTCCAATCAGGATGTGTTCTGTTGAAATGTAAAATGTGTGACACGTCTAACTCATTATCTGTAGTTGCATTCTCAGCTATTGGCTTTGGTATAGACGGTGTTTTCATTTCTTTGTTCTTAGCTAGGCCAAGACAGGATGTTTGGTGTACAGTGTCATTTAAAAATAACATTTGTTCTGGTATCATGCAGGTTCTAAATAGTGCTTCTATGCCTTGCACCTGCCAATCTTTTGTACCCCAAATTGTTTTCGTTTCAATATTATTTTTCCAATAATCAAAACCAAATGTCATCATTTTGTCATAAAATGCTTCTGAATATATCAATTTAGAATTTGTCAGCATTGTTTTCATTCCTGTTTTATCTAACAGTTTATAATAAAACGTTTCTGCATCACTTGTGTTAAACCCTGAGAAGTATTTGAATTTCTCAAAAAATGCTTTAGAACTGCTTTTAGGTGGTGTAGCACAATGTTCCCATTGATTATACATAAAAACATTTCTAGGCTGTGCAGATTTATGCAAGTAATGATCCCCATAGTGGGTGTAACAGAATAACTGCTCATAACTAGATGAACCTTGTAAATAATCATGATCTGTGAATCTAGCTGACATTACTAAATCAGACATCATGTCATTAATACTGTTAAAGTCCCAATCATCAGAGAATGTACTAGGTGTAACAAAGTCACTTAAGGAAACCTTTAGTTGATGAGGATACTTCAGGATTTCGACCGGACCATAGATCTCATAGTCTGTTTTCTCCCATACTACCCCACCAGGTATTGGAATTGCTGTGACATTTACTGTTGACAGCTCTCTTTTCTTCACGTGGGATGATCTGTGTGGTTTCAGGACTAGGTTGATGTTCTGACTTGCTGTGTCCATTGTAATATATTTTCCTTCAATGAATTTTCCCAAACACAGTACCATGATGAGCCAAAGCAGGAGGAAAAATACACCTAGACCGAACCAGAACTCTAGCCAAGGGGAAATTAGGTAGATTTCCTTCAGTTGATGAAAGAGTTCTGTTGCTTTTTCTTTAAAAGACTTTTTTGTTTCTGGCATCACTTCGGGGTCGTTTAAATCTTCAGAGAAGTTGTCGAAGTTGATGAAATAACCAGAGGCAGTTCTGTCAATTGATGGGATTGTTCTTTCAATCTGTCTCTCGGTAGCACATTCTGATGCCACATCATTGTAGACTGGTGTTGTTTCTTGACGAACTGTTTCAATCTGTGTTTCAAGAGGCACGAGTTCCATGGCTGTATTGCATAGTCCTTCATTGTGCACTGCAGGCTGATCGAATGTGATGAGTCTTTCAGTTTGAACCTCTTGGATTGTTGCAAGTTTGGGTATTCTGTTGTTTCTTGGGAGTCCACTGGGCCTACTGTTGATTATAGGCCACATGCTTGTGGTTTTACCAGATCGATGGACACGATTCTGTTCTCCTTTTTACCAGCAAGGGGCGGTAGCACAACTGATCTTGTTCCGGTGACAGCTAAGACAGGTACTGCTTTTCTGTAAGAAGGCCCAAATTCCTTCTTAACCGCGATCTTTTCTCTGACTAGATCCCCAATCTTTGGAATCCAGACAGGCCTTGCTGGGGCTGTTGCGGGTGGTGCCTCGTCAGTGGTACTTGGCTGTTGCTTTAATTTTATGTTGCTTAATGATTTTCTTGTTTCATTCAGTTCCTGTAAAACAGCCAAACGGTCTTTTACTTCAAACTGCTTTGTTTCTTTTTGTACCACTGACATCTGACTATCGAGGTCCTGAACGTTCATTCTAATTCCGAACAATAGTTCGTATGGGCTGAAACCTTTTAGAGAATTTCTTGGCATGTTGTTAAGACTAGTCTGGACACTTATTAAATGTTTGACCCACCCAGCGCCTGAACCTAATACCTTCGCTGTTATAGATTGCTTTATGTCCCGGTTTTTTCTTTCCATCACACTTGTGCGATGGACAAGAATACCGCAACCCAATTCCCATGCTAGCCATGGCCCCCCTATAAGCTCGAGAGCTAAAAGCAGGACCCTGGTCAGAATAGAACGTGGTAATTGCGTATATGCCGATATGGACTCGCAAATCTTTTTATAACTGTTCTAGGCGTCAGCCGAGCGCTGGAGGCCTCATTATTTAAGTGTATTTCGTCTTAAACGTTGTACACTGGGACGCGCTTCTCTTCTTTGATTGCGCAGATAGACCGCCTTATGCTGTCTAGAAGGGATCCTGAAACTACACTGGCCTGTTCATTACTGCGATCTCTGTTGCAGTCTTCACAATTTTGAGCAAAACATTGAATATCTATACTCATTCCTGGCCACCAGTACTCTGATTGTAATTCTTTCAGAGAGGCTTTGATTGTTTGGTGTTTCAGACCCAACCCCATGTGTGCTTCCAGTAAGAGGAAGCCCCTCCTGCTCCTGTTTGGAATTACTCTATCCCCCACTCCAGGGATTCGAGCAAAAGGAACGGAGTTTGCATCGATTATGTATGCATAATTGAGTGGATAGTTTACGGGTAGTGCTGCACAGTCGCCTTTTACGGTCGTTCTTACTGCCAGCATGGTTTCCCCGTCTATATACTTATCTGTACGCTTTTTTGTGGCTACGGAAGCCGGTTTAGTTGCTTCCGCTTTGGCTGTATTAGCCAATGAATTCCCTGCAACGTGAACGCCATCACGTTGAAGACTCTGTGCGTGAATCACGTGAGTCTTTTGTAGTTCTTTGTGTAAAAGAGCTACCTCGTTCCAGAGCTTTTTATGCTTTATTGTGGCACCTGTGTCATCTTTGTAGTCGTTTTCGATCCAACTCTGCAGTTTGTTGTTGAAAGAATTGACGCAAAAATGAGAATCGCACACTATAAGTGTGGGGAATTCGCGATCTGCATTTTCGAGCGCCATCTTTAAAGATCTGATTTCAGTTCTTTGAACCGAACAGTACTTTACTGATTCAGTTTTTGTTACTTTCGGTCTGAATTTACCGCACAGCCAACGACCTTTAATGATCGCACATGCTGCATCGTAGGATTTTCTCTCTACGTTGAAATGCTGTACAAAGCTATCTGTGTAGATTATACAGGCGTATTGTGGGAGAGGCAGGATTTCGATTGGCAGAGGATATTCTTCTTCATATTCTAAATCATTCAGTTCTGTGTATTGCGGGGCGAAATAGTATTTCACATCTTCCGCTCCTAGAGAATCTATGCACTGTATCCATTTTGGATTCAGTGACACTGTAGGCAGGTTTACTGGGCTGAATAGCGCTTCGAAGGCGGATTCCGCTGTAAGGATATTAATCCATTTGCCGTGTGCTAGTTCTCTTTCATTTGCTAATGCGATTTGCACTGCGTTCGCAGTTCTTTCTGTCTGACTGAATGTTTTTTCTGCTTGTGTGTACAAGTGAGATTTAATTGAAATTGGTACCTTTTCTCCCTCATTAGAGGTTAGGTACGTGAATCCGCATCTTCCTGGGATGACTCGGATTACCAGATCGCGTGTGTTGTCACGTGTATCTAATTTTGTTTTTGCTAACATGTCTGTTTGCAGTGATCTCAAAATTTCTGTGTGTTTTTGAGTCCAATTGATTTGTTTTAAATCAGGTTTAATTAGTTCGTAGAGAGGTTTAACCCTCTCTGCGTAATTTAGGATGTAAGTTCTTCCGAAATTCAGAAAACCTAGTATTGATTGTAAATACTTCAGCGTTTTTGGAGCTTGGAGTACAGCGCACTTCTCTAAGAAGTTGTCCGCTAGGCTTTTCCCTTCACTTGATAATTCGTACCCTAAAAATAGTACTGTCAGATGGGCAATTCGGGACTTTTTAAAGTTGAATTTGTAACCCTCTGCTGCGAACCCAAGTATAATGGTGTTCACTCTTTTCAAGTGAGTATCCAAGTCGTCGTCTGTGAGATAAATATCATCTACGTAAGATAATGCTTCATCATCATAGATTTGTAGTAACTCTGTTACCCTAGCTGAGAATAGTCCTGGGCTGTTCTTGAACCCCTGTGGGAGTCGACAGAATTTTTTCTGCGACCCAAATGCGGAGAAAGCGGTCAAGTATCTGCTTTCTGGTGCAATGTTTTGACAAAAGAAACCATTAGAAATGTCTAATGTCGTTTTGTATTTTTTCCTAACTATATTATTCATTAGGGCTGCACTATGCGAGTTTTGTACTGCAAAAGTTTTGCAACATGTATTAAGATGTCTGTAGTCCAAAACTAGACGATATGAATTGTCTGGCTTGGAGACAGGAAACAAAGGATTGTTCATTTGAGAGGTGCATGTTTCAATCACCCCCTGGTATTCAAGTTGATCTAAGATCTCCCTGACCTGTTTTTTAGCTTCTTGCTTTATGGGATACTGCCGTTGGGCAGTTGGTTCATTTTTTAGTTGGATTTTGTGAGGAGGAGAATCCTCATCCCATCCTACATGATTTTTATACAATGCAGGTGCCTGGGCTACTGCCCATTTCCTTGCATATGTGTATTTTTTGTGAATCGGAATGTGATTCGAGAAGGCAGGCATAATCACCTCTTTGCCACGAGGGCACTCCCTGACAAACTCCGGGGGCCAATCTTTTTCAGCTAACAGAATATCATAGCCTTTTGAGAGCTTATCCCAAAATAGACCCTTAATTTTCCTAGTCTTATCACCCTCCATACGCAATGTTATTTCGTATATTTTATGGGGCTCGCTAAGTCTGGCGTCGGCAGTTTCAACCTGAATGTATTCATTCGTGTCCACTGTCTCCAGATGACTCATCAAGATCTTGCGCGCTATACTGATCTCTGCTGCACTGTCCAACATTGTCAATGCCCACTCCCCGTTTTTCAACTGTGTCCTCAGTATTCTCGGCATGGTTGATTACTCTAATACTGGCTACCTTCTTTTTCTGAAATTGAGATTTCTTATTTTGAGCAGGTTCCTTGTCTTTGGACTTGGTGTGCTCTCCTGGGTCTGACCGTCCTCTTCTTTCCGAATTCTGTGGAAAAGATTGAGAGGGACGTGTATCAATACTTTGATATCTATCAGGTTTTTTTATATTATCCCTATTTCTAAGGTTATATCTTTTCTCAGAGGGCTCCCTCTGGGGAGACTGGCGTTCTCGAGTCGGAGTTCTTTCCCTTCGTCGAGGAGACCTTCCTCTGGACTGGAAAACTTTTTCCTTGGGAGTGGATTGTTTATTTCCATCCCAGCTCTTTTTAGGAGTGTTTGAATTATTTTTAATAAATAATTTTTCAGGACTTTCGAGCAGTTGGGGCTTTACTGGTTTTCCACCCAAGCTGTCTCTACCTAATTCTTCATAGCATTTTTCTATGATTTTTGCAAGCTCAACAGGATCTTTTATATCTGTTTCCCTCAACTTCTGGCGAATCGCCACAGATGCTGCTTCTCCCTTTACATTGGCTAATAATATAGCCGTGACCTGCTTGAAATCTTTCAGTAATTTCATACCTAGATTTAAAGCGGGCTCTGGACCGAATTCATTTTGAATCTGTTTTAGCACTTCTGGTATTACCGCCATAGACGGAACACCATGTGTTTTTGTGTAAATGGAAGCAAAGACTGTACCCCAAGTGTCGCAGTCCTCCACGTGTGGTGCGATTCCCATAGGAAGGCAAATGGTCAAGATTCTGTGTTTCTCAATAGGGGTAGTATCAGGAAATACTGCCTCTATTTGAGTGATTTTCTGGGCTAACCAGAAAGGAATTTGTTCCCGTTTTACGGGTGTTTTACCAAGACATGACTGTATGTTCTGTGGTGTAATTTTATTTGTGTTCCCCTGATGAGGGGTCAGCTGTGGTGTATTAACAGCTGGCTGGACTGTTTCAGTCCGTATTACATATTGGACTAATTGCCTATGTATTTTTATTAATGTGTTTAGCTGTGCTAACAGCTCTTCCTTAGACATTTTTATAATGTCAGGATGTGATGTGTAGCTGGCTAGAACCGGCCACGTGGCTCCTGGTCTGCCTAGAGGACCGAGCCTAGTTATGTGATTATTGTGTTTTAGGGCGCCATTAAACCAGAGCAGGTGCTCTTGAAATTTAAGTGGAATTTCAACCTCCTCGAAAGGGGCGTACTCATCCGGAGGTTCCTCTATTTTGTAATAGTGAAACTCTTGTGTTATAGCGTTTACCGCTGGAAAGTTTATCCATGAATAGAATACCTCTGTCTGACGATACTCGTGAGCCTCTATCACGAAAATTACTGTACCACCTTGAGGTGGCAGTCCGTTTTCTATAAGTTTTAAAGTTATAGATCTTCTTAACTGGACCGGGATGATAATAGCATCCGGGTCTGCTTGTTCGGGACCTTGCTGAGTCGCATCTACTGCGGCCCCAGAGGTTCCGTTTTCTACTGACATTTCAAAAAATGCAGGTTTTTGCAGAGTAGGTCTCCAAGGAGACAAAGATTAGATGCACAATATTTTGGAACACTGTATCCTTCAACGTTGAATAAACCGAAGCTTTACATAGGAATCTCTTCCTACTAAGGTCGGGCGGATTTTAACCTTTCACCCACTCCAGACGTCTATTGGAGTATTTACGGGTGAAAGGGGTGTGAAATATGCACGACTGAGTTACTCTACAAGTCTTACGTTAGTTTATCGCCTTACCAAACGTTAGGGCGCCATGTAGTGTAGTTCCTAGTTTCCCACTAGGCCCTGCGCATTGGAATAACATAAACAGTAGTATCGACGTGGAACTGGCTATATTCCAGGCCTCCACTGACTATGCTAAACTTAATTGGGTTGTGTTACCAACTAGCTCAGAGGTCACTGGAAACTTTCTTCTCTGCATAGGAAGTGATCAGCTTCCCTGGCACAGAAAAGAAGGGATTCAGTTTTCCAACAACCGTGCAACATGACAACTTTGCTCCTCAGATCAAGAGTCGATCTCTAGCGTCGTGTGAAACAATAGACATAGATTTCACTCAGTCAGTCTGGTGCAGTTTACTTTCACAATATGTAGAGAATAGAGAGACGGGCGTTTATCAATAAAGGTTAACATTTATTGAACAGTCTTTCTTCTCGTACAAGAGAAATGTATTGCCACAATTGCAATAACTGTTATTATAAAAAGTACGTACAGTAAGATAAGAATTGTGAAATAGAACTGTAAAAGCATTGATATGGTTTCTTAGCCATACAATGGTTTAAAAGTAATAAAACATATATACAGTCATATATACATTAGGCTAACATACTCAACTGGTGCTTCTAACTAAGCCTACCCCGGTGTGCCTGACCTAAGCCTAACACGTGAGAAGGGGGAGTAAGTAAGTAGCTTAAGTTAAGTTGGTTTTGCCAAGGTTTGTTTCAAGAATTCTCTTCTAAGGGTTTAGTCAACACCATACCTCTGAATAGAATGATGGAGGATTGGTATCTCCTTCAGGGGTCTCTCTCGATATCCCAGTCACCTGCGAGGGTAAACTGGAAGCGCCGGGACTGGATTTCTCTGCACGAGAAAGGCAGCGGCTTCTCTCAGCGCGTCGGGAGGAAGGAGGGGTGACAGCGTCCGCGGGCAGCTGGGCTGGATGTCTTCGCAGAGGACGGCTGCACGGCTCCTCAAGCGTACTGAACCACAGTTCGCGCTGTAGCGGCGATAATGGTAATCAGTAGCTTCACCACCACAGGATAGCAGGCTGCAGCGACAGAGTGCTAGTTTTTACCAACACTGGTCATGCAGGCAGCTGGCATCAGCAACAGGCAACGCTCATTGCTTAAGGCAACGTTGGTAATATTTATACCTGACAGGTGCCGGGTTTGACGCAAGTTTGCTGGACATAAGACGTCAATTAAAGATGTCACTAGGAAGTGGCAGTTATCAGTTGCTCATTAGAGTTCCATTACTAATCAAAACATAGCAAGCGGGGATTTCCAGGTTTGCTAAGTTTTTATCTTGTTGAAGAACTCGGAGTGTTATCTAGGAATATCAGATAGTGACTGCTGCTCTGTCATTGCACTAATTGGTCGCAAAGGAAGTAGCAGAGAGTCATGCTGGAATGTGGCTCTGTGGCTCTGCTCGTGTGAGGCCAGAGATGACTTTTCAGAAAATCGTACTTGAACGGTTATGCCAATATAGGGAATAAAGGGCTCTATAGCCGAATAGGGGCATAAGGTCACAGTATCGATCAGGAACCTAGATAAGCACATGACAGGATCTCCAAAATGTCAGTTATTTGTTTTGAAAGTTGTGTTTGATTTTTTTTTTTGGTAGATGCAAACTTCATTTCAAGAATTTGGCTCTCGCACAGACCATTGAGGCTCCTAATACATATTTATTAATTAATATATGAACAAATATCATAAGGCACCAAAAGAAAATCTCATAAATGGTAGCGGATTGGAGTGCAACTGCCAAATAGCATTTAGGAACCATTCGTGTTGATGATGCACTAGATTTACCCCTAGATTCATCAAAGTCCCGTTTTGCGAGTCTGTAATAGCGATTATTAAGGAATCGCTATAACAGACTCGCAAAACGGGATTCATGTACAAATCGCAATTTATTTTGCGATTCCTACAGCTTCCTTATTTGCGATTAGCTAATTGCTAATCGCAAATAAGGAATAACTCCCCATTCATTCCTATGGGCCTAAAGGCCCATAGGAATGAATAGGAAGACATATCAATGTGCGAATCGCTATTAGTGATTTGCATTTTGAGTTTGCGATTTCAAGGGTGCAGGGGTGTCCAAAGGACACCCTGTTGCACCCCTGAAATGAAATTGGACGCTGGTGTTACGCACACACATGTCCCAAGGACATGTGTGTGTGTAACATAGAACGCTATTTACCACAAGGTTTGAATTCGCGGTAAATAGCGGCCAAAAATTGCGATTTCGGAATTTTTAAATGTTTCATGAATTGCATTTAAGGAATCTCAAATAAAGATTCCTTAAATGCAATTCCTCGCAAAATTTCGAATTCTATAATAGCGATTTTTGCATTTGGAATGATGAATCCCAAATGCAAAAATTGCGCTCGCAAAGGGTCAGATTCTCAGAATCTGGCCCTTTGCGAGCCGATTTTACGTTGATGTACCTGGCCGTTAATGTATTAAATAAATAGCGAATATTTTACAATTCGTCAGTTGCAGCGTGTCCCAGAAAGACCCCATGTCTAGCTCTATAATGAATGCTCAAATTATGAGAACGTTATGTCCTTGGTGAACATAGTTTCCAATGGCACAGACAAACTTAGTAGATTCTGGCTTTTGCAGTGCTAAAACTAACTATATTTAAGAATACAGGAGATGTAATTTTCTTCTTGTCAGACACTTCCGCGTTCAATTCTTTTTAAAACCTTTTTTTATCCACTTCTGCATATTCTGTCGAAATTAGTTGTCTACTTTGTTTTAACAGCAGCGGGTATCAAACTACAAAGAATATATAATCCCTTCTTTGAAATTAAAAGTTTAATTACAGTACCATCACTGACACTGCCTGTTTTATGATTTCGTGAAAATGTCTGAAAGTGTGTAATACTCAAATTAAGGGAATTTAAAAAAAAGGAATCCTTGCTTGATTGCTAGGAATCATTTTTTTCTTTTTATTTTGTATTTCAAAATCCACACGTGGACAAACAATGCTTAAATTCTTAACACTAATGATCCTGATCACAGTTTACCTTCATTCAATCAGGGTAAATGTCCATAGTTTATAGGAGGTGGTATCATATGACTATACTATTAATCCAGAAGAGAAAACAAGGAACACATTTAACAAGAAATCACGCAGCCCAGCGCAGCAGGCCACCTTGCCGCACTGCTTGAAAGGGAAGAAATGTGCAGTATTTTTTTTTTTAATTATGAAAACATTTTATTGGTTTTAATAACAAAAAGAAGTCAAGAGAAACATAAAAACATAACCATTGCTCCTTAATCCCACCCCTGTCGACCTGCCACTTCCACACAGCATATCCCACATGGCAGACAATAGTTCAAGGTAGACATCTGAATGTGGAAGACAATCCATTGACTCCACAAATGTTGGGGAGTCGTTTCGTTTCAAAAACTTTATTCAATACTTAAAATGAATCATAAAAGTATTGAACATACAACTCATCATGCCTCATAGGATTAAAAAGTTCTGATTTAAAAAGCACGATTTTTCCAGAATTTAAGAAAGACATTAGAAAGACATAATAGTGACCATAAAAGAATATACAAGACATGATTTTCAACAGGAAAAATTCTATACAGATAATACTACCCATAAGTCTTCCTAATCTTTAGTGAATTTCTAATAAAGTTTAACATGGAACAGCAGATTTCTACGGAGGATAATGATGACAGATATTCGTACCCTTCCTCATAAGTGCAAGGCTGCCTCCCCTTCAGGATTGGTTTGATAAACCGGAGTCTTGGCTCCTTATATAAGGAGCAAAAAAGAACCAGATGTAAAGTGCTTTGTCTATCCCTATTATTATAAGGGCAAGGGGGCAGCCTCTCACACCAACCCCCTTGTTTCGGGAATGCAAACAAGAAGTGCAGAATCTCCAGCCTAAACCTTGTTAGAAGGAATCGCCATTGCACATTAACGGTAAATGTTAAATAAAACTGAGGTTGGGGTTTACAGGCATAGGCAATAGCATTGTCAGTAACATTGACTATAGGCGGTGGGTTCAGTATTTTCCAATACCTTGCTTTTATATCCGCCTTATAGTTTCCTTCAATTCTTTCCGGATTGTCATAATATGACCCCAGTCCAATCTTTTTAAACATATTATAGACATAAGACAACCAGGGAATCTGTTTTGAGTTTTCTAAAGCCATGCAATCGGTAATAATGTCTTTGGTAAGTTGCAGGTCTTCAGATTGCCAAATTTTACCCCATAACAGTAGAGGGGACAAGCGAATTATATCAGAAACACGGGCCATACCGATGTCTTTGTGGCAGAAAATATTTGAGGAACCTTTAGGAACTGATAGGACCCTTTTTATAAAGTTATTTTCCACCACCTGGATCACGGATGGTATTTCGGTCCCCCACACCCCTGCCCCATAAGTGGCTACTGATAAACATTTTGAAGTGTAAAGGGTTCTGAGGTGCATAATATGTTTTTGCCCTAGTTTACTACAGAAACGAAAAATACCCTCCATCGCCCTTGTCATGTTCTGGGCTCGAACCTTCATGACCGGTGTCCAACTTAGTTTGCTGTCAAATAGGTTACCAAGGTAGTTAAAGTTTCCCACTTTTCCAATTATGCGATTGTTGACCACAAATTTCCTAATAGTTGATCCTTTAGGGCCACAAGACATTACAAAAGATTTCTCAAAATTCACCTTTAGATCAAGATCAAGCATGAATGTATTGAAAGCATCTAGACACACTTGCATGCTATTTCCTGTCAATGTCATGAGGACAGTATCATCTGCATAAGAAAGCATGGGAATACTTTTACCATTGATTTTTGGGAAGTCACAACCCTGGTTTAATAGGTACTGTTCTAATCCATTTGTGTAAACCAGAAAAAGAAAAGGCGCCAGGATGCACCCTTGACGCACACCTTCAGTTGAAGGTATTGGTTTTGTTATTTCCCCTCCAGAACCAGATCTAATAGATACAGTTGTTACTTCATGTAACCTGCGGAGTAATGTGACCAAAGGTTCCTCAAAGCCCATATCATCCATCATCCGCCACAACTTGTGTCTGCAAACAGTGTCAAAAGCACTCGTCAAGTCCATGAAGGCAAGATGGACAGAGGATTTTTTTGCCTTCATGTACTTGCCTAAAATTAGTGCCAAATTAAGGCACTGCTTGTTTGTCCCCTTTCCACATCTAAAACCATACTGAGAGTTAACTATGAAACCTGTAGAATCTGCCCAACTTTCTAATCTCGCCAAAATTACCCTACCCAGTATTTTACATGAGGCATCTATTAAAGAAATCGGGCGGTAGCAGCGTGGGTCAGACCTATTGCCCTTCTTAGAAATCGGCACTACAGTTGCCTCCTTCCATGTACCAGGAATACGCCCAACCACAACAGCCTTGAAGACATTCAGTAAGATGGGTGCCCACAGACTGACATTGGACTTAAAAAGGTCCAGAGGGACAGCATCTGGGCCTGGGGCTTTTAGTGATGCTCCTTTCCCTAAGGCTTCCTCAATCTCAATCAGTGTAAGTGAAGAGCTGAGGGTCAAAGCCGAGGGAGGTGCCACCAGATCCCCTGTCCCTTCGGTACTTGCCATTATTGAGATAGAATTGGGGTTAAAAATCTTAGTAAAATGTTGAACCCATTGATCAGCGGTAACCTGCATAACTATAGATTCTTTATTGTCGCTCTTAAAGAGAGGACGATTTATGACCTCCCAAAAGAGCCTACTATCTTTTAGTTCTGCAGCCTTTTCGAGATCATCCCAAGCACTGACTTTTAAGTCTTGCTTTCTTTTTGCAATAGCATCCCTATAAGCCTTTCTGCTAGTCCTTACAAGCTCTTTATTTCTTGGCTTTTGGCGCAGGGCTAGTTTTAACGATCGGTGTGTAGCAGAACACACAGAGTTAAACCATCTAAAGGCCTTTTGGCCTCCCTTCCCCTTGGGTTTTCTAAGGTGCTTTGCTGCATGACCACACAACTTCTCGAAGCTTTCAATAACCTGATGGGGGTCAGATCCTGGGGCTAGACATAGATCCATTTCCGTTTCACAATTAACAACAATGTCTTCCTCCAGTTTTGTCACATTTACCTTCCCCCATTTCAATGTGACACCCTGATTCTTATTATACTTAATTGGCTATTCCCAGATCCTTGGTGATTCTTTTGTTGGCACACACAATAACAGCATTAAGGGGTTATGATCACTTGCAGGATTTGCCACCACCTCCAACTTATCAACATACTTGAAAAAGGTGCTGGATACCAAAACAAAATCAATTGTGCTCATCTCCCCCCTCGTACCATGAAAGGTTGGTATATGCAGGGTATCTGGGGCAGACCAAGGGTCTACTACACGCAAATCATTTGGGATATTGATATTATTCAAAGCATCCCCCTGAGGTGTATGTCTAAAGTGGGTCAGAGGCTGGGCATTCAAGTCCTCTAGTCCACAAACATTCGAGCCTCCAAAACTGCACAACGTACAGTTGAAGTCGCCGACCCAAATGAGAGACGACGTAGGGTGCCTATTGCGTGCTTTACCCAATGCATCCTCCAAACTTTGGATTATCGAGATGTCATGTTCGTTGAAGATGTTATAATACCAATTAATTAATAGAACGGGATCTGGGAAGAGATGTTCTAATAACAGCACTTGGTACCAGTTTGTCTCCACCAGTTTCGAGGTTTTCAGCTCCTGTAGTTTTGTAGACAATGCTGTCATTATTCCACCTTTTGCCCTCCCCGATGTAGATGGAACAGCCGGAACAGTAAATGACTGAAAACCCTCGATGTCACAAGTGGTCCTAGACCACGTCTCCTGTAAACACAGGATTCCATGAGCTTCCACAAAGACCAGCCATGCCTCATCTTCCAATCTACTCGCTAGTCCGGAAATGTTCCAGGATAGTAAGGATAATAATAATGATGATGATGATGGCCCTTGTATTCCATGGATGCTTCCCAAAGCATCTCTTGTGGCGGAGGTGCTTTGTTCAAGCAATAATGACCTATTCCTCTCATAGCCCATGGAGATGGAGATGTTTCCCACAGGCATGACAGGAGTTCCTGGCTGTGGAGGTCCAGTATTCACACTGTCACATTCAAGAGTCACCAACACTGAATCATCATTGATGCGTGTCCCTAAGTCTTCATTCTGTCCCACATTCAAGATAGTTGGTGCAATGCCTTCAGTCCCGGATGGTAGTAAGTCTACCCCATCCATACCCATTAAAGGGTCAAAACGATTCCTCAGTGGGATATTATTGTTATTATTTGGGAACCAACCAGGATAATCTGCACCCTGAAACCTTGGTCTTCGTGGGTTATAAGGGACTTGTGTGAAGGGGCCCATACTTGGTGGCCCCATAAAGCGAGCTGTCTCATGCCAAGGGGTATAATAATTTTGCGGGCCGTGATTCATATTCATGTTGTATGCCCAGCCCATGTGCTGTTTGCCATTTGTACTATAACCACGATGATAGGGATTTTGGTTTGGGGTAGTCTGGTAGAGGTTGGGATAAAAATATTCAAGACCCACACACTGAATATCCCCCACCCTACCAAACCTCGCCTTACTGCAAATGATATCCTTAACCCAGTTGTCTCTGAAGTTAATCAGGATGCAATCACCCTCCAGGTCTTTTTTACTTGGCCCAACCCAGGGGACCCTCCGCACACTTAAGATTTTCGTAACAGTGTCTTCGGTTAAAGGCCTATTGGTATTTAGCCAGAATTTTGTTTTGTTTAAGAGGTCCCCGCTTTTCTCATATTTATTCTCTGGGATTAATGGAACACCTGTCAAGATTGCCATATATGGGGCAGACTCCGGGGGTATGTTTACATAAATCTGTTTACCTTGTAAGGGGGTTTTACTAGGGACCAAAGGTGTACTAGCTGGAGTTTCTTTCCCTTCAGTGTTAGGCAAGGTCGGGGCAGCTGTGTTAACCGGTGTAGTCACCGCCAAAGAGTTGCTAGACTTAGGGCCTGCTGTAGTCACCTGCTTAATTTTAATTAAAGCAGCTGGTGCTATACAAGGGGTGATACCGTTAGAATCTGTAGATGTTGCAGGTTTAGGTTGCTGTAAATGTATCTGGTTGTTCTTGGGGCCCTTTTTCCCTAAACTGTTGTTATTTCTATTAGTGTGACCACCAGTAATAACAGATTGTTTGTTATTACCTACCAGACTCTCCAGTAGGGTGGTGTTCTTGGATGTTAGCAACTCCAATTGATCTAATTTTAGATTTATAGTTTGGGTTTTTTCCATCAGGGGGTTCAGCAGACTTTTTGTAAGCTTCTCAAGACTGGCCATTAGATCCTTATCTTCCTTATGGGATGGTTTTTTCCCAAAATTGAAAAGCTTTTTTCCATGTTTGAAAGCTGGGATCCTATCTGAGATAATCTATCTTCAAAGGGATTTAAAAGTTTTTTAAGTGTTTCCCATACCACGGTCAGAAATTCAACATCTTTCCCTTTTATAACGCAGAATGGTACCCCACTAGTTTCATTCTCTATGACGAGATTATTATTATCGTGAGTTATCGTCAGCGAGTCTACATTAACTTCTAGTGGCAAATCAGAAGGCTGCGTATTAATCACTGGGGGCGGAGATGGTGGCTTAGTAGATAACTGAGCCTTCGCAATCTTTGCCTTTTTCCTAGCGTATGCTGTTTGGTTATTGCGCTTCCTTTTCGTATGTGGCCCTTGCTGGTTAATGTCAGAGATTCCTCTAATCTGCTCTATAGATGTTGATTTTAGCGCCATTTCCGGGGAACCTCCGTTGCACTCCTTAATTTCCCCTATTGACCCTACCATAGTCGTTTTTAAAGAGTTAGGGGATACTGATGGTGAATCCTCCTTCGGTATGGATATAGTGGGTACTGATGGCTGGTGAATATCTGCCATTGTTTCAATCAGGGTTAGAGGTTGGCCAATTAAACGATCAGGGGTTTTAGCAAGAGCTATGGACCCTAGTGAAGATTTTTTGGCCGCAGCTAACTCCTGTGACAGTCTCCTTGCAGCATCCAGTTCAATGGAAACTCGACGTTGCATTTTAGCAATCTCTGTATCTATGGTTGAGTGAGTCCTGGTAATAAAATCATCTAAGGTGCCATTTTTCAGTTTGGATTTAGCAGCCCTCTCTTTGTACTCACGTGATGACATGGTGGATGGTCACGAGAGAGACCGAGGGTTAGGACCAAGAGGGATGGCCCAGTCCAGTCCTCTCAGACCTCGAACGGCCTCAAACGGCCCGCTCTTTGCCCGGTCTTCGCCCCGGGCTGGGTCCCGCGCGCGTCCCGCATGTGCGGTGGTATCACTATGGAGATATACGTGTGTGCTGTGGGCGTGCCTTGCAGGGAGAGCGGGCCAGGTGGTGTAGATCAGCCTCGCGGGGACTCCTGGTTGCTGGAGACCCCCGCGTCACGCTCGCAGCCCTGCACGCCTCGCACCCAGCACGCAGACCAAAGCCAGGTGAAGCGGGACCCGCGGAGCGCGTCCGGCGAACAGTTCCCCTCTGTCAGGCTGGGTAATCAGGAGCAAACCCTCCGTTCTTCCTCCAATGCAGCAAAAGTCGCACCCGGTCAAAGGGAAGGCAGGTTTTTACGAGGTCCGGTGTGCTGTGGGCGTGCCTTGCAGGGAGAGCGGGCCAGGTGGTGTAGATCAGCCTCGCGGGGACTCCAGGTTGCTGGAGTCCCCCGTGTCACGCTCGCAGCCCTGCACGCCTCGCACCCAGCACGCAGACCAAAGCCAGGTGAAGCGGGACCCGCGGAGCGGGTCCGGCGAACAGTTCCCCTCTGTCAGGCTTGGTAATCAGGAGCAAACCCTCTGTTCTTCCTCCAATGCGGCAAGGGTCACACCCGGTCAAAGGGAAGGCAGGTTTTTACGAGGTCCGGTGTGCTGTGGGCGTGCCTTGCAGGGAGAGCGGGCCAGGTGGTGTAGATCAGCCTCGCGGGGACTCCTGGTTGCTGGAGTCCCCCGCGTCACGCTCGCAGCCCTGCACGCCTCGCACCCAGCATGCAGACCAAAGCCAGGTGAAGCGGGACCCGCGGAGTGGGTCCGGCGAACAGTTCCCCTCTGTCAGGCTGGGTAATCAGGAGCAAACCCTCCATTCTTCCTCCAATGCAGCAAGAGTCACACCCGGTCAAAGGGAAGGCAGTTTTTATGAGGTCCGGTGTGCTGTGGGCGTGCCTTGCAGGGAGAGCGGGCCAGGTGGTGTAGATCAGCCTCGCGGGGACTCCTGGTTGCTGGAGTCCCCCGCGTCACGCTTGCAGCCCTGCACGCCTCGCACCCAGCACGCAGACCAAAGCCAGGTGAAGCGGGACCCGCGGAGCGGGTCCGGCGAACAGTTCCCCTCTGTCAGGCTGGGTAATCAGGAGCAAACCCTCCGTTCTTCCTCCAATGCGGCAAGAGTCACACCCGGTCAAAGGGAAGGCAGGTTTTTACGAGGTCCGGTGTGCTGTGGGCGTGCCTTGCAGGGAGAGCGGGCCAGGTGGTGTAGATCAGCCTCGCGGGGACTCCTGGTTGCTGGAGTCCCCCGTGTCACGCTCGCAGCCCTGCATGCCTCGCACCAAGCACGCAGACCAAAGCCAGGTGAAGCGGGACCCGCGGAGCGGGTCCGGCGAACAGTTCCCCTCTGTCAGGCTGGGTAATCAGGAGCAAACCCTCCGTTCTTTCTCCAATGCAGCAAGAGTCACACCCGGTCAAAGGGAAGGCAGGTTGTTACGAGGTCCGGTGTGCTGTGGGCGTGCCTTGCAGGGAGAGCGGGCCAGGTGGTGTAGATCAGCCTCGCGGGGACTCCTGGTTGCTGGAGTCCCCCGCGTCACGCTCGCAGCCCTGCACGCCTCGCATCCAGCACGCAGACCAAAGCCAGGTGAAGCGGGACCCGCGGAGCGGGTCCGGCGAACAGTTCCCCTCTGTCAGGCTGGGTAATCAGGAGCAAACCCTCCGTTCTTCCTCCAATGCAGCAAGAGTCATGGGGAGTCATGTAGGCTTGGTGGAGGTAGTGTAGTTGGATAAGGTGGAGTTATGCATATATCGCCAATTCCATAGGGGCCATGCATGCCTCCTGCCTTTCGACTTCCTCTATCATACCCACCCATCCCTCCTTTAAGTTGGTCTATTGTCTCCAGGATATTAAATACAAGGGCTCGGTATAATTGAGAGATACCACCCTACCCAGTCCTCCCATGAACAGTTTTGCCTTAAGGGGGCTAAACCCTGGCATGTCCAGTAAACAAGCGCTGTAGTGACTCAGGACGTGACACAGCTGTAAATACTTGTGAAACTGAGTGTGGGAAAGAGTACATTGAACTTGGTGGTCTTTTATGGAGTACATGGTAGATCCCTGCCACACTTCCTGCAATACTGTAATTCCTATGGAGTTCCATTGGCCAAATCTCCAGAATTTAACATTTCACAACACATTCCTGTATTTTCTTGCTCTGGCACACAATGCGCTGCCTAGCACCTATGCAGCCACTATTGTTCCATGGTGAGAGGGTGCCTGCATTGCAAGCAGGATTGTTTTTGTGCCGAAGGGAAACCTCTCTGCTCAAAAACAATGCTCTGAGGCAATTTTCTTCATTCTAAGCATGCTGCCGAATGACTTTGGTAGCAGAAAACAGTTAAAACATGGAACTATCACTCACTGAAATCTCATGCTATTACAATAATGTGAACATAACAATTACATGGTGATTTAAATTGTATGGCATGGTTGTCTTCCTATTTGAATTCTATACACATGCAGATTTACTGTCTATAATCAGCATAATAATGCCATGCTTAATGCTTAGCTTGCATTGCACAGTCTCTGTCGTAAGACAGTTAAGTAACTGACTGAGGATTGCTAAGGCTATCACTTTAGAAACATTGCAAGTGCATAATTCTAAAATGTTTTAAATACATTATTCTTGCTATTATACATGACATGAAACAAGAGAACAATGAGCTGTAAATTATCAGTAAGTTATATGTCAAAAGATGTGGGTAGTACAATTTCAATTTTATTTGTGAGTACTTAAGTTCAGGCTTCCTCAGAACACTCATTGATACAGAGTGGCAGGGCATAATAATGTGCAGGGAACACTGCATGCTTAATATGCCTAGTAATTATTATAGACAGTCATATTAGAGGTGCTTGGAGCATTGGTGGAGGTGCATATCTCCTTTGGAGCACCTTGGTCTGATTGAAGTTGCAGAGACAAGCACCTTCTAACTTTGCATACTTTTTTTTAAAACTCTGCCAGTTGTAGGATGGAATGGCTGAAGTGATAGGAAAGCTGTAAAATACTGCCCAGGGATGCAGGAGGTCCAACCACTCACCAGCTGCACACTGATGACTCCCCTGTGATAAGTCATACCCGAGAGAGCAAGTCTACTGGTGTAGAAGAAACCTTAATATATGGCTGCTAAGCAACAGATATTTACTTGCTGTTACTTAGGGCTAATGTCAAGCCTGAGAGGCAGTAATTAAAACACCCTCATTATTAATCGATGTTTTGACTCACTGCAGCCAGGCATTGTTGGACTGGCAATTATTAGTAGTGGTAAATGTATTTATATCTACCACTGGCAATGAGATGACTAATAAACTATAGGGCTCAGTACAGGTCTTAGAAAAGTATTCCCATGCTCAACCCTTGGTAGCTTGGCTGTGAGCAGGCAGGCTTAGCTTCAAAGACAGGACAGGTATGTAAAGCATTCAAAAACACCACTTGACTGAATATTTAAGAAACAAAACAACATAGAAACCCAACACCAATTCATAAAAATAGGAAAACTTTTCATCTTAAAAATGACACTAAAATGAAAAAAAATCCAATGTAGGGAACCAGAGATATGCATTTTTAAAGATATAGCACTGTATAGCACATAGAAACCTATTACACTTATTGGAACATCTGGTTGCACTAGACCGGGAGACAGTCAAAGTTTCAGGACGACCACGAAGTAGCCCTGCATGGCTACCCCTTCTGGTAGGTCTTGGTCAAAGTTTTTACATTGGGATTTAGAAATGTTTCTGGTGTTTCTGGTGCTTCCAATCCGGATTTGGTGAGGGTTCATTGGCTTGTCTTGCGAAGAGCTCCCGATCATACCTGTGGAAGTCCGACCTTTGGAGCTTTCCAGCACGACAAACCAGGGATCCAGGCTGACTTGCATTTTAAGGTAGATGGTTTGGCTCTCGCGGTTGGTCCCAGTAACCTTTTCTACGGTTGGACTTAGAACGTTTTACGGAGCTTTTTCTTGCAAGGTCCCTTGATGCTCTCCATGAAACCAGATTCACTGAGGGTTCACTGGCTTGGGATTTAGATTACGTCCGGGCAAGTTCCTTTGGGGGTCCCAAAGTGTCCAAAACTTACTCCAACGGTCTGGAAGCTCTAATATGGTTCTTGAAATTTCCACAATCCACTTGGACAAAAATCTTACAAAGCAACAGGAAATAAAAATAAATACCCTAAGTAGTACTCTAGGCTGTGCATTCTTGGTAATGTTCCAGTTGAGCTCTGTTAACTTCATCAGCGCAGCGCAAATTCTTGCGCAGTGCTGAATGTTCTATTGGGCTTATGGACTCATGACGGAACGGTTCCGTCATGAGCACAGGCCAACCGACGCTCATGACGGAACCGTTCTGTCATGAGCATCGAAGGGGTTAACATGAGGCTTGCAGGGAGTCCACTATTTAGTCCTTTTGAAGCAGGTTTGGTCCACAGGGATGTAGTTTCAGTTTTTGCTGCAGATGCAGTCAGAGTGCAGATTCTGGTTGGTGCAAATCAGACTTCCAGCATGGACCCTTCTTTTTCCTTAAGTTTCAAGCAGCAGATCTGAGAGGATGGCCATTTAACCTCCAGTTAGCGGGAAATTAAGCAGACCCCCAGGATATAGAGGCATGCATTATCTTTTGTAAAAATGCTGCGATTTCCACAAAAGTGCCGAATTCGTGGGCACTTTTGTAAAAATCGTGGCATTTTTACAAAAGTGCCGATTTCGCGGCAAACCGTGAAATCGCGAAATCCTGGAGGGTCTGACTTGCATGACTTGACTACTAAATTAAGTGTTATTCGTCAACAGGTACAAAGTGCTTTGCCGGAGGCCTCCACAGACCCAGGTCACACCATTTTACCCGGTGACTGGGTCTGCGTCAAGAATTTTCAACGGACTAAGAACTGGGAGCCTCATTGGTCCGCGCCTACGCAAGTTTTGCTCCTCACCCGCACGGCCGTGAAAGTGGTCGGCAAGCGTAACTGGGTGCATGGCGTGCACTGTAAAAAGGTGCCACTGCCATTACCCTTCGACCAGTGGATCCGCAGTGGTGTAAGAGAATCTAAATCTGCAGTGATTCCTTGTTTTGTGACTTTCAGTGAAGCCCAAATTTATGGAACTCTGTCTGAGAAAGCAGATGACAACATTCTTCAAGCTGCTGTGCCTGCGCGTCTTCGAATAGACACTACTAATCCAGAAACCTTGTTTAAGGACCAGACCGTGCAGAGCAAAACACGCAACAATCTGAGACCGAGAGCTAACCAAAGAAACTGAATACTTTGAACACTTTTTTCCTGATTATTCAAGGACATTTTTTTTGGTTTTTCTGACTTTTTGTTTCTTCATGTGATATTTAACATTAGATGTGCCATCTGTCTCCGTCGCAAGGTCACGGTAGGAGACTCAGACTGTAACCTGGTTTTTGTTCTTTTAGCAAGTGGCTAGCGCCTCAGGATATACAGAAGTGAGTAGCTGAGTGATTGAGGAAGATTGCCGTCAGCAAAATGTTTTTTTTAGATGTAGATGGATGGTACAACAATCATAGGTAGGGAAAATAGGAAGCAGGAAATGAGATCGAAGTATTGTAAATTATTGCGTAGTTGATTTGGCGTAACTTTATGTGTTTTTATGTCTTTGTGTATTCTATTAGCTTGCACAGGTTGGATTGTCCATGTTTTGCAACCGACAAATGTTGTCAATTCTACAAACTCTTTGCCTTCTCGTCTTTCTGTCTTTTCACATAAAATGCGTGCTCTACCCCCTCATGAACAGATAAGGAGAGCTGAATATATGAATAATACGTTTATTCACTTGTTGCACCAACATCAGTTGGCTATTAATATGACTGACTGTTGGGTGTGCTGACTTATGCCACACAATACACAAAAGGGAATGCCATATCTGGTTCTTCCTTTCTCAAAAAAAGGTTCAGCTTGGGCCTATTTGACTATGTTTTCAGCCGCATACCACAACAGACTCAGAAGCCCTGTAAGAACTTCTGGGAATGGATTAGACTTCAGTCACAGCTCCTTGATTAAAGGTATAGTGGTAATGGCTAAAATTGTTGAGAAGAACAAGATTCCGTTAGACGAGAAGAGAGCTTATGATGGTTGGAATGTTACCCACTAAGTTTCTAGCCTTGGTGACAAAACTAGAAAGGGTGAGTCTTCTCCAGTATGGACTGTAGCCCATCAAGGTAATTTTTGTCTCCAAGTCAACAGCAAGAAAGCTGACATCAAGCAGAAATGTTTGTACACGTAAATTTTTTCGTCCCCTGATTTCCCTCCGTTAGTTCCGTCTCAAGGAACATATTTTGTCTGTAACGACCAAGCTTATACTTGGCTCCCTTCCAACTTTTCTGGAACCTGTTACATAGCTTTTCTTCTTCCCCCTACATATACGGCTCCGTCAGACCACCACAGAGTTAGACATAGCAGAGGTATACTCGATGCCAAAACACGGCAGAACAAGAGGGAGGAGACTTCCTTAAAGGATTCCTTCCCTTTCGGGGCCCGATGGTCAACAGCAGAAACATCAGGCAATTGGTTCGAGTGGTTGAGACCACTATTAATGTTACTGCAGGTGCGATAGGTAACATTACAGCAGAACTTCAGGCTGACCGTCTTATGATGCTGCAAAATCGGATTGCGCTAGATGTGATCTTAGCAGACCGAGGAGGAGTCTGTAGATTGATCGGATCTAGCTGCTGCATTTATATTCCAGATGATGCTCCGGCAGTATACCAAGCCATTTCTAAATTGCAGACCATCTCCGAGTCGATTCATCAGGACAAAGGAGATTGGTCTTTTATGGGGTGGTTTTGGGGAATATTGTCAACTTGGGGATAGAAGATCCTAACGTTCCTTGGAGCCATTTTGGCCATCATATTCTCTTGTTGCCTGTGTGTTCAATGTCATCCTGCAGTTTGTGGCCTGCTGGCTACTTTATGTGTTCCACAATCTGCAACTCAGAAGACAGAGAATATTAGGATGATGGTGCAGCAACAGCTTGCGGATTTTATGAACATCAAACCTGATTCCGACTCAGATTAGCATGAGTTGGTTTGTTTTGCCTGAGTAATGGCAAAAGGAGGGACTGTGGTTCTGTAAATTACGAATTTGTTCGTGCTCAGCCTCCATTTTGTGATCGCCGCCATTTTATGTTGCCCTCACTCAGGCAGCACCGCGAATGCGATGTTTTTTGTCGTTTCTGCATTTACGTGTCAGGTGGCTTCTTCGCCTATGTTTACTAACAAGTGTCTGGGTCTGGCCGAGTACACTAATTCCTGTCTGAGCTGATTAATCCCCGTCCGGACTACATGTTGGTTCACACCATTATTTCCTCTAAGTTATCATATCAGCTGTCCTTCGCTACATGTCTCATGCATTCTTTTGTTTCACGACTGTCCTTCTACAACACGCAGCTGTGTTTTCTCTACTTGTAAATTGAATTGTGTGAATTAATTTGTAATTTGCTTAAGGGGTCGAGTGACAAATACAACCGGGAACTTGAGTTGCTTTGGTCTTAAAACATTGTCTATAACGTTTGCCTATAGCTCATGCTCTTGTGTGATTGCATTTTGCATTGTATTGTACCGTGTATAAACCTGTGCGCCACGGAGTTAAGTGACAGTCTCTTTTGAACCTCGTTTTATCAACGACTTCTAAGACCACTGTACTAGCTGCAGCTAATAAATACCATCTACTACGCCAGACGAAGAGTCTGTGTCTCTGTTTTTGACATGGCAGGTGAATCCCGGGGATTTCAGGCATACCCTGCGCCGCCGGGCCTTAAGGCTGCGGTTCTCCAGTGGTTCTAGGAACATGAGGCGTAGTCTACTATTATGTCTTCCTTTCCGGTGTCATAAGGTGTTATGTATGTACTCTCGCTCAATGGCATATAATAATGGGAATGGATTGTCAGAGAAAGAATCAAAATCATACACACAATGGATTTCCAGAAGTATTTTTACTAAGCCATTACTCTTTGCATCATAAAATAGGACAGACAATGTACTCAGTGTCCCAAGGGAACTAGAACATAGAAAAAAGGGGAGTGACTATTGGCGACATACATACAAAAGGTGCCAGTTTGTACAAGATGACCACAGGTAAGTATGCTCAATAGATTAACAGTCCTTTGACTCAATAATAAGGGCTGACAGAGTGGTTTGTTTGTGGTACGTGTCGACGGCGTTTCAACCCCAATAGCAATTAAGGGGTCTCATCAGAACCAAACATTGTGGAACACCTGAAATGAGAACAATGGACTGTCAGTGTTAATGGTGCACACTAAAACATGTGTGGCTCAAGACAAGTGTAGGGACAACTAGGGTTACTCACGAGGGGCCCAGCCGGGTGCCCAATGTGTGAAAGAAGAGAGCACTGACAGTCCTATTATATGTGTGTGTGGCATCCCATTCGGTGGTTGGTGCACAATGAATGTGTCGATTGTCTATCCGGTGGAGAGATGTTAATCCATGTATAAAACACAACTGGCTGATAGAGCTTGAATCAAAGATACTAATCTATAGATCCATTATTTATCCAATGATTATCGATTAGTGAAGAGTGTCCTACATCCATAAGATGCGGCTGCAAAAGTCAGCTGGTCAGAGTAGGGAGAGGGCAATACAAGGCGCCCTTCCCCTCCAAAGCCTTCGATGCCGAATGTTGGGACACTGAGTCTGTCTGAATTTTTATAATGCAAGGAGTAAAGGCTTAGAAAATGTACTTCTTGAACATTGAGCATTTTCATTATCAAATATTGTACACACAGTCCACAGGAACTGCTACAAAGTTGATACCCTGGATCCTTGAGAGTAGGGTCACCCTGGTTCTTGATACATATAAGATGTTACGTGGCAAGATACATGAACCATTTTCCACATTCAAATACAGGTGGCCTTGTCAGTTGATCATTATCTTCTATCTGAAGACTGTTTGTACAATGGTCATAAGTGCCACACGTATAAAGTGTTTGTGCCATGGTTATAAGTAACACATATGTGTAAAGTGCCACTTTACATTGCAGAAGAGATTCGAGGTTATACCAGTGTTTTGGCAAACCCACTGGTATTCTGCACTTTTGTCATCTTATTCTTAGCACTTATGCGTGCACAATCCGTATTTGTTGTTCCCTACTTCCAGGAAAGGCAATCAAGCACATCTGCGCTCTATCACTACATGTCCCATCATCCTCAGCCCACCGAGAGTCATGCCCATCATGAGAGGGGCCTACTATTAAACATGACACACCATGACCATGCACTCATTATTCTCCTGTTTGGCATCTAAGTGGCTTCACCGGTAGATAGCGGTGATCTGTCTACAGTGTGGGCGTCATCTTTCAACTTTCAGCAGCATCGGGTCATTACCCAATAACATCTCCAAACTGAGAAACGACATCCAAAGGAACAGAGCCAGAGCAGGCAGCTCAAGCTGCATGAAGTACAGATCAGACATTGGCCCAATCACTAGGGGTAAGAGCGCACAGGCCTACTCTCTTCACGATCATGCCCACAAGGCTCAATTTTTGACTCCCTATTGTACTTGAGAGGCAGGTCTTTTGTGTGTGTTTAAATGTTTAAAACATAAAGGAACTTCAGGAAAAGAATGTTACAAAACTGTTGGGAACCCTGACATGAATCTCTATCACAAATTTAAGTAACTGTGATGCCAACTGTTTTACAGCATTACAATCAAGGCCAGCTCCAGGCCACCAGAGAGCAGAGGCTGGAAGGTACCATTGCATACTAAGAACTTTCTATTACAAATTATGACTAACAGAGTGCTGTTTTGTTCTGCTAACATTATATGCTATTTTGTTCTAGAAAGTCAACCATATCACCTCCTAAACCATCAACAGAGAGCTAAACACTGAATGCAGGTGACTATCAAAGGGTAAGGGTTAGAGTATGTAATGGAGTGTCCAAGAAGGAAATAGTCACAACACTATTATGTTTTCATTACAGGTCTCCCTCCCTGCAGTTCCTTTCCCTTGCCTGGCCACTCTAACAGTCCGTACCATAATGGCATTCAGACTTGGTGGTGCCTGGAGGTGGACCATTGTAGCATTGAGCAATATCTGGTGAACCTCAGACTTGACACAGCCCACAGCCTGTGACCAGGGCTGGTTTCCATGCTGGTTCGCAGGGAGCTGCACCAAGGTGGGACAGCCTGAGCCTGGGCAGAAAGTGCTGGCTGCCACATCGTCTCTCAGTGCTGGGAAAGTGATCACTGCCCTTTGGACCGAATATGTCATACAAAATATGCTGTCCTCCTCAGTACATCAGGTACTGCCACTTGGTTTTATCCCCGCTTCTACCAACAGTCACTACTACCTTGACCTCACTGGATCGTGATGTGACAGTGCAGTGCTGGCCATCAGCTGCACACCTTCACCCTTCCCAGGGGGACATGATTTGCAGGGATACTGGCCCAACTCCCCAAGGGCAAGGTGGGCTGTCAGTTTATTAGATTATGGTGGACAGGGCAGGTCCTGACTCAGACCTCAGATTTAGGAATTTGCCATCTTCATCTGTTAGCCACGCTACCAACTCCTACATCTTTTAAAAAAAGAAAGTTGGAAGTAAAGAGTCTATAGAAATGGAGGCTACTCTCTGTACACAATAAAAGTTATATGGCACACGGTTTATGAACAAGCAAAGTTTCAGGTACAAGCATTCCTCCATGGTTCATCCCCGGCTCTCTGGACACCCTAGGCTGCGCCAAAGTCAAGAGTTAAGGCTGACCACAATGGAGCATGGATCAGATTTAGGTTTGGCCAGTGGAAGGTTAACTGTCTGATATAGCCATTTTCCTAGAGAAAAGCCCTCATCGACAAGGTTGTTGGCAGGTCGGGGTAAAAGCTGGATCCGAAGAGGGACTCTACTATGGTGGCAGGAAGTGCTCGACAAGTTCTCAGTGGGAGTTTTATCTCTGTTGGGAGGTTGAAGCTCTCAGCATCAAAAGAGTTAAAACTCAGAGTAGGCGAATTCTGAAGTCGTAGACCTGTAAGGTGTTGGCATGGTGTACCAGGGCATTGGTCATATTGAGGCCCTCTATGTTTAGACTTTTTTGGAAGTTAGGATCCTTTCAACTGGGCAAACTAGCAACTTGAGTTCGACCAGCAGTTTGACATCAGAGGGTTCAGCTTGGTGGTGGTCCAGTGGTAGCCTCTGGTTCTTTGTGCAAAGAACTCCGAAAAAATGTCTAAGTCTCCAGTCCTGCAGTTCTGGAGTGGTGAAGAGTACACTCTAACACCAGATAAGGGTCCAGAAACTTTTGGGCATCACTTGGGGGTTGGGATTCAAACTCTCAGAAGTGATCAAGAGGATCCAGGACAAATGTAGTTTGAAATGGTCATGTGGGCTCTTTACTTGTGGGTTTCCTGCAGTTTTTGTGTTTCTGGACTTAATAGAAGGTTAGTCAACTAGGACTTGGAGTCAACTCTTGCATTGTGCAAGCCTGTGGGTGGGAGAGACTCCTGGCCACTCCCTAACTCAGGGGTCTTCAACTAGTAGCTCATAAGCTATTGGAGCACTCCGGCTACCTCTGAGTGGCTCCACTGGATGCAGCCCAGCTTCTCAAACCAGAATGCTTTTGCTTGGTTGAATTTGTATACTTATCACAAAAATAAACTTATTTAACACTACAACTATTAGGGGCTCTCAATGCTTTTCATTGAACATAAGTAACTCTTAGTACAGAAAAGGTTGGAGACCCCTAACCAATAGGGTATAATTCCCCTGGGGTGCCCCTACCCACTCTGCAGCACTCCTGTGTGTTATACTGTACACTATCCCACAATGCCCCTCTATACTTAAAACCAATATAGTAGAACATTGTAAAGTGTTCTGAGCACACCCCAGCTGAGGTATGTCCTATGGAAATGAGGAACTCCTTCACACACCAGTTTAGGATCAGATTTTGGTTCACTGGGATGGGTGCCACTCTGGCTATGTGGACAATAGCAGGTGCAAGCCTAGGTGTGAGTTACAACTTCCTGTGACAGGGGATGCCCATTTAAAAATTGTGCATTTGGTTATAATATCCCCCAGGCCATCCTGTCAGGAGGCGGTCACACCCCCTCCCAGCCAAGGCTCTATTGTTCCCTTTACAGAGAGCCAGTCACACCTTCCAGCAGGATACCAGGTGATAGTTGGGAATTAACTCAAAAAAGGCTACCAGAGGCTTTAGGCAGGAAAATGCAAACTTTCTAAATGGGGCATTTTGAAACCAATTATTTAAAATCTGAAAATTGTGCATTTGGTTGTAATGTCCCCCAGGCCATCCTGTCAGGAGGCGGTCACGCCTCCTCCCAGCCAAGGCTCTATTGTTCCCTTTACAGAGAGCCAGTCACACCTTCCAGCAGGTTGCCAGGTGACAGTTGGGTATTAACACAGAAAAGGGTACCCGAGACTTTGGGCAGGAAAATGCAAACTTTCTAAATGGGGCATTTTGAAAACAATAATTTAAAATCCGAATACGCAGATGGATGTACAGCCCTGAAGTTCAGGGAATGTGGTTTGACTTTGCTCTGCAACCTTGATTTAAGAAAGAGGTTGCAGGACTGCGCTCACATTGATATAATCCCCCCCAGTAGCCGGACGAGCGAGTGGACATTTGGACCATTTAGCGGATGCCCTCACCCATCGGAGGGCCTGCCGTGTGTGCACTAGACGAGGAAGGTTTCCTTGTCCCCAGGATTAGTTTCCCTGTGTGGATTATACATTTTTTTAAGTACCCTTGTCCTGATGAAGCCAAAAGAGACAACTGGCGGAAACGTCTTCGCGACTGCGTCAACACCTTTGTGATAAGGAGTCCCCATATTCTTGTATTTTGTGTTTGATGCCAGGCGCCTTGATCAATATATTTTTATTTTGTTAAGGAGAATTTACAACTCAGGCGGTGCGAGGACTTCCTTTGCTGTGATACATCACTCAAAGTGGGGAGTGGGTATTGTAAAAAATTTAATCACTTTATTATTTTTAGTTTTTTGTAGGGTACATTGTTGTACATATAGTGTATATATTGTATATGTAGGTTGTTGTATATATTGTATTGTTTTGATTACTAGGTTGTTTTGTGCCACCTTGTCCTGTGACTCGTATATATTTCCTCATTAACTTGTACAACTTGATGCAGATACAAATCATTATAAAAAACAGGATAATTAAATATATCTTGTCGTGAAAGTGATTGTTTAATTGATTCCTCAGTAACATTCTTTTCTACTTCCTCATCTTTTTGATGTCCCTTGCCCAGGTATTGGAGGGTAACTTGGGCAGAACCCCTTTATGATTTTCTAGTACCAGAGACTTTGGGCAGCAAAATGCAAACTTTCTAAATGGGGCATTTTTAAAACAATAATTTAAAATCCGAATTGACTTTCTGATTGGATTTTTTTAATGATTCCCAGAACCATGGTTCTATTATCAAACTGATGTTATGCATTGTATGGTGTTATAATGTTACCTATTACTTTTCTATGAAAAAGCCCGCCTTGCCTCAGTGAAAAATAACTTTGGAGATTCTTCACTGCCAGGACACGCAAAACTGAAGAACACATGCCCTACATTTTATATACCATGAACACAGCCTTACGGGGCCTAACTTAGAGCGTACTTTAGGGGTGATTTATAAGTATTATTAGGTTTATGTCTGGCAAACGTTTTATTTTGCCAGCTGAACTTGCAGTTTTAAAACTGCACACTCAGGCAGCAGGGGCAGGCCAGAAGACATGGTTTGCATTGTCTCTTTAGTGGAGGCACATTAGGTGCTGTAGTCCACTAGTGACATTTAACTTACATGCCCTGTGTACACTTGATACTTTACACTAGAGACTTATAGGTAAATTAAATGTGCAAATTCGGATTTTTAACCAATTCAGCACGTTTTTATGGGTCAGAGCACATGCATTGGAGCCTGGTTAGCAGGGTCTTAGTGTTTGTAGAAAAATTGGGGCCCCTGCCTTAAAGGATGAACCCTAGCAAGGTAAAGTATTTTTGGAAAAGGAATGAGCACACCGCGTTATGTGTACTGGTTATTCATGAGTAACTTAGACATGTATTGTTATAATGAAACATTTTCCACTCATAGAGATCTGATTGATGTTATTTATTCTTTATACATCTTTGATATTTTTATCTTTGTAATACCGTTTCTAGCCTTTCTTTTCTTTTTTTTTTTTTTCTCCTTTTTTTTCCTCCTTATTTTATCTTTTTTATATATATGTACTTTCACTTTTTTTTGTTTACAAAAGACATTTTCACATACAAAACATTAGAATCATTTCACATAAAATCAGTATCATTTAAAACCACATATTTCCTGTTTGAAACTTAATATAAACGCAGAATTAGTTCCTTCAACGCGTTTCGGCGGTCGCCTTCCTCAGGAAATCTGCCTTGTTCTTTTGCTATATTACCCGTGGCTAGAATGATGAAAAAGTGATACTTTAGTATTCATCTTCTGTACAAATTTATTTTAATTTTCATGTCTAACTTTTTACTTCATTCTTTTATGTCTCTATACAAATTATACCCTTATTTTTTACATTTGTGCAAGTCCCTAAGCGATCAGTAAGCCATCACTGGCTAGGTGCTATCATATCTACATATTTATACATCTTTTCAGTGTTTATCATGTGCATAATAATCATCTGTTTCATTTTCTATGTATTGTTCCATACAAGAAGTACATTTCTGTCTGAATTACCTTTTTTTAACTCATTAAACATTATTGTTTGACCTATTGGTTGCAGATGGGAGCTTCTAGGTGAAGATCAGGTGTCTAAGGAGCCCAGGGCCTGTCCCCAAATTAGAAAAAGTTCTTCTCCCTTGAAAATGTGTCCCGTTTTACTAGATATAAGAACTAGTAAAGATGGTAACATTCTAGTACCTTATATGTAAGGACGTTGTAGCTTTCAATAGATTTATTTTTTTGCAATTGAGCTAGGTTTGATCTGGAACCGGGCCTTTGTGTCTGAAAGAAGGTAGGATATATCTGTCAACACCCTATGTCTTAACTGAATGATTGTTATATTTCTGTTCCGCTACCTAGATTACCTCAAATGTAGGTTATCCTTAACTGTATTTGGGTGTATATCCGTCTTGTGTCCGAAGCAACAACACTGCTTCTATTTTGGCGATCAAGGCGCTCTGGATGTAAAGGTAATTTTCCTGCATAATAGGGCACAAGAACATAGCGTTCTATTTGATCTGCGGATTTGATTACACAACATATCCCTTATAAATATCTGGCATGATTTACCTTTAAATAGTCAAATTCATCCGTTAATTACACTGCCTCCTTTTCGATTATAATCGGTGCGGGTTTCCAGTTACCCATACATGTGTACAGGTCTGCTTTCCAATCAATAGTGGTACATGTCTGTTTTCCAATCAATAGTGATACATGGCCTATCAGAGGAGGTAAAGCAAAATAAATCTAATTCGAAATTTCGATTTTTAAGTCGGTATGTTAAGCTCTTTTTACCATAGCACAACCCTTACCTTAAGTAGAAAAGGTGTGTGCTCGTGTTAAGTTTGGCCAGCTTCACAAAGTTTCCTTCTTGATAACCCAGGATTTTGCTTTTTAACAATCGACTATCTGTCTTGACAGAGGGAAAGAAAGTCTATTTTTAGCTATCTATCCTTGAAGCATTAAGCCTCATTGAACCTCATTAGTGCCTCTAACTTTCGTGAGCGCAGAACTTACCTGATGTTTAAACGAAGGAGGTCCTCGATGTGCCACCGGTTCAGGATCGGGTCTCTAAAGCGCTTGTCAGCTGACCCCTTTATATAGCAGGATAACTGGCGCCAAAATTACGTGCTTAGTCCACCCTCTCGCGAGAATTACGACTCGGAGTGGTGCCGCCTTTTCAGTTACCGGGTGTATTTAAGGTAATGGATCCGCCATCTTACCCTAGTTGTTAAGGTACCAGGGATCTATGATGATAGTTGTTAGTTAATCACTACTTTTATTTTATCAGTTTAATTATTTGACGGTTTCTTTTAGCGGACAATTTTACAGACTTAAAAAAGGAGTCTTGCTTCATCTAATAACGAGAGATGTTTAACAGAGACTGAACTCTTTGTAAGTTGCGTTCTGCAATTTGTGTATATAATCTGCTATCTAGCGTCCACCTTTACGTGTAAGACGCGTCCTATCACGGGATTCAGCGATGGTATGATTCTGCCTACTCTCTTTCCCTGGCACGTTACAATCAGCGGTTCCGCCCTTTTTACACTAATTGTTGAGGTCTTGGGTATGTGTACTAGCTTATTTCGGTCACAACATTTTCCATGGCTAATTCAGTGTTGTGCCTCAATGATGTTTGTAGAAAGGTTTAATCTAAAAAATGGAAAATTCATATTATGATGACAACGCGAGATTTATTTTGCCAGTAATTAACTCTATATCATTTGATTTCTGCACCTAACGGATCCAAACGATTTATCTTATCTCAAAGGCAATTACATTCACGGCATTATATTTGTGAATGGATAACTGGGTAGCAATGGGATATTTATTAAGGTGGATTTCTTCCATCTGCAGGCAATATAGGGCATTCACAGTATTATATCTGCAGGCAATATAGGGCATTCACAGTGTTACATCCAAACCAACTACACATTTGTACTGTTATGGTTCCATATATAAACTAAATGTATCATTTCAATGATCTTGTTCTGTTCTTTCTAGTGTTACTCCTTCAGGTTTCTAATTCATAGCCCAACAATTGTCATAGGATTGCTTGTTCCCACGGAATTTCAGCATTCAATCCACTAATGGCTGTCCCCAAAACAAAAATCCAGTAAACCTCTCTCATTTTGCGTGTTTTCTCTTGATCATGCCCTGCTCTTGGGTGTATTCTTTCTAGAATATACCATGTTATATCATCAGGTGTATGTTCTTCCTCTACAAAATGACTGACCATAGGGGCAGTCAGTTTCCGTGTTCTTATAGCTGACCTATGCTCAGCTAATCTTACATTAAGGGCTCTTCCTGTCTGACCTACGTAACCTTTGCCACAAGGGCAGATGATAAGATAAACTACATTTGTAGTTCTGCAGTTGTTAAGATCGGTTGGTTGTATTAGTTGCTTGTTAAAGGTCAGGCTTGTTCCCTCTATAGCAGATCCACATGATTTACAGGTTGAGCATTTGTAGTTACCCACTACTGGTTCTAGATTTGTCAATGATTGTTGCTTAGGGTCAGTTTTGATTGCCATCCTCGACCTTACTATATGGTCTTTCAATGTTTTATTTCTTTTATATGCAAAGATAGGTTTAGGCAGTCTATCTTGTTTGGGGACATTTACATTTAGTATGTGCCAGTTGGCACTCACTGTCTGTCTGATTTTTTCATTAACGCTCAAATGCTTTGTGACGAATACTAGTTGGGGAGTATTTTTCTCCTTTTTGGGTTGTAACAGTATTTGACGGTCAAAAAAACGAGCTCTTTTAAATGAGTCTCTTACTGGTTTCCTGGGATACCCTCTAGACAAGAACTTTTCTTTCATTGCTATGGCTCTGGTGTCATAATCTTGTATGTTGGTACAGTTGCGCCTTAGCCTTAAAAATTCTCCAAATGGCACACTATTCTTTTGGATTGTAGGATGAAAACTATCATAGTGGAGTAACGTGTTTTTTGAAGTTGGCTTGACAAACAGGTCCACTATTAGTGACTGATTTTGATGTTTTATCTCTACATCTAAGTACGATACTTGTTGTCTACTTGTGTGGTGTGTGAATTTGATATTATTGTCACAAAGGTTTATCCATTGTAAGTATTCTTCTAATGTGTCTTCATTATCGAGCCATATGAAGAACACGTCGTCTATATATCTGGCCCAATTACATACTGATTCAAAAAATGGGGTTATTTCATTGAACAACAAATTGTGCTTCAAAATGGGCCATGTAGATATTGGCAATTGTGGGGGCACAAGAAGCCCCCATACTGACTCCTTGTTGCTGCTTGTATAGTGTGCCATTGAATTCGAACACATTGTCATTAAGAACAATGTTCAGGCATTCCAATAGAAAGATGCTAGGGCACTGTATCTGGTACTTCTGTATAAACCAATGCGTAGCTGTTAGTGCTCCTGCTATTGGAATATTACTGTACAAGGCGACAATGTCCATCGTAACTAAGATGTTAGCCGTATTGCAGAATGGTACATTCTCCACAAGGTTTATGATTTGTTTAGTATCTTTCACATGTCCCGGGATGTTTGCTACATGTGGGCACAAGATTGAATCTATGTATTTGGCCAGAGGTTCGGTTACTGAACCTATGGTTGTTACAATGGGTCTTAAAGGCGGATCTCGTATGTCTTTATGCACCTTGGGGATGCCATAGATGCTCGCCAGTCTTGGCTTTTCTACATTTAGATATTCATGTTCTTTGTCACATATTTCACCGTTTCTTAATGCTTGATTGGTCACTTTTCCGATTTTCTTTTTTGTTTCACTGGTCGGGTCTTTAGTTATTGGGGCATAGAAGTGTTGATCACTCAGCATTTCTTCCATTTTCGCTATATATTGTGCTGTTTCATATACCACAATCCCTCCCCCTTTATCACATGCTTTCACTGTGATATTTTGATCTTTTTTGATCTTGTTCATTGCTTCATATTGATTTTTGGTGAGGTTAAACTGTGGCCTGGGAGCATAGTTGGCTATGTCTGTGAATTTATCGTTCATAATCTGCTCAAAGATTGCTACTTGAGGTGGCACCTGTTCTAGGGTTGGTGTGAAGACAGACTTGGGTTTTAGACCTGATAAATTAGATGGCTCTCGGTCTAGATCTTTGTTTAGAAAAAAGAATTTTAATCTTATTTTTCTAAGGAATGTCTGAAGATCCCTGAATAAATCGAATTTATTCAGTCCTGAGTGCGGGGCAAATGAAAGCCCCTTAGATAGCAGTGTGATGGTATTAGGTGGGAGAATCTGAGATGTTAGATTAAAGATGGGCAATTGATCTAGTTCCTCCAATACCGGTTGTTCCTTGTTTCTAGGTATTGGTCGTATCCCATCTCTTGATGTGCCGGGTACTGATATTCCTGTGGTGGGGGATTCTGTAACGTTTGATGGTATTGTGGTCTCCAATTCGAACGTCTTGGTGGGCGCTGCCCTAAAAAAGGTCGTCTCCCTTGGTATCTGGAATTAGGTCTACCCCTTTGGTATCCTCCATCATATGAGGCACCATCACTGTCTGTACCTGAGGACTCAGAGAATGTGTTCACTCTTTTCCCATATCTGTTTTGTCTGTACCCCCAGTTCTCTGCCCCATTATCTTTATTGGTGTAGAAATTATCCGATAAATAGGGATATACTGTTTCTTTCTTAAAGAATTTTATGTCTTTCTGCAGTTTTTCTGTTTTTCTTTTTATGAGGTAGTCTGCATATGAGTTTAAGTCTTTTTCTATATCATCCAGAGTCTTTTTTACTTCTTCTACTATTCCTGATTTTTTGATTTTGTCTTCAAGTTCTGCAATTTCTTGTGCCAATTCTTGTAGCATTCCTTTAGATGTTTCTACTATTAACATCATGTAATCCCTGGAGCACCTGTTCGATATCATGGACCAGCGCTCCAGGAACTCCCTGATGTGTGTGAATAGACCTGGGATATTTCGTATTCTGAGTCCCTGTGGTATAACCCCAGGTTTGAGATATTGGAGCATAAAATGTCCATGCTGTTCTATACGTTTTAACTTTTTTCTTAGCCC
Source organism: Lissotriton vulgaris (assembly GCF_964263255.1). Lineage (NCBI taxonomy): Eukaryota > Metazoa > Chordata > Amphibia > Caudata > Salamandridae > Lissotriton > Lissotriton vulgaris. The sequence continues at coordinate 876,994,423 of NC_141691.1, forward strand.
TAACAAGGTGTTTACATCCTTGTTTTTATCTTGACCTGTTGTTGAGGATTCTCCAAATGAAACTGAGCTCCCCACCATGTTGGCGTATTGTTCGTCTGTGAATCCAAATGCTGGTAATTTGGCCATATTTATTCTCTTTATGTTCTTAATCAATGTGTAATAAGCTAGTTAGATGTGATTATTATATTGCTCTAGTAGTTATGTGTTGCACCTAGGCCCGAGGCCCACCCTCAACTTAGGGATTCACTAGATCTGATTGATTAGACTTGACAAATGTTTGTCGGTTCTGATGTTAAACTTGTAAACCCCTCATGGACCTGCCGCGAGTATATCTTTGTAGAAAAATTGGGGCCCCTGCCTTAAAGGATGAACCCTAGCAAGGTAAAGTATTTTTGGAAAAGGAATGAGCACACCGGGTTATGTGTACTGGTTATTCATGAGTAACTTAGACATGTATTGTTATAATGAAACATTTTCCACTCATAGAGATCTGATTGATGTTATTTATTCTTTATACATCTTTGATATTTTTATCTTTGTAATACCGTTTCTAGCCTTTCTTTTTTTTTTCCTCCTTTTTTTTCCTCCTTATTTTATCTTTTTTATATATATGTACTTTCACTTTTTTTTGTTTACAAAAGACATTTTCACATACAAAACATTAGAATCATTTCACATAAAATCAGTATCATTTAAAACCACATATTTCCTGTTTGAAACTTAATATAAACGCAGAATTAGTTCCTTCAACGCGTTTCGGCGGTCGCCTTCCTCAGGAAATCTGCCTTGATCTTTTGCTATATTACCCGTGGCTAGAATGATGAAAAAGTGATACTTTAGTATTCATCTTCTGTACAAATTTATTTTAATTTTCATGTCTAACTTTTTACTTCATTCTTTTATGTCTCTATACAAATTATACCCTTATTTTTTACATTTGTGCAAGTCCCTAAGCGATCAGTAAGCCATCACTGGCTAGGTGCTATCATATCTACATATTTATACATCTTTTCAGTGCTTATCATGTGCATAATAATCATCTGTTTCATTTTCTATGTATTGTTCCATACAAGAAGTACATTTCTGTCTGAATTACCTTTTTTTAACTCATTAAACATTATTGTTTGACCTATTGCTTGCAGATGGGAGCTTCTAGGTGAAGATCAGGTGTCTAAGGAGCCCAGGGCCTGTCCCCAAATTAGAAAAAGTTTTTCCCCCTTGAAAATGTGTCCCGTTTTACTAGATATAAGAACTAGTAAAGATGGTAACAGTCTAGTACTGTATATGTAAGGAAGTCGTGGCTTTCAATAGATTTATTTTTTGCAATTGTGCTAGGTTTGATCTGGAACCGGGCCTTTGTGTCTGAAAGAAGGTAGGAGATATCTGTCAACACCCTATGTCTTTACTGAATGATTGTTATATTTCTGTTCCGCTACCTAGATTACCTCAAATGTAGGTTATCCTTAACTGTATTTGGGTGTATATCCGTCTTGTGTCCGAAGCAACAACACTGCTTCTATTTTGGCGATCAAGGCGCTCTGGATGTAAAGGTCATTTTCCTGCATAATAGGGCACAAGAACATAGCGTTCTATTTGATCTGCGGATTTGATTACACAACATATCCCTTATAAATATCTGGCATGATTTACCTTTAAATAGTCAAATTCATCCGTTAATTACACTGCCTCCTTTTCGATTATAATCGGTACGGGTTTCCAGTTACCCATACATGTGTACAGGTCTGCTTTCCAATCAATAGTGGTACATGTCTGTTCTCCAATCAATAGTGATACATGGCCTATCAGAGGAGGTAAAGCAAAATAAATCTAATTCGAAATTTCGATTTTTAAGTCTGTATGTTAAGCTCTTTTTACCATAGCACAACCCTTACCTTAAGTAGAAAAGGTGTTTGCTTGTGTTAAGTTTGGCCAGCTTCACAAAGTTTCCTTCTTGATAACCCAGGATTTTGCTTTTTAACAATCGACTATCTGTCTTGACAGAGGGAAAGAAAGTCTATTTTTAGCTATCTATCCTTGAAGCATTAAGCCTCATTGAACCTCATTAGTGCCTCTAACTTTCGTGAGCGCAGAACTTACCTGATGTTTAAACGAAGGAGGTCCTCGATGTGCCACCGGTTCAGGATCGGGTCTCTAAAGCGCTTGTCAGCTGACCCCTTTATATAGCAGGATAACTGGCGCCAAAATTACGTGCTTAGTCCACCCTCTCGCGAGAATTACGACTCGGAGTGGTGCCGCCTTTTCAGTTACCGGGTGTATTTAAGGTAATGGATCCGCCATCTTACCCTAGTTGTTAAGGTACCAGGTCTCTATGATGATAGTTGTTAGTTAATCACTACGTTTATTTTATCAGTTTAATTCTTTGACGGTTTCTTTTAGCGGACAATTTTACAGACTTAAAAAAGGAGTCTTGCTTCATCTAATAACGAGAGATGTTTAACAGAGACTGAACTCTTTGTAAGTTGCGTTCTGCAATTTGTGTATATAATCTGCTATCTAGCGTCCACCTTTACGTGTAAGACGCGTCCTATCACGGGATTCAGCGATGGTATGATTCTGCCTACTCTCTTTCCCTGGCACGTTACAATCAGCGGTTCCGCCCTTTTTACACTAATTGTTGAGGTCTTGGGTATGTGTACTAGCTTATTTCGGTCACAACATTTTCCATGGCTAATTCAGTGTTGTGCCTCGATGATGTTTGTAGAAAGGTTTAATCTAAAAAATGGAAAATTCATATTATGATGACAACGCGAGATTTATTTTGCCAGTAATGAACTCTATATCATTTGATTTCTGCACCTAACGGATCCAAACGATTTATCTTATCTCAAAGGCAATTACATTCACGGCATTATATTTGCGAATGGATAACTGGGTAGCAATGGGATATTTATTAAGGTGGATTTCTTCCATCTGCAGGCAATATAGGGCATTCACAGTATTATATCTGCAGGCAATATAGGGCATTCACAGTGTTACATCCAAACCAACTACACATTTGTACTGTTATGGTTCCATATATAAACTAAATGTATCATTTCAATGATCTTATTCTGTTCTTTCTAGTGTTACTCCTTCAGGTTTCTAATTCATAGCCCCACAATTGTCACAGGATTGCTTGTTCCCACGGAATTTCAGCATTCAATCCACTAATGGCTGTCCCCAAAACAAAAATCCAGTAAACCTCTCTCATTTTGCGTGTTTTCTCTTGATCATGCCCTGCTTTTGGGTGTATTCTTTCTAGAATATACCATGTTATATCATCAGGTGTATGTTCTTCCTCTACAAAATGACTGACCATAGGGGCAGTCAGTTTCCGTGTTCTTATAGCTGACCTATGCTCAGTTAATCTTACATTAAGGGCTCATCCTGTCTGACCTACGTAACCTTTGCCACAAGGGCAGATGATAAGATAAACTACATTTGTAGTTCTGCAGTTGTTAAGATCAGTTGGTTGTATTAGTTGCTTGTTAAAGGTCAGGCTTGCACAAATGTAAAAAATAAGGGTATAATTTGTATAGAGACATAAAAGAATGAAGTAAAAAGTTAGACATGAAAATTAAAATAAATTTGTACAGAAGATGAATACTAAAGTATCACTTTTTCATCATTCTAGCCACGGGTAATATAGCAAAAGAACAAGGCAGATTTCCTGAGGAAGGCGACCGCCGAAACGCGTTGAAGGAACTAATTCTGCGTTTATATTAAGTTTCAAACAGGAAATATGTGGTTTTAAATGATACTGATTTTATGTGAAATGATTCTAATGTTTTGTATGTGAAAATGTCTTTTGTAAACAAAAAAAAGTGAAAGTACATATATATAAAAAAGATAAAATAAGGAGGAAAAAAAAGGAGGAAAAAAAAAAAAGAAAGGCTAGAAACGGTATTACAAAGATAAAAATATCAAAGATGTATAAAGAATAAATAACATCAATCAGATCTCTATGAGTGGAAAATGTTTCATTATAACAATACATGTCTAAGTTACTCATGAATAACCAGTACACATAACCCGGTGTGCTCATTCCTTTTCCAAAAATAGCAGGGTCTTAGTGTACAGTTTCCACAAAGCAGCATTATCTGTTAAACAATCAGGGTGAACTTGTGTTGAAAAAAAAGCTTTTTCCAACCCCACCACCCCCGTTTATGCCCCTTTAGAACTGCTAGATGCTGAGTTTTGGCTCTAATAGTGCACTGGGTCTGCTAACCAGGCCCCAGTGTCAGTGCTCTTTCCGCAAAAGGTAACTGTGATTTGGTACACCCAATTGGCAAGGCATTTATCACTCCTTGGAAGTTCCTAGAATATGGTTTCCAATGGTACACGGGCAAAGGTGATAATTGGGGTCACAGGGCTGCAGCACTTTATTGTGCCACCCTGTGTATCTCCAGTAAAAGTATGACTGCAGGACTGCCATTGCAGCCCTGCACGAGAAGCCTGTCTGCTCAACAAGAGATCTGCACACACCAAGTGCTGCAGAGCTACACCACTGCCTTAATATAACCAAGTCACCTTTAAAGTATGCCTTCTATAGCCCAGAAGGTAGGATGCTTTATATTAATGGTGTGGGTATAGAGTTGTTTACCCATATATATACCCATAGTAACCCTGTAAAGCCTGGATTTACTGTAAGTGACCAGTGGTCTATAGAATAACATGTGCTGGCTAACAAGCAAATTCGAGATAGCCAGCTCAAGTAAGTTACCACCAATGTTATCATATTTGGCCTCAAACAGTGTGCTTTTTCAACCCTGTTAAAGGTGAACTGGTATGCATAGGGATGCCCCACTAAGTGGTTGCTCCCTAGGAAGTAGTAACCCAATGCCTTGGAGGGTTTCCGTGAGCCATTTTCCGTCAAAACAAGTGTCTGCCCTCAAGGAGTTTGGTGTTGACACTTTCCCAGGACAGAGACAAAGGTCTAGGCTGGAAGGAGGTTACACCTCCTACCTACCAGGATAGCTAGTGTTTACAGTAATCAAGGCAATGTGCCTCAACGACTTCACTGCCCTTCATAAGTAATTAACATGTCCCCTTCCCATGCCTCGGGCATTTCAGCATGCATGTAGGTGGGAAAAGTAGCCAGTCAGGGGGCATACACCCCAAAAGGCTAGTCGCACCTTTAGGGTGGGCTAGGAGGTCTGTACAGCCAAGGAAGAGTTTTGCCATTTAGAAAAACACTGAAAGTAGAGAGTTCTGGGTAGAAAGATGGCTACAGCCACAGGATGTTGTCACCTAAGGAGTTCATTCACCATTGTCCCTCAAACCCCTAACACCCCTAAATCTAGGATTCAAAGGCCACCTCTGACACCAGAACCTCAGTCCTGCACAAAATTACAAAGAAGGAATCCAAGAAGCAAGTGATCAGCAACAACCGGATTTGCACTCTGCCGCAAAGCTTGAGAAAAGATACTGAAATCTCTGTGGCACCATATACTGGAACTGTGTGAACGACTTCGGTCCGTAGCTGAAACTCGACTCTCAATGCAAGACGGATTCCTGTGGATGCTAGAAATTAATTTAGACTTCCCTGGACCGTTGGGATTATTCCCTTGCAAACTGCAAGTAAATCGAGGTGCTGATCCAGAAAACTTGTCACCCACTGGGCCTGTCAAGAGATAGCCCAAAGAAAAGTGATGCAGTTCCTGTTAGGCATTGTAGTTGGGTTGTTTATAACAAGGGGAGTGGTGAAAGGGCGGTTTCCACTAACCAAGAGCGGTAGGTCCAACCTCAGCGTGTGCCCTAAAATAGAACGTTTTACAAAGAAGGCTGGGTCGTTCCTCAAATGGGCGGATATACGTGTCACACAAGTGTCTGGATACTATTGGTCTCAGTGAGTCCTACAGTTGAGCACCCATTTTGTTGGATTTAATACCGTCACACACCCTTTCAGGTGTCATGCTTCATCATCTGGGCTGCTCCTCGTTGGGTCGGCGGTGCAATACCCAACGGGCGACACCTCAAAGAGGGGCACTTTAGTGGAGATCTTTTATTTCAGCAGCAGTTAGGTGAAGTGTGGGTGTGGGGCCAGTGGAGCGTAGACGTGTGAGTGAGTTAAAATAAAGCTGGGAGTACCAGTGTCAAGTTTATTCTTGGGGTCTCCTGCTTTCATTAAAATGAAAAACTAGCCGGTACTCGTTGGAATCCAATGTTTCCTACATGAGTGTCAGTTAGAGTGTGATCTAAACGGTCGACATGTTTCTCGCGTGTTGTACTGTGACTCGCGATTCTTCAGGACCTAAGTTGAGAACAATATCTGTTATGGGCAACTGTCTACGGTACAGGATCTACATGAGTATCCAGTGTATTATTCTAAAATAACACAAAATGAAACTGTGCTTCATGTGTGAAAGTACCTGTGTTGCGCTGAATCTGCCTGGAGGGGGAGACAAAAAAGCATGTCACAACAGGTATCGCTTCCATACTAAAGAGATGGTGACCTAGTACATTCCATGTGTTATGCTAGACAAAGTGCGGCTAGCATCTGGGTTTAAAACCAATTAAAACCAGTGTGAACACAGTGAGCAAGGTGGAAAACATGCCCCTGTGGGAAAACAACAGCAATGCAGTAGGTGGTTGGAACAAAGAACTCACCTAATGTGTCACGTATTCAGGCATCAACCTTTCCAGGCGGACTGCACATCGGGTTCAGACTTCCATAAAGTATGGCTAGGTATGGACGGAATTTTAATTGTTATTCATTCGGTGAGTGGAAGGCCCATGGCGCCTGCTTGAAAAAAACTCAAAACAGTAATGGTGTTGGTGTCCCTCATCCTCATGTAGGAGTTAAGCTCCACAATCTACTTGTGAGTTGTAGGTCTAAGGAAAAATTAAAACTTAAAAATGAATTTGCTGATTTAGTCAAGTCTCATGATCGGTGGCAGTAGTTTGATAACACCCAGTGCTGGAACAAGGGTGGTGAGTGTTTTGTTTGTGCCGCCGTGTTTATAAGCCATAACTTGTTCTGGGTGGATGGCTTTCCCTTATTATTATATCCCATAGTGACACTGTTTATCCATTATTGCTCCCGTATCTTAAGCTAACAGTGTGTCCCTCAGCATCGGGACTGCTACCTGTCGGTAAAAGAGGGTACGGGGCTGTGCAGGGAATGCCCTTTGACTGAAAAGTCTATGCGTGGTGCCCCTGACTCTAACCCTACTAGTGTGCTCCAACACCGTTGTCCCTCGATGTTATATGATATTAAGTGTGGAGCTAGCTGTTTAGTCGGCCGGTAGGCTTTAATGTTGCTCATATGGTCGGGAATGTAGAGAAAATGCTGCCCTCAGCACAAACAGTATCAGTTACAAAAACATTCGAAAACATGTAGTCAAGAGTCTCTTGTCTCATGCGTATATGGCACGTGTAACAGAATCGCCTAGAGTACGGTGTGCCAGCGCGCTAAGACATCTAAGTTAGCGCATAGCGTCCCTGTAAGTAAACCCTCCAAACAGTCCAAGCATGGAGAGACAGCGTTAAAAGAGAACCCTGCTTATGAAGTAACCATTTGTACATCCCCAAAGTGCAACTTACTTCTAGTGTCCCATGTGTCCTGCTGCTCGACCTACTCACGCCGCCGGGTCCGGGTGGTGCTGTGATCCCGGGCGGCCATGGTATTAGAAGATCGGCGAGGAAACGTGACTAGCTCTCATGTCATGTGATCTGTGTAGGGAAGGTGGCGGCCATTAAATAACGAAGGGTCAAAAAGCAGATCACTCTGTAATTTGATTTAGTACAATGCCAGGAAAGTATTAATTGAGAAAAAACAGGGCAAAAAATGGGGGGATATTATATTATTTAAATAATAGACCGTGGAAGACTCAATAATAGAGCCAGTTGAAACACTAAGGCTATAAATCAGAGAAGACCAAATATGCACTGGTGTCATGTCTAAAAGATGAATTTTGTCATATGTTGTTTGAAGTGTTTTATTTGAGTCAACCAGGGGATTTTGACTGTGGTAGGTACAGTGATTAGCTTTTAGTGTTTCATTTCTCTGAACTGCGAGTATTTTGTGGAACCACTTTAAGCCGTATTATATCATGGTGTGGTGGTTCTACTTTGTCAGAGAGGCTCTGGGTGCAAGCGTCTAAGTTAAAGTACACTCCACTGTATTTCTTCATTAAGACCTGCACTATCAGAGGACAAGCAATGTATCCACCTCTGTTCTTTGTAGAAATGGCTCTGTTTAGAAGTCATGGGATCAGCTTCCAAGACTAACCGTCTAAGGGAATCTGCTGTGTGGTTATGTTCTAAATAGTGTGGGGTGGTCATCTGTAAAGATCTGTCGACGAAACCCCAGATTAACACGGTGGTCTCTTCTGGTTTTTTTCACTTACGTAAAATCCGTAAGATATCTAGATTCCTTACCACAGAGGCCCTCACCCTGGCTTTACTGGCCCTGGTAATTCCCAGGCTAGATTATGCCAACTCCCTTTATGTTGGCATCCCCGCCTACCAGCTGAACCAATTACAACTGGTCCAGAACCAGGCTGCACGATTGAACTTCAATCAGCCCAGGCACCAGCATGTTCGTCCACTATTAAAAACTCTTCATTGGCTTCCCGTGGTCGAACGGTGTAACTTTAAACTGGGCTGCACCATCTTTAAGGCACTGGCTGGCCACGGTCCAGCCTTCATCTCCTCTCTTCTCCATCACTACGCCACCCCCCCCCCCGGAACCTCCGGTCCTACCATCTTGCTTTACTTAAAACTCCCATTTTCAAATGCAATAAACATGGAAGGCTCAAATTCTCGTTTCTTGCCCCTTCTTTTTGGAATGCACTCCCTCTAGAGTTCAGGACCACCACTTCTTACCCTCGTTTCAGGTCTCTCCTGAAAACACATCTGTTCCGTAAGGCACACAACTAGTTCCCTCTTCCTCCGCTCCCGCCTGTTTCTTTGTGTCTCCCTACTGCCTATAGCACCATGAAACCGTTGGCTGTAAGTGCGCTCTATAAGAATTTTTTACATTACATTTTACAGTGTTTACACATTTTCGTGTTATTCTTCTTGCAGCGGAAATTGCTGCGGTGTTCAGAAATACGTATATTAATAGGGCGTGTTGTCATCCCCACATAGTATAATTCACAGGGGCAGATCAGGAGGTAAATGCAATTAGCGCTATTACAGTTCGTGTGACCCCTCATTTTCCAGTTGAAAGAGTCAGTCAGCCTGATTGTTTTGTGCGTGGTCGTGTAAGTACAGGCACTGCACAAACCACAAGGGTAATGTCCCTTAACTGCTGGTAATTGCCACAAAGTGGTCTGTCTCCCTAATGGTTTTTTCTTCGGCCTTGTCTGAATCAGGATGTCCTTAATGTTCTTTGATCATTTAAATGCGAACCGTGGTGGTTCGAATTTGAGGATTCCTGTGTTCAGAATTTGCCAATGTCGTTTGAGAATTTTCTTCAGTTCATTCGAGGCCGGGGTGAATGTGGTCACACACGTCATTGGTTCATTGTCCAAGGGATTCTTAATCTTGCATTCTAGGAGGCTCTCCCTGTGATTGTTCCCTGGTCTTTTCCTTGCTAGGGCCACTTCTCTTTGAGGGTAACCTCTGTCGGTCAGGTTTCTGGAGAGAATTGTAGATTGAGTTTTGTAACTCTCAATATTGCTGCATTTTCTCCTCACCCTTAAAAACTGCCCAAAGGGCAAATTGACCCTCAGAGCTTTTGGGTGATAGCTAGTGAAGTGCAAGAGGCTGTTGCGATCAGTACTCTTCCTGATCATTGTTGTGTTGAGGTGGCCTCCTTCAATCATGATGGTTAAGTAAAAAAAGGCTATTTGGGAAGGGGATGCCATGATCGTAAAGTTCAGGTAAGGATTCAGTGTGTTGATCCATCCAAAGAACTCATTGTATGATTCTCTATTGCCTACCCAGAAGATAAGGATATCGTCTGTGAAACGTTTCCATAATCTTATATTGGTCTGGTATGGGTTGGTCTGATGGAAGATGTATTTTCCCTCAAAATCAGCCATGTACAGGCAGGCCACACTTGGGGCGAATGTGCTCCCCATTGAAGTGCCCTGTGTTTGATGGTAGAATTGGCCCTTGAATTCAAAGTGGTTCTCAGTGAGGGCGTGTGTTGGGCATTCCATGATAAATGCCGGTGGTGTCTGTGATTCCCAGGGACAGGCATTCAGTACCTCCTCAATGACCCCTAGTGTGGCCCTCTGGGAGATGTTAGTGCTGAGGGCCTCCACGTCGAGGGTGATGAAGTCTATTTGGGCACATTCGTCAAACTCCTCCAACAGACGAAGGACATCCGTTGTGTCTTGGATGTAAGAGGGGATGTGCTTCACCAGGGGTTGTAAAAAGTGACCGCAAAATTGCGATAATGGTTCCAGCGCGAGTCTATTCCTGAAACTGTTGGGCGGCCAGGCACGGGTGTGATCTCCTTGTGTATCCTTGGGAGGACATAGAAGTATGGCACCCTCTGTTCTTTTTTGACTAAGAAGGCTGCTTCCTTCTTGCTGATCCAACCCTGGCATTCTGATGACTCAACCATTCCAGAAATTATACTTTTGAGGCATTCAGTCGGATTGGAGGGGATGGGTGTATAGTACCGTCTGTCACCCAATTGTTTAAGACACTCCGTGTCATAGTCTGTTGTGGTCATCATAACAGTTGCTCCCCCTTTGTCCGCCTGTTTGATCGTGATGGTTGGGTCACTGGCCAGGGACTATAATACTTGCATCTCTGTCTTTGAGATGTTAGTGTGACTTTTTAGCCCAGTTAGGGCTCTGACGTCTTTTAGTACCGCCTGCTCATAGGTCAGTACCTCATGTGGGACCATCCCACTGTGGGGTGTAAATGTTGATGCATTGTGGAGGCCTGAGTCCTCAACTGCTTCAAAGGTTTTGCCCTCGAAAAAGGCCTTAAGCCTGATTTTACAAAAAAACTGCTCGAGTTCACATGTTTGGTGGAAACTGTCTATTTTGGGGGTTGGGACAAACCTAAGTCCCTTCTGAAGGACTTCTTCATTTTTGGTGAGCTGGCTGTCGACAGGTTCACCACCAGGCTCACTTCTTGTTGGTTTTGCTCCTGGTGTCCATTCCTTGTGCTGGGGATCCCTCCCATTGGACTCTCTTGTCTGGCCGATTGCCTCTTTTTCGCCCATGCCCTCTGCTCCAGCCTCTGTCTAAAAAAGGATGGTTATTACCTTGTGGAGCAAATTTTGACGGATATTGGGGTCCAAATTGTGGTGGGGCCTATGGAAAAGGCGGGTACTGCCAAAAGGAGGGACCTTGGTAGTGCGGATGCGGATACCTGTACTGTCCCTGTCTCCCCCCTCTTCCCCTTTGTTGATTGGGCTGCCAGTCATCTCCGCTTGAGTTGCTGTTACTATTTGAGCTTTTCCTTGATGAAGTTGCGCTTTAATCTAATAGGTACCCTGTTCCTAGTGAGACATAGTCCACTTTTAGGTACAGGTCAACCTTCTCTTTCTCAGAGCATTGGATGTCCTTTTGTAATTTCATGATTTTTTGTTTCATTAAGTATTCTTTATGATCTGTCAAGTTCCTTATTGAGTTCGGATAGTTTAGTTTTGAAGCTAGGACTTGGGAGAGTACTTTTGAGTGCACTCTCTGCAATCTGGATGCGTGCTAGCAGTTCGTCGGCTAGCCTCTTGGCTGTATTCACAATCAAAATTAAAAAATCGTCTGTGCACTTCCAGGAAATTTGCAACCATTCTATTTTAAACTGACCGTCTTCCCAGAAAATCCTGGGAAACTTCTTGACTATTAGCCCGTTGGGCGCGATCTTTGCTCTGAAATATTCTGCCATGAGTGCCCCATGGTGGGTGATCATATCTGAAAGGGTTTGCCAATCGGCCGAATTGCTGCCTGTTGCGTTATCATTTTCCAAGCCAAGGATAAAAGGTGTCCTAAGGATTGCTGCTGCGTCATCTTCCCTAAAGCTCAGACCATGCCATCCATGTTTTGGTGGCACCGGACCCGTAAGGGAAGGAAGATGGAGGATAAAACACACCCAAATGTGGATGGTATAGTATCACTGCTAGTGATTAAAATTACCTCAATACCTAGCCATACTTTATGGAAGACTGAACCCGATGTGGAGTCCGCCGGGTACTGTTGATGCCTGGATACTTGACACATTAGGTGAGTTCTTTGTTCCAACCACCTACTGCATTGCTGTTGTTTTCCCACAGGGGCATGTTTTCCACCTTGCTCACTGTGTTCACACTGGTTTTAATTGGTTTTAAAACCACACTTTGTCTAGCATAACACATGGAATGTACTAGGTCGCCATCTCTTTAGTCTGGAAGCGATACCTGTTGTGACATGCTTTTTTGTCTCCCCCTCCAGGCAGATTCAGCCCAACACAGGGACTTTCGCACATGAAGCACTGTTTCTTTTTGTGTTGTTTTAGAATAATACACCGGTTACTCATGTAGATCCTGTAATGTAGACAGTCGCCCATAACAGATATTGTTCTCAACTTTGGTCCTAAAGAATCGCGAGTCACAGTACAACACGTGAGAAACAATTTGACCGTTTAGATCACACACTAACTGACACTATGTAGGAAACATTGGATTGCAAAGAGTACCGGCTAGTTTTTCATTTTAATTGTAGTTGGGTTCACATCAAGTTTTGAGCCGCTACCTAACTCCCTTGGGCCTCCAGTCGTCGAAGTAACTTTGGATTACCTTTGCCACAACCAAGGCTTGTTGGTTGCCATTTCGGTAACCAACCCCTTAAGGGACATCTACAGCAAGAGGGCACTTCACAGGACCTGCGACCGATGTTGGCAATGACCCCACTCCTGTGTTTCTGCATCCTCAAACTGGTGAGATCGACATTTTGGTATAAGCATCTTTGGCACAACTTTGGTGAGAAAATACCAGTAAAAAGAGGGTGACATTCACAAAATTAGGGTGATCAGGCAGATATATTATGTGTTCAACATGTGGGCAAAGATTATGTTAATTGTCACTTGATTTGTGTGCAGTTTGGCTACAGTTGGGCGGAGCGAGCAAGAGCGTGACTGCGAGTCCCAGGATCGTCAGCGGCGTCTCCCTCTGTGGTGCCCTGCCCACATTAACTATAAGATCTCGCCCCCTGACGCGCAACGCGGAACGCGCGCGGGACGGCGCCGGGCAAAGCCCGGGCCAAGGTGCGAGCCCGAGAGAGACCGGACCGGGCCACCTCTCTAAGTCCTCGACTGGTCTTGGGTCAACTAGGATCTAACCAACATGGCAACAAGGGAGACGAGGAGTAAAGCGGCCTCTTTGGTAACAGGTACTTTAGATAGCTTTTTCATTAAAGCCAATACGGTGGTAAACAATGGATTAACAGCCCTAGAAAAACAGCTAGCAGAAGGGATTGAAAGTACACAGCAATCCTCCCTGGGTTCTACCACGAATGCTATAGCCCCAGAACTTTTGGACGCTACCCACCTATCTCTGACCCGCATCTCGGGGCAAATGACGGCTGGACTAGGTTGGGATTTGCCATTGATGGTTCAAGGTATAGGCCCCCACGACATGACACATTCACACTTAGTAATTATGTTCATGCCAATAGATATAGTTGCCTTGACCAGGTTGACTGACTTTCGAGGGCAGTACGCACTGGGAATAGCGAAGGGGTAGTTCCTCATACTCTTCAGCTTGGGAGAGGGATAGATGCCACTGTCACTGGAAACTGCACCCCTGCCCCTTTATCATCAGAGCGACAAGTCTACTCTAGTAGGCAGGGCTTCCCAACTGATCAATCACCAAGAACCCTACATGAAGTAATTTATTTGGAGGCTCAAGATGGGCAGGTAATTATGGACCGGTTTCCAGTCCCATGCACAGATACAGATGGTGAGAGAGAGAGGGAAACACCACCCAAGCCAGGCCCGAAAAAGATGAAGGTCCTCTCATGGAACGTTGCAGGCATCGCCAATAAAGTAGACTCTAGCGACTGGGGGTCCCTAGTCGACAGTAATGATATCTGTCTCTTTCAGGAGACTTGGGCTAGGGAAGTTTACCCCAGGGTGGGTTATGCAACTTTCTATGTCCATGCAAGGTGGGGTGGCAAAGGGAGGCCTTCTGGTGGTCTCGCTATCTGAGTGGCCAGTCACATTGGTTGTATAGCAGAGGTAATACCAACCCATTCAGAGGACATACAATGTGTTCTTCTCAAATGGCCAGACGCCTACATCCTGCCGGTTGTGAATGTGTACTCGCGCCCAGTAAGTGTGTCTATGGAAACACCCACCCTAGACGATCTATCTTCATTCTGGGACATCTACCCGCTGACTGTAAGATACTGATGGGTGGGGATTTCAACTGCCACTTTGAACCACTAAAAGGTTTAAAGGAGGGTGCTCTAACAGCTGAGGATGAGTACTGGGGGACTCCCCCCTGTCAATCTCCTAACCCGAAATCATGGTCCCCCTTAGCGCTGCAGATCATGTCCCTTACCCTGAACCACTCTCTGAGGGCCTGTAATGGACGCACACCATCTGATGCCCCTTCAGTGCGCACCTTCAATAGGAAGGACCAGGAATCTCGTTTGGACTACATTTTTGTCGTCACAAGTATGTGGCCCAAGGTCTTGGATTTCAGGGTGATTGAAAGAGCAGATAGCGATCATAATGCTCTCTGCTTGGATATGGTACACCCAGGGCCACAAGAAGGCATGCCACTCAATGAACCAAGGCAGGACACAGGGTCCTTAGTTCTATCAAATAACAGACGTAGGGTGAGATGGGGAAAAATAGTCAGTTCGACAGAGTGCATTACGAAAGTCTATGATTTGACGCTCCCTAAATTAGTTGAAATGGAAGAACTGATTAATAAACCCAAAGCGATTGATTTTAACGAGAAACTGGGTCAAATTCATGTAGTGGGAAGTTTAGGAGAGGTTTTTTACCCCGAGACCGTGAGCAGGAAGAAGCGGATACCCACCTCTGCCTGGTACAATTCCACATGCAAAAAGATAAAAACAGAGTTGATCCTTATGGTCAAGTCCAGTATCAATAAAAAGAAAGTATCAGAGATGAGACGGAAATACAGGGAAGCCATCGCCCAAGCGAAGTTCGATTGGGATTGGGATAGGTGGCATGACCTATCACTGGCACTGGAAACCAAGGATTCAAGAAAATTCTGGTCACTAGTCCATACAGGTGCAGGGGAACCTAAATAGGCTGTGGAGCCAAACATTGCTGCTTCAATGCGGGAATCCCATTTCAGCAAATTGTATCAAGATACTTCTGTAATTCCCACAGAGGCAGTTCCTGACAGCCCCTCTGAGCCCAATGAAAAATTAGAGCTGACATTGGGTGAGGTATTAAATGCTATAGGGAGACTAGCGTTGGGTAAGGCTCCAGGCCTTGATAAACTCCCTGTAGATTTGTTTAGACACCAACCAGAGATTTATGGTCCTTATCTGCACATTATTTTTAATTCCATTCTAAGCGGGATGGAAATCCCCTGTACTTGGCTGGGGGCAGAGATAGTACCGGTTTTTAAAAAGGGCTCTCCTCTGCTCCCAGCCAAGTACAGGCCGATCAGCCTTATAGACGTACCTCAAAAACTCTTCACCCGTCTCCTGCTGGACCACCTCCTGGACTGGATGGAGGACAATGCGATCCCCAGTCCGCTCCAGGCGGGCTTCAGGAAAAACACGTCCACTATGGATCAGATTTTTTGCCTCGTTCTTCTCTACTGGAAAACGTTGGGGATCGAGGGGGGGAGTCTGTACATGGTGTTCGTGGACCTGAGGTCCGCATTTGACTTGGTACCACGCACGAAATTATGGGCAGTGCTCAGGGAGCTAGGTGTTCCCCCACAGCTACTACAGGCAATAATCAGGCTCCATGATGGAAATTTTGTCCAGGTCACGTGTGGGAGGGAGGGGGCGTAAGACAGGGTTGTGTCCTCGCACCAACCCTGTTTTGCCTCTTTGTAAATGGGGTAATATCCTACCTTGATAACGTCAGGAATAACGATGCCCCCAGGTTGGCAGGCAGGAGGGTTCTGGCAATCATGTTTGCCGATGATACGCTCCTGCTTTCCAATTCCCCGATGGGGATTCAACAGATACTAGATGGGTTTGGGGATTCCTGCAGGGCGCATGGCCTTGAAATCAACGCAGAAAAAACCAAATTCATGTTATTCAATCCCTCAACAACCACCAGGCCCAATCCAACTTTGGGATCTGATAGGCTGGAAAGGGTTAGAACATTTCAGTATCTGGGGGTAACTTTACACGAAAATGTATCTTGGGGTCCACAGATAGCAAGATCCCGTCTAAAGTTATCCCAAATGGTGGGGGCAATTCTGAACGTTTCGAACTCATCAACCTTCAAACCAGTTAGTCCAGCCCTGGAGATGTATAAAACCCAAGCCAGAGCAGCTTCATCCTATGGTGGTGAGTTGTGGGGTCACAATGCTGGGACAGAACTTGTCAAGGTGGAAAACAACTTCCTTAGACGTTTGCTGGCTCTACCACAAGGCACATCCCTGCTACCACTGAGACTAGATTTGGGGCTCTCTTCAATAGGAGATGAATTGGCTCTAAAGCCACTGAGGTTTTGGCACAGGCTGTGGTCCACTAGCGAACTCTCCCACTACAGGCAAGATCTGTAGCACGTCCTGAGTCTTAACATCTGCGACAGAATTCCATGGGTGGCATACGTGAAATGAGAATTCTATCGACTGGGACTGGCTGACATGTGGGATGATCCTGAAAGAGGCTGTTTAGGGGTGTCCCGCAAAAGGCTCTCCACGACTTTTAAAGACAAGAGCCTAACTTCGCTCGTGTGTGCCCCAAAAATTGGCTCCCTCACCGAACAATTCCTGAACATTAAAAGCTCTTTCTGTTTTGAAGGATATATGGATATTATATTCTCTATCACCGCAAGGAAACTTTTTATCCAGTGGAGGTTTGGCACATTGCCCCTTAAATCTTTTATAAGCAAATGGACAATGCTGGACGACAAAATCTGCCCTGGGTGCAGCATGAACATGGAGGATAAACTACACTTGCTGTTTTTTTGCCCTGCCTACAGCAGACCGAGAAAGTACTGGCTAGTGCCACTATGTAGGAATCTGGGCTTCAGAAACTATTTACAATCGTACAGAATTCTGAAGACAAGCACCTTTGCACTTTATCGTCTTTGCCGTAGCCAAGTACCTAATGGCCATGTGGCAGATAAGGGGAAAAATATTGAAAGGGTAACTTCTAACTCCCAAATGTGAAATTAACTGCACTGAACTGTAGCTATTTGGGTTTTTATTTCCAGAGTCTTTTATGAACTGAATCAATTAGTACCTTGCTTTCTTGCGCTGTTTATATATTGTATGCTTCCATGTGTTTTAAATGTTTTTACTGTATCTTTTATGGTCTCAAATGGCCGAAATAAAAAAAAATTGGATTGGATTTGGATACACAATTTGGCACAGGTGTACCTTGTTGAAGTGCTTGAAGTATGGAATGTCTATAGGACACCTTCACAATGATTGCATAATATCATCAGTGATTGCATCAATTATGCCATTGGATAAATCATCAGTGATGTCATCAAACATGGCAGATAACATATTATAAGTGATGTAATACATTAGGTCATAAGCAGTGCATGACGTCACTCACGTTATAGCTAGTTCACTAAACTTTAACTGAGAAATGTAAGTGGTTTTTCAGTTTTATTTGTCAGATATTATCTCATTTCAACACCTCACTAATGTTGATGTAAAATGTGTTTTTTTCAGTGGATGTCTGGGCAAAACATAAGATTATACCTTATTACAATACCCAACCCAATAATGTCAATATAACCTGTGTTTATTTAGCGAATTTCTGTATTTTTCAACATATTCTGAGTTGAGCATACTCTTTACTCCCCTCAGGCAACATGTGCATAACCCACCGTGGGGTGGCCAATCCCCACTGTGCATAGACAGTGACTTCTGTGGTACTATTGCAGTATAACGGTGCCACAGGAGTAGGGCTGTACCTCACTTTATTTTAAATTATGTAAGTACTTATTGAGTAATGTAATTAGTAGAATCTTAGAAGATGTAATCTGAGATTTCATCAGTGATGTTTACAATGATACAACTTGAGATGTCACCATTGAGGTTCGTCAATAAATTCATTTAACATGTCATGACTCCACTAAACTGTAACTTGAGAATTAGACTGATTTAAGTAAATGTAACGTCAGTTTAACCCCTAGTTTTTTACAGTGAATTTCTGGAGCTTTTTTTAACATAAACTCACATCTTATTACCATACCTAAATAGTATTTCAAGTTTACCATTGTTATATTCAGTGAACATATGTGTTTTTTAATCATATTTATAGTTGAATGTACGGCACTCCCCCCGCCCCCCAACCAGGCAACCTGGACTCAACACAACCTGCTGCTAAAGGCCATGTCCCTGTTTGTGGTCATGGGACGAAGAGATAGCATATCATTTTGAACTTTCATAGGAGATCAATTGGTGATCTCCTTAATGTTAAATGCATACTAGGGGCACCTAAGTAACCCTAGATCTGCCATTTAGCATTGTTCACTGAATTTAGGTGGCAATGAATCAATGCAAAAAGGGAAAAGTGAGCACTGGACCCTCTGCACAGATGGTTAAGGACTTCTGTCATTAAAGGGGCACTAGTCAGTCATATTGACTGCCTTTGTGGTCAATAAAACACAGCACATTATTGTTTCCTGTATTGCTAGCCCTTTCTGGATCTCTAAAATGTCAGTTATTTGTTTTGAAAGTTGTGTTTGATTTTTTTATTTGTAGATGCAAATTTCATTTCAAGAATTTGGCTCTTGCATAGACCATTGAGGCTCCTAATACATATTTAATAATTAATATATGAACAAATATCATAAGCGACGCAACTCCTGCAATGCACAGGGGCCACCCATACTCAACGTGGTGCGTCACTCCTTACGCCTGCTTCAAGCAGGCGTAAGGATTTCACGCAGCAGCGTCGTAAAACTGACTCAGTGAAATCTTGTAGATTTCACTGCGTCAGTTTTACGGGGCTTTCCTGCGAGGGAACGCCCACTCTGCGACAGAATGCCCACATGAAATCTGACGCAGGTTTCACGTGGCGCAGGGCTTTACAACGTGACGCATCTGCCTAGATGCGTCACGTTGTAAATAAGTCGCAACGTGGCGCATTGTTTACGCTGCCGCTGCGTCACAAAAGTGACGCAACGACGGCGTAAAAGTGTCGCAAGAGGCTTTTAAATTTGCCCCCCCCATGTCTAGCTCTATAATGAATGCTTAAATTATGAGAACGTTATGTCCTTGGTGAACATAGTTTTCAATGGCACAGACAAACCTAGTAGATTCTGGCTGTAGCAGTGCTAAAACTAACTATATTTAAGAATACAGGAGATGTAATTTCTTCTTGTCAGCCATTTCCACGTTCAATTCTTTTAAAAAACGTTATTTATCCACTTCTGAATATTCTCTCGAAATTAGGTTGTCTACTTTGTTTTAACAGCAGCGGGGTATCAAACTACAAAGAACATAAATTCCCTTCTGTGAAATTAAAAGTTTAATTACAGAACCATCACTGACACTGCCTGTTTTATGATTACCTGAAAATGTCTGAAAGTGTGTAATACTGAAATTAAGCGAATTTTTTTCAAAAAGGAATCCTTGCCTGATTGCTAGGAAACATGTTTTTCTTTTTATTTTGTATTTCAAGATCCACACGTGAACAAACAATGCTAAAATTCTTAACACTAATGATATTGATCACAGTTTACCTTCATTCAATCAGGGTAAATGTCCACAGTTTATAGGAGATGGCATCACATGACTATACTATTAATCCAGAAAAAAAAGGGGGCACTTTTAACAAGAAATCACGCTGCCCAGCGCAGCAAGCCACCTTGCCGCAATGCTTTAAAGGGAAGAAATGCGCAGTATTTACATTTTTTTTAAATTATGAAAACACTTTATTGGTTTTAATAACAAAAAAAGAGACAAGAGAAAAATAAAAACATAACCATTACTCCTTAATCCCACCCCTGTCGACCTGTCACTTCCACACAGAATATCCCACATGGCAGACAATAGTTCAAGGTAGACATCCCAATGTGAAAGACAATCCATTGACTCCACAAATGTTTGGGAGTCATGTAGGCTTGGTGGAGGTAGTGTAGTTGGATTAGGTGGAGTTATGCATATATCGCCAATTCCCTTGGGGCCATGTATGCCTCCTGCCTTTCAACTTCCTCTATCTTACCCACCCATCCCTCCTTTAAGTTGGTCTATTGTCTCCAGGAAATTAAATACAAGGGCTCAGTATAATTGAGAGATACCACCCTACCCAGTCCTCCCATGAGCAGTTGTGCCTTAAGGGGGCTAAACCCTGGCATGTCCAGTAAACAAGCGCTGTAGTGACTCAGGACGTGACACAGCTGTAAATACTTGTGAAACTGGGTGTGGGAAAGAGTACATTGAACTTGGAGGTCTGTGATGGAGTACATGGTGGATCCCTGACACATTTCCTGCAATACCGTAACTCCTATGGAGTCCCATCGGCCAAATCTCCAGAATTTAACATTTCATAACACATTCCTGTCTTTTCCTTGCTCTGGCACACAATGCGCTGCTTAGCACCTATGCAGCCACCATTGCGCCATGGTGAGAGGGTGCCTGCATTGCAGGCATGATTGTTTTTGTGCCAGAAGGGACACCTCTATGCTCAAAAACAATGCTCTGAGGCAATTTTCCTCATTCTAAGCATGCTGCAGAATGACTTTGGTAGCAGAAAACGGTTAAAACATGGAACTAACACTCACTGAAATTTCATGCCATTACAATAATGTGAACATAACAATTACATGGTGATTTAAAGTGTATGGCATGGTTGTCTTCTTATTTGAATTCTATACACATGCAGATTTACTGTCTATAATCAGCATAATAATGCCATGCTTCATGCTTAGCTTGCATTAGACAGTCTCTGTCGTAAGACAGTTAAGTAAGTGGCTGAGGTTTTATTCCTAGGATGCTAAGGCTATCACATTAGAACCATTGCAAGAGCATAATTCTAAATTTATTTAAATACATTATTCTTGCTATTATGTTTGACATGAAACAAGAGAACAGTGAGCTGTAAATTATCAGTAAGTTAAATGTCAAAAGATATGGGTAGTATAATTTGAATTTTATTTGTGAGTACTTAACTTCAGGCTTCCTCAAAACACTCATTGATACAGAGTGGCAGGGCATAATAATGTGCAGGGAACACTGAATGCTTAATATGCCTAGTAATTATTATAGACAGTCATATTAGAGGTGCTTGGAGCAGTGGTGGAGGTGCATATCTCCTTTGGAGCACCTTGGTCTGATTGAAGTTGCAGAGACAAGCATCTTCTAACTTTGCATACTTTTTTTAAAACTCTGCCAGTGGTAGGATGGAATGGCTGAAGTGATAGGAAAGCTGTAAAATACTGCCCAGGGATGCAGGAGGTCCAACCACTCACCAGCTGCACACTGATGACTCCCCACTGTGATAAGTCATACCCTAGAGAGAAAGTCTACTGGTGTAGAAGAAACCTTAATATATGGCTGCTAAGCAACAGATATTTACTCACTGTTACTTAGGGCTAATGTCAAGCCTGAGAGGCAGTAATTAAAACACCCTCATTATTAATCGATGTTTTGACTCACTGCAGCCAGGCATTGTTGGACTGGCAAATATTAGTAGTGGTAAGTATATATCTACCACTGGCAATGAGATGACTAATAAACTATAGGGCTCAGTACAGATCTTAGAAAAGTATTCCCATGCTCAACCCTTGGTAGCTTGGCTGTGAGCAGGCAGGCTTAGCTTCAGAGACAGGACAGATATGTAAAGCATTCAAAAAGACCACTTGACTGAATAATTAAGAAACAACACAACATAGAAACCCAACACCAATTCATAAAAATAGGAAAAGTTTTCATCTTAAAAATGACACTAAAATGAAAAAAAATCCAATGTAGGGAACCAGAGATATGAATTTTTAAAGATTTAGCTCTGTATAGCACACAGAAACCTACTACACTTATTGGAACATCTGGTTGCACTAGACCGGAAGACAGTCAACGAAGGAGCCCTGCATGGCTACCCCTTGTGGTAGGTCTTGGTCAAAGTTTTTACATTGGGATTTAGAAATGTTTCTGGCGCTTTTCTTCCCGGGGTCCACTCCGGATTTGGTGAGGGTTCATCGGGTTTTCTTGCGAAGAGCTCCCGATCATTCCTGTGGAAGTCCGACCTTTGGAGCTTTCCAGCACGACAAACCAGGGATCCAGGCTGACTTGCATTTTAAGGTAGATGGTTTGGCTCTCGCGGTTGGTCCCAGTTACCTTTTCTACGGTTGGACTTAGAACGTTTTACGGAGCTTTTTCTTGCGAGGTCCCTTGATGCTCTCCATGAAACCAGATTCAGTGCGGGTTAGCTGGCTTGGGATTTAGATTACGTCCGGGCAAGTTCCTTTGAGAGTCCCAAAGTGTCCAAAACTTACTCCACGGGTCTGGAAGCTCTAATATGGTTCTTGAAAGTTTGGGACTACAATTTCCACAATCCACTTGGACAAAAATCTAACAAATCTATAGGTAATAAAAATAAATAGCCTAAATAGTATTCTAGGCTGTGCATTCTTGGTTCTGACGTTCCAGTTGAGCTCTGTTAAAATGAGGCTTCCAGGGAGTCCACTCTTTAGTCCTTTTGAAGCAGGTTTGGTCCACAGGGATGTAGTTTCAGTTTTTGCCACAGATGCAGTCAGTTAGAGTGCAGATTCTTGTTGGTGCAAATCAGACTTCCAGCATGGACCCTTCTTTTTCCTTAAGTTTCAAGCAGCAGATCTGAGAGGATCTGCCCCTCTCACTTATGGATTCCAAGTTCCCTGGGTCAAGCAGGAGGGTACTTCTTTTCAATGAGGTGCAGGACAATGCCCCTGGGTATGACCACATCCTCCAACATGTGGCACTATCTTTTCACAGAGAGCACAATTTCTCGGAAATTAATCATGGCTAATTTTCCCGTAGAGAGAGAAGAGCTGGCTAAACACACCCCTAAGATGGGAAATCTCCATAGTCTCTCCTTCTTCCATCTGCTCACTCCTTCTTTAACCCTACCATCTGTCTGAGTTCAAAGAGAAGAGGTGTAAATGAAAATGGTCTCTCCTGCATGTCTCCTCCTTCCATTGAAGAATTTTGTTTACGACCCCTCCCCCTCCTCTGGCATTCCTAGGTAGAAGAACCCTGCCCTCCCAGAAGAGCTTTCTAACCCAATGGGCTATTTATCACCTCCTTCTGATAAATAGCCCCATGGGCTTTTTATCACCTGCCTGGTTAATCCACTTCATTCTGACCAATCAAGACAGACCACCGGAAGGCTGAATTTTGGCTTACAGACAAGAACATCTTATTAACTTCTTGTATGCACACTTTAGGAGAAATTTAACAATACCATAGTGTTGGCTTTATCAATACCAATCTAGGAAGTACTCCTAGCAGGAATTATTATATAATAACTTCTTGCCAATTTTAACCTATGTTCCTGGCGATTTGCTATAGGAAAAATGGCGTGGGTCATTTTTCGAAAACCAGCGTTTATAAAAATTATTTTATAGGGTCCTGCTTATATCTACAGGACCCCCACCCTTGGAACACCTAGGGTAGACTTTAGGGGTTCTGAATATGAAAAGATATTGCAGACCCTCACTCCACCCTGCTCCTAGCACAAAAGTCGATTTTGGGAAGCACTATACAACAATGTTGGGAGCGAAATGTGCAATTTCACTTAACTCAGAGCACCTAAAACTCATTTTATAAGGGTCCTCCTTATGAATAGCTGTTCCCTCACCCCTGGGATGCCTAGGGGAGACGTGGGGTCATATTACAATTAGTACCCCGGGGGCGCAATCGGCATTTACACCCGCTTTGTGCATTCCCGGGACACTTTGGTATTATAGAAGTGGACGCAGACACTTGTTGCGTCGCTTTCTATAATACCGATAGCGCTGGGGCACTTAAAGCACCAGCCCTACCTTCAGAGGGCATTTCCTCATTGGCATAGGGGTGTGCCCTATGCAAATGAAGGAATTCCTTTCACTCTGAACCCGTGCCAGATTACAGGCGCAGAGTCAAAGCAGCCCTCAGGAGTCACACTGACAGTGCGCCATTTAGAAGCTGGTGCACTGTCAGTGCGCCTCCTCAGAGCAGAGCATTGACCCCCAGGCATCCCTTTGCGTGCGAGTGCAGTCATTGACTGCACCTACCTGCCAGGGGATCTCCATTAGCCTGCTCCGTGTTTTCACATGGATGCCAAGCCCCCACGGCTGGGTGAGTTCACGGCTGCCCCGGGGGCAGCGCAAGCAACGTAGTAAGGCGCATTATCATTGTATGCCCCGGCGCACCTTTTAAAAGGTGCACCTGGTGCAAACAATCACAATGCATAATACAGACCCTGTGGGGGTACCTAATTTGCCCAAATATTGTACTTTATACATTTTAAAGTGCACCAAACACCAAAGTCGAGTTTTGGCACAATTTGCATTTTAAAAGCAGTACTGCAACAACGGGCTGCTTTTAATCTGACCTCAGGTTTTAGCAGTACACACATGCAAGTGCAGAAAGCACTGCTGGCCTGTAGACTGCCATGCCCTATTTTATACTAGGGACTTAAAGGTAGTTTCAATTCCCTGTCCTATTATGTACTAGGGCCTTATTCGGGATATCATGCCAATCATAGAGTTACCCTAATCCATAGTGTACCCTAGTGTATGTAGCTATTTAAACTGTATTCTAAGTATCTCTTTCATCATAGCACTGGCCCTGGGCTTGGTTAGGCAGAGCCCAGGGTCAGTGATAGTCAGTTACCACCAGTCAGCCAAAATATTCGGGGTGCCCAGTGCACAGGCTGACTTTGCAACAGGCTTAATGTCCTATTTGAACAGTACATCCAGCTTTTGACACTTAGTGGTCATGTGGAGTTAAACTTTGCCTCATGTATTGGGTGAAGTTCAGGATTTTTTTGCTGACATCATGAAGACTAACGTTTCCCAAGTTAGGACAACCTTGCAGGATGATGTTTTAATTGTTATCACCTGTTCAGCCCACGAGAGCTTCTTGTTCCACAACCAGAGGAAGCATTCTTGATCCAGACTTAAAGAAGACCTGATGTCCAACACAAAAGAATGTATACAAAGATGTTTCACTACCACCCTGTAAATGGTACAACATCATTCCAAAACTAGGAGTAAAAAAGTTACCACAATACAATTCCCTCAAAGCAGAGACTTCAGAAATCAGTATTTGCCTGATTCAGTCCTTGGTAATACTTAAGATAAATCTGTTACATTAATCTTTCTTTTTTTTCCAAAATGCCTAATTCATATACTCATGAAGAAAATAAATGATAAAGTAGCTCTTATATTTGTGCTCAGCATGTGTAAAATTACTTTCCCAAAAGCTTGAATTTGATTAGAAGTTTAGCGTACAGAAAACAAATGATAACAGTGAAATTCACAAAATTATTGTCGAAATGTTGTAAATCTATGCATCCAACTTTCCTAGATGACCAGCCATTTAGAGCTCCCCTAAGGCAGGCATACAAATATACGCAAATCATGCATTTAGAGGCATTTCCTGGTACAGTATGTGTGTTCTCCATCCCATGAGCCACAAGCATATTTAGTTCACTTTATCACCTTAGAAATGCATATACTCTGCCTTTTGCAAGTGGTTTTACATGTTTCCACTGTGGGAAACACTGTGAATGAAAATGTGTATGAAAACCCACGCACTTATGAGTTATGATATACATATTTCTATTACCCACGATCACCTGGAATACAGGACTGGCATCCACAGGCCTAGGGCTGCAGAGTGAGGCTATATGAAGAGCCATGGTTTAACCTTCTAGTGGAATTCAAGATTAGCGGAGGTGACTGATGGGTAACGGTAGGTCATTCCATGCTTTAAAAGTGATTTGTGAGGAGACTCAACCTCCCGCTCTGGTTCTGCATATTCGTCAATTGAGTGTAGACCTCTGACTGAATGGAGACTTTTGGTGGGTTTGTGGAAAGGGATTTGGTTGTTGAGGTAGGCCCAAGTGGCCCACTTTATGTAGGGCTTTGTGTGTGTGCATGTGAGAAGTTTGAACTGGAATAATTTGTGTATCAGGAGCCAGTGGAGCTCGCTGAGGTGCAGCGTTATGTGTGTGCAGAGTGGTAGGTAGAGGGTGACCCTGCTTGCTGAAATCTGTATGGTGTGGAGACATCTGGTCTGTTGTTTGCTGATTACAGCTTAGAGGGTGTTCTGCTTTGGGGGTGATGGTGGAGAGCCGTTTGAAGAGCTTACTTAGCATTTTAAGGGTGCTGAAGCAGGAGCCCATGAGGATGTTGACCTAGGTGGTTATGTTTAGATGCTGAGTGTGACAATCCTGTGGTCCTTGTCATGGGCAGGGTAGGTGGATGTAGATCCAAGGTCAGCCGGTAACCAGGGAGAGTCCCACATTAAGAGATGTTTCCTGAGACTCTCCTGTCTTGTGTGTGTTATTTTGAGACACTTTTTCTTTATCCTGTCTAAAACTTTAGTAATACAAGCAGTGAAGATCAGCTGAGTGTAATCACTTTACAATAGGACGTTGATGAGCTGGGTCATGTAAAGATTGATGAAGGTTAAGCTGAGTGACAAGCCTTGAGGTACTCCACAGACGTCTGAGCAGTAGAGGCCCATGCTAACTGAGTAGGTCTTTGCATCAGGAAGGAGCAAATACATTGGAGTGCTTGACCTTGGATACCAGTTTCATGCAGTTGTTAGATGAGGATAGGGTGGGATACTGTATCAAAGACCACTGAGAAGTCCAAGAGAATTAGTGCTGCCATGTCCCATCTGTACAGGATGTAATGTAATGTAAAGGACACTTTTATAGCGCACCTATCACTCCAAGGAGTATCTTGGCGCTCAACAACCAGATGACAAGGTTGAGGGAAAGAGATCAACTCGATGGAAAGTGCTTTACACTTTACACTAACGCTCTGCAGGCCACATCTGTAAGAGAAAACACCCAAGTTTTTAAAGCTTTCCTAAATTGAGTTTCGTGGGACAATGACGTAAGGTAAGGTGGGAGCTTGTTCCAAGCCCTGGCACCCAGGACGAAGAGAGATTTTCCTCCTTTGGTAGCCAGTCTGAATCTGGGGATTATTAACAGGTTCTGACTAGCAGACCTCAGGCAACGGGTGGGATGGTACCGTTTAAAACCGTTACACAGATATTTAGGCCCTTGCTGTTGAAAGGCTCTAAATGTGATCAGCAAGATCTTAAATAGGATCCTTTTGCCAATTGGTAGCCAATGCAGCGCTTTAAGCGCGGCTGACGCAGATGACTTACGGGGCCAGCGTAGCACCAGCTGGGCAGCAGCATGTTGGACCATCTGTAGCCTATGGAGTACGGACTTATTGACTCCAGCATACAGGCTATTACAGTAATCCAGCCTCAAAGTTATTAAGGCAACAACGACTGATTTTCTGGCTGACAGAGGAAGAAGGTCAAAGAACTTCCTCAGAGATTTAATTATGTGGAAACACATGCCAGCTACGGCCACCACTTGCTGTTTAAAGCACAGTTGGTTATGAAATGTAATGCCCAGGTTTCGAGCAGACAAGATGGTATTAGGGGGGGCTTCAGCATCGTCCGGCCACCAGTTTTTCGGGGAAAACAGATTTTGATTTGGATCATACGGATGTTGTCCGCTGCTGCAATGCGGGATGTCGCCATGCTGTGGTTTGGTCTGAACTGGGATCGAGTGCGAATGAGGAGTTGGTGTTCATAGAGATTGATTAGGCTAGTCTGAGGATGGCTTCTTGCGTATGGAGAGGACTGTTGCATGTTCCCAGGCATCCACAAAGGTGGCTATAGTGATGGAGGCATTGGCGTCTTCAGGATACGAGTGAGTGCAAAGCCTATGGGTTGACGGGGACATTCTCAGGGGGAAGGAACTGATGGGGACTCATATATTTGTGAATGAAGATAGCAGCCCCTCTTGTAGTTGTGATCAGAAGCACTGCCTTGACTCATGTCTGATACCCATTATCACCCCCTCAGCTTGCACCGCAGATGTCAGCAGTTATTCTTTTTAATTGTAAAAACTAATACCTCCTGAGGAGGAAGCCGGGAAGGTTTTTGGTGCTATATATTTTAAAATTTTAAGCTGGATTATTGAAACTCTGTTTATTGCACTTTACGTAGGCTGCATGATTTAGCGCGTTCGCCCCCACTTAGAGCCGATTAGGTGCTGATAGTGGGCTCGAACTGCCGATCTTCTCCTCGGCCGCCATCTTACTGGAGGCTTAAGGTTAGCGGTCTAGTTGCCCGGCCCTCCCAACCTCGCAAGTATAAATGACATCATACACATGGAGGCGCAGCGGACGGGCGCAGCGGGCGCGCAGACGGCGCGCCAAAGGCAAGCCCGTCTGCGCCCGTCCGCGCCAGGACAGAGCCCGGGGCCCGAAATCCGGGCCGCATCTCTATACAAACGGAGGTACTTAACTATCTACCGGATAACAACAGCCAAGACACAAATATGCCTGGCAAAAGTAATTCCCTTTATCTTAAGTATAACTCCAAGCAGTTAATAGCCTTAAGAACACCTATGCAGCAGGACTGCACTAATTTACATCTGGAGGATGGAACTACTACATGTTTAAATTGCGGTTTATCAATTACCATCAGGCATAAGAATAAGGACAGGAAAAAGTATGGATAGATTATTCGCAACCGAGCCATAAGACATGTTTTTTCATGAGCCTTAATTGTAGGTCATTACCTAAACACAAGTATGAAATTTTCAACTTGTTACTGGATGAAAAATCTGATGCTCTTTTCCTAACTGAAACATGGCTCCATGAGAGTTCAGGACCGGACGTCGCAGTAGCAGTGCCGGACAACTATGCAATTGAAAGGTTTGATCGCCTTAATAAAACTGGAGGCGGCATTGCTGTCCTTTTTAAAAAAGAATATAAATGTGACCTTACGAGACTTTCCAACACAAATGGAGAAGTAGCAGTTTTTAAACTGGCTATTACCCCGAACTTCATGTTCTCTGGCTTGTTAATCTATCGCCCACCAGGCTCAGCCACGGCATGGATGGCGGCTTTACCGGAAATCATACGCCCCCTAGTTCTGACAGCTGCTAACTTCTCTCTTATTGGAGACTTTAACATGCATCTGGAAAACATAGCCTGTACTACGATATTGGAATTTATATCCGATCTAGCTGCCCTGAACCTGACACTGTTAAACTCAGGAGCAACTCACACAGCCAGCCATCTACTCGACCCCATCATTTCTAATCTTAAAACAGTTAATGTCCAACCGTCACTACCACTCAGCTGGTCAGACCATTACTTGGTTAGATTTTCAGTACAGATCGCCTTACAAGAACACAACGCCCCCTTGGATTATCCAATGCAGATTAGAAATTGAAAAAATCTGGATTTGGAAGCCCTGAACATCTTTTTAGACTCCTACCGCCCCTGTTCAAAACAGCAAGTACAGTCATTATCAACAGCAGTCCAGAAATGGCTCCTGACCGCAATCAATACTTGCCTCCCCTTAACTAAGGCGAAATGCAAGGGTACACGATTGCCTGCCCCCTGGTTTAACGAGATATTAAAATAGGAAAAATCAGAATGTAAAACTTTAGAGCGCAGATGGAGAAAAAATTATTCCCTTGATTCGAAAAAAGGACCCTTTGTGATAAAGCACGAGCAGATTATGTTTGCTCCACTATTTCGGATGCCTTAAATCGCTACCAAATTTTGGGGCATATTATCAAGGGGGTTTATCTCTGCTTTTTTGGCTTTAAAAGCCAAGAAAGCGGAGATAAAATGATCTCCCTATTACCTAGCTGTCGCTAACACCAGTTAGCGACAGCTAGTAGGAGATAGCGACCATCTTGGGCCCCGCTTTGCATGTCAGTGATATTTATCACTAATGACATGCAAAGTGGGCGTGCCAAGATGTTAGAGACTGAAAACAGACGCTAACATCGCTATCTCCTATTACCAACTTTTGGAGATATTCGCGCTAAGGGCGAATATCTCCAAAAGCTAACACCTGCCCTGAGCAGTTCTTAGCCATGTTATCCAATGGGAGGTGGATAACATGGCTAAGAGCATTAGCTCGGTAATGCATGAATATCGCTGACTTTTCAGCAATATTCATGCATTGCGGCAATTTTTATCGCATTTGCGATAAACCTTGGTAATACCAAGGTTTATTTGCGGTAAAAATCGCCGCAGCTCAGCGGTAAATTTTTCTCTCTAACTAAGCAATAGCGATAATTATCGCTATTGCTTGGTAATATGCCCCTTTATTCAAACTGGTGAAAGAACTCTCAGGGTAAAAAACCATAGCTATGCCCCCGAACTAAATAAAGCACAATGCGAAGCCTTAGCATCCTACTTGATAAAGAAGGTGGACAAAATCCATCAGAGAATTGTGGCAGGCAAGAATAGTGAGGCTCCTTCGGTTAGCACGTCTCCAGGCCCTATTACAAACACTGGTAGATCTGACACAGGTGTGCCTCAAACCCAGATAAACATCTTAGATAGATGGCCCCCACTGGATACGGAGACTCTAATTAAACTGCTCAGTTTCATTAAATCCGGATCACCAAAAGATCCTTTACCTTGTAAAATACTTAAAAAACTCACATCCCAGTCACTTGATATGGTCACAAATCTACTTAATACCTCCTTACAAGAAAATACTGTTCCCATGAGTGGAAACACGCCATGGTCCATCCTTTACTGAAGAAGGTAGGAACGGACCTAAATCAGCCTTCTAATTTTCGACCCATCTCCCTGCTGCCCATTTTTGCCAAGATTTTAGAAAAACATGTGAACCACAATCTAACAGAATTTGTCACTACCCACGATTTATTACCCCATCGAAAATCCGGGTTCAGAGCGGGTTTCTCGACAGAAACCATGCTACTTGGAGTCACGGAAAACATCTGGGGCCTCTTGGACAGAGGAGAGACAGTGGCTCTTGTATTATTGGATCTGAGCGCTGCCTTTGATTCTGTATCTCACACTGTTTTAATCACCACACTTCGCTCTCTTGGTATTTGTGGGTCAGCACTGGAGTGGCTCACCTCCTTCCTAATGGGAAGGACATTTCAGGTCTTTTCCCAAACAGCATGTTCCGACACTCATGTTTTTGAACACTGTGTACCACAGGTCTCTATCTTAAGCCCTCTATTATTTAACTTGTATGTGAGCCCTTTGGCTAAGGTTGTAGAAGAAGCAGGTCTAGTAATGTATTTCTATGCGGAGGATTCCCAACTTATCTTCGCCCTTACATCTGAGAATATGGATGCCCAGTCCACCCTTAAAAGTGGATTACAGAAAATAGCGGGCTGGATGCAGGACAATTTTCTCCAACTAAATGGGGATAAAACGGAAGTCGTCATCTTAGGTAAAAATAAAAACCTCTAGGGCCTGCACCATTGGCCAACTGAGATGGGTAGACTTCCGGTTCCAGTACCTCAAGCACGGAACTTAGGAGTCCTCATTGATGACTCGCTTAAGATGCACAAACAGGCTGAAAAAACATCTGCCACGTGCTTCGCCATTTTAAAATGGCTGAAAAAGATATGCTGGATGCTACCTGAGCAAACAAAGAAAACCGTGGTCAACGCTCTGATCACGTCACGGATAGACTATGGGAATGTCCTATATCTAGGTTCAAATAAAGCAACTATCCACAAACTCCAGGTAGTTCAAAATTCAGTGGCCAGGCTATTATGCAGCATCCCTAGGCACACCCCCACCACTATATCTTTGGGACCTCCACTGGTTGAAGGTTGAAAAACGAATCAGATTCAAGGCTTTATGTTTTATGCATAAAATTAATGCTGCTTTAGCCCCGAAATATCTTTTGTCCCTTTAATCCCCCTATCATCCATCCCGTCCCCTGCGCTCCTCCACACAAAAAAAATTTGCTATACCTAAAATTAAGCTGTCCCGTATGGGTGGCAAGTCCTTTTGCTACCAAGGACCCATGTTGTGGAATTCAATGCCTGTTTCAGAACGCCTGGAAAACAATTACTGTAGATTCCGAAAAAAACTAAAAACTTGGCTATTTAACATCTAGACCCGTCCATTATTTATCATCTCACTTCAGGTATCTTTACATATTCACGCCAGGAAACCCTTTGTGGGTAGCTGTCGCGCGTTATAAATGCAATAATAATAATAATAATAATTGTAGGTGCAATCAGGCTGTCTTTCGAGAATGGCCGGGATCTCAAGAAGCCATATTTAATCTTGGGATTACTTTATTTTGGGGTGCATAGGCACCCACAACAAGAGGAGAATTTTGAGGTGTGTGTATGCTAAACATACCACTTGCCTTTTGAGAACAGTTGTGATACAATTCAGCATACCAGCATACTAGTCTTCACCAATTAATATATCCATATTTTTGTGCTGATATTTCAATGGAACATTATCATGCGGCACAGTCATAATATGCCACATGAAGATTGAAAAACGAAATACTGCTAGAATTGTTATAAACAGCTGAATTAAGTAAATGAACCTTGCCATTCTGTCGATCTTGTTATTAATTGTCTTAGTCATGATTGAATAAGATTATTTAGAAATATAAATCAAGGTATATAGTAATGAGTATTGAGTAATAGTGTTCTAACCACGTTTGATCTTAAGGACTCAACCCCCTTTCCAGCATGTGGTGCATGAAGTCTGAGGCATAATATTAGAGTAATGCTTTGACTGCAAAGTTTATTTTTCTCCAATGTTTTATTCTGCCACAAAAAGGACATAAAAGACACAAACACAGATACATTATATATACATTCTGCAATATAAAGTAACAATAAAGACAATAAACTAGACAGGAGGCATCCTACTGTTATTATAAAAAAAAAAAAAGTAGGGCAGAATGGGAGAGTCTCTTAAAAATATCATATATGCTGCCCACTTTATGCGTTTTTCAAATTACAAATATGCCTCCCATCGTGGCTGAGACCTCATAATCTGGAAAGCTATGAATAAATGGAAAACAATGCACTTAAGAAGGGGGGTGGGAAAGTTACTTCAATCCCATGTTACTCTTCCTAAGTACACCTACTCACTCATAAAGCATCACTTCTATTTCTGACCTTTCAACTCATGACTATTCTAATATAACACCAGCCTTTTAAGAATTGTTAATTTCCTGTAAATTTCTACTAATCTTGATTCCATTTGTGCATCTTTTCCTCAAATTTCTGTAGACTATGAGGCATATTTACTAGGAAACTGATAGAGCAAAGCATTAAGCCAAGAAGACTAACGCAGTGCTCCAAGAGTTCCCAAATGCAGGGATGTGCCACATTCACATGAATACAGTGGTCCCCTGTCTTTCCCTTAGCTCTGATACTAAATGTAGCTGCCTAGTGCCTGTGCAGGTACTCTTGCACTGTTGTTCAAGGGTGCCGGCATTGCAGGGAAAGATTGTTTATGTGCATCAAACTGTCCTTTTCCTGCACATAAACAATGAGTAATGGTGTTTTGTAACTCCTATGTGTGTTGCAGAATTCAGCACACATTGAATTTGTAACTCATAATTCCTTTAAACGATTGTTTATGTGCAGGAAGAGACACCTTCCTGCCAATGCAGCACACATAGAAACAGCAAAAACTAGGAGAAATAAGGCATTTCTCCTTGATTTGCCAGGTTAAGCTCAAGATTTCCCTGGTTTTAATGTTGGTGATGACCCATATTTATGTCACCCTTGTACATATGGTGTTGCATGAAAATCAATGGGTGTAGCGGCGGAATGCCCATTGCGACACCCATTGCCCATCCCTTTCACATTAAGTCTAGCGAGAGAGGGGGCCTTATTCACAAGACGGTGTTAAGTCATAATAAGTGGATTAACGGCACCTTGTGAATAAGGCGAAGCCCATATTGCCACAGGAACATCAGAAAAAGTGGTGTTCCTATGGCGGGAAAAGGGGGCTGTTAATATGCCCCTAGATTCCATGATATTGCACAGCAATCACAGACCTGCAAATCTTTGATACCCTTCTTCTTGTTAGTTACTAGAATCAACCTTGCCTGCTTAGGAATCCCTGATGTATATATTTCAGTTTAGGAAATCTACTTTGGACATTCTAAATGTTTGAATAATGGAAATCAGTTATTCATGCCTTACTGGAGTTTACTAGATCAAAGAGGAAACAATTTCGTTTTGGAAGCTAACAGAAAATCATCAGCTGGCATGTGTATTTACCTCATGCTGCTGGTATCTGTCTGTATCCTAGCACATTCTTTCAAGGTTTTATATGGTTCAAAATAATGTAACCGTATAGTAAAAGGTGACTGTGGTATGTGAGGTTATCATAGTTCACAAATTACTATAAAAGAGCATGATTGTGATGCTCTGTGTACCAAATGTTTGAGAGATATATGATGATGATGTCTGCTTGAGAATTAAACCCCCCCACATATTTGAATGAAAACATCAGCAGAGATAATGGAAAGGAGTAATGATTGACCATTTTTAATGTCAAGAGTAAATAGCATGAGAATGTATGATAGGAAAATAAAATATGGATTATAAACACCTGGAAATACGCGGCCCAGAAATTCACTTGAAGCCTCATGAACGCCAAATTCTCTTCTAAAACGTGGCAGATATGAATCATTTGGACTACATGGCATTATTACACAATCACATCACTGAGGTAAGTTTACCAAATTCTGTTCATGGATAAACTATGTCTATACTTATTTATGATTAAGCTCTTCCCCAGATTCTAATAGCATAATTAGTGTGGAGTGTTTAAATAAGACTTCCACTCAGCCATTGTGGATTAATGGTAGACAGAGTCTGTTTTTCCACTGAGAGTAAACAAGGATTCCCCTCTTTGCTGGCCATTTTCTTTTAGTTCATATTATCTCCTGTGAAAATGTCTGGCACGATGCAGAATTATTGTGTGTTCCATTGTCTGCCAAATATGGTCAGGAATGGGAAAGGCATTGTTCATGGAGGATTAACTTTTTTGGGTAAAGTTGTGTAAAGATTCGCCATACGGCTCCAAATTTATTAGTGAAACAAAACGTTCTTCCTATAGAAACTCTGACCCAACTATAACTACACAGTGGTATATAGATATATATATATATTATGCAAAAAAGAAACAGAGAACTCTGGGTAGTTCTCAAATTTTGGTGGAAAGCAGCTCCTGTATAGAGCACTCTCAACACCAGCGACACTCTAGATCTGCTCACCTCAAATGTCTGCTTTTCTATCAAAGTCTTTAAGCATAGGATTAGCACAGTGCCATCCACGCCGAGATAGAAAAGGACAACATTTTTTGTCATTTATACAGCAAAGTCTTTGAGCATAGGACTAGCACAGTGCTGTCCTTGCCGAGCTGTAAAATGACAAAAGCCATTTTCCACTCCAGGCACAGTATTACAGCTTTGAATTGGTAAAATACCAACCAAGCCAACCTGAAATGAGTAAAGGCAACCCCTGACACAGTGTTTTGCTATAACTAGAGCTCTTCATAGAGGTATAGCTTTGTCCAGACACAAGGGAGCACCCAGAATAAGTAAAAAAATACCCTTTCAAGTATAGAGTGGACAAAGCTATACCTCTCTGAAGAGCTCTGTGGCGCTTATTGGAGGTAGCTGGTGGGCTAGTTGCACCCCAGGGACCCTCCGGATTCAAGGGGAGTTAATCCCCCAACTTAGAACGCACCACGGGACGCGTTTACACAGTGGTGAAGGGAGGGGGAAGGGCCTGAGGTGACATGTGTGCAAACACGCCTGTGGCGCATTTTAAGTTGTGGAATTAATTCCTCTTCAATCCTGAGGGCCCATGGAGGCCAACTAGCCCACCAGGTACCTCCAGTAAGCACCACGGAGCTGTGTTGCAGAGTGTTGTAAAAAGGGGCTTGGCCTCTGAACACCTCTGCAACGCAGCTCTCTGGTGCATACTGGAGGTACCTGGTGGGCTACTTGGCCCCCAGGAACCCTCAGGATTGAAGAAGCATTAATTCCTCAACTTAAAATGCACCACAGGGCATGTTTGCACACATGTCACTTCAGGCCCGCCCCCTCCCTTAACCACTGGGCAAACATGCTCCATGGCTCATTTTAAGTTGGGAGATTAGCTCCCCTTGAATCTTGAGGGTCCCTGAGGGCCAACTAGACCAAACTGTATCTCCAGTATGCGCCAGGGAGCTGCGTTGCAGACAGGTATTCAGAGGCCATGCCCCTTTTTACACCTTTCTGCAACAGCGCTTACTAGAGGTACCTAGTGGTCCTAGTTTGACTTCAGGGACCCTTAAGGTTCAAGGGGACTTAATCTCTCAACTTATAACGGCCACAGGGCGTGTTTACACAGTAATGAAGGGAGGGGACGGGGCCTGACGTGACATGGGCAAACACGCCCTGCGGCACGTTTTAAGTTGGGGAAATAATTCTTCTTCAATCCTGAGGACCCCCGGTGCCCAACTAGCCCACCAGACGCTTCCAGCAAGCACCACTGCGCTGCGTTGCAGAGAGGTGGTATAGGGCGTGCCCCTTTTCATACCTTTCTGCAACGCAGCTATGTGGCGCTTACTGGAGGTACCTTGTGGGCTAGTTGGACCATAGGGACCCTCAGGATTCAAGGGGACTTACTCTCCCAACTTTAAATGGCCACAGGGCACGTTTACACAATGGTGAAGGGAGGGGACGGGTGCAAACACGCCCTGTGGCACATTTTAAGTTGGGGAAATAATTCCCTTTCAATCCTGAGGGAACCTGGGGGCCAACTAGCCCACCAGGTGCTTCCAGTAAGGGCTACTGCGCTGCGTTGCAGAGATATGGTCCAGGCTGTGCCCCTTTTTACACCTCTCTGCATCACAGCTCTGTGGCGCTACCTGGAGATACCTGGTGGGCTAGTTGGACCCAAGGGACACTCAGGATTCGAGGGGATTTTATCCTCCAGATTAACACAGCCACAGGGTGTGTTTGCACATATGTCACCTCAGGCCCCCCTACCTTCACCAGTGCGCAAACACAGCCTGTTGCACGTTTTAAGAGGTAGTTTTAATCCCCCTACCGCATTATGTACTAGGGGCTTACAGAGGAGGTCATGGTAATCACAGGGGTACCCCGACGCATAGTGTTCCCTAGTGTATGTAGGTGTTTTAACTGTATTCTAAGTGTCTTTTAGCATAGCACTGGCTCTTGGACTGGTAAGTCAGTTACTCCAGTACCTGTCTGAAAAAGTTGAGGGTTCAGGGTGATTTTGTAACAAGGCCTCTTTCTGCTCCTCTGTTTGCTCTTTCTGGACGTCTTCCTTCTTCCTGCACTTTTCTTTGTCTTTGAGGACTTCTGTTGCTTCTTTCTGCATTTCTTTTGCTTCTTTCTGTGTGTATTTTCTTCTTTTCTTCACATGTCGTATCTCTGTAGGCATAGTTAGAAAGTAGCATTTGAAAAAACTTTGAAATTCACTGAAAAAAACATAGGTTTCAGACATGTTATAGTTAGGAATTAGCATTTAAAAAAACCTTAGAAATTCACTGAAAATAAAATAGGTTTTAGGGGCGTTAGAGTTAGTTGGAAATTTCAATCATACAAAACCATTGAAATTCCCCTGTTATAGTTAGTTCAGCTAACTATAACTCGCGCTCCCGCAATGCACTGCTGATGACGTCGCATATTACATCACTCATGACATGGTCAGTGACATCACTCATGACATCACTGATGACATCTCTTTTTTTAAATTATATTTATTTATAATATCACAGCAGCGTGATTACATAAATCCTTACATAAACAGAATGACAAAGAAAGGAATACATACAATACATCCATACATAAAAGGCAGCTTAGACCAGTTGTCCAAAATTACACAAATAGCCAATACACCATTCAAATAATTTCAAATCAGCCCTCAGTCCTAGGACCTTTAACAGAAAATAGACCCCGTTCTAATTTATACAAATTATACATTCGAGCTCGCCATAATTCAAATTTTGGAGGATCTATCTGCAGCCATTCAGCTGCAATGCATAGACGTGCAACAGTCATGGAGAAAAAAAGCAAATATCGATGTTGATTTAAAACATACATAGGGCTATTTGTAGACGTCTTCCCCAATAATATAATGACAGGAGTGATGGTCAAAGGAAACTTTATAACCAACGACAGAAACTTTTCTATATCTGTAATAAATCTATTTAATTTATTGCATTTAAAAAAAAATTGATTACTGTCCTCGTCGTCCTCCCCACAACAAAAACATGTCCCATCATACCCACTCCCCCACTTATCCATGCGGGGGTATAATATAAATCAAATAAAGTCTTAAAAAAATGAATTTTCAAATTTGCGGACATTAATGATTCTCTAGACATACCAATAATTTCCTTGATCACAATAACTGATTCTCCCAAGCCCTCGATCCATTTCCTATTATGCCTATCAAGGTCATCTAGCCTTCCAGCAAGCAAGATCTGGTATAAGGCTCCAATGTTAAGCTGCCATCTAACCCCCTCTACAACATCATCAGGTCCCATATTAACATTGATTCGAAATAAAAAATCCCTAATTTGCAAAAATTAAAAAAACTGTGCCCATGGAAGACTATATTGTAAAGCTAATTTATCAAATGATTTACAGAACCATTATCAGAGTACAAGTGCCCTAGTTGCCTAAGGCCTTTCTTTCTCCAATTTTGAAAAATATTATCCCCAAATATTCCAGGTAAATGTTTGAATGCATTCAGGGGAGTATAATATGAGATTTTCCCCAATGTCTTTAACTTACGAATGGATTTCCAAACTTTAAACGCACTATTCAAGACTTTAAATCGTGTACGTTTAAAATAGCTGCCGTCCAATTCTATGAATAAATATTGTTTGGCAATTGGGCCAATAAGGATTTCAAAAATTGTGGGTGCCAGAGCTTTATTACCACTCCTTCCCCAGTTAGTAGCACCTGCATTTTCAACAAAAAGCATGTTACAAAATATAATGCAAAATCAGGTACCGCAAGGCCCCCCCTCTCAACTGATAAAGTCATAAATCTCATCGCGGGTCTGGGCCCACCTGGACTCCATATGAATTTCCCACAGATGGACGGCAAATATTGCAATCTAGCCTTTGAACCTTCCAGGGGTATCAACCAAAATATATAGAGAACCTTGGGGAGGAGATTAATTTTAATAATATTACAACATCCAATTACTGTGAAATACAAATGGTCCCACCTATCCAAAGAGGCATTCACTTTATGAATAAGCAAATTCCAATTTGCATCCATTAGCTCAGACATAGAGACTCTAATTTGTATACCCAGATAAGTCTCCTCTGTGACTACCCTCTCATCGATCCATAATATGCTATCAGAGCATAAGATTTGCGTTTTCGACTCATTTAATTTATACTCAGTGACCCGGCCAAATTCTTTGGCTAACCGCTTAATCTCCTTAATCGCCAGAGATGGATTCACTGTAGTCACAGCTATGTCGTCTTCATAGGCAACAACTGAGAATTGATAATCACACACCTGAAACAGAGTAATACAGATTATGTGTGACAATTGTTCTATATAGGGATTTATATAAAGGGCAAACAATAGGGTAGAGCAAGGGCAACCCTGTCGGGTGCCCCTAGTTATGGTCACAGTGTCCGAAAGCAGCCCCATTACAGAGATCTTGGCAATGGGATCTCTATATAGCTCCTGCAAAGCTGCACTACATTTTTTGCCAAAACCAATTTTCTCCAGCAGTTGCCACATATAATCCCATTGGACGCGATCAAGCGCTTTTTCTGCGTCCAATAAAATCAATGGTAGATTCCTCTTTCGGTCCCTTCGATATCAAATAACGTTACAACTTTATTCACATGTGCCACCATGCCCCGCTTAGGGTTAAAACCATGTTGATTTAATGAGCCCAGAGATGTTATACGTTTAGACAAACGATTTGCCAGAATTTTGGAGTATATTTTGTTATTACAATTCAATAAAGAGATTGGGCGATATGATCCCACTAGTTCCGGCGGCTTACCCTTTTTACAGAACACAGCGATCGTAGCATCTGACCATGACCTAGGTGGATGTCCTGCCTGTGCTAACTGTACAACTTTTAACATCTCTTCTTTAATTAAATGAAAAAACAACCTATAGACCTCCACCGGTATCCTGTTGGGCCCTGCCGCTTTCCCTAGTGCCAAACTTTTCACTGCCATTTCTAGTTCTTCCATAGAGATCGGCCATTCAAGTTGCTCCACGAGGGAGGGATCTAATAGTTTTAATCCCTCTTCAAAAAATATATTCTGATCCCCAACAGTTCTCCGCTGCTGCCTATAAAGGGTAGCATAAAACTGTTGAAAAATTGAGAGTATCTGCTGAGGATCAGAATGCTTCAGAAAAGGGGGTGGTGATGGACAGAGAATCTGAAATAAACAGAACACTCATACCCAGTCAAGAGATCAGGGCTTGATCCATCACCACCCCCTTTTCTGAATCGTTTTGTCCAACATAGGCGTGGAAGGGTATGCTCAGACATGAGTCCCTTGCTCACTGCACCATCAGGATTCAAGCAAGCCGGGCCGAAGACGGCTGTAATGCCAGAAACCGGTCCCCGGAAGCTTGTTTCCTTTCCAGTAAAAGATTTGGCTTGGTAGTTTGGTCTGCCCTGTTCCTATGATGCACTGGGCCAGGGACAGACTAATTTGCATGTAGCCAGGTTCTGAGCTGGGATGGTGCAGTGAGCTAAAAAACGGTGATGGATCAAGCCCTGATCTGTTGACTGGGTACGAGTGTTCTGCTTAATTCAGATACTCTGTCCATCACCACCCCCTTTCTGAATCGTTTTGTCCACCATAAGCGTGTAAGGGTATGCTCAGACATGAGTCCCTTGCTCACTGCACCATCATGATTCAAGCAAGCCGGGCCGAATACGGCTGTAATGCCAGAAACCGGTCCCCGGAAGCCTGTTTCCTTTCCAGTAAAAGAACTGGCTTGGTAGTTTGGTCTGCCCTGTTCCCATGATGCACTGGGCCAGGGACAGACTAATTTACATGTAGCCATGTTCTGAGCTGGGATGGTGCAGTGAGCTAAAAAACGGTGATGGATCAAGCCCTGATCTGTGGACTGGGTACGAGTGTTCTGCTTAATTCAGATACTCTGTCCATCACCACCCCCTTTTCTGAATCGTTTTGTCCACCATAAGCGTGGAAGGGTATGCTCAGACATGAGTCCCTTGCTCACTGCACCATCAGGATTCAAGCAAGCCGGGCCGAAGACGGCTGTAATGCCAGAAACCGGTCACCGGAAGCTTGTTTCCTTTCCAGTAAAATAATTGGCTTGGTAGTTTGGTCTGCCCTGTTCCCATGATGCACTGGGCCAGGGGCAGACTAATTTGCATGTAGCCAGGTTCTGAGCTGGGATGGTGCAGTGAGCTAAAAAACGGTGATGGATCAAGCCCTGATCTGTTGACTGGGTACGAGTGTTCTGCTTAATTCAGATACTCTGTCCATCACCACCCCCTTTTCTGAATCGAGGATCAGAATGCAGCACCCCATTCAGATCGCTCAGAGCCTGGATGTTTCGAGCAGATTCCTTCATTTGAAGTCGTACAGCCAGTCATTTCCCAATAGTTTCTCCAAATTCATGACTTTGTCACTTAAAAATCAAATGTTTCCTTGCATTCTCAACACTCCAGTATTCCAGAACATTAGCACGGTGTTTAGCAACACTATCTAGTAAGCTCGACAAATCACTCTAACCTGAGGCAATACCGTTAGTTAGAGCACTTTCCGCCTCTGTCAATGCCTCATAATATCGAGCTAACTCCAGTTTATGTTTCTTTTACTGAGCAAAGCTGAAACTAAGAACTTCCCCCCAAATACAGGCCTTAAAAGTATCCCAAAATGTACTAACAGATGCTGTACCATTGTTATTTTCAAAGAAGCCCTTGATACAATTACACATGTAATCCTGAAATTCTTCATTTAAACACAATTTCCGATCAAATGTAAAGTTATTAAGTATAGATCTCTTCCTAAGTAAAGCTAGTTCAAAGACAATTGGAGCATGGTCCGAAGAGATCCTTGGGTAAACCTGAATTTCTGCATCTGCCAATAGTGAAATAGGAGCAAAAAAAAGTCTAATCTTACAAATTTTTTATGTGGATAAGAATAAAAAGTGTAACCAGTGTCACCCCCCCTTATGTTCCCCCATACATCTACCAACCCATTATCACAAAGTAAATTATGAAGTGCTTTAAAAACTTTAGGCTTATGTCCACTATATTTATCAGGGCCATCCTGTATA
Organism: Lissotriton vulgaris; assembly: GCF_964263255.1. Classification (NCBI taxonomy): domain Eukaryota; kingdom Metazoa; phylum Chordata; class Amphibia; order Caudata; family Salamandridae; genus Lissotriton; species Lissotriton vulgaris. The sequence continues at coordinate 877,036,781 of NC_141691.1, forward strand.
GCTTGATTGGTTAAATGTATGATTATGTCACCACAGATAATCAATGGTTGCGGCCATGTGACTAATTCAGCATTTAACTCAACTAAAACTCCTGCATCATCGACATTAGACCATATATAGTGCAGAGCGTCATTTTAGATCCCTCCAAGCCACATTCGGCTACAGCCCATCGCCCATTTTTATCCGTTAATGTACAACCAATTTTAATCACTGATGACATCTCAAATGAAATCACTGATGCCATCACTGATGCCATCATCCTTGTGATAGAGTGTCAGACCTACTCTCACCCTAATATAACCTTTGATACACACACTCAAAAATAGAAACTAACATTTTCAAAACAATGAACATATCAATACTACTTACAACACACCTATTCAGTAATTCCAAGATCTACACACACATCAACTCATTCACCAACAGTACTATACAGTCACTTATACATGTGTACTTATACACCTATATATCCTGTTACACAGTGACAATGATCCATAGAGTTACTCACACACATAGTCACGCATGCAAACAAAGTATCAAACATCCATTAAATTTCATATATAGTCATACACACACTACTACACTTACTTCTACAGAAACTTACAGATACTTACTCTCTTAAACAATCACTTATAGAAACAGCTTCTTATTTGTACAGAACTCTTCCAATCTTTCACTCTCACGTATACTCACTTAAATACACCAAGACTCACATATACTTATTTGTAACATATGTATTTATTCATACCTACACTATTGAGACAGTCATTCACACATTAACACACCCACAAACAGTGAGTCACTCATTCATGCATCTATGCACCACATAATACCCTCCACCGAACCATACAGACACTCATACTTATACTCAAAAAACAACTAATAACCCATATAGACACTCATGTAGCTACTCACCAACCCATGCAACCACCTATACACAAAGTGAGAGACTGATACACATATTTACATATTTAAATATTACTCACTAACCCATGTATTCACTAGGATACACTTAATCAGTCAGTTATACAATCAATAAAAAAAAAATCATCCATTTAGACACTTTTAGCCACTTGTTCTTCCATCAATCTTGAGATGTACATAAATAAATTGTATTTTTCACTCTCAGAAAAAAACTCATTCACTGGATGATGTCATCAGTGATGTAAACAGTGATGTCATTTGAGATGTCATCAGTGATCTCATGAGTGATGTCACTGACCATGTCATGAGTGATGTAATATGTGGCGTCATCAGCAGTGCATTGCGGGCGCGCGAGTTATAGTTATCTGAACTAACTATAACATGGGAATTTCAATGGTTTTGTACGATTGAAATTTCCAACTAAATATAACGCCCCTGAAACCTATTCATATATATATATTCTACACCATACCTTCTTAATAACAGAAGTTATTATGGACACAAATGGGTATCGTTGCAGCATAGTGGCAAGATCAAGGTTTAGTGGAGTGGGATGCGTACAATTATCTGAAGTTTTTACATCCTAGACTCCCTATTTTGTATTTATTGCCCAAACTCCACAAAACCCCCACAAATCCACCAGGGAGACCCATTGTTTCATTGATGGGTTCTCTATTGGAGAACACCTCTCGATTTATTGATCATTAGTTAAGACCAAATGTGGTTGAACTGCCATCATATTTAAGGAATACGACTCATTTCCTTACTATTATAGATTGTATTTACTGGGAATCCAGTTACATTCTGGTGAACCTAGACGTGTGCAGTTTGTATACGTGTATACAACACCACTCTGGTTTACAAGCCATAAGACGCTATCTAAGATCCCGATCTATTTCAATGTTGAGGCACTCGGAATGATCTTGACGATGATAGAGTTTTGCTTAAAGAACAACTATTTTTTTATTTAATGATGTCATCTTCTGCCAGTCACAGGGCAAAGCCATGGGCACCTGCTTCACCCCCAGCTATGCCAATTTGGTCATGGGCTGGTGGAAGTAGCAGGTGGTATCTCAAATGGCAGAATATGATCATTGTGTCCTGTGGCTGCGCTTTATAGATGACATCTTTGTCATCTGGGATGGGGAACTAGATTCTGCTAAGGTCATTGTTGACAAATTGAACGTAAATATCTACAGATTGTCATGAACTGAACACATGAGCAAAACCGAGATCAAATTTCTGGATATCGTATTCAAAAATAAAAGAAAGCATGATACAAACAAAACTATTTTGCAAGAGTACGGCAGGGAATAGTTTGCTTAGTGCATCTAGCTCCCACCCCAGAAACCTGGTACAAAGCATTCCATTTGGAGAACTATTACGTGCCAAGTGGAATTGTAATTCTGAATATGGGTATTTGAGTGAGAAGAAAATCATGGTACAAAGGTTCAAAGAATGGGGATATGGACACATAACCATAGTGGCAGAATGCAAAAAGGTGGAAACAGTGATACTTACCCAGTTGTTGCATCCTGAGGCCTAGCTTGAAGCACCTGACAGACTCAGATGTATTATAACTTATTCTGGGCAAGCCAAAGATGTGAGGATGACTTTAAAAAAAACATTGGCATATACTACTCACAGATCCTCACCTTAAAAAACATCTGAGTGATGGTCCCCAGGTTACATTTCAGAAAACTAGATCATTGAGAGATGAACTAAGTCCTAACTTAGTAACTGAAACTGAGAAGTCTAGAACTAGTGGAAGGCCTGGATTTAGGTGTTACAGGAATTGTAAGGCCTGCAGCAATAGTTTGTATTGTGTAAGTTTGAACATCAGTAGTAGCAAGAGAGATTTGGTGATCAAAAAAGTGTTAACTTGCAACACAATATTTTGTGTTTATGCCCTAGTATTTCCTTGTAATAAAGCGTACATAGGAAGCACGATTCATCGTGCAAAGAAACGGGTATTAGAACACATTCATGCCATTCGTTACAACAACAGACAATACCCAGTAGCCCGACATGTTTTTGACAACCATATGCAAAATGAAAAGTATTGAATCTGTAGGGGACAACATTCGGGGAAGAAACGGGTCATTGACTCTACGGAAATTAGAGTCAAGGTATACTATAGATTTAGAGACGATGTTCCTGATGGGGCTGAATTCAAACAGGAATTGTCTGTACATTTGCATGATTGAGATGGTGCTATGAATTGATAAATTGCTGTAAATTCTGAAGATGGATTGATGTTAACATATTTTAATTTCTTTCCCTTTATAGGTTTTTTGCACTTATTCACTGGATGCCATCCAAATCATTGGCTCATCCCAATAGAGCTTGATTGTCGTTATGTATGCAAGCCAAGAATTAAGGAACTCCATAATAGCTTGAGTATGTACATTAACATCTTAATTGTAAGATGCTTTGTAGACATTTTTGGGATAAAGACTCATAGCTTGCCCACTTGGGGAGAATTGTAAAATGTTAATACTTTCGCTGCAAGAAAGAACTGTCAGCATTTATTTATCAAATGATCAACCCTCTAGTTGTTTAACTAACTGTCAGCATGTATAAAGTACTGGTGATATTTAATGTTTTGTTAGACATGTTTACGGAGGTCTCTAATTCATATTCATGGGTGAAAATCTGTTGAAGGATAGTTATATTATTACTAAGTCTTTGGTAATATAATCATGCTACAACTGTGATTAACATAGAACAGTGTGGCTTGCTGATACAAGTAACTATGTATATAACATCATGATAAGATGGCTGCTATTTCTTGATGTGTGCATTGTGTTTTTCACTGTCTGTCATTGATGTTTACACTGCATTTTAAAACATAAAAAGTGTGCAAAAAACGCCTGTTACTTAGAGTGAACAAGGTGTAAGCTAAAACGCGTTGCTTTGTGGCTGAAATATATTCTTGCTGCAACGATACCCATTTGTGTCCATAAAAACTTCTGTGATTAAGAAGGTATGGTCTAGAATAGTACAGGGTCTCCGGTACCCTGCATACGGACCGCCCTTAAAGACAGCCTCTACTTGAACCGGATTCATTGTGGTATATATATATATATCTGGTGTCTGCAGCTGCAGTTTTTGGTGTTCCCGAGGTATCGGATTCTGCTCAGTCGGCCTTCACGAGTGAGACTTGCAGGGGCTGCTGTGCAATACAGCTCGGCATTGACGAGCAGCAGGTCACATTGCTTTCCTGCTCACAGCCTGGCAGAAACTCAACTCCACAAGGCTGGGGTGTTTGCTGGGGCCAGAGGAAGCAGTTTTTAGACATTTTATCATTCAGGACACTTTCAAACCGGCCACCTGGTGCTTTGTCCTGCCGAGCATAACACCTTTATGACGGCATTACTATCAAAATCACTGCGCAACATCGGTCCAAGTGAGGTGACTTCTGGGAGTTGCAGTGCCTACAACATTGCTACAGATGGTCAGTCAGGTGACTAAGAACTCTTTGCGCTCCGACCAATGGGAGGGTGCAGGACATCATATCAGCGCGGGTGGGGCAGCACCCTGAACAAACAGAGGCATCCGATGAAGGCTTGAAAAAGACAAAATGCATTATGCCAGTATGCTGTTTCAATAAAGGCGCTTCGGGGGCAATACCCCGTGTGGCCTCTTCCTTTCTACACAGGAGGGATGTTTGGATATATATATATATATATATATATAGATATATATATTCACTGAAAAAACCATAGGTTTTAGGCCATATATAGTTAGGAATTAGCATTTACAAAACCTTAATTTACTCGCACAAAACCATAGAAATTCGCATATATAGTTAGTTGCAATAACTATATATCGCACACCCGCAATCCACTGCTGATGATGTCACATATTACATCATTCATGACATGGTCAGTGACATCACTGATGACATCACTGATGACATCACTGATGACATCTCATTTGACATTACTGATCACATCACTTATAATATCATTCATGTGATAATACGATGAACCTCTTCAGACTCTAATATAACCTTGGATACAATCAGTGTAAACAGACACTCACAGATTGTCACTCATCCATGGAGTTACTCACACATCTAGTCAGTCATGTAAAGAATCAATCACTCCTCCATTTCCTCAACTATACAGTTATACACACCTTACTAATTCAAACATATTCTAACACATATTTACTCTCTTATAAATCTCTGATACAAGTTCAAAATGATTCATAAATCCACTCTCACATTCACTGGCTCTTATGCTCAGTTATTTATAAATGTCAACTCTCACATGTACTGTGTTTTACATATGTACTTACTTTGACATGTAGCACTGAGATATCCATTCACTCACCAATACACTCATGCACACAGTCAACTGCCCATACAGCTGTTTCCACATGCACGTTTGAACCCATACATCTAGTGAATCAACTGCTCACACATCTATGCACAGAGTCATACACCTCCCAGCCACCCACACACATACTCAGTCTCCCATACAAATACTTGGGCAACCAATCAATAACCCATATAGTTACTCATATAGCTACTGATTAACACATGCAGCAGTTTACAGAACAACAGACATAATGATGCACAAATTAAGACAGTTTAGTCACTCACCCATGCACTCAGTGAAACACATTTAATCACTCTCTCATACAGTCAGTCATGCACCTACTAAATCCTTCATCCAGACACTTATACATCCACTCATTCTTCAATATGTAAGACATATTTTAACTTTACAGAAACATACAAACACTGGATGATGTCATCAGTGATGTCATCAGTGATGTCACTGACCAGGTCATGAATGATGTAATAGGTGACATCATCAGCAGTGGATTGCGGGTGCGCAATATATAGTTATTGCAACTAACTATATATGCGAATTTCTATGGTTTTGTGCGAGTAAATTAAGGTTTTGTAAATGCTAATTCCTAACTATATATGGCCTAAAACCTATGGTTTTTTCAGTGAATTTCAATGGTTTTTTAATAGCAAATATCAAAAGCTGTCAAATGTGAAGTACGTGATAGGTAAAAACATTTTCGTATTTATGCACGCTGATGTACTTTGAACGCTGCCCCCCCCCCCCCTCGCTTTTCTCTTAGCAGTACTCTCTCTTTGCAGATAGTGAAGGGTAGTTAACGCAGGCCTTTGCCCCCGTTCTAATCCGTCGTGTCTGCTTCTCTCTCCATTTGATTGATTGTTATCCAAGCATTTACTGTTTTAGAATTGGTTCTCTTTGGTTCATTCTCTATTTACAAACAAGCACAGAGTCGCAATACTCTGTTTAGTCTTTGCAGATAGTGAAAAATCGTTTTAAAAAACAAAAGGAATCGAGCAAAATCAGTAGGCCACTAATGGGATCTCTTTTTGACCTAGCTAAAATAGAAACATTAAGAACAACCCCTCATGAGAAATACGAAACTAGTGAGATGAACTGAGCTCCACACGATGATGGCTGCAAGACAGCTCGGCTCCGCCACCCACCCCACCCAAAACAACAACAAACCCTATGCAAATATTATAAATATATACAACACACCAGCAAAGTAACAGGGTAAAACATTTTATTAAATAACTATTTACATAACTATTTTATACTTTTAGTTGCCCGATCCGGCTAGCTCAATCGATCGAGCATGAGACTCATGCACTCTGATCTCCTTGGCCTCAGTCAAGCATCAATACTAAAATTTTAATACATGAGTGTTTGTTCATGGTTTTGGTCCCTGAGTTGCTTCGATGTCACTGCCTTGCACAAATGGCGTAAGTCCTGGATGTTGGGTGCCATACTTCAGAGTTCTGAGCAGCGCTTGTAACACTGTCTAAACCTTATTTGCACCTGCTGCAGCTTCACTATTCTCAAAGTAAGTGGGGGCCGTTTGTGGACCTGACTGCATTTGAAAACAATGTGATACGGTACCTCCCTAAACCGCTTGACAGAGGCCCCCGAGGGGCGGTGTGATGGCACGGACTCGGAGAAGATGCTTGGCTCCGACCCCCTCCCCAAGTCTTATAGCCCTGGTGTAGCCTGAGATCGCACCCGACATAGGCGGCCGGCTCCCGGGGTCAAGCTGTCTTTGACGTTTTGTAGCCTTTCGAATTCTATCCTTTGACGGCATTGTCTAATTCCCAAATAATCTGCAGTTGAACCTGTGGTGAAATATAATAAAAAATGTTATTAACCACTATTACCAAACAGTAAATCAATAACAGTAAGAACTAGATTCGACAATGCTATAAAAAAAAAGTATGCACAAGGGTGCAGGGGGTATCACTTTGACACCCTCTGACACCCTCAAAACAGGCACAGGTGCCATGTGGCAAGCAAACCAGCCCTAAGGGCAGGTCTGCCTTTCACATGACATAGGTGTGCGAGCACACATGTGCATGCACACCGGAATCGGTATTTTACCATGAAGTTTGATTTCATGCTAAAATACCGATTCGTTAAGGCCTTTGGGACTCAGAAGACTCCCCCCTACATAACAAATTAACAGAATCGGTAAAATTACCGATTCGGTATTTTAGCATGAAATCAAACTTCATGGTAAAATACCGATTCTGTACATGTAGATTTACCTACACGAAGCCTTGGATTTAAGCCCCTACATACCGATTTGCCATTTAACGATCGGAAACGGCCGAAAACGGCCGTAACCGGTCGGTAAATGGCCTGAAACGACCACCTACATCTGGCCCTAAGTATGCATGCATTTGATTTCAAACAAAGTTTTAAAACATTTTATGTAAAACAATAATACACCTAGGGCCAGATGTAGGTAAATCACATTTACCGATTTTGAAATACCGAATATTACGGAATTTATACCGATTCGGTATTTCAAAATCGGTAAATGGGATGTAAGTACAAACATCTGATTTATTACCGATTCCTTAAAAGTTCGGTATTTACCGATTCGGTAAATACTGAATCGGTATTTGCTATTGAATCCTATGGGCCTTGAAGCCCATAGGATTCAATTCAAATAACGATTCAGTATTTACCGAATCGATAAATACCCAATTTGTCAAGGGTGCAGGGGGTATCACTTTGACACCATCTAGCACCCCCAAAACGGGCATGTGTGCAATGTGGCACACAGACATGCCCTAAGGACACGTCTGTCTGTCACATGGCATATGTGTACATGCACAGATGTGCATGTACACAGGAATCGATATTTTACCATGGATTTGTATCCCATGGTAAAATACCGATTCTGTAAGCCATGTGCCAATGGAAAATTGGCTACCCACATTTCAATCTTGCATTTTCGGTAAAATTACCGAATCGGTAAAATTACCGATTCGGTAAAATTACCGAAAACGCAACATTTAAGGGCAAATTAATTAATTTTACACATGGGGGCGTATTTACAAGAGCCTTACACTACAAGGAAAATGACTTCAAATGACCAGACACACATGGGGACATATTTACAAGGCACATGAACCCGGGGGAAGTGACTTGAAATTGCTAAGCACACATAGGAGAGTATCTACAATTCCCGTGCAACACTTATGCATCATTTTTTACATGTACACCGTAACATGAACAACACAATTACATCATATATCTGTTCCGCAAAAGCGACACATTGCAGGAGTCACATCATTTTACCATCAAAAACAATTTCACCAATACCTTAAGAAACATGGAAGTGGTGAAAAAAGCCAAGCTTGACGTTACGGCAGCCACGAGGTAGCTAGGCTCCGCCACCCCCCCCCCCACTGCTCCAAGCATGTCTGTCGCCGCCACGCCCATTAACGGTAACATGAAATAGATACAAATCAGCAGATACCTACCCCCATTCCGGAAACTCCCGAAGCGCAACAGGACCACGGTTACGCCCATCCGGAAGATGAGGCCTAGACACGTGCAGGGCGGGGTCTGCCTAACCGCCATCAGCCGTGAGGTAGATGGCCCAAAATGTACTGGTCTCCCGATTCCCTTCTTCTGCCGCCTTGCAGGCCACGGGGGGATGTCTTGCCTCTGCCTCCGACCCCCCCCCCCTCTTATCACCTGGTCCGGACATCACGGATATCAACGCCAGGTGTCGGCACGTTTGCTGAATACTGTAAAGGTTTTCCTACACTTGGCGACGTGCTCGCTGCCTTGAATTCCTGACGTGAGTCCATGAAGTTTCAGTCAACGTGTGCTTGATATGAGCTCCCCGTTTGGGCCTGAAGCGGCGCCCTGCAAGCCACGGGGGGGGATGTCTTGCCTCTGCCTCCGACCCCCCCCCTCTTATCGCCTGATCCGGACATCACAGATATCAACGCCAAGTGTCGGCGTGGAGTGCGCTGGGAGGGAGAGGCGGCGCGAACGAGCCTCTCCCACCCCCACAGGTGGGGGCCCCTCAGCTGCACCCCCAATGCTCCACTCACCCAACAAAAGGGTTCCTCCACTCTTGCGATGCAGCGGCGCTGCACTCACCCGACAAAAGGTCTCGTCCACTATTGCGAGGCAATGATGCTCCGCTCACCCAGCGAGGATCTCGTCCACTGTTGCGATGCAACGACGCTTCTAGTTTCCTGCGTCCAGAAACCTTCTCCTCAACTTTGAAGATTCTATAAGAGCCACGGGGGCCCCCGACCCCCGATGGGGATTGACTGCCATGATCACCCACGGAACGACCACGACGTAGCCGCGGGACGTCGGCGCGCTCATGCCAGCGCCGGCCTCAGTCTTGAAATGATCAAAATCCTGCAAGACTACCAACTTGATCAGTTCCGGTGGGACACCAGTATGACCCGGTAGGAGAAATTGTTTCCTCCCACCCCACATTCACTGATGGTTCATGTCACCAGTCCCCTCTGCTACCCTTCAACAAAAACTTTTGGACTACCGAAAGAGGTCCCGGTCCAACCACGACTTGGTGGAGACATTTTGACTATACTTGGACCTTCCTGACCTCACCCAAAATGGCGCCGGTACAAATGAAACTCTCAACTCCTTGTTGTGACCCGATTGCTCAGCCTTGATATCATGAGATATGTATGCAGTTTTTAGCACATGAATTGATATGGGATAAGACTGATTACACGTTCGAACAATGAATTGATATTAAGTTCTAATGCATCATTGATTACTGTATTTATTATTGAAGGTTCGAATTGTCGACACTTTTGGTACTTTTAGTATTCACAATGAATTATCGATATGATTTTGTTGCACTTGTTGCACTTTTTACTATGAAATCAACGACCACTGACTCTCTGTTATGTTTTCCACAAATTAATACCCCCCCCCCCCATTTACAGTTCCAGCCTGCTCCGTGGCCGGCCCACGGGGTTGTAAGCCCGTATTTGGGCACCAACATTTTTATTAAAGGTTTTTGAAAAAGCAAACGTAGTTGTAACGCGTAGATTGGTAAGTTTCGAAGAAATGGCCACTGTTTCCGTTTTTTTTTTTTTTTTTTTAAAAAGCAGGTGAAATGAAGCAGCTCAATTAGTTAAGGGTTAAAAAGTATAGTACGCAGAAACATTGAAAATATGAATGGTCCAGGTTTGTTGTGTGTTTTTCATTTTTCTACAGCATAAAGCAATCGATAAAGATCCTGGTATTTAGCCTCTACTTTATATGCTACCTGTATCAGGGAAGTTGTTTTAAATGCCCCTAAGCCACCCCGAACGAATGTCACCTGGCCCCCCTAGTACGAATGAAAACGACCCCGTACCACTGTAGGTTATCTCTCTTCCTCAAAAATGACAAAAATTACTTTCTAGGACGTTTTGGACATTGATGATTTTCATATGATCTATTTATTAAAGTAATACTCATCTCTCCGCATGAAATTAATTTTCCACATGCTACACAAGTCAATCTCATCTGCCTAAAGTTCTTTTACAGATTTGGGACCGTTTCCCTTGCCTCTGACTCACTTATTGCTAAGTCATTGGTGGATGTTTTTGCCGGTCGGGGATTATCCACCAAATCTCGAAGTTGTGCTTTAGAATAATTAAGAGAGTGCCACCTCTCCATGTGCCGATGCATGGTATGATTACCACAGCTATATTTTTTTTCGGTCCCTCTCGAGAGTTTTTTTTTGGCAGATGAGGCAGGTAACGAACCTGGCATTAACTTTCTTTTCATGAGAAGGAAAAGAAAAAAATTGCCAGATAAAATTGACTTTCACATGGGACATTCTTGGCATTTCTTTCAGAAACTTTTACATCACTGTGTCATTTCTTTGTCTATCCTGGTTAAAGCAATGTCATGTAAATAGTTGTTTAAAAAGTTTTTTTAACGTGTTTACTTTGTTGGAGCGTTGTATATATTTATAAGTTATTAAAGTGTTATAATCCTACAACTTTGTTGGAGTGCTATATATTTTTAATGTGACACATAATTGTGAAGACTTTGATGTACAAAAACGCATCCCTGGAATCTTCCGCTTCAGGCTCGGACCCACACACCCTCACAGTGAGAATCCCCTCCCCAAGCACAATACAGGATGGTTATCAGATAGTAGGAACGCGTGTGGTGTGACGGATCTCATCGGGTGGGGGCCTTGATCTACTGTAACTCCTTTGAAGAGGGGTGATTCTCTACAGCTGGAGCCATAAACTACATCTGCAGGGCTAAGTGATAGCCTGGGACCGGCCTGGACAATCGGACACAGAGGAAGAGGAGTGTCAGAGGGTGCAGTAGTGAATAGGGTGAAAGGGAGGTGTCGGGCGGGCACAGGGTGTGATTCTCAGGGAAGAGCAGCGCAAATGGGGCCAGGTTTATGGCCCATGCATGAGAGAGAGAGCGGGGGTGACCAGTGCGTGGGGGAGATGTTTGCGAGGGTGGGGAACCATGCTGAGGATCGGCGGCGTGCAGAGAGTGGGTCTGGTCAAGGCATCTAAAATGGCTGCCGTGCTCAACAAAAGTGTGGCATTGGAAAAAAGGCAAGATGGCGCAGACAATGTTGATCAATACGGATTCATTTTTTACAATTATTTTTAACTAAATATTTACTCGCAGTGACAAAATGGCGGTCAACAGTTCCTGATTTCCATCGAATCGAACGTTAACAGACGTCACGCAGCAAAAAAAAAAACGCTCACGCAAAGCCGCTGGAAGATATGTATCAACATATATGAGCCTCCTCAGCCACCCTCAGAAAACATAAGGGGTCAGGATACGACTCCCGTACCCCCTTATACCTAGTAATTTAATTAAACCGAAACACAAAATGGCGAATTCACGTTTCGCTACCAGTTTGCGACCCGGTTCGCGAACCGAGAAGCGCTTCTAACCCGAAAAATCAATTTTTTTTTATTTGCCCCACGGGACCCTTTAATAACCCCAACATCATTCCTAGGGGGTCAAGAAGGATCTACTTGCCACCTTTCATTAAATTCCCCCTTCGTTTTTCTCCTCCTCTTGTCTCTCGATCCTACCGAGAGACAAGATGGCGGCCGCACAGGACTGTTTAGAATGTTGACAGACACCGGAGAGCCAATCAGCTTCGCTTCGCAAAGCTCCGTTACGCGAAAAGTACGCGATCTGGTGCGCTATCTGGGACGCTGTCACAGATATATCTGTTTTTTTAAACGTTAATTTCTCAAAATCCACTGGAGCACATATATTGAGACCCAGCAAAGGCACATCGGGCTAACAGTCCCTACAATTTTGCCAAGTTTCGTGCAAATCCATTCAGCCGTTCGAGCTAAAACTGAGGCCAAAGGCCCTATGGAAAAATGAATGGGAAAAATGCGTTTTGGGACCCCCCTTTTTTCTCTGCCCCCCCTTAACGGAACCCCCCCAAATTTCCAGGGGCTGCTCAGTAACAGAATGTGCCATTTTCCTGAAAATTTCAGCCGATTCCATCCACAAACGCCAAAGTTATTAGACATAGAATTTTCAAAACTTCCAGAGAGAAAAAATCCTAACTATATATACCTACTGGCGACCGCCAGTAGGTAATATATATATATATATATATATATATATATATATATATTCACTGAAAAAACCATAGGTTATGGACCATATATAGTTAGGAATTAGCATTTACAAAACCTTGAAAATTCACAGAAAAAAACCATAGGTTATAGACCAAATATAGTTAGGAATTAGCATTTACAAAACCTTATTTTACTCACACAAAACCATTGAAATTCGCATATATAGTTAGTTGCACTAACTATATATCGCGCACCCGCAATCCACTGCTGATCATGTCACATATTACATCATTCATGACATGGTCAGTGACATCACTGATGACATCACTGATGACATCTCAAATGACATCACTGATGACATCACTGATGACAACATCCAGTGACTGTATGTTTCTGTAAAGTTAAAATATGTCTTACATATTGAAGAATGAGTGGATGTATAAGTGTCTGGATGAAGGATTTGGTAGATGCATGACTGACTTTATGAGTGAGTGATTAAATGTGTCTCACTGAGTGCATGGGTTAGTGACTAAACTGTCTTAATTTGTGCATCAATATGTCTGTTGTTCTGTAAACTGCTGCATGTGTTGATCAGTAGCTATATGAGTAACTATATGGGTTATTGATTGGTTGCCCAAGTATTTGTATGGGAGACTGAGTGTGTGTGTGTGTGGCTGGGAGGTGTATGACTCTGTGCATAGATGTGTGAGCAGTTGATTCACTAGATGTATGGGTTTGAAAGTGCATGTGGAAACAGCTGTGTGGGCGGTTGACTGTGTGCATGAGTGTATTGGTGAGTGAATGGATATCTCAGTGCTACATGTCAAAGTAAGTACATATGTAAAACACAGTACATGTGAGAGTTGACATATATAAATAACTGTGCATAAGAGCCAGTGAATGTGTGAGTGGCTGTATGGATCATTGTGAACTTGTATCAGGGATTGTATAAGGGAGTAAATATGTGTTAGTATATGTTTGAATAAGTAAGGTGTGTATAACTGTATAGTTGAGGAAATGGAGGTGTGATTGATTCTTTGCATGACTGACTAGGTGTGTGAGTAACTCCATGGATGAGTGAAAGTCTGTGAGTGTCGGTTTACACTGAGTGTATCTAAGGTTATATTAGAGTCTGAAGAGGTTCATCGTATTATCACATGAATGATGTCATCAGTGATGTGATCAGTAATGTCAAATGAGATGTCATCAGTGATGTCATCAATGATGTCATTTGAGATGTCATCAGTGATGTCATCAGTGATGTCACTGACCATGTCATGAATGATGTAATATGTGACATGATCAGCAGTGGATTGCGGGTGCGCGATATATAGTTAGTGCAACTAACTATATATGCGAATTTCAATGGTTTTATGTGAGTAAAATAAGGTTTTGTAAATGCAAATTCCTAACTATTTTTGGTCTATAACCTATGGTTTTTTCTGTGAATTTTCAAGGTTTTGTAAATGCTTATTCCTAACTATATATGGTCTATAACCTATGGTTTTTTCAGTGAATATATATATATATTCACTGAAAAAACAATAGGTTATAGACCATATATAGTTAGGAATTAGCATTTACAAAACCTTGAAAATTCACTGAAAAAACCATGGGTTATAGACCATATATAGTTAGGAATTAGCATTTACAAAACCTTATTTTACTCACACAAAACCATTGAAATTTCATATATAGTTAGTTGCACTAACTATATATCGCGCACCCGCAATCCACTGCTGATCATGTCACATATTACATCATTCATGACATGATCAGTGACATCACTGATGACATCACTGATGACATCACTGATGGCGTCTCAAATGACATCACTGATGACATCACTGATGACATCTCAAATGACATCACTGATGACATCACTGATGACAACATCCAGTGACTGTATGTTTCTGAAAAGTCAAAATATGTCTTACATATTGAAGAATGAGTGGATGTATAAGTGTCTGGATGAAGGATTTAGTAGGTGCATGACTGACTGTATGAGTGAGTGATTAAATGTGTCTCACTGAGTGCATGGGTTAGTGACTAAACTGTCTTAATTTGTGCATTATTATATCTGTTCTGTAAACTGCTGCATGTGTTGATCAGTAGCTTTATGATTACCTATATGGGTTATTGATTGGTTGCCCAAGTATTTGTATGGGAGAGTGAGTGTGTGTGTGGGTGGCTGCTAGGTGTGTGACTATGTGCATAGATGTGTGAGCAGTTGATTCACTAGATGTATGGGTTCAAAAGTGCATGTGGAAACAGCTTTATGGGCGGTTGACTGTGTGCATGAGTGTATTAGTGAGTGAATAGATATCTCAGCGCTACATGTCAAAGTAAGTACATATGTAAAACACAGTACATGTGAGAGTTGACATATATAAGTAACTGTGCATAAGAGCCAGTGAATGTGTGAGTGGCTGTATGGATCATTGTGAACTTGTATCAGGGATTGTATAACAGAGTAAATATGTGTTAGTATATGTTTGAATAAGTAAGGTGTGTATAACTGTATAGTTGAGGAAATGGAAGTGTGATTGATTCTTTGCATGACTGACTAGGTGTGTGAGTAACTCCATGGATGAGTGACAGTCTGTGAGTGTCTGTTTACTCTGAGTGTATCTAAGATTATATTAGAGTCTGAAGAGGTTCACTGTATTATCACATGAATGATGTCATCAGTGATGTGATCAGTAATGTCAAATGAGATGTCATCAGTGATGTCATCAGTGATGTCATTTGAGATGTCATCAGTGATGTCATCAGTGATGTCATTTGAAATGTCATCAGTGATGTCATCAGTGATGTCATTTGAGATGTCATGAGTGATGTCATCAGTGATGTCATCAGTGATGTTACTGATCATGTTATGAATGATGTAATATGTGACATGATCAGCAGTGGATTCCGGGTGCGCGATATATAGTTAGTGCAACTAACTATATATGAAATTTCAATGGTTTTGTGTGAGTAAAATAAGGTTTTGTAAATGCTAATTCCTAACTATATATGGTCTATAACCCATGGTTTTTTCAGTGAATTTTCAAGGTTTTGTAAATGCTAATTCCTAACTATATATGGTCTATAAACTATGGTTTTTTCAGTGAATTTCAATGGTTTTTTAATAGCAAATATCAAAAGCTTTAAAATGTCAAGTACGTGGTAGGTAAAAAAAATTCGTGTTTATGCACGCTGATGTGCTTTGAACGCTGCCCCCCCTCCTCTTTTCTTTTAGGAGTATTCTCTCTTTGCAGATAGTGAAGGGTAGGTAACGCAGGCCTTTGCCCCCGTTGTAATCCGTCGTGCCTGCTTCCCTCTCCATTTGATTGATTGTTATCCTAGCATTTATTGTTTTGGAATTGGTTCTCTTTGGTTCATTCTCTATTTACAAACAAGCACAGAGTCGCAATACTCTGTTTAGTCTTTGCAGATAGTGAAAAATCGTTAAAAAACAAAAGGAATCAAGCAAAATCAGTAGGCCACTAATGGGATCTCTTTTTGACCTCGCTAAAATAGAAATATTATGAACAACCCCTCATGAGAAATACGAAACTAGTGAGAGGAACTGAGCTCGACACCATGATGGCTGCAAGACAGCTCGGCTCCGCCGCCCACCCCACCCAAAATAACGACAAACCCTATGCAAATATTATAAATATATACAGCACACCAGCAAAGTAACAGGGTAAAACGTTTTATTAAATAACTATTTACATGGCAGCCTGCTGCAACATCGATCCAAACAAGCCTTTGTATTTGGGGCTCAAAATCAACAAGTAACAGGGTAAAACATTTTATTAAATAACTATTTACATGGCAGCCTGCTGCAACATCGATCCAAACAAGCCTTTGTATTTGGGGCTCAAAATCAACCATCAATAGTAAGATTTTCATAGGTGAGTGTAGGTTCATGGTTTTCCATCCACAGACTAAAAGCCTGGAGTGGGAGTGAAAAACAATAACTAGGTAAGAAGGAAGGCAGAGGCTGTGGGAAGGACTCTTGATATGGTATGTTGCTTGGTCCCTGAGATGCTTCGATGTCACTGCCTTGCACAAATGGCATATGTCCTGGATGTTGGGTGCCATAGTTGAGGGTTCCGAGCAGCTCTTGTAACACTGTTTGAAACTTATTTGCACCTGCTGCAGCATCACTATTCTCAAAGTAAGTGGGGGCTGTTTGTGGACCTGACTGCATTGGAAAACAATGTGATGCGGTGCCTCCCTGAACAGCTTGACGGAGGCCCCCGAGGGACGGTGTGATGGCGCGGACTCGGAGGGGGCGCTTGGATCCTGCCCCCTCCCCAAGTCTTGTTGCCCTGGTGTGGCCTAAGATCGCCCCCGACATAGGCGGCCAGCTCCCGGGGTCAAGCGGAACTTTTTGCCTTTTGGTGACTCTTCCATTCTGGACCTTGTCCCACAATCCGTTCGACCTGAAGACACGTCCTGCGGTGCCCTAGTCCGACCATCACATATTCCTGTGCCAGGAGACGGCGTGGGGTGCACTAGAAGGGAGAGGTGGCGCGAACGAGCCTCCCCCACCTCCCCAGGTGGAGGTTTCTCAGCTACACCCCAGCGCTTCACGCAACCAGCTGACTTGCGCCCGCTCTTGCGGAACAGTGCCTCCCTCGGCCAGCTGAATTGCGCCTGCTCCACACCTTGTCCCACAATCCGTTTGACCTGAAGACACGTCCTGCGGTACCGTGATCCGATCATCACATATACCTTCGCCAGGAGACGGCATGGGGTGCACTAGAAGGGAGAGGCGGCGCGAACGAGCCTCCCCCACCTCCCCAGGTGGAGGTTTCTCAGCTACACCCCAGCGCTTCACTCGACCAGCTGACTTGCGCCCGCTCTTGCGACACAGTGCCTCGCTCGGCCAGCTGAATTGCGCCGGCTCTTGCTATTACAGCGTCTCACCCGCCATCCAACGGAATTGCACCCAATCTTGCGGTACATCGACAGGCGGCTGCCACGGAGCTCACGAAATGGTGGTCGGCTCCACAGACTTGGGCCTGGCCTGCAAGGATGGCTCTGGGCAACGCTGGAACTCGGACGCTTGACTGCTAGGGAATGGGCCCCATTCCCAAAAGCGTCCCCTCAGCCTTGAAGATTCTACAAAAGTCACTGGGGCCCCCGACTTCCGGTGGGGAGCGACTGCCATGATTGCTCGCGGAATGGCCACGACGTAGCCACGGGGTGCTCTCATGCTGACGCCAGCTTCAGTCTGAAACATCCAGAAACACTGTAGACTACCAATTCGATCAGTTCCGGTGGAGCCCCAACGTGACCCGGTAGAGAAGAACTTGCCCCCCCTCTTTGACTGATGGTTCTTGTTGCCTGTCCCTTCTGTTGTCATTTAACAGAACTTTTTGGACTGCTGAAAGGGGTTGTGTTCCGACCGCTGGTTGGTGGAGACATTTTGACTATATTCTGGACCTACTTTGTCGCGTAATGCGTCATATGACGCGCCACGTTAGCGCACCCGGAAGTGCTCCGGTGCGCGAGGCGCGAAGAGCAGCTTCCCGGAAGCGATCCGGGGCGCGGCGCGGAGTGCGTAACGTAAGCATAACAGGTCATGTGACTTGTTAATAAAACTTTTCATTGGTTCATTTCACTTTTGGGTTCCTAATTATGTAAGGCTAGGTCATGTGACCTAAAAATAACACTTTTCATTGGTTTAGAACTATTTTTTGTCCCAAATGATGAAAACCCCTCCTTGTTTCCTCACTCTGACTTTCATCTTTGTGAGAGGAAGACCTTTTTTCATCACTTAGCAATAGCAAGTGTTGTAGCTTCAGCTGGTGCATCCCCACCACCACCACTTCCTCCTAGGAAGAGAGGACCACCTCCTCAGATCATCCTACAACAAGAGGAGGAAGAAGAGGAAGAGGAGCAAGGGACATGGGGGTTTTTACCTGAACAGCCAAGGAGGTCCCATGGCAAAGAAAGTGACTGGGTGGGGGCGCTTGGCTCCTGCCCCCTCCCCAAGTCTCGCTCGGCCAGCTGAGTTGCACCCACTCTTGCGGCCTACAACATGGAGAGGCCGGGGCGTTGACTAGGCGGGGCCTCCGGCCGCAACCACAGCGCCAACGATTGTTGCTGATGGAGGGGAGCCTTGCCGGTGAGAGCCACTGATCTGAAGAACTGCTGCCTGCGGTGCCTCCCTGAAGAGCTTGACGGAGGCCCCCGAGGGGCGGTCTGGTGGCGCGGGCTGGGAGGGGGCGCTTAGCTCCTGCCCCCTCCCCAAGTCTCGCTCGGACAGCTGAATTGCGCCCACTCTTGCGGCCTATGACATGGAGAGGCCGGGGCGTTGACTAGGCGGGGCCTCCGGCCGCAACCACAGCGCCAACGATTGCTGCTGACGGAGGGGAGCCTTGCCGGTGAGAGCCACTGATCTGAAGAACAACTGCCTGCGGTGCCTCCCTGAACCGCATGACGGAGGCCCCCTGAGGGGGGGTGCGGTGGTGCAGACTGGGAGGGGGCGCTTGGCTCCTGCCCCCTCCCCAAGTCTCTCTCGGCCAGCTGAGTTGCACCTGCTCTTGCTATTACAGCGTCTCACCCGCCATCCGGCTAAATTTCACCCACTCTTGTGATACAGCGACTCTTCCATTCTGGACCTTGTCTCCCCAGAGGTACATCACCTTACACAGACATGCACTCTGATCTCCTTGGTCTCAGTCAAGCATCAATAGTAAGATTTTCATAGGTGAGTGTAAGTGGGGGCTGTTTGAGGACCTGACTGCATTGGAAAGCAATGTGATGCGGTGCCTCCCTGAACCGCTTGACGGAGGCCCCTGAGAGGCGGTGTGGTGGCGCGGACTGGAAGGGGGCGCTTGGCTCCTGCCCCCTCCCCAAGTCTTGTTGCCCTGGTGTGGCCTGAGATCGCCCCCAACATAGGCGGCCGGCTCCCGGGGTCCGGCGGAACTTTTTGCCTTTTGGTGACTCTTCCATTCTGGACCTTGTCCCACAATCCGTTTGACCTGAAGACACGTCCTGCGGCCTGGTCCCTGAATGTGTGCAAGGGGACGGTATTGATTGAATCAAGATGGCGGCTTCACACAAAGCTGACTCAAGTGCTGCTGCTGATGCTATGCAGACAAAAACTGGTTTTCAGTTTGTACATTCTTCAGAATTTTTCCATCCAAGGCTGGTTGAGAGTTTGTAGAACGATGGCTTCAGATTTTCAACATACAGTGTGGTGACGCGGACTGGGAAGGGGCGCTTGGCTCCTGCCCCCTCCCCAAGTCTTGTTGCCCTGGTTTGGCCTAAGATCGCCCCCGATATAGGCGGCCGGCTCCCGGGGTCCGGCGGAACTTTTTTCCTCTTCCTTTCTGCATCTTGTCCCACAATCCGTTTGACCTGAAGACACGACCAGGTCCCTGAATGTGTGCAGGGGGACGCTAATGATTGAATCAAGATGGCGGCTTCACACAAAGCTGACTCAAGTGTTGCTGCTGATGCTATGCAGACAAAAACTGGTTTTCAGTTTGTACATTCTTCAGGATTTTTCCATCCAAGGCTGGTTGAGAGTTTGTAGAACAATGGCTTCAGATTTTCAACATACTACTCTTCAACATTCTTCCTAAATGTAACAATGTGAGACTCACTAGGAGAACGGCCGTTTATCTTTCCTTTCAAAATGCTGCCAACAATATTTTCTGAATGGAAGACACCATCTTGTAGCATAAAGAGCTGCGTCAAGGGTGGTATTGCCCAGAATGTCTTGTTTTCTAGTGCTCGTAATGACAAAGCCAGAACTGCCGAAAGGGATTCTGGTCCTGCCGCTACTTATTGGAGACATTGAACTATACTCTGCACCTGCCTGGCCTCGACCAAAATGGCGCCAGTATGGGAGCGACTTGCAACTCCTTATGACGTTCTAGTTACTTAGCCTTGACGTAATGGGGGATGTATGCGGTCTTTGTGCACATGGCGGGCGGGGAAGGGTACTGACTGGGAATACGGACAACCCTATTGATGTCGATTTTTCATTATTGATTTTTGTATTAATAAAGCTTCGAAGTAATGTTACCCATGATACTCGCCCATGGTGTGCGTATGGACGATTTTATTGTAACTGATCCTGTTATACTTTCAATTATAAAATCAACCTTCACTGATCCTGCAACCGTTTGTCACGTTTAGTTTTTTCAATTAAATGGCTCGCTTGTTACATACTCCTATAACCCTGGCTTTTGACCCTTTCCTATGCACGGTCTGTACTACCGCCCTCGGGCGATCTATGTAATGAACAGACTACCATTGCCGAAACACAAGGGAATGCATCTCAGAGAGATAGGTCAAGTACGTGGTAGATAAAAACATTTTCGTGTTTATGCAAGCTGATGTGCTTTGAACGCTGCCCCCCCCCCTCTCCTCATCATTTAGATTACCACCACCCATTGCACAAAAGCGTACCGGGCGCTCCCCACGCAAAAAAAAACGATTTTTACAGATTCTTTAAAGTTGGGGCCATAAACTACATCCGCAGGGCTAGGTGATAGCCTGGGACCGGCCTGGACAATCGGACACAGAGGAAGAGGAGTGTCAGAGGGTTCGGTAGTGAATAGGGTGAAAGGGAGGTGCCGGGCAGACACGGGGTGTGATTCTCAGGGAAGAGCAGCGCAGATGGGGGGAGGTTTATGGCCCATGCATGAGAGAGAGAGCGGGGGTGACCAGTGCGTGGGGGAGATGCTTGCGAGGGTGGGGAGCTGTGCTGAGGATCGGCAGCGTGCAGAGAGTGGGTCTGGTCAAGGCATCTAAAATGGCTGCTGTGCACGACAAAACTGTGGCATTGAAAAAAAGGCAAGATGGCGCAGACAATGTTTATCAATACGGATTAATGTTCCACAGAGAGAACGGGGGAGGTCAGAGAGGGGGGGTGTTCGTAGCGCCAGGGAGACGCTCTGGGGACCGGCGAGGGGCAGAGGGGCCATAGCGCTTTCAAAATGGCTGCTGCTTGCTAGAGCGTACGTGCCTGAGTGGGGACATGGTGGCGCCGATTATTTTGACATCGCAAACCAGATTTTAACACTTAGACATGAAAGTGAAAACTGCACCATTGCTCCCCCCCCGACTGACACCCTCCTTTGCCTCAGCTTGGATCATCATTTGCTAAAGAGTTCAAAGACCCCACCGTGAGTATAAGCACAACCGGGGCCTTACTGCACACCCTGAGAAAAACTACGCAGCAAGACAATCTCTACCTTCTCCCTTTTCCTTGTTCCAACGCTTTGAAATGAACAATATATTTACTCCCAGTGACAAAATGGCGGTCAACACTTCCTGATTTCCTTCGAATCGAACGTTAACAGACGTCACGCAGCAACAAAAAAAAATCCGCTCATGCGCAGCCGCTGGAAGACATGTATCAACATATATGAGCATCCTCAGCCACCCTCAGAAAACATAGGGGGTCAGGATACGTCTCCCGTACCGCCTTATACCAATTTCCCACATTGTTTTTCCTCCATCTTGTAATTTAATTAAAACGAAACACAAAATGGCGAATTCCCGTTTCGCTACCGGTTCGCGACCCGGTTCGTGAACCGAGAAGCGCTTCTACCGCGAAAAATCTAATTTTTTTTATTTTCCCCACGGGACCCTTTATTAACCCCAACATCATTCCTAGGGGGTCAAGAGGGGTCTACCTTGCCCCCTTTCATTAAATTCCCCCTTTGTTTTTCTCCTCCTCTTGTCTCTCGATCCTACCGAGAGACAAGATGGCGGCTGCTCCGGACTGTTTAGAATGTTGACAGACACCGGAGAGCCAATCAGCTTCGCTTTGCGAAGTTCCGTTACGCGAAAAGTACGCGAACCGGAGCGCTACCCGGGACGCTGACACAGATATATCTGTTTTTTAAAACGTTAATTTCTCAAAATCAACTGGAGCACATATATTGAGACCTAGCAAAGGCACATCGGGCTAACAGTCCCTACAATTTTGCCAAGTTTCGTGCAAATCAATTCAGCCGTTCGAGCTAAAAGTGAGGCCAACCGCCCTATGGAAAAATGAATGGGACCCCCCTTTTTTCTCGGCCCCCCCTTGACGAAACCCCCCCAAATTTTCAGGGGCTGCTCAGACACAGAATGTGCCATTTTCCTGAAAATTTCAGCCAATTCGGTCCACGAACACTAAAGTTATTAGACATAGAATTTTCAAAAGTACCATAGAGAAAAAATCCTAACTATATATGCCTACTGGCGACCGCCAGTAGGTAATATATATATATATATATATATATATATATATATATTCACAGAAAAAACCATAGGTTATAGTGGATATATAGTTAGGAATTTGCATTTACAAAACCTTGAAAATTCAATGAAAAAACCATTGGTTTTAGGCCATATATAGTTAGGGATTTGCATTTACAAAACCTTATTTTACTCGCATAAAACCATTGAAATTCCATATATAGTTATAAGCGCTAACTATATATCGCGCACCCGCAATCCACTGCTGATGATGTCACATATTACATCATTCATGACATGGTTAGTGACATCACTGATGACATCACTGATGACATCTCAAATGACATCACTGATGACATCACTGATGACAACATCCAGTGACTGTATGTTTCTGTAAAGTTAAAATATGTCTTACATATTGAAGAATGAGTGGATGTATAAGTGTCTGGATGAAGGATTTAGTAGGTGCATGACTGACTGTATGAGTGAGTGATTAAATGTGTCTCACTGAGTGCATGGGTTAGTGACTAAACTGTCTTAATTTGTGCATCATTATGTCTGTTGTTCTGTAAACTGTTGCATGTGTTGATAAGTAGCTATATGAGTAACTATATGGGTTATTGATTGGTTGCCCAAGTATTTGTATGGGATACTGAGTGTGTGTGTGGGTGGCTGGGAGGTGTATGACTCTGTGCATAGATGTGTGAGCAGTTGATTCACTAGATGTATGGTTTCAAAAGTGCATGTGGAAACAGCTGTATGGGCGGTTGACTGTGTGCATGAGTGTATTGGTGAGTGAATGGATATCTCAGTGCTACATGTCAAAGTAAGTACATATGTAAAACACAGTACATGTGAGAGTTGACATATATAAATAACTGTGCATAAGAGCCAGTGAATGTGTGAGTGGCTGTATGGATCATTGTGAACTTGTATCAGGGATTGTATAATAGAGTAAATATGTGTTAGTATATGTTTGAATAAGTAAAGTTTGTATAACTGTATAGTTGAGGAAATGGAGGTGTGATTGATTCTTTGCATGACTGACTAGGTGTGTGAGTAACTCCATGGATGAGTGACAGTCTGTGAGTGTCTGTTTACACTGATTGTATCTAAGGTTATATTAGAGTCTGAAGAGGTTCATCGTATTATCACATGAATGATATCATCAGTGATGTTATCAGTCATGTCAAATGAGATGTTTTCAGTGATGTCATCAGTGATGTCATTTGAGATGTCATCAGTGATGTCATCAGTGATGTCACTAACCATGTCATGAATGATGTAATATGTGACATCATCAGCAGTGGATTGCGGGTGCGCGATACATAGTTAGCGCTTATAACTATATATGGAATTTCAATGGTTTTATGCGAGTAAAATAAGGTTTTGTAAATGCAAATCCCTAACTATATATGGCCTAAAACCAATGGTTTTTTCATTGAATTTTCAAGGTTTTGTAAATGCAAATTCCTAACTATATATCCACTATAACCTATGTTTTTTTCTGTGAATTTCATTGGTTTTTTAATAGCAAATATGAAAAGCTTTAAAATGTCGAGTACGTGATAGATAAAAACATTTTCGTATTTATGCACGCTGATGTGCTTTGAACGCTGCGCCCCCCCTCCCCTCTTTTCTCTTAGTAGTACTCTCTCTTTGCAGATAGTGAACGGTAGTTAACGCAGGCCTTTGCCCCCGTTGTAATCCGTCGTGCCTGCTTGTCTCTCCATTTGATTGATTGTTATCCAAGCATTTACTGTTTTAGAATTGGTTCTCTTTGGATCATTCTCTATTTACAAACAAGCACAAAGTCGCAATACTCTGTTTAGTCTTTGCAGATCGGGAAAAATCGTTTAAAAAAATAAAAGTAATCGAGCAAAATCAGTACGCCACTAATTGGATCTTTTTTTGACCTCGCTAAAATAGAAATATTATAAACAACCCTTCATGAGAAATACGAAAATAGTGAGATGAACTGAACTCCACACCATGAGGGCTGCAAGACAGCTCGGCTCCATCACCCATCCCGCACAAAATAACGACAAACCCTATGCAAATATTAAAAATATAGACAACACACCAGCAAAGAAACAGGATAAAACATTTTATTAAAAAACTATTTACATAACGTTGGTTTATAAGATGATGTCAGTAGTGGACCGATGTGTGAATAGGTCGAAAACAGCACAAGGCTCCAAGATCCGGATGGCAAGCTCCTGGATGTTGGGTGCCATAGTTCAGAGTTCTGAGTTTGAGCCTTTTTCAATGCCTGTGCTTTGTTGTTTCCCCTCCATCAAAAACAAAAAAAATATATAAAACTGTGCAAAAATACAAAAAAAACAAAAAATGTTTGCAAAAGCAGTGCTTGTAAGACTGTCTGAAGCTTATTTCCACCTACTGCAGCTTCACTATTCTCAAAGTAAGTGAGGGTCGTTTGTGGACCTGACTGCATTTGAAAACAATGTTATATGGTACCTCTCTAAACCGCTTGACGGAGGCCCCCGAGGGACGGTGTGATGGCACGGACTCGGAGAAGACGCTTGGCTCCGACACCCTCCCCAAGTCTTATAGCACTGGTATAGCCTGAGATCGCCCCCGACATAGGCGGCCGGCTCCCGGGGTCCGGCGGAACTTTTTGCCTTTTGATGACTCTTCCATTCTGGACCTTGTCCCACAATCCGTTTGACCTGAAGACAAGCTGTAGTGGGGCGCCCCTTTACCGTTTCAGTTGCCATTCCGCCCGCTTTTGCTACACTGTGCCTCTTCCGCCATTCAGCTGTTTACCGCCCGCTCTTGCGACTACAGCGTCTCGCTCATCATGTAGTTGAGTTGCTCCCGCTCTTGCGGTGCAGCGATAGGCGGCTGCCACAGGACTCTCAAAATGGCGGCCGGCTCTTCGGTTTTGGGCCTGGTCCACTAAAATGGCCCTGGGACACCTTTGAACTCGGACGCTTGTCTGCTAGGGCTTGGGTCCCATTCTCGAAAGCGTCCCCTCAGCCGTGAAGATTCTACAAAAGTCTTGGGGGCCTCCGACTCCCGCAGGCTTCTGGTGGGGAGCGGCTGCCATGTCTGCTCGTGGAATGGCCACGACGGAGCTACGAGATGGAAGTGCTCTCATGCTGACGCCAGCTTTAGTCTGAAACATCCAGAAACACTGTAGACTACCAATTCGATCAGTTCCGGTAGCGCCCCAACATGACCCGGAAGAGAAGAACTTGCCCTCCCCTCTTTGACTGATGGTTCTTGTTGCCTGTCCCCTCTGTTGTCATTTAACAGAACTTTTTGGACTACTGAAAGGGGTTGTGTTCCGAACGCTGGTTGGTGGAGACATTTTGACTATATTCTTGACCTACGTTGTCGCGTAATGCGTTATATGACACGCCGCGTTAGCGCACCCGGAAGTGATCCGAGGCGCGGCGCGCAGCGCGTAACGTAAGCATAACAGGTCATGTGACTTGTTAATAAAACTTTTCATTGGTTCATTTTACTTTTGTTATTTTAATGATGAAAAGCTTGGTCATATGACCTAAAAATTACACTTTTTATTGTTTTCGAACATTATTTTTTTTAAAACATATGTTATAATATTCCAGGCTAATGTACTTTCCCAGAAAATGTACAACTGTCCTGCAAGTAAAATATATTCCTTTTTCGAGAAAAAGGGCGTTTCTTCGTTCCATGACGGAGCCGTTGAGTAAAAGATACTCGGCCTGCTGTCTTAGTCGCCGATACGCCTGATTATCAGATTCTTATCGATCACTTTATGTTGCAGGAGTGGAAAACACAACTGCCCTTGACCATTTATCTTTACTGCGTTCCTACATATTATACCTTTTATCCGTCATGTAATTGGACTGCTTTATTTCACTTGCCTTTTACTGATTCGAAAACAGTGACTAAAAGTAAAAACTTTACCAATGTAAATACTACTACCGTGTTTTGTTTTAAAAACCTTTATTGTGAAAATGTCAGTATACAAATACGGGCCTCTAACCACGTGGGCCGGCCACGGAGCAAACTGAAATCGTATATGATGAGGAGACATTTACACTGTAGAGGAACGTAACGAGCGGGCCATTAGGTTGCAAGAACTAAGGTGTCTACCAGTTGCGGAATCGGTGGACGTACATTTTGTAATTAAAATAAGACAGGGCCACTTACAATAACATTTTCTAGATATACATTTGCGGGCAAGGAGTTACGAGTCCCATTTATACCGGCGCCATTTTGGGCGAGTCCGGACAGGTCCAAGATATAGTCAAAATGTCTCCACCAACCATCGGCCAGACCAGAACCCAATTCGGCCCTTTATGCTACAAGATGGTGTCTTCCATTCAGAAAATATTGTTGGCAGCATTTTGAAAGGAAACAGAAACAGCCGTTCTCCTAGTGAGTTTTACATTGTTACATTTAGGAAGAATGTTGAAGAGTAGTATGTGGAAAATCTGAAGCCATTTTTCTACAAACTCTCAATCAGACTTGGATGGAAAAAAAATCCTGAAGAATGTACAAACTGAAAACCAATTTTTGTCTGTATAGCATCAACAGCAATGCTTGAGTCAGCTTTGTGTCAAGCCGCCATTTTCATTCAATCAATAGCGTCCCCCTGCACACATTCAGGGACCTGGTCGTGTCTTCAGATGAAACGGATTGTAGGAAAAGAAGCAGAAAGGAAAAGGCAAAAAGTTCCGCCGGACCTCGGGAGCCGGCCGCCTATGTCATGTGCGACCTTTGGCCACACCAGGGCAATAGTGAAGCTGCAGCAGGTGCAAATAAGCTTCAGACAGTCTTACAAGCACTGCTCAGAACTCTCAACTATGGCACTCAACATCCAGGACTTGCCATTCGGATCTTGGCGCCTTGTGCTGGTTCCGACCTATTCACACATCGGTCCACTACTGACATCACCTCATAAGCCAACGGGGCACCCCACGCCGACTTTCGACGCAGCATTGTAGGATGGCCACACCAGTGCGGCAACTTGCTGGACACCACCTCGGTGCCATCCGGATCTCGGCGCGTTCGAGTCACTGTACCGCAAGAGTGACCGCAACTCAGCTGGACACGCCGTCTTTCGGCGCAGCATTGTAGGATGGCCACACCAGTGCGGCAATTTGCTGGACACCACCTCGGTGCCATCCGGATCTCGGCGCGTTCGAGTCACTGTACCGCAAGAGTGACCGCAACTCAGCTGGACACGCCGTCTTTCGGCGCAGCATTGTAGGATGGCCACACCAGTGCGGCAATTTGCTGGACACCACCTCGGTGCCATCCGGATCTCGACGCGTTGTGCTGCCTTCGGCCTATTCGCACATCGGTCCGCTACTGACGCCGCCTCACGTGCCAACGGATTTTCTATGCTTTTTGTAGCCCTATGCCGCAGAACAGGTCATGTGACTTGTTTATAAAACTTTTCATTGGTTCATTTTACTTTTGGTTTCCTAAAGATGGAAGGTTTGGTCATATGACCTAAAAATAACACTTTTCATTGGTTTAGAACATTTTTTTTCCCAAACGATGAAAGCCCCACCTTGTTTCTGGATCATTCAGACTGAAGCTGGCGTCAGCATGAGAGCACCACCATCTCGTGGCTCCGTCGTGGTCATTCCACGAGCAATCATGGCAGCCGCTCCCCACCGGAAGCCTGCAGGAGTCGGGGGCCCCCAAGACTTTTGTAGAATCTTCACGGCTGAGGGGACGCTTTTCGAGAATGGAGCCCAAGCCCTAGCAGGCAAGCGTCCGAGTTCCAAGGTGTCCCAGGGCCATTTCAGTGGACCAGGCCCAAAACCGAAGAGCCGTCCGCCATTTTAAGAGTCATGTTGCAGCCGCCTATCGCTGCACTGCAAGAGTGGGAGCAACTCAACAACATGGTGAGCGAGACGCTGTAGCCGCAAGAGCGGGCGCAACTCAGCTGGATGGCCGCCACCTGGGGAGGCCCGTTCACGCCGCCTCCCCCACACCCCCCCCCCCCCCGGG
The DNA here is from genome assembly GCF_964263255.1 of Lissotriton vulgaris. NCBI lineage: Eukaryota > Metazoa > Chordata > Amphibia > Caudata > Salamandridae > Lissotriton > Lissotriton vulgaris. The sequence continues at coordinate 877,065,795 of NC_141691.1, forward strand.
CCACCGCACGCCAATTTTCGGAGCAGCATTGTAGGATACCAAAACCAGTGCGGCAGTTTACTGGACATCACCTGGGTGCCATCAACATCTCAGCGCGTTCTGCTGCCTTGGGACTATTCGCACAACAGACCGCTACTGACGAGGCCTCCCCCCGCACCACCCGGGACGCCCCACGCCAATTTTCGGAGCAGCATTGTAGGATCCCAAAACCAGTGCGGCACCCAGGCGACATCACCTGGGTGCCGTCCAGAACTCTGCACGTTGTGCTGCCTTGGGACTATTCGCACAAAAGACAGCTTCTGACCATTGTTGCTTTTTTGGGTGAAAAATGTTTAAATGTTTTTACAGTTTTTGTTCCGTTCATTATAGTTAAAAGTTAATAAAGTTTTATAATCTTACTTTGTTGGAGTGTTATCTATTTTTTTAATGGGGCCTTGAATCGGGTTACTGTCATGTGTGGGCTTTGGAAGTGTGCTGCTGCAGGATCGGACATTTCAAACTCAAATGCACGTTCTTTTTCTTACCTTTCCGAAGCATGGAGCGCAATAGCAGGCAGAGAAAGGGTGATGCACGTGTTGAACACTACCTGACCTGGGAAGTTGCTGGCAGTGCCCCCCCGCCCGCTCCTGAAAGAGGGCACACACACACCGCCGCCCCGAGTACTTCACAAATCTTTAAAAGACCATGCGCTTGTTCATGAGGCTTAAATGGTTTATCACCTCTTCTAGAACCCCTGCATCGACCCTCTGACGTTTCCTGGAAAAATTACCATGTAACACAATACCAAGCCCTGTCAGCTGAAACCCCCAAGGAATCGTGGGGCATATTATCAAGGGGGTTTATCTCCGCTTTTTTGGCTTTAAAAGCCATGAAAGCGGAGATAAAATTATCTCCCTATTACCAAGCTGTCGCTAACACCAGTTAGTGACAGCTAAAAGGAGATAGCGACCATCTTGGGCCCCGCTTTGCATGTCAGTGATACTTATCACTAATGACATGCAAAGTGGCGTGCCAAGATGTTAGCGACTGGAAACAGTCCCTAACATCGCTATCTCCTATTACCAACTTTTGGAGATATTCGCGCTAAACGCGAATATCTCCAAAATCTAACACCTGCCCTGAGCAGTTCTTAGCCATGTTATCCAATGGGAGGTGGATAACATGGCTAAGAGCATTTGCTCGATAATACATGTATATCGCTGACTTTTCTGCGATAATAGCAAAGTTTATCTGCGATAAAAATCGCCGATGTGCGGCGATAATTTTTGTCTCTAAACAAGTTAGAGACAAAAATTATCACTAGTTGTTCGTAATATGCCCCCGGGTTTTTGCTTGCAGAAATCGGGAGGCGGGAGACTAGCACTGAAATCAGTAGTCTCACGCCTGAATCGGGAGGGTTGGCATGTCTGAATTCTCTACAGCTGGGGCCATAAACTACATCCGCAGGGGTAGGTGATAGCCTGGGACCAGCCTGGCATCTAAAATGGCTGCCGTGCACGACAAAATTGTGGCATTGGAAAAAAGGCAAGATGGCGCAGCCGCTGGAAGAGATGTATCAACATATATGAGCCTCCTCAGCCACCCTCAGGAAACATAGGGGATTAGGATACGTCTCCCGCACCCCCTTATACCTAGTAATTTAATTAACGAAGCACAAAAGGGCGAATTCCCGTTTCGCTACCAGTTTGCGGCCCAGTTCGCGGCCCGTGAAGCGCTTCTACCGTGAAAAATCTTTTTTATTTTTATTTTCCCCACAGGACCCTTTAATAACCCCAAAAACATTCCTAGGGGGTCAAGAGGGGGATACCTTGCCCCCTTTCATTAAATTCCCCCTTCGTTTTTCACCTCTTCTTCTCTCTCGATCCTACCGAGAGATAAGATGGCGGCCGCTCCGGACTGTCACGCAGCAAAAAAAAAAAAAGCTCACGCACAGCCGCTGGAAGAGATGTATCAACATATATGAGCCTCCTCAGCCACCCTCAGGAAACATAGGGGATTAGGATACGTCTCCCGCACCCCCTTATACCTAGTAATTTAATTAACGAAGCACAAAATGGCGAATTCCCGTTTCGCTACCAGTTTGCGGCCCAGTTCGCGGCCCGTGAAGCGCTTCTACCGTGAAAAATCATTTTTTTTTTTATTTTCCCCACGGGACCCTTTAATAACCCCAACAACATTCCTAGGGGGTCAAGAGGGGTATACCTTGCCCCCTTTCAATAAATTCCCCCTTCGTTTTTCACCTCTTTTTCTCTCTCGATCCTACCGAGAGATAAGATGGCGGCCGCTCCGGACTGTTTAGAATGTTGACAGACACCGGAGAGCCAATCAGCTTTCTGCGCGCAAAGTTCCGTTTCGCGAAAAGTAAGCGGACCGGATCGCTGCCCAGAGCGCTGTTACAGATATATATCTTGTTTTGAACGTTAATTTCTCAAAAACTACTGGAGCACATATATTGAGACCTAGCAAAGGCACATCGGGCTAACAGTCCCTACAATTTTGCCAAGTTTCGTGCAAATCCATTCAGCCGTTCGAGCTAAAAGTGAGTCCAACTGCCCTATGGAAATTAACATGGGAAAAACGTGTTTTGGGACCCCCCTTTTTTCTCGGCCCCCCCTCAACAAAACCCCCCCAAATTTTCAAGGGCTGCTCAGAAACAAAATGTGACATTTTCCTGAAATTTTCAGCCGATTCCGTCCACAAACGCCAAAGTTATTAGACATAGAATTTTCAAAAATGCCATAGGGAAAAAATCCTAACTATATATACCTACTGGCGACCGCCAGTAGGTAATATATATATGTATATATATATATATATATATATATATATATATATATATATATATATTACCTACTGGCAGTCGCCAGTAGGTAGTTATAGTTAGGAATCTGCCTGAAATTTTCCTAAAATTTGCCTCGCGGCGCTCCGCTACTTCCCTGAAAGTTTGGGGGCGATTCGTCAAGCAGGGGCAGAGATAAAAGGGGGGTCCCAAAACGTGTTTTCCCCATGTTAATTTCCATAAGGCGGTCAAACTCACTTTTAGCCCAAACGGCTGAATGGATTTCCACCAAACTTGGCAAAATTGTAGGGACTGGTAGCCCGATGTGCCTTTGCTATGTCTCAAGATATGTGCTCCAGTGGCTTTGAGTAATTTAGGCTCAAAAAAATATATATATCTATAAGCGCGCCCTGGTACGCGCACCGGGGTGCGAACCTGCGCGCTACGCGAGTTCGCGTGCGGAAAGCTGATTGGCTCTCGGGTGTCTGTCAACATTCCAAACAGTCCGGAGCGGCCGCCATATTGTGTCTCGGTAGGATCGAGACACAAGAGGTGGCAAAAACAAAGGGGGAAATGACCAAAAGGGGGCAGAGTAGACCCCCCTGACTCCCTAGGTTTGATGTGGGGGCCATAAAAGGGCCCGCGGGGCAAAACATTTTTTTTTTTCCGATTTGCGCGGGGGGAGCGCCCGGTACGCGCACCAGGGAGCGTACCGGGGAGCGTACCATCGGGGAAAAAGAATGACAGAGTTTTTAAAAAATTTGGCCTTTTTTTATAAATTGGAGGTAGTTCTATAAAGAACTGTTTTTTTTCTTCTTTTTGTTGTTTTATATTTTTTTATGTTTTTTTCAACATTTTGTACTTTTTTTGGCTTTTATAAACAATTTTATATTTTTTTGTTATTTTTATGGGGAGAAACAAAAAACAGGGAATTGTAAACGGCTCAACTTGAGCAAAAAAAACCAGGAAAAAATTATGGTTTTTTGGGGCAATTGTGGTTGTCACCAGCACGGTTGATGAGTTTTATGCTTTGCTCACCATAGGTGATTGTTTTATCACAAAATATACAAGTGATCTTGTATTGCCCAAACTGGGGTTGTATGTTTGGGACCATCTCCCTTGTCTCTGGTCCCGATGGAGTGGGTTGCTTTCTTTTGGAGGTGCTGGGTGAAGATTGGGGAGGGTTTCTGACCAGTTCCCGGACCTTTGCCGCAGCATAGTTGTTAGGATGCAGGCGCTGCATGTGGCGAATCATGGTGTTATTGCTAAATGAGCAATTTCATGTTAGGGTTCCCCCTTGAAAGTTCAGTGCCACAGATTAGGCAAGTAACCCTTGGCGCATTCACTTTTTTGAGGTCATTTGGGATGGAAAAAAAACTCCCATATAATGTGCTGCTTTGGCCTATATGGGGTATTATCTTCTGGCAGGAATGTCCTTCTCCCCTCCTCCTCCTCCTCTTCTTCATCTCCACCACTGTGGTGTTGTGGTGGTCCTCTTGGTGGTGGTGGTGGTGGCTGAGATGCTCCTGCTGCTGCTGCTACTGAAGCCATTTTTCAGTCCAAAAAGGTACAGAGAGGTCTTTCAACAGGTCTTCTTCCCTCAAAGTACAAAGTGAGAATGAGGAAAAAAGGTGGGGGCTTTCATCATTAGGAAAAAAAAACTGTCCTGAACCAATGAAAAGTGTTATTTTCAGGTCACATGACCAGGGCTTTTATCATTTGGAAACCAAAACTGTCCTGAACCAATAAAAAGTGTTATTTTTAGGTCACATGACCCGACGCGCTTACGCTACGCGCCCAGGGGCGCGTCGCGTAAGCGCGTCGGATGCTTACGTTGCGTGATCGTATGCGCTCGAGTGCTTCCGGGTGCGTTTACGTCGTGCATATCACACGGACGCGGCTACGCGATACGTCACGATGATGTTTTCGTTTGCGGCAAAAGCGCTAACGGGACGCTCACCGGTACGCGCCCTGGGGCGCGCCGCAAGACTGCGCTTACCGGTGCGCTCACCGGGACACGCACCGGGAGCGCTACAGGGCAAAAAAAAACAAAACATGTACAATATACATAAAAAAAGAGTATTACATAAATATACAATATAGGATTCATTATACAAATATTACATTTCATAGCTATAGAAAGTTGCTATTAAAAAACTTTTGAAATTCACTGAAAAAACCAAAGGTTTCACACCAGTTATAGTTAGGAATTAGCTTTTAAAAAACCTATGAAATTCACTGAAAAAACCATCGGTTTCACACCAGTTATAGTTAGGAATTAGCATTTAAAAAAGCTATTAAATTCACTGAAAAAACCATAGGTTTCACACCAGTTATATTTAGCTGGAAATTTTACTGACATAAAACCATTGAAATTCCCACGTTATAGTTAGTTGGACTCACTATAACTTGCGCGCCTGCAATGCACTGCTGATGATGTCACATATTACATCACTCATGACATGGTCAGTGACATCACTCATGACATCACTGATGACACCATCCTTGTGACAGACTGACAGACCTCCTTTCAGTGTAATGTAACCCTTGAAACACATATTCAAAAATAGAAACTAACATTTTCAAAAAAATGAAGATACCCATACCAGTTACAACAACCAATTCAGTAATTCCACAATCTATATACACATCCTCTCATTCAGCAACAGTTCTATATAGTCACTCATACATATACTCAATCATCATATGTAGTGATACACATATACATCCTGTTACACACCGACAGTCATCCAAAAGTTACTCACACACATACTCACACATGTAAATAAACTATTGAACATCCATTTATTTGCATATACAGCTATACACACAGTAGCACATTACTTCTAAGGAAACTTACACATACTTACTCTCTTAAACAATCACTTATAGAAACACATACTTATTTAAACAGGAACTCTTTCAATCTCTCACTCTCAAATATACTCACTTATATACATCAATACTCACATATACTAGATTAAAACATATGTAGTTACTCATAAAGACACTAGTGAGGCAGGCATTCACTCACTAACACACACATATACACACTCATCCACCCATACAGTCCTGCACATACGCTGTCTTCAAAACACATACAAACAGTGAGTCAGTCACCAACCCATGCAGCCGCTTACACACAAAGTGAAACACTGATACATATATTTAAATATTTAAAAATGACTTGCTAATATATGTATTCACTAAGATACACTTTATAAGCCAGTTAGCCAATCAATACTTTATTAAAAATAAACATCCATTTACACACTTATTTAAACATTTATTCATCCATCGACCTTTAGAAATACATATATAAAACATATTGATTTTTCAGGAAGACACACATTCACTGGATGGTGTCATCAGTGATGTCATGAGTGATGTCACTGACCATGTCATGAGTGATGTAATATGTGACGTCATCAGCAGTGCATTGCAGGCGCGCAAGTTATAGTGAGTCCAGCTAAATATAACGTGGGAATTTCAATGGTTTTATGTCAGTAAAATTTCCAGCTAACTATAACTGGTGTGAAACCTATGGTTTTTTCAGTGAATATATATATATATATATATATATATATATATATATATAGATATATTAACTACTGGCGGTCGCCAGTAGGTAGTTATAGTTAGGATTTTTTTCAATGCAAAATCTCAAAATTCTATTTGGAATAACTTTGGCGCAGGTTGACGAATCAGCCTGAAAATGTTCTCAAATTTGCCTCGCGGAGGTCCGGTCCTTCCTTGAAAGTTTGGGGGGGATTCGTCAAGCTAGGGCCGAGATAAAAGGGGGGTCCTAAAACGTGTTTTCCCCATGTTAAATTCCATAGGGCGGTCAAACTCACTTTTAGCCCGAACGGCTGAATGGATTTCCACCAAACTTGGCAAAGTTGTAGGGACTGGTAGCCCGATGTGCCTTTGCTATGTCTCAAGATATGTGCTCCAGTGGATTTTGAGTAATTTAGGTTCCAAAAAATATATATATATCTATAAGCGCGCCCTGGTACGCGCACCAGGGAGCGCACCGGGCGTGCAACGCGACTTGCGCACGGAAAGCTGATTGGTTCACGGGTGTCTGTAAACATTCGAAACAGTCCGGAGCGGCTGCCATCTTGTGTCTCGGTAGGATCGAGACACAAGAGGTGGCAAAAAAAAAGGGGGGAAATGACTATAAGGGGGCAGGGTAGACCCCCCTGACCCCCTAGGTTTGATGTGGGGGCTATAATAGGGTCCCGCGGGGCAAAAGAAAAAAAAATATTCGATTTGCGCGGGGGGAGCGCCCGGTACGCGCACCGGGGAGCGGACCGGGGAGCGAAGCAAGGGGAAAACCCAGTTTATTCACTGTGTCACCTCTACGACCCTTTCTTGCATCAATACGTCCCTTTTGCATACATTACACCTGACGTAGGAATAATGTGGCGCAGGGGTTTACAAAGTGACGGAACTACCTAGATGCGTCACTTTGTAAATATGACTGAATAAGGTGCATTTTTTACAGCACTGGTGTCATATGCGTCATATTAAATTTATGACGTATTATGTTGGAAGTTCTTACAGATACGTCAGTATTTCAGACGTATCTGTAAGCGCAAAAGTGATGCATTACTGGAGTGTGTCTCAAAAATGATGCAACTCAAGCAATGCATCCTTTTACATGGGGCCAGGCCCCATGTGGAAGGGCCTGCACGCCTGCTGTGAAACAGGCGTAATATTTGGAAGCAACAGCGTCATAAAAGTGACGCAGTGATATCTCATAGATTTCACTGCGTCACCTCTATGACCCTTTCTTGCGTCAATACGTCCCTTTTGCATACATTACACCTGACGTAGGAATAATGTGGCGCAGGGGCTTACAAAGTGACGCATCTACCTAGATGCATCACTTTGTAAATATGACTGAATAAGGTGCATTTTTTACAGCACTGGGGCGTCACAAAAAGTGACGCTCTGGTGGCGTTAAAGTGACGCATTGCCTCATAAATGAGGCCTTCAGTCTTCTACTCATGTGTCATTAAATTTATGACGTATTATGTTGGAAGTTCTTACAGATACGTCAGTATTTCAGACGTATCTGTAAGGGCAAAAGTGAAGCATTGCTGGAGTGTGTCTCAAAAATGAAGCAACTCCAGCAATGCATCCTTTCACATGGGGCCAGGCCCCATGTGAAAGGGCCTGCACGCCTGCTGTGAAACAGGCGCAATATTTGGAAGCAACAGCGTCATAAAAGTGACGCAGTGATATCTCATAGATTTCATTGCGTCACCTCTACGACCCTTTCTTGCGTCAATACGCCCCTTTTGCATACATTACACCTGACGTAGGAATAATGTGGCGCAGGGGCTTACAAAGTGACGCATCTACCAAGACCATAAATGAGGCCTTCAGTCTTCAACTCCAGCAATGCATCTTTTCTTACCCTTCCACACCCCCGTTCCTTTTCAACATTTTCTTTGAATATCCACATTCTCCATATTCACTCTCCTTCTCCTTACTTTCCTTCCCAACACTCACCTTCTTTCAGTCCCCCTACTTCGGTCCTTTCTTCTCTCATACCTTTCTGTTCTTTCTTACTCATTTTCCTTTCCATTATCAATGCACTCCACTTCACTTACTCTTTTTCATTTTTTTAAGAATATAGCTCTTTGATGAGAATTGGAGGTAGTTCTGAAAAGAAGTTTTTTTTTTCTTCTTTTTTTTTAAGAACAGAAACAAAAACAGGGAATGGAAACGGCTCAACAGGAGCAAAAAAACCTAAAAAAATTAGGGCTGGGAACGGCAGTGATGGTTCTCCAATGCTCGAACCATGAGCTGGACACTTTGCTCCCCATAGGTAAGGAGTTGATCGCAGTATCTGCATTTCAGGACACCTTTGTTGAATGCAGGTTGTATATTTGGAACCAGCTCCTGCGATCGCCCCCTCACAGAAGTAGTTGCTCCTCCGGTGGATGTAGAGGACCCATCACTGGGAACCTCTTGTGCCAGAGCCCTGACACTTTCCCGGGCAAAATTCTGGGGGTGCCTCCTCTCCACATGGCGTATCATTGTGAAGTTCCCAAAAGAATATTTATTTTTGGGGTCACCCCATGACAGGACTGTTTTGCAGATCCTGCACTCCACTTTTGGAGCATTCACCTTTTTCTGGTCAGCTGGTATTGAAAAAAATTTCCAAATGAAATGCTCCTTCACCTTTGGCTGAGGAGGCTCTTCATCGATAAATTCAGGCTCATCTTCACTGCTGGATGGTCTGGCAGCCATGATTAACCCAGAAAGATGCAAGAGCAAAAAGGCAGGTCTTTCAGTCACAAAAGTGAAAGAAGAAGTGAAGGAAATGGGTGGAGATTTCATTCTTTGTAAAAAAAACTGTAAGCAACCAATGAAAAGTGTTATTTTAAGGTCACATGACTTGACGAGCTGACGCTGCGCGCACCGGAGCGCTTCCGGGTGCGCTTACGCGGCGCGAACGTAGGCGCTTCCGGGGCGCACACGTGGCGCGAACATAGGCGCATACGCGGCACGAACGTAGGCGCTTCCGGGGGCGCTTACGCGGTGCGCCGAAGGGATGTTTTGATAGTTTCACGGAAATGCAAAATCATTTTCATTTCCTTATTAAAAAAAAACTGCTTTTATATGTATGGTACTAAATGTCTTGTGTTAATAATTACTTTCCATTCATATTTATTTTCACGAACGAAAGTGGCGCTCTGGGTGCGCTTTCCGGAGAGCTTACCGGAGCGCGCACCCAGAGCGCACCAGGAAAAAATGATTAAAAAAAATAATAATAATTAATACTTACACAAAACAGCAAATTTATAAAAAATCGTACGTTAGAAACTCGATATAGAAGTAATTAGCATTTAAAAAACCTATGGTTTTTTCAGTGAATATATATATATATATATATATATATATATATATATATATGAACCACAAACGCCGCTTTGCTGCCGAGCTGCTTCAGGCGGGTGCTTCCTACGCGCAAGCGACATTGCACGTTAACACATTCATTCCCAAAAAGTGTCTTCTTTAAAAGACACGCGGAGCACACGGGGGAATTTGTTTCAGCTTCTTTATTGCATCCAGCATGACGCGTTTCGTCTTGCGACTTCCTCAGACGCTGTGTGCAAGTTGAGGAAGCTGTTGTTTTCAAAAGAATTTAAAGTCAGCCATTGGCTCCTCCTTTCCCGGCATAAGCGAAGAGGGACTCTTGTCATAGTCCTCCCCCTTCGAGTTCTTGGCAGCCATCATTCAGTGTGTCTTTATTTGTTTACATTAGTGCCATTTACGTTTGCATGGCCCTGTACCACTTTAGTAGCCTTCCAACAGTTCTGGGTATCGACACACTTTACAATCCGATGGTTTTTTGTTCCGGTGATAGTTTTATAAGCCTCTTGGTCTGCTTGTTCCCCTTACGCCAGCCGTAGATCAGAACTCTGCTTCTGTGTAAGCCGTTCTAAGTAAACAGCATTGCCTTGTGTCAGTCACAATCCAATCAAGTTGGCAGATGTCAGGGTTCCATCGCAACGGCGGTTCCGGCAGCCAAATATCTTCAGATGAACCACAAACGCCGCTTTGCTGCCGAGCTGCTTCAGGCGGGTGCTTCCTACACGCAAGCGACATTGCACGTTAACACATTCATTCCCAAAAAGTGTCTTCTTTAAAAGACACGCGGAGCACACGGAGGAATTTGTTTCAGCTTCTTTATTGCATCCAGCATGACGCGTTTCATCTTGCGACTTCCTCAGACGCTGTGTGCAAGTTGAGGAAGCTGTTGTTTTCAAAAGAATTTAAAGTCAGCCATTGGCTCCTCCTTTCCCGGCATAAGCGAAGAGGGACTCTTGTCATAGTCCTCCCCCTTCGAGTTCTTGGCAGCCATCATTCAGTGTGTCTTTATTTGTTTACATTAGTGCCATTTACGTTTGCATGGCCCTGTACCACTTTAGTAGTCCTCCAACAGTTCTGGGTATCAACACACTTTACAATCCGATGGTTTTTTGTTCCGGTGATAGTTTTATAAGCCTCTTGGTCCGCTTGTTCCCCTTACGCCAGCCATAGATCAGAACTCTGCTTCTGTGTAAGCCGTTCTAAGTAAACAGCATTACCTTGTGTCAGTCACAATCCAATCAAGTTGGCAGATGTCAGGGTTCCATCGCAATGGCGGTTCCGGCAGCCAAATATCTTCAGATGAACCACAAACGCCGCTTTGCTGCCGAGCTGCTTCAGGCGGGTGCTTCCTACGCGCAAGCGTCATTGCACGTTAACACATTCATTCCCAAAAAGTGTCTTCTTTAAAAGACACGCGGAGCACACGGGGGAATTTGTTTCAGCTTCTTTATTGCATCCAGCATGACGCGTTTTGTCTTGCGACTTCCTCAGACGCTGTGTGCAAGTTGAGGAAGCTGTTGTTTTCAAAAGAATTTAAAGTCAGCCATTGGCTCCTCCTTTCCCGGCATAAGCGAAGAGGGACTCTTGTCATAGTCCTCCCCCTTCGAGTTCTTGGCAGCCATCATTCAGTGTGTCTTTATTTGTTTACATTAGTGCCATTTACGTTTGCATGGCCCTGTACCACTTTAGTAGTCCTCCAACAGTTCTGGGTATCGACACACTTTACAATCCGATGGTTTTTTGTTCCGGTGATAGTTTTATAAGCCTCTTGGTCCGCTTGTTCCCCTTACGCCAGCCGTAGATCAGAACTCTGCTTCTGTGTAAGCCGTTCTAAGTAAACAGCATTACCTTGTGTCAGTCACAATCCAATCAAGTTGGCAGATGTCAGGGTTCCATCGCAACGGCGGTTCCGGCAGCCAAATATCTTCAGATGAACCACAAGCGCCGCTTTGCTGCCGAGCTGCTTCAGGCGGGTGCTTCCTACGCGCAAGCGACATTGCACGTTAACACATTCATTCCCAAAAAGTGTCTTCTTTAAAAGACACGCGGAGCACACGGGGGAATTTATTTCAGCTTCTTTATTGCATCCAGCATGACGCGTTTCGTCTTGCGACTTCCTCAGACGCTGTGTGCAAGTTGAGGAAGCTGTTGTTTTCAAAAGAATTTAAAGTCAGCCATTGGCTCCTCCTTTCCCGGCATAAGCGAAGAGGGACTCTTGTCATAGTCCTCCCCCTTTGAGTTCTTGGCAGCCATCATTCAGTGTGCCTTTATTTGTTTACATTAGTGCCATTTACATTTGCATGGCCCTGTACCACTTTAGTAGTCCTCCAACAGTTCTGGGTATCGACAGACTTTACAATCCGATGGTTTTTTGTTCCGGTGATAGTTTTATAACCTCTTGGTCCGCTTGTTCCCCTTACGCCAGCCGTAGATCAGAACTCTGCTTCTGTGTAAGCCGTTCTAAGTAAACAGCATTACCTTGTGTCAGTCACAATCCAATCAAGTTGGCAGATGTCAGGGCTCCATCGCAACGGCGGTTCCGGCAGCCAAATATCTTCAGATGAACCACAAACGCCGCTTTGCTGCCGAGCTGCTTCAGGCGGGTGCTTCCTACGCGCAATGCCGGGAAAGGAGGAGCCAATGGCTGACTTTAAATTCTTTTGAAAACAACAGCTTCCTCAACTTGCACACAGCATCTGAGGAAGTCGCAAGACGAAACGCGTCATGCTGGATGCAATAAAGAAGCTGAAACAAATTCCCCCGTGTGCTCCGCGTGTCTTTTAAAGAAGACACTTTTTGGGAATGAATATATATATATATATATATATATATATATATATATTAAATCCATTCACTCCTCCCGATAAAGAAGACTGCAAGAGACACTGCGGGTTCAGTTATGGTGATTTATTCAGGATGTTCAGCGTGACTAGTTTCGGTCCGTGCCTTTTTCGAACGCCGTCCTCCTTAGACTGTTTAAATCCCATCACAGCAATGTTCATTCAAGCTCCTCCTTTCCTCGTGGTGAAAGGCTCACCTGGAGCGGATTACTCGAGCTCACATTAGTGTTGGGGACTCCTGGTCCCAGAATACAGCGGGCTTGTGATCCGTTCCAGGACGATGGGGTTTCACTCAATAACACCTAGTGGCACCTTTTCAAACCAGCTTCCCCCTGCCACTGCCTCCGAAATTGCACAGCTTTTGGGGCACAAAACAGCGTCATTCAGTGCTGTCCGTGCCACGATGTTCCCAGCTGCTAGTTGTTATTTCCGAGGCTTGTGGCGGGCCGTGCAAACCTCCGACCCCTCGGCAACAATTCCAATGTTCCATATGTTGTCTCGGCCACTTTTAGAGGGGGTCTCATGTGCGCGTTATTGGATCCGCGTCAACATTAAATCCATTCACTCCTCCCGATAAGAAGACTGCAAGAGACACTGTGGCTTCAGTTAAGGTGATTTATTCAGGATGTCAGCGTGACTAGTTTCGATCCATGCCTTTTTCGAACGCTGTCCTCCTTAGACTGTGTAAACCCCATCACAGCAATGTTCATTTAAGCTCCTCCTTTCCTCGTGGTGGAAGGCTCACCTGGAGCGGATTACTCGAGGTCACATTAGTGTTGGGGACTCCTGGTCCCAGAATACAGCAGGCTTGTGATCCGTTCCAGGACGATGGGGTTTCACTCAATAACACCTAGTGGCACCTTTTCAAACCAGCTTCCCCCTGCCACTGCCTATAACTATAACTGGTGTGAAACCTATGTTTTTTTCAGTGAATATATATATATATATATATATATATATATATATATATATATATATATATATATATATATATATATATATATATATATATATATATATATATATATATATATATTAAATCCATTCACCCCTCCCGATAAGAAGACTGCAAGAGACACTGCAGGTGCAGTTAAGGTGATTTATTCAGGATGTTCAGCGTGACTAGTTTCGGTCCGTGCCTTTTTCGAACGCCGTCCTCCTTAGACTGTGTAAACCCCATCACAGCAATGTTCATTTAAGCTCCTCCTTTCCTCGTGGTGGAAGGCTCACCTGGAGCGGATTACTCGAGCTCACATTAGTGTTGGGGACTCCTGGTCCCAGAATACAGCGGGCTTGTATATATATATTCACTGAAAAAAACATAGGTTTCAGGGACATTATAGTTAGAAGTTAGCAATTTAAAAACCTTTGAAATTCATTGAAAAAACCATAGGTTTCAGTTATAGTTGGAAATTAGCATAAAAAAACTTTGAAATCACTGAAAAAAACAGTGAATTTCAAGGGTTTTTTAAATTAACATTTCTAACTATAACATCCCTGAAACCTATGGTTTTTGCAGTCATTTACTAAGGTTTTTTAAATGCTAATTTCTAACTCCGCCTACATAGTGAGGATATGTTCAGAAAGACAAGGAAAGGTGCAGAAAGAAGCCAGAGAAGTGCAGAAAGAGGCAACAGAAGTCCAGAAAGAGGAACAAAGGCACAGAAAGAGACAAGAGGGGTACAAATAGAAAAAGAGAAGTAAAGAATGAGCAACAGAGGTTCGCAAAGGCCTACTTTGACTGTACCTTTCCACAACCTCATACAAAGTAGCCTAGTCACTAATCCCTCTCCCAAGATGTCTGAACCCCAATTTTCTATTGAAGGTTCAATACTCATAGACTGCTAAGAATGTTAGGTCTACCAAATATAAAACAGCAATCCCAAGCATATCACTGTTGTAAGTAAGTCTGACCAAGTTTGTGAAGGTATTCATGCATGTTTCTCTGCTTTTACCTAGTGGCACATTACACAAAAATAAGCATACAAATACTTGAATGCCTGTGCTTCAAACAACATACTCTGTAAATTTGGGTACAAAAAAGTAGAAGCAAGTGAAGTGCAGAAAGAAGCAACAGATGTGCAGAAATCAGCAAGAGGGGTGCAGCAAAAATAAAGAGAGAGGTACAAAGAATAAATAGAGGAAAGAAAAGTGCAGAAAGAGGCAGAGAGATGCAAACATAGGGAAGAAGGGTTCAGAAAGAGGCAAGAGGGGTACAGAAAGAAACAAGGAAAGTGCAGAAAGAAGCAAGAGGGGTGCAGAAAGAGGCAAGTGGGGTGCAGAAAGAGGCAAGAGGCATACAGAAAGAGGCAACAGAGGTGCAGAAGGAGGCAATAGAACTGCACAAAGAGGCAAGAGAGTTGCAGAAACAGACAAAAGAGGTAGAGAAAGGAGAACAGGGGTACATACAGAGGCAAGAGAATTTCAGAAAGAGGGAAGAGGGTGCAGAGAGAGGCAATAGAGGAGCAGAGTGAAGCAAGAGCAGTGCAGAAAAAAGCAACTGAGATACAGAAAGAGGCCAGAGGGGTATGAAAAGAGGCAAGTGCAGTGCAGAAAAAGGCAAAAGAGGTACAGAAAATGGCTAAAAGATGTGCAGAAGAAGAGTACAGCAAGAAGCAAGAGGGGTACAGAAAGAAGCAAGAGAGGTACAGAAAGAGACATGAGAACTGCAGAAAGAGGCAAGAGAGGTATTGTAACGACCGGATTCTCGGACCAGATAGAATCAGCTCACCAGAGCACCACCAACCCAGCCGGAACGTAACCACCTCCCTCCTTAGGACCTATTTACAACAGGTATCTATGTCTCCTACCCAAGGATGGGGAATTAGTAATATACATGCCTTAATTTTCTACAATACCACACTCTTACCATATAGTCTCACGGCAACTCAGACCCAGACTATTCTACCCTAAGGCAGTTCTGATTATTTACCATTACACACTGGCCGCAACCAGTGTTCGCTCAAGCCACAATCTTGTGGGTATACGCACCAGTATCCCCCCTGGTGCTCTCTCTTATTTCTGTACAAGCCACAATCTTGTGGGTATATGCATCAGTGTCCCCCCTGATGCTCTCATTAACGCCGCCTCACAACGATGATCACTTTCCTATGAATACCGTTAGCTCTTCATGTTGGGGAATCTCTCACTATTCACTAGAGGTACAATACTACAATATTATAGATCACACAATGATGGCCAAATTATATGATGTACGACTTACTCTCCATTTCAAGGGCTCCTCTCTCCCTCATTATTCAGTTACCATTTACCTGATCGGGGGTAGCGTCCGTTCGTGAAACAGTACCTGACTAGAAGAACAGGTTACCTTTATTATACAAGAACAAGAGGCACATACTGATTCACTAAGAACTGGGGTACTTTATTTATCACAATAACAACAACAATATAACACTATACTATAACATATAGCCTGCAAAGGAAAATGAAAGGTTTGAATGTGTGTACGCTAATAAGAAAGGGTCGACGTCACCTTATTAATATGAAGTCTGGACTCAGCAGTCATCTGGGTTCCCTTCTCGTTTGTGCCTTGGCTCGTCTTAGGGTCACACCTCTGCAGTCACGGATACACGTCTGCACCGCTATTCTCAGTCTCCTCCACTTCCCTCCAAGTCACTGGAACCTTTCTCTCATCAGCTGCTTTCTCTCTGGCTGTTCTGCACTACTCCTCTCTCCTCTCAATCACAGACCATCTTCACTTCTCGGCTTCGATCTTATAACTTAGTTTCTGCCACTCTGGTATTCGTTCCCTCAACTAACTGCTTCACTTTGTATGCTCTGATCTTAATGTCAAAGTTCGCCAGCTGCCCCAACTAAAATAACTTCAATCTTTCTAAGAGAGTATCAGCTTCTCGGTCTTTCTCGGACTTCAAAATGGCGACTGTCTGCCCTGGAATAATTGATGGCATTGATGCTAACGACTAGCTGCCGCCTACAGACTGACTGATTCACTACCTCATGCCTTCGCTAATATGGAAGCTTGTCCCTTCTTGGAAAGTTACGGCCAGTAACCTGCCGCCCACCAAATTCTTGTACCTCCCCGGCCGGCCTGATGTTATGTCTTCGGAATGGAGAAAAATACAGTCTTTCGATAAAGGCCAGCCTGAGCTGGTTCTCTCCAACGAACAACAACACTTCGTCACTAAAATATTACACTTGACCTAGAAGCATCTCAAGCTGCCGGGGCAGAAAGAAAGATGGAGTCTCTCCCGTTTGAGGCCTACAAGGCCCGAAATAAGCATAACTCCATGGAAAGTATACTAACACTCTTACAAAAGGACGGATTATCACTAATACTAATGAATCTATCCCCTAACATAAGTTTATAAGCCCTGATCTAAGGAAAAGGGTACGGAATTATATCAACACGCCTTGTGAATAGGCTATATTTACGGTTCCAATCCCTCCATTAGAATGATAGTAGACTGAAGTCACCTCCAATCACCTTCCTTCAAGGAAGGGCCGAAAAAGTCGGTCAGAACAGGTATAGAAATAGGCAAGAGAACTGCAGAAAGAGAGGTGCGAAAACAGCCAACAGGGATGCAGAACGAGGGAGCAGGTGTGCAGACAGAGGCAAGAGAGGTGCAGAAAGAGGGAAGAGGGGTACAGAAAGAGGCATGACGGATACAGAAATTTGCAACAGAGGTATAGAAAGAAAAAAGAGAAGCGCAGAAAGAAACAACTGAGGTGTAAAAAGAGGCAAGAGGGGTACAGAAAGAAGCAAGAAGTATGCAAAAAGAAGCAAAAGAGGTACAGAAAGATTCAAGGGAACTGTTGAAAAGGCATGAGGTGCAGAAAGATGCAGGAGAGGTGCACAAAGAGGCAAAAGAGGTACAGAAGGAGGCAAGAGGTATTCAGAAAGAGGCAAGTGAAGTGCAAAAAGAAGCAAGAGAGGTGCACAAAGAACAAACAGAGGTGCAGAAAGAGAAAATTGGGGTGCAGAAAGAGGAAAGAGAAGTGCAAAAAGAGGTAAGGGAGTGCACAAAAAGGGAAGAAGGGTACAAAAAAAGGCAAGAGGGGTGCAGAAAGAAAAAAGAGAAGTGCAGAATGAAGCAAGAGAGGTGTAGAAAGAGGCAAGAGAAGTGCACAAAGACGCAAGAGGCGTACAGAAAGAGGCAACAGAGGTGCAGAAGGAGGCAATAGAACAGCACAAAGAGGCATAGAGTTGCAGAAACAGACAAAAGGGAACAGGGGTGCATACACAGGTAAGAGAATTGCAGAAAGAGGGAAGAGGGTGCAGAAAGAGGCAGTAGAGGAGCAGAAAGAAGCATGAGCAGTGCAAAAAGAGGCAAGGGAGGTGCAGAGAAAGGATAAAGCGATGTGCAGAAGAAGGGTACAGAAAGAAGCAAGAGGGATAATTAAATGTGCACCAGGGGTACAGAAAGAAACATGACCAGTGCAGTAAGAACCAACTGAGGTGCGGAAAGAAGCAACAGAGGAGCAGAAAGAGGCAAAAGAACTGCAGTAAGAGGCAAGAGAGTTGCAGAAACAGGCGAAAAGGGAGGCAGAAAGAAGGAACCAGTATGCAGACAGAGGCAAGAGAGGTACAGAAATAAGGAAGAGGGGTACCAAAAGAGGCACAAGGGATGCAGAAATTTGCACCAGAGGTGCAGAAAGAAACATGAGCAGTGCAGTAAGAACCAACTGAGGTGCGGAAAGAAGCAACAGAGGAGCATAAAGAGGCAAAAACCCCATTTTGTACCGCTTTGTTCGCCATAAGTTGGCAGGGTATGCTCAGACGTGAGTCCCATGCTCACTTTGCCACTGGATTAAAGCAAGCCTGGCTGAAGATGGCTGTAATGCCAGAAACCGGTCCAAGGAAGCTTGTTTACGGTCCAGGGAAGGCATGGCTTGGCAGTTCGGGTTGGACTGTTCCCATGAGGGACAGGGTCAGACTGATTTGCACATGGCCATGTCTGAACTGGGGTGGCAGAGTGGGCTGAAGAACGGTGAAGGAATAAACCCAGATCTGTTGACTGGGTGTGAGTGTTTGATTGGTCAGATGCTCCATCCATCACCACCCCCTTTTGTACTGCTTTGCTCGCCATAAGTTTGAAGGGTATGCTCAGACGTGAGTCTTTTGGTCACTTTGCCACTGGATTCAAGCAGGCCTGGCTGAAGACGGCTGTAATGCCAGAAACCGGTCCTAGGAAGCTTGTTTCCGGTCCAGGGAAGGCATGGCTTGGCAGTTCGGGCTGGACTGTTCCCATGAGGCACAGGGTCAGATTGATTTTCATATGGCCATGTCTGAACAGGTGTGGCAGATTGGGCTAAAGAACGGTGATGGATTAAACCCAGATCTGTTGACTGGGTGTGAGTGTTTGATTGGTTCAGATGCTCCGTCCATCACCACCCCCTTTTGCACGACCTTGTTCGCCATAAGTTGGCAGGGTATGCTCAGACGTGAGTCCCTTGTTCACTTTGCCACTGGATTCAAGCAAGCCGGGCTGAAGTCGGCTGTAATGCCAGAAACCGGTCCTAGGAAGCTTGTTTCCGGTCCAGGGAAGGCATGGTTTGGCAGTTCGGGCTGGACTGTTCCCATGAGGCACAGGGTCTGACTGATTTGCATATGGCCATGTCTGAACTGAAGTGGCAGAGTGGGCTAAAGAACGGTGATGGATTAAGCCAAGATCTGTTGACTGGGTGTGAGTGTTTTATTGGTTCAGATGCTCCGTCCATCACCACCCCCTTTTGTACCGGTCTGCCTGACAATGCGGTAATCAGATGTATTACCTGGAATGTAGCTGGGTTGTATGCATCATCTAAACACCAATTGGTTAGGGAGTAAGTAAGTAAGTAAGTAAGTAAAATTTATTTGCACAATTAATTAAAATTATTGCAATATACTCCCTCGCAATTGACCGTTAAAAAAGAGAATATTCAGGTCTATTAAAAAGACAGTGAGTTTGTGGGTTAAAAAAAATGAACGAAAGAAATGTCACTTAGAGGGGATAAAGCTCAGACTTGGTCAGATGGTAAGATCAAGGAGTTAATTTCTGTAATAAACTTTACAAAGCGTGTCGCCATCTGAGGTGAGTCTCCCCTCATGCAAGCATCGAGTGCTTCTTGGCATGTCCTGATATTAAGAAAAAGCTTTGGGCTCGTAGGCATTGACAAATGCACAAAATGTGAATGAGATTTCCTGATTACAAAAGGGGCATTGGGTGGAAGCTTCTTTCTTATATCCTTGACCAAACTTATATGCCTTCAGCGGGATTAGGCCGAAGCGGTATCTCATTAATTGAAGTTTTGTATGAGATTTCATGGAGGATGCAAGATAGGGCGGTAAAGTTTTCGGGGCATATAGTTTGGAGGCCCAGGAGCCATGGAAGAGCTGAAGTACCTGTTGCGTGTCGAGGTCATTTGATAGGATTTTTGCTTGCTTGGTTAAAAGCTTCGATTTCGCTTCGATGGGCAACGGAGTTGACCATATGTCCTTTGCTTTGAGGGATTCGAGGCAGAATGTCAGATATTTATTCCATGATGTTTTAGGGTTGCTGAACAATGACCATATGCAGCTCTTTAAAGTGTAAGGGCTAGCTTGTTTTATTTTTTTAAGCAGTAGGTGATGTATATTGCGCTCATGATCCATCACTGGGAAGATAGAGAAAATTCTTTTCGAATTTGGGCATGGGAGGTCGAGTTTGGCAATCAAAAAAACCTACGGTAACATAACCATTGCGCTCTGTCTAACCAATTATTAATTTTATCTTTTAAGATTATTGCACCGAAAGAGATTGTAAGAAGGAATTTTGCAGTAATCAATTTTATTAGCAGGACTAAGTCCTGGGAGTGCAAAGCACTCTTCGTTCTTATAAAAGCCCCCTCCAGGCTACGAGCAACTGCCTGCATTTCAGTTGTATACACAGAAGGTCTCCCTCTGTGATCGATCCAAACACCCAGATACTTATATTCCGGTGACAGTTTCCAGTGGCTTCCCTTCAGTAAACCACATGGTCTTTTTAGTTTTTGTGGAAGATATTGCCATTGCTTTAGTTTTGGTAACATTTATCTCTAGCAAATTGAATTTGCAGTACTTGGCGAGGGAGTCAAGCAGTCTTTGAAGGCCCACCTGAGTTTGGTCTAAGAGAATGGTATCATCTGCGTATTGCAGAGTTTGAATTTTTCTTTGAGCAATTCCTGGGGGAAAGGCTCGGGAGCGGGACAGTCATTCAGGGAGGTCCGTGAGGTACAAATTGTAGAGTAGTGGTGCGAGAGTGCACCCTTGTTTTAGACCTCTGCTAGTATATATTTTTTTGAAGTGGACCATCTCGATGTGACTCTTACTTTAACCCAAGTGTCAGTGTGTAGGGCTATTAGTACTTTCAATAGCGGCCAAGGGATGCCCCATCTTGTCATTTTTTCCCAAAGCTTAGACCGGCTCACGCTATTGAAGGCTTTACGAAAGTCGATAAATCCCAGGTATAACGATTTACCTTGTGCAGCTAGGGTGGTTTCCGTCAAGTGGGATATACGGATCAGATTGTCTTCGATGTGACTGCCTCTTCGGAAAGCCAGTTTGGGTGAATGGGATTAAGTTGTTATTTTCCACCCACTTTGTAAGTGCAGTTAGAAGGACGCTAGCGTATGCCTTCCCGTCCACATCGAGGAGGGCGATCATCTGGTAATTGTCGGGATTGAACCACAAGCCTTTTTTATGAAAGGGAATGAGAATTGATCCTTGCCAAGAAGCAGGGATAGGGCCTCCCAATGTTGCGACCTCAAAGAGCGGGGTCAGTATCAATGCCCATTTCTGGGCGGAGGCTTTGATTACTTTAGTGGGGATCCCATTGGGTCCGGGGGCGCCGCCTGAGCGCATTTTCTTCATTATTCCCGTTATTTTGTTTGTTGTTATGTTGACAGAGGGGAATATGTCATCTTGCGGAATTAATTGATCGAGAGTGGACAGGCTACTGGTATTAAAGCGTGCGGTGCTGTATAAAGTGTTTTGACATAGGTCTCCCAATCATCAGGAGAGATATTAGTTGCGGTGGGAGGTTTAATGGCTTTGGTGGCCTTATTTACCCAGTTCCAAAATTTTCTTTGGTCTTTAGATTTTATGATCTCAAAAGCTGTTGCCCAGTGGTACTCTTCTTCCAGTTTCTTTAGAAGGAACCTGGCCTTCCTGTATTCTTTTCTAGCGGCTGATATGTCATTCTTCAGAGATTTATATTCGCTTTCGTTATTCGCGTTGGTTCGTTGCAACTTATTTAGTTTACTTTTGTAGTGATTGTATGTTGTTTTTGCTCTAACAGGGTAGTTGAAGCTAGGAGGTTCTTCGAAAGGCTGTTTGTTGGTTTTAAGGCTAATTGATCTCTGAAGTTGGTCAATATTATTTCCCAAGAGGATGCTGTCAAGTGACTAATACCGGCCGAAGCCCATTTGGTCAGTAGATTATCCACTTCTGTTTCTATTAGTTCCCGGTTTCCTTCGGACCATCTCAGATTTCTTACACTCTGTAGGTTCGATTCCGTTCCAATCAGGGGAATAATCGGGCGGTGGAGCTGCCTAAGGGCAATCTTGCACGTTAAGATTGCATGATCGCTGTCTGAGGATGGTATTACCAAGAAATGACATACCAGGCGAAAGGCAGTAAATGATATCCATATATAGTCTAAGGTGGCCATTTGGGAGGAGGATAAGTGGGTGTATGCAGCTGGTTGGTCCGAGGCAATCCTCCCATTGAGGATGCGCAAGCCGCTTTGATTTAGTTTTTTTGCTAGTTTTATTCCATTGGCTTCCTTCTGTTGATACTGAGATTTTATCTCCGGGATTGCCCACATTTCATTGACTGATGATAGTTGAGAGAATTGGATGGAGTCGATGTCCATTAGGTTGGAGTTTAAGTCACCCATTATCAGCCACAGATTTTTTGGGAAGAGGCTTCAAGATTGTTTATTATAGGTAGCATATTAGTCAAAGAGGACTCTCATCTTGTTTTTGTGGGGTTCAAGTAAACACAGCCGAGGATGATTTTTTGCTTTATTTTTCCCTTTTCATGGCTCTTAGTCTCGATGCTGATGAAGATATAGTCGCCCTCACCATTATAAAGTGTTTCTAATGTTGCGACCAGTGTGTTCTTCACAGCAATCAGCACGCCCCCGGATGCATGGCCACTTGCAATGAATGGAATAGCAAGAGATTCGATTACAGTAAAATCTTCCCAGATGGTGTTCTCCAGAGCCCAGGTCTCTTGAATAGCGAAAATGTTGTGGGTCTTCCAGAGGTCCGTGGTTAATCGTCCGATTTTCTCTTTTGTTAGACCCCGGATGTTCCAAGAGCATATGTTTAGATAGTGGGCTATGTCGTGGTTGGGTTTGTTTTCATACGAGAATGTACGTGCACTACCCTGAGGCCTGGGAGAGCCAGGACCAGTCTTGGGATTTATGCGGCTTAAGTACGCATTTGCGCGGACCTCCTGCTGTTGTGGCTATTACTTGAAGTGGGTTCTCAATCCTGGGTGCGCGGTTTTGATTCCTGTCGGAGTCCGCGTAGCATCAGGGGTAAGTGCTGATTATTTTTATCCTGATTTAAGTCTGTTCTGGTATTGTCAGTCGTTAAGGGTTCAGAAGTATTTTTTAGAAAGGTTGGTTAGTTAGTGATGGTGTAAAGGCTAGCCTGTATGCCCCATTCACTCAATTGTTTTGCGTTCTTCATTAATGTTACGACCCGGTCTGGGTTGAAAAAAGTTACCACAGTTGACTCATTTTTCTGTCCCAGTGCAGGGTCTATGAAGGCCACTGTTTCGATGTCCTCTGAATTAACGCTTTCCAAGCCTGGGAGGTGCAAGCATAGTTTTAGGTTGTTTCCTCTGTTTAAGATATCCCATTGTCCCTGGAATTCCTATTCCTGGTACAGTAATATTTTTTTATGTTGTTGCTGCACGGGTCGAAACTCTTGGTTGTTTGAATTCGGTTTATGTGGTAGTACCTGGTTAGAGCTGGGGGTTAGAGAATCTATTGGAAGCTTTTCATTGCTTGGATACTCCGAAATGTCTTGAGTAGTTGGTTTTGGAATCGAGGAGTAGGTACTTATAGGCAGGTCGCTTCCTATCGCTGGATCTTGAGGGGAGAGCGTCTTGTTGTCAGGTCTAGCCGCCTCTGTAATGACCTCGATGTAAGTCTGTTCCTCTTCTATTCTTGGCAGTGAAAGTTCTTCAATATGAGTTCTTGTTTTTTGTCCCAGTTCCTGAGTAATAGGTTTATTTTTTTTGCCAAAGGAGGGAAAGGAACTTTTATTGAGGAATTTAATTGGATTATCATTTTGTTTTGGATGATTGCTATGAATTTTTTTATTGTTACTACTATTTTTAGTTATTTTGTTTTCTTTTCGGTCTGATGATTTCTGCGCATGATTTAAAGACGTTTTTGAGTTTTTGGTTTTTTCTTTTCGGTTGTCGACTGGATTTTCTGACTGCTTGGTTAAATTTGTGGGTGGATCACTCATATTTTTTCTGAGCCATTGTAGTAATGCGTTGCCCTTTTTTTTTGCTTTGTTTACTTTCTTCAATTTCTTCTTGTTCTTTCTGGACAAGGAGGTACCTTCCTTCAGGTTTTGTTTGGTCTCGATTGAAGGCATAGGAGGACTTATTGAAGTAGGTGGGGTTTCTTCAGTGTTAGGTTGCGGGGTCGTTTCTTCGGCGTTCGATGATTGTAAAGAAGAAATGGTAATTTTGTCAGGATAAAAGGCATTTTCTTGGGTGCCAAAGGTAGGGTCTTGAACTACGGGGAGAGGCTTTTCGTAATGAATATTTGATATAGCATTGAAGGATGATTGATCCAATTTAGAACTATTGTTATTGTTGTTGGGGCAGTCTGGGTTGTTTGAGTTTAATTTTGGTATTCTAGGGATTTCGTAGGTTTGAAGTTGAATAGGGTTACTTGGTTTCTGTGGTCTGGTCTGGGTCTTTATCCTCAAGTCTTCTATTAAATTGGACATTATTTCGGGCAGAGACTCAAGTTTTTTTAATAGAGGCTCACAGTTGCAGCTGATTTGTGTGTGGTTTAGATAAGAATTTGTATTTGCAATTGGTACCTGACTTGGGTTTGCTATGGGAATGTGATTTTGAGCCACATTGTTTTGGGCTCTTCGTATCAGCGAGTTTAGCTGGTCCAATTTTGAGTCTATTCCCGTTATGGAGTCTGCTACTAATTGTAAGATGGTTATCTGGGTGTCAAGTTTGTCAGCGTGCATGTGGGCAGCATTGGCCATGGAGTTCAGAGCTTGGTTGGTAGCTGCGAGAAGTGCTTCGACTTTAAGCATTCCTGGGATAGTTTGAGAGGCCTCTAGCCTTAGACCTGTTGTGAGGTGAATATTTTCAGTGGAGTGGTTGTAGACGAAAGGTGGATTGATAGGTGAATTAATTTGATCCTTTTGAGGATTTTTGTTTGGGTCTTGGTTGGAACTACAATCTTTAGTTCCGGCTTTGTGGCTGCCAATAGTTTCTGATGGTACATTTAGGGGACTTGCTTTGGTCGTCGCCTCGATTGAGTCGTTATTTCTTGAAAGAGTGAAGTGAAGTGCCCCGTTGGGGATCGGAGTGGATGTTTGCGATGGAAAGTCAAAACTGCGTTTTTGAGTGTAATCGTTCAAAGGACCCTCTGGCAGATTTGACACATCTTCATTCAGTGGTAGACTTTGCAAGAGCGAAAGCTTTATTGTTTGTGTCGAGGAGTGAGTCAATGAAATCCAGATTATAGAATCAGCTGGGGTATGTGCCGTGGTTTTGGCTTTATCTTTGCCTTTTTCCAACTGGGGGGTTGAATATTCTTTCTCAGGATCAGAGACACTGGCAGGGCTGTTGGCATATGACAGGGCAGGGAAAGCGGGCATTGCCGAAGAGAGCATGATTTCAGATGATTTGCTAGGGCTTGGTTGTGAAGGTTGTTTTTCTGGAAGAGATTGGGGTAATGTCGGATGAGGGAAGGAATGATTGGCTGATAGATTAGCTGGATTAGCTGGATCAGTGGCAGTATCAGTAGCTATGATCTTGCGACAGATAGTTATTTCGGGGTAAAGAGAGGTTGGGTTAGGAGGAACTGGCGAAGATATTGGTTGATGGGGAACCTTTATGCTCTTGCCTCGTGAAAATTGAGAAACAGATGTATTAAGTTGGCCGATCCGGGGAAAGTGATCTCTGATATCGGCAGTACCGTTGATTTTAATTTTAGATGGATGTGAAAGATGAGCGGGTTGCACAAGAGGGTTAATTGGCGCTTTTTCGCCCTTTGAGGCTTCCAATGGAACCTTTGAAAGCCTCTCGTCTGCCTCTCCCATTCGTTCAAGGCGCAATGGGCGGGAGGGAGATTGATAACCACGGCCTGCCTCCTGGGGATACAACAACTTCGATTTCTGACGTTTGGCAGTCTTGTGGGGGCGGTGAGTGGATTGCAACTGGAAGCTGCTCCTGGTGCGCATCGTAGCAAGAGCGTAGTGAGGCAGGCGTTACTTCTGGTTTCAGGAAAGGTTTTTGATAAATTGAGACGTGCCTGGTGCCCTCGGCTTAGAGTACTTCTGGCACCTTCTGGCACCTTGCGAGGCGTCTACATATTTCTATTAGGGCGCTGCTGAAGGACTGGCGAAAGCGAGCGGAGCACACGGGGGGCCGCTGGCAGAGTCGGACCTAGTCAGACCTGCCTGGACCACCACCTCGGGCTCTTACTTCGCAGCTGTCTCTAACGGCAGCTGCGCTCGCGTTTACCCAGTCCAGACTGGGCGGCCCAGAATCAGTTCTGTAGAGTTCTGTATAAACTCACCTCGATTGTAGTTTAGGTGTAGGTGCTGGGTCGCTGGGTCCTCCGGTGCAGCTCCAGGAAAACCTTGCGGGGTGGCAAGGGCTGCACTGCTGCGGCCTCCCCTGGTTGCCGCCTAATTATGGGCGGTCGATGCAGCGCGGGTTACTGATGCAGGTTGCTGGAGCGGCTGACACAGTTTCTTTCGCGACGACTGCGCAACTTTTTCGGGAGTGTTGAAAGTCCTTTCAGAGTGGAGCTGCCCCTTAATGCCGCAGTGTCCACGGTGTCAGCGGCGGCTCACAAGGGACTTGCATGGCAGTATCACGGTTGCTCAGGCGGCTCGCTCGCTCACTCCCTGCTCCTCCCCTCTCCCAGTCCTCGCTCGCTCGCTTGCTCGCAGACTCCTCCTCCGGAAGTGAAAATCGCAGAGCGTAAGCTTTATAAACCTCATTTAGCAATTCTTGAAGAGACACATCTGACCTATAAAGAGAGAGGCTTACTGAAACAGCTAGGCTTTGACATTATCAAATGTACTTCACAGGGGGGAGCAATTAGAGGGGTAGCGATATTTAAGGATAAGTCGGTAATCAGCAAAAAATGTAAAAACGCTTCTGATCCAGGTGGTAGATTGGCCATTGCACAACTTGAAATTTATAATAATAAATGTGTTCTCGGTGCAGTGCATGGTCCAAATTTGGATGATCCTACTCATTTTATTAAATTAACTCTAGAATTGCTTGACTGGCAAGGAGAAATGATCCTTATGGGGGACTTTAATTGCACTTTAAACTATGATATTGATTCAACTAAAAGGTCTGCCTTTCCGAGAATGGGAGGGTTTGTGAGTCAATTTATAAAATGGCTTTGCTTCATGGCTTGTCAGATATATGGCGGACGTTTTATCCTACTTCATCAGGATTTACATATTATTTTGAGCCCCATCAAAACTACTCAAGAACAGATCTGGACTTTGCTAGTAATAGTATCACAACAACAGCTTAAAATAGAGGGCTGCCCGTGTATAACTTTTGATCAGTTTTCAGCTAGCAGCTCCAGATAGGAGCAAACAATCTTTTTCCTTTCCTAGATATTTGCTGACTGACCCAAAATGTATTACATATACTCAAGGGGTTCTTACTCAGTTTTTACAATCCAATATTGGCACTGCCTCTTCCACTATTGTATGGGATACAATGAAAGCTTATATGCGGAGCAATACTCAACAGTACATTTATCATTTAAACAAATATCATCAGGATGATCGGAAGTCAATTGATAATACACTAAAAAGATTAGAAATCTCGCATGCTGAGGAACTTATGTCGCATGGCCCTAATAGCGATGTAATATTTGCCTCACTTATTGATACACACTTACTCCTGAGTAGGAAGTTAAAAGATAGCAGCTGTCTATAACAAAAACCGTACTCACCAGTATGAGTACGTGATCAGGTGTGGAGGATTTTGGCATACTAGGATGTGGATAAAAAATCTAAAACTCGAATAGACATGATAAAAGGTAGAGATGACCGATTACATACTTCCACCGACTCAATTCTAGAGCAATTCACTCAATTTTATTAGGAGCTTTATACTCTGCCCTGTAACATCGATCATATTGCATTGGAAAATTACGTACAGCTTGGCAATCCTGTATCTTTGAGTCTGGAGGCAACCAATCTTCTGCAACAAGATATCGCTACCAAAGAAATTGCATCTGCCATAGCCGCGCTGCCATCGGGTGAGGCTGCTGCTGATGATACCTTGCCATTAGTATTTTATAAAACTTTAAAAAATTCTATCCTACTGTTACTTCAGGACGTAATACATCAGATAGGGGAACATATGGAAGCTCCCAAATCTTGGGATATGACCAACATTGTTTTTTTTCTTAAAAAGGGGAAATCTGCGGATGAATGTGGGTCCTATCATCCAATATCCTTCATTACCGCAGACTCTAAAATCTTTGCCAAGGTTTTGGCTAATCGGCTAGCGCCCCTTATGCCATATCTTGTATCCTATCAACAGCATGAGTTTATAATTAGTAGAGCTACTACCGCTCATGTTAATACAGCTATAACAGCATTCGATATTGCTAATCGGACATTTCATAATCTGGGGATGATCCTCTTAGATGCGGAAAAAGCATTTGACTGCGTTGTATGAGATGACCTATGGGCAAAATTATCTATTAATGGACTATCAAGGCATTACTTGAAATGGATTTGTGTGCTATATATCAACCCCAATGGCGTAACGAAACTTGAGGGTGTCTCCCCTTCAAAGCACATGGAGGGGGCCCCCCGCGGCCTGGCCCACCACCTACCACTTTGCCCTACCACCCAGAAATCTAGTAGATTTTGATTTGAAACCTCCAAGATTTAAAGGAAATGCCTCTATACTGTCTTTCTCTAAGTTCTAATGAGAAAATAGGAAATACTATTAACATACAAGCTATGCCATTTGTAACAATACTGTCAAAAGCAGATTATTTAACTGAGGCAGCAATCAGGACAATGGCAAGGAGCGATCCTATTGTCTCAGGAACTGCCTCTGGCTGAAGAACAAATATGAAGGTTCTGAAATAGAATTGACAATAATGAACAATAACTTGAAACTTTGAAAGACAAACCCAAACCTGTAATTCCATAAAAACTTGACTGACAATATTCATGAGAATTACACAAAATATAACTCTGTATCCTGCAAAAGTGAAGAGAAATAGACTGCTAAATGATATGCATGCCACACACTAGTGACTGTCAAGGGCTGTGCATGATAATAACGTGAACTGAGGAAGCAATTTCAATTTCTTCCATCATGTCTTTATTAGTAAGCATTGCAAAACAGGCAGGCAAAGAAGGCTGAGGAAGAAAACTGTTTGGATGCTTCAGAACATTGATCCAGATGTTTGTTTTAATTTATCATTTCTGTAGTGTAAACAATGCTAAATATAAGATTTAAGGCACACGTATTACAGACAAGTGCAAGCAACACCATAAATAAAACTGCATGTAGAATAAAAACAAACCATATCAGCAAGTACCTAATGACAATCTATATAAACTATAGTTGGTAAAGCAACAGAAAAAGTGCAAATACTTTCAAAGTACATAATAAAACAATCACCAATCCAGCAATATACAAAAATCAAGCATGTTTTGTAAAACAATCGACGTTCTTCTTGCATCAAGGTGAAAATACTTTCAAAGTGCATGGTAAAAACAAGTCCAGTGGTATGCGAAAATCAAGCCAGGTTAGTCAAACAACTCCCCATTTGGTGTGTGCATAAAGGCACATACATCTCAAAGCAATTGGTAAACAACAACTACAGCACCACATAATATTCAAACCAGATTAAACTAACAATTCCCTTTTTGAAGGCTCAAATATTTCAAAGTGACTAGCAAAACAGTAACAAGTACAGCAGGCAGCAGCATACTAAAATCCAATGTCATTCTGACATTAAAAGGGATCGAGGGTGTAGGAAATAATGTGCCGATCGTGCAACAAACTTCCAGTCTTATGATTAGGGTTGCCAGCTCATTTTGATGCCGCATACAGGACAAAAATAAGCAGTCACATAAGGCTGTATTTTCAGCACTTATCTGTGCATACTTCGAACAGCAAATATAAATAGAAAACTCTTTTAATTATGTTTTAGGGCTGCCTGAATGAACCATGACTGATAATTAAAGGGAACAAAGACAGAAAAATCACATTACAAATGAATACATACATTTATATTTATAACCCCATTTAAAGTCAAGACAAGCTCTTTCAGTGTCTTTAAACACATGGCTGTTTTTTTCTTTTGGCAACCCTACTTTACATTCATTCTTGTTCATGAAATGCCTTCTCACACTACTGCAGTAAATGTACATTTCAAATGTAAGGAATAGGCCCAGGGGGTACTGCCTGGAACCAGAAAATAACTAAGCCTCTGTAACCAGTTTACAAAGGTATGCAGTGGTGCATTACATAATGAGAAGTCAGTGCTGTGCATAAGATAAATATTGCATCCTGTGCAATTTTCACTTAGTGCTCTCCGTGCATTCTTTTGCACATTGAGATGGGTACTCTGTGCTGCACATTGGATGCCATTCACCTGTGGACAGTAAGACTTACAGTAACGTAGCCAATGGGGAGAGTGACAAGGCAAATGCCATAAAGGCTGGCCGCAGGGTACTGTTGCTCACCAGCAGCAAATAGGGGCTTTTGAGGGCTAGCCACAGTGTCTAGGAATGCGGGTCAACACTGTGATAACACAAGGTAAAAAGGCGTCTGATGTCACTTTCACTATCCCTGGCATTTTTAGGAATTGGCATCCATGCTTTCCTCTTTAAAACATAAACAGCCTCACACAGCTTTCCTCTGATAACACAGTTTCACCGATTTCTAGTGTGGGGCCTTTCTGTCCTACAGTTGCACCTCTTGCGTGTGCTGGCCAAGGCAGTGTCACAATCTGGGGATGGAAGCCACTCAAGGAGAGGGTGCAGCAGGTGCAATGTAGACCGGGTTGCTACTGGTTCTGTCGGCTTTGTTTGCCAGATTCTCTGGTGCAAAGCAAAAGGAAGTCAAACCCCATGTCAGATAAATATTATCAATCCAAATAATAATATGGAAAGTGAAAGTGCTGGGCCTGGGAGCGGCAGCAGGAGAGCGAGTGCTTCTGCTTGTGGGAATCTGAGAAGGTCTTTGTGGGGAGGGAAAGGTCAGAGGCATCGGGTGCTCCTATGCTGTTGTTCATCTTGGATGGAAGTAAACCATACTGTGTTGTGTGGTTAGGTTTGCCGTAATTTCTAGCTGACAAAATAGCAAATTCAAGTTCAAAGCACTTAAAAAGTATATAAAAGTTGTGTAAACTAATTAATTGATAATAAAAATATTCAAGGACAGATTTGCCATGTTAAAAACTAATGGTGGGAATTTTACAGGCACTCTTATCCATGCATCAATTTATGTCCCAGTCATAATCACAAAGCATGAACAAATAGCCAGAATGTTTGCAGTGCTAACATAAGAGAGAAGGGGGCCGGAAGGAAAATGGTGAAGCAGTGGCTGCTGTAACGTGTTCAGAAAATAAGTTACTAACTGAAATCTTAACAGGGCCTACTAGTCCACTCATCTTTCTGGGATCAAAACACTGTGACTCATTACTTATAGTAACCTTCAGTTAGTATGTAATCAGAGGACAGGTTTTCTATTACACAACATGTCACCTTGCGGTCACTGCGTAGCCCTTTTTCATACTCAAATTGTGCATAGTGAAATCTGTTGTTGATGGTGTTATGAAAAGACACATCTGCGGCCGTAACCACTACATACAAAAAACTATTTTTAAGACATGAAGGGGAATCACTTATAGATTGGTTCTCTGCCTTTACCATATGCAACATGCAGAAACCAAGAGGAGATAGGGCAGGATATATTAAACAAACACCTGTTTGTTCCAATTCCATTTGGAGGGAGCCCAATAAGGTAAAACATGAACATGGTCAGTGACGGCTACCGCCCCTCTCCCTGTATACCCACATCAACCCAGAACACATTGACAAGGAACATGATTTGTCTTTGGAAGGCGGGGGATCGCAAGACCCCCCGGTCGTATTTATTAAGATACAAAATAATATCATTTGTTAAACAAAATATACAAATTTTTATGCAAAAATATTCAGAAACATTAAGATACATTCATATCGACAAGTGTGATCGGCTAACCTTAACAAGATTCTAATACAGCTTGTTTCCTAACCGAATCTAACATCCTCATCTGAAAATGTTTGCATACTAACATTTATGGCCATATGGCAAGGTCGCTAACCGGTGTCAGGTCTTACAAGCTGCGCCCTTACCGCAGGTGCGCATGCGCAGCCGGGCCCATTGATTACCCTGACCACCCGTGCAGCCGAGCCCGTTAATTACTCGGTCCACCCATGCAGCCGAGCCCGTTAATTACTCGATCCACCCATGCAGCCGAGCCCGTTAATTACTCGGTCCACCCCGTGAACTCCATTTAACCACTGAAGGAGGGCCCTAACTCGCGTCACCAGCTGCCCCTGAAGTTCTAGGAGGGGCCAGTGACCCCTCCTCCCCCTGGGCGGACACCTCCAAAGGATGATGCTGCCCCCTCAGACCTTAAAATAGTTGCTCACCGGTCATGACCTTACCGCATGTCCAATACCCTAATAAATACGACAACCTGTGGAAAAAGGAACTAAAGGACAGCTACACTATCTACATCAACATGTCATGACATACCATCATCAGGCTACTATGGGAAAAAAGGCCTGAACAAAATAGCAACATTATTTACATTTTAACACTACTCCCCAAACGGGAAGCCAATACTTAGTACACAAGAGCTATGCACAATTACAGTATACACCAAACATTTTAACCGACATTTATGCTTCGATTATACATCCTAAAAGGGGAAACAACTTACTTAATAACAAAATAGGTATACATAATGCACAACACAGCTTTGTTCCAGGGATGGTGGGTGGGGAAAATTAGGAGGCCCGAGCGCGGGGCACGACCAGTGTGGGGGAGCGTCAGGCGACAAGAAGGGCCAACTGAGCGCTCACCCCTGCTTTATTCCCGGGGACGCGGGGAGAGGGTGGGCCGCCCGCTCCCCCCGCCCCTCGCCACCCGCCCCTCTGACCCGGAAGACTACACTACGCCTTCGGGATCTAGGATTGGGCGCCAGCCGACCCGGTGGTGTGGCGCACACCTCCCGCGCAATAATTGGATGCCGGGAGAACACGCCCCCACACCACCGGGAGGCAAGGAGAGAGGGGGTTGCCACACCGCCATGTGGGCGGGGGCCAAGGGCCCCCCTTTTCACATGGTCAGTGACGGCTACCGCCCCTCTCCCTGTATGCCCACATCAACCCAGAACACATTGACAAGGAACATGATTTGTCTTTGGAAGGCGGGGGATCGCAAGACCCCCCGGCCGTATTTATCAAGATACAAAATAATAAAATTTGTTAAACAAAATATACACATTTTTTTGCAAAAATATTCAGGAACATTAGGATACATTCATATCGACAAGTGTGATCAGCTAACCTTAACAAGATTCTAATACAGCTTGTTTCCTAACCGAATCTAACATCCTCATCTGAAAATGTTTGCATACTAACATTTATGGCCTTATGGCAAGGTCGCTAACCGGTGTCAGGTCTTACAAGCTGCGCCCTTACCGCAGGTGCGCATGTGCAGCCGAGCCCGTTAATTACTCGGTCCACCCATGCAGCCGAGCCCGTTAATTACTCGGTCCACCCATGCAGCTGAGCCCGTTAATTACTCGGTCCACCCCGTAAACTCCATTTAACCACTGAAGGAGGGCCCTAACTCATGTCACCAGTTGCCCCTGAAGTTTTAGGAGGGGCCAGTGACCCCTCCTCCCCCTGGGCGGACACCTCCAAAGGACGATGCCGCCCCCTCAGACCTTAAAATAGCTGCTCACCGGTCATGACCTTGGCGCCACAGGCCAGCATTGTTACCCGACGATCTGGCCTCCCCCCTTCCTACTCCTAAGAAAGGTCATGTTCACCTCGCAAATCCCTCTAGCCATGCTAATATGTTGTTCGACCACAGGACATTCCCAGCCTTAGTCAAGTGCACCCCATCCCGCAGGTAGAAATGCTCCCCCCAAATACACCCGTGAGGAATCGTCTGCAACCGGGGGGCTCGAAATAATTTGTCCAACTGTGTGTTGATCCTCTTTACCGAGTGATTCAACGCCTTGACCGAGTCCCCCCCTTGCCACTGCCAACAAGGAATAAGTTGCGACCAAACTACCGTGAAACCCGTGCATGTTCTGGACACCCACCCCGCAGTGGAGATGATTTCGTCAATCAGGATGCGCCTCCCTAGTTTGGTCAAATCGTTCTCCCCCAGGTGAAGTATCACCACTGATGGGGGAGCGGGTTGCTGAGATAATAGTTCCAGAAAGTAGTCCTTGAACTGCCTAATGCCTAAGCTTCCCCTCCCGAAGAAGGAAATGGAGAACCCCTTTTCCTCAGCCCTTCTCCTCCTTTCACCTGAAAGAAACACATTTTTTGCGCGCCGAACATAAGAGTGGCCCACAATCCAAGTCACCAATGTCCGTTGATCTTCTTGTTGCTTGTGTTGCGAAGCTGATGTTTCTTGCCGACATTCGGCGAGTTCCTCCCCCACGTGACAGGTTTGAGAAACTGTAAAACCAAAAGATACCAAGCGTGAATCATCTGGTCATGTCACAACATGTCAATACGTACATAACGTTTGTAACACTCAGATGACCATCTCCCAATCCTTTTAACCTTTTCGACTGGGAGTCCCCTTACAACTGCCTCAGTTGCTGCCCCAATTCTGAAAGAATGGGTGCTAAATTCCGTGGGATCCAGGCCTGCTTTTGCGACCGCCAGCTCCAGGACTCTCCTAAACTGATACCTGGTCAATGGTGTACCATCCGTGTGACACAATAGTGCCCCCCCCAGCGTACCCTCCCGCTGCCTTCTAAAAGCCTCAACATGCAAGACTGGGCAACAAGGGTTGGTCCGAGCCCGGTGAAGCACTATGATATCCCCCCGTCCCTCCTGGTCGGTTTTCGATCTTTGAATTGTCACCCACATTGTATCATCCTGGATTGCCACACAGGCCACTTGAAGGCCGCCCCGTTTGTGACCCTTTGAGGCTGCTACCAGCTCGCCTATCCTTAGAGCTCCATAGAATGCTAGTGTGAACGCCGCTTTGAAAAGCAGCACCTCCCATGTTGAGCTACAAACGCCCTGGAGTGCTAACAGGGCTGTGAGCCTTACCAGCCCAATCGGCTTTCTTGAATCTGTCGAGTGTCCCTGTATGCGACGCCAGCCCCTCAATGCCCTGCGCACTACAAACGTGTTCGTAGGGTCCCTCATGCCCTTGGCTTGTGCGAAGAAGGAAAGTGCCGCCCTGTGTCTGCTCGCAGCTGCCACCGAGCGCCCTTTCCTGTGCATCAATTCTAGGTATGCTACAAAACTGTCCTGCTGTGCCCAGCTAGCCTCCCAATTGCGCCCTAAGAAAGTACGGTAAGACAAGAACGCCCCTTCGTATGCCGTCTTAGTCCTGGGAGCTAAGCTAGATGCCACGAGGTACGGTAGTCTGGGGCACCAATCCGCCAGAGAGCAACCGGAAAAGGTGCTGGTGATGGGTCCGCTGCTGGAAGCTGCTCCCTGAATACCTGCATTTTAAAGCGAGAAAGGGCGTCAGCTGCATTATTGAGCACGCCTGGCACATGTTTGGCTCTGAAAATCACATTCCATTTCAAACATTGTAGCACAATCTCCTTTACCAAGCGCAGGATGAATGGACACCTTGCCGCTTGTTGGTTAATGCATTCTACCACGCTCATGTTATCCGACCAGAACACCAGCTTGCTAAGGTGCTCCGGCCAGACCATCAGTGCTATCCATATCGGGAACAGTTCCAGGAATCCGATGTTGGTGGTCAATCCCCACGACCCCCATTCTTCAGGCCATCTCTGGGCGACCCATTTGGTCCCCAGGATGGCGCCAAAGCCCACGCTACCAGCAGTCCATAAACCCAACTCTGCTGATGTCGTGGGGGGGCCAGGCCATACTATCCTGCCATTGAAGTCCTCCAGGAATGCCGTCCATATCCGCATATCCTGATGACAACCTAGTGCGGTGATGTTTCTCTCTCAAACCCTTCATGGCTTGGGCAATCGACCGAGAGAAGGGGCATGCCATTGGGATGACTCGCAATGCAAAGTTCAATTCACCCACCGTCTTTTGTAGCTGCTGCAAGGTAACCTTGTCCTTGAGTAAGCACTGGCGCAGGACTTGAACTTAAACACTTTGTCTTTGGCTAACCTGAAGCACCCTTCCAGTGAATCAATTTCGATACCCAAAAACTCCAAGCAGGTGGAGGGGCCAACCGTATTCCCAGGCGCTAGCAGAACCCCGAAAGCCCGCATGAGCACGCAAAATTCCTGCAATACCCAGGCACACTCCTGAGTCCCCCCCACTCCAGAGAAAAGGAAGTCCTCCAAATAATGCATGACCTGTTCGTGGCCCGTGGACTGTCTCATGACCCACTCTAAAAAGGAGCTAAAAGTCTCAAAGTATGCACACGAAATCGAACAACCCATTGGCATGCATTTGTCCATGTAAAATTTGCCGTTAAAGGCGAAACCAAGGAGGTGGTGGTCCAAAGGATGCACCGGCAACAGACGAAAGGCAGATTGAATGTCTGATTTAGCCATGAGAGTGCCCCGCCCCAACCCCCGCAATAGCTCCACCGCTTGGTCAAACAAGGTGTTGGACAGGCCACATGAAGGGCCACTCTCCCCCAGCCCAACCAGGCCCGAGAGCCGCCACGACAGTACCACGCATCATCATTGTACATCTGCTGCCCTCTCAGGGCCCCTGCCTGCGAGGCAAGCTAACCTCGTGGGCCCGATCCCCTGCCGGCCCACGCGGCCAACCTGACCCGCCATCTTGGACACTTCACCACGAGGTCGCCTGGCCCCCGATCGACCCCGACCCTGGGCCTGGCCCGGCCTCAGACATCTCGGCACCACCATCCACCCAGGAGGTGAGCGGGCTACTTGGCAAGTCAATGGGAGAAAGAGGTGTCGATGGCTCCCCCCGCCAAGTGCCGCTCGCCCATCGCCTCCCCGGGCGCTGGCTCCACCCCCCTGCTGGGTGTCTGGAACCCCGCATCCCGGACCCCCGACCTCCAAGTGCGAGGGTCCGGACATCAAAGCACGCCAGCCCTATAACTGGGGCAGCTCCAGAGCAGGAAGGCAGTTGTATCTTGGAGTCGAGAGACGTAAAGAGGAACTCATCCTGAACGGACTACTGGCGCTGCCGTAGCTCTGTCCTGTGTACCATCATCCTGCCTGTTGGCGCTGCCACAGCCGTCGTAACCTTCATCCTTCATCGTCGACCGGACCTGCTGGCGTGGCCGCGGACCGTTGTAACCGTCATCTTCATCGGGACCTGCAGGCTCTGCCGCGGACCGTCATCTTTCATCCGACCATCTCGGGACCTGCTTGGCTCCTCCACGGCCCGATCATCAAGAACGCCGAGCTCAAGGATTGAGAGCTATTTTTGGACTCACCGGTAACTAAAGACTGTCCCGCTACCCTTTCCTCAACCAAAGACTAAGCTAGAGGGGACCCCTGAGTCCAGACCTCCTTGTACCATATCATCGTAACCTAAGAATTGCATATAAAGTCTCGTTAACCTTCAGTCTTGTGTGGTGTCCGTCTGTGGGGGGGAAGTTATTCATCTGTACAGTCGTTGGAGACGGCTCTCCCTGGAGACCTCTCCCCGTACCTCGGCCGACCCTCCCGGTCCGTCTAACATTGGTGGCCAGCGGCGCGATTCCAATCACCGCATAACGTACAGAAAATAGCTCACCCCACAACGAACCATAATGACAACTAAAGAAAGCGGATCAACCGAGAAGTTCCAAATGGAAAAACTAGAGGAATACAGCCACCGTGAACTAAAGCAGTTCTGCATCGAACTAGGTATCGCTACCACCGGACTAAGCACCAAGGACGATTTTAAACATGCCCTACAATCTTGGGCAGAGACCGGGGATACCGAAGCCCCTGAGCAAAGCACCGCAGAAAAAACCACCACAGCCCCTGAAGGGCAAAGAACCGGTCTCCCGCAAGACGAGATCCAAGAAAGAGAAAAAATCCGACTACACGAGCTAGAAATGGCCCGACTCAAGATGGAAATAGAACTCAAGTTGGCCGAACAAAAAATCAACTTAGAGCACCTACGTCTCCGAGAAGAAAGAGAAGAGAAACAGAGACAAAGGGAGCTCGAGGAAAAGAAACTGGCGTACGAGCACGAACGGAACATAGCCGAGATCAACCTGCGCAAACAGAATAAAGAGTTAGGGGTGCCCGAGAGACCACACACCCCGGGGACCGCGGAGAAAAAAGTACACATCCCCAAGGATGTGGTCCGAGAATATTTCCGAGAGGACGACATCCAACAATGGTTTAAGGCCTATGAAATCGCTATGACTGCGCACCGGATCGATAGAACCGACTGGGGTGCCGGCCTATGGGGCAGATTCCTCAATGAAGGCCGCGATACCCTGTTACAGCTCCCAGACCACCAGATGACCTCCTACGACCATATGAAAGCGGCCCTCCTCACCCGCTATGGTCTCACGCCCGAGATGTACCGCCAGAGGTTCCGAGACTGCACACGCATCCCGGGTACAACTTGGGTGGACTATGTAACGTACTTTAGCAGAGCTTTCGAAGGCTGGATCAAAGGAAACAACGTCACGACATACGAGCAGCTGTTCAATCTGATGGTATGGGAGCATCTGTCCAACAATTGCTTCATCGAACTACGCCAACACCTCCTCGACAGCAAGTTGACCGATCCCCGGCAGCTCGCAGCCGAAGCTGACCGGTGGGAGATAACCAGAGTGGGCCGGAATGGGTCCTACGAGCAAAACAGGAACAACAATGGACACCACCGACCGAGAGGAGGGGGAGGGGGCCAAGGACGAGGAAGAGACAACACTCCGGCCGCCCCCGCTGCCAGCACCACCCCCCCGGCCAACCGGGGCAGCACCCCGGCGCGACCGGGGTACAGAGCCAATGTCACATGCCACCGATGCCAGCGAGTCGGCCACTATGCAAATGACCCAAGCTGCCCGCAGTATCAGAGTCCAAAACCCCGCCAAATGGCCGCCGCGGCACTAGGGGAAGAACAGATCCCCGAGGAACAAGAAACAGACCAGCAAGAGTATCAAGAGTGGGAGCCAGCCGCCATGACTCTCGCGTGCTTAGGGGGAAGAGACATGGTCCCGCGGGTCCCCCTACCCGCTAACACCCAGAAGTACAGCCAATGGGTAAGCATCAATGGACGACGGGCCGAAGCCCTTCGGGACACCGGGGCCAGTGTGACAGCCGTCCGCTGTCACCTGGTGACCCCAGAACAATATCTACCGAACATCCTCTGCCCTGTGCGATCAGCCGACAACTCGGAAAGTCTGTGTCGGATGGCCTGCGTCCCCTTTGAGTGGGGAGGGGTCTCCGGCATGCTGAAGGTGACGGTCCGAGACGACTCCCCCGTGGACTGCCTACTCGGAAATGACCTGGAGAGCTCCCCGTGGGCAGCCGTGGAGCGAAAAGAACACTTGGGGATGTTAGGCGTCCCGGACTGGGCGTGCGTCACCACCCGGTCCATGGCCGCCCGGGCCAACCCTCACCCAGAAGAACCAGAATGGCCGGCGCCGCCGCCTCCGGTCGCCCCAGCCGAGACCACCGACCATGACACCCCCCTCGAACCTGCTCAACCTTCCGACATCGCTAACCTTGACCAGTGGGCCCAAGAGGGGGGACCCACGCAAGAACAATTTCGCCGGGAGCAGAAGACCTGTCCCTCCCTAGAGGGACTCCGTCAACAAGCGCTCGCCCAAGGCGCAGGGGATACTTCCGGAACTCATTGGGTCTACTGGGACAATGATCTACTGTACAGCGAGCAAAGAATCGCCGAGCTGGGGGCCAACAGAGTACTAGCGGTACCCCTCCGTTTCAGAGACTTCCTGTTAAACTTGGCCCACGATGTCCCCCTGGCAGGGCACCTCGGACAAGATAAAACTTACAGCCGCCTAGTGACCCACTTCTTCTGGCCCAAAATGAGAAACGATGTGCACCAGCATTGCCGATCTTGCCCCACGTGCCAAGCCAGTGGGAAGAGCGGCCGCAAACTAAAGGCCCCCTTGCAACCATTTCCAGTAGTCACGACCCCATTTGAGAGGGTCGGAATAGACATTGTGGGACCCCTAGACCCGCGTACAAAACAAGGCCATCGCTTTATTCTGGTGCTGGTGGACCACGCCACCCGCTACCCTGAGGCTATACCTCTCCGGACCGTGACAGCCCCAGTGGTCGGCCGGGCCCTGATGGGGATCTTCTCCCGTGTGGGGTTCCCCCGAGAAGTCGTCAGCGACAGAGGCACGAACTTTATTTCTAAATACATGAAATCACTATGGCAACAGTGTGGGGTCACCTACCGATTCACGACCCCCTATCACCCCCAAGGGAACGGACTGGTTGAGCGGTTCAACCGCACACTAAAAGGGATGATCGGGGGATTGGAAGAGCCCCTTCGTCGCCAGTGGGATGTACTGCTGCCGTGCCTCCTCTTCGCCTACCGGGAGGTCCCACAAAAATCACTAGGCTTCAGCCCATTTGAACTGCTATACGGGCACCCAGTGCGGGGGCCGCTCAGCCTGATCAAAGAAGGCTGGGAGATGCCTCCGGCCAAGAACCCTCCAGACGTCTTCCGGTACCTCCTCACCCTCCGCAACCAGTCCCAGCGGTTCAGGGATCTAGCAAAAGCCAACCTAGAGGCCAGTCAAGAGGATATGAAAAAATGGTATGACCAGAACGCCTCATCCATTGAATTCGAGCCGGGGCAACAAGTATGGGTAATGTCCCCCACAGAACCTTGCGCTCTCCAAGACAAATGGACGGGGCCCTTCAAGGTGATCGAGCGCAAGGGTCCTGCCACCTATCTGATCGATATGGGGTCCTCCCGGAACCCACTCCGGGTCCTCCACACCAACAGGCTGAAACCTCACTTTGCACGAACCGAACTCAGCCTACTGATGGCCACAGACAACGGGGCTGAAGACGACTCCGAGCCTCTCCCTGACCTCCTGCGGACCCAGGAGCAAGACGGCTCCGTAGATGGGGTCCGCCTCTCGGAGACCCTCACCAGAGAACAACGCCAAGAGTGCCAAGCCCTCCTGTCACAGTTCGCCAGCCTGTTCTCCCTCACCCCAGGTGTCACGTCCTGGTGTGTGCACGATGTGGACACCGGAGATAGCCCTCCTATCCGCCACCGGGCCTACCGCGTACCTGATCGGGTACGGGCCTGCATCCAGGCGGAAGTGGCCAAGATGCTCACGCTCGGGGTCATCGAGCCCTCAGACAGTCCATGGGCCAGCCCGGTCGTGCTGGTCCCCAAAGCAGCCGCCCCCGGAACCACCCCAGAACTCCGGTTCTGTGTCGACTACCGGGGCCTGAATGAGGTCACCCGGACGGACGCACATCCCATCCCCCGGGCAGATGAACTGGTCGACCGAATGGGAGCTGCCCGCTACCTCAGCATCTTCGACCTGACAGCAGGTTATTGGCAGATCGGCCTCACACCCCGAGCACAGGAACGTTCTGCCTTCTCCACCCCCGATGGCCACTATCATTTTACGGTCATGCCTTTCGGCATGAAAAATGCACCAGCGACTTTCCAACGGCTCGTCAATAAGGTCCTGGCGGGGCTCGAAGGGTTCAGCGCCGCCTACCTAGACGACATCGCTGTGTACAGCCACCACTGGACCGAACACCTCCACCACCTCCGAGCAGTGCTGCAAGCCCTTCAACGAGCTGGCCTCACGATCAAGGCCAGCAAATGTCAAATTGGACAAGGGTCTGTGACCTACCTCGGGCACCAGGTGGGAAGCGGCCTAGTGGCCCCTCTACAGCTGAAAATTGCTGCCATCCAGGACTGGCAGCCCCCTATCACCCAAACCGAGGTACGAGCATTCCTGGGCCTCACAGGCTATTACCGAAGGTTTGTAAAAGACTATGGAACCATAGTGGGGCCTCTCACGGAACTCACGTCAAAGAATCAACCAAAGAAAGTGAACTGGACCCCAGAGTGTCAAACGGCATTCGAACAATTGAAGGCCGCCATGTGTTCCGCTCCTGTGCTCCAGGCCCCCGACTACAGCCGGGAGTTCCTCGTCCAGACGGACGCCTCCGACCAGGGCATTGGGGCGGTCCTGTCCCAAGTGAACACCGAAGGCCTTGATCAACCCGTGGCCTTCATCAGCCGGAGGCTCCTACCCCGGGAGCAACGCTGGAGCACCATAGAGAGAGAAGCATTCGCAGTGGTATGGGCCCTCAAAAAGCTCCGGCCCTACCTTTTTGGCACCCACTTCCGGGTGCAGACCGACCACCGACCCCTGCAGTGGCTGATGCATATGCGGGGGGAAAACCCAAAATTGCTGCGCTGGTCCATCTCCTTGCAAGGTATGGACTTCACGGTCGAACACCGGCCAGGACCAGACCACGCCAACGCAGACGGCCTGTCCCGGTTTTTCCGCCTCGACGACGAGAGTCCCCAA
Organism: Lissotriton vulgaris; assembly: GCF_964263255.1. Lineage (NCBI taxonomy): Eukaryota > Metazoa > Chordata > Amphibia > Caudata > Salamandridae > Lissotriton > Lissotriton vulgaris. Next base: position 877,108,231 of record NC_141691.1, read on the forward strand.
GAAGATGGGTGACTCTCCCCGCCTTCAGCTGGGGGGGACGCATGTTGGACAGGCCACATGAAGGGCCACTCTCCCCCAGCCCAACCAGGCCCGAGAGCCGCCACGACAGTACCACGCATCATCATTGTACATCTGCTGCCCTCTCAGGGCCCCTGCCTGCGAGGCAAGCTAACCTCGTGGGCCCGATCCCCTGCCGGCCCACGCGGCCAACCTGACCCGCCATCTTGGACACTTCACCACGAGGTCGCCTGGCCCCCGATCGACCCCGACCCTGGGCCTGGCCCGGCCTCAGACATCTCGGCACCACCATCCACCCAGGAGGTGAGCGGGCTACTTGGCAAGTCAATGGGAGAAAGAGGTGTCGATGGCTCCCCCCGCCAAGTGCCGCTCGCCCATCGCCTCCCCGGGCGCTGGCTCCACCCCCCTGCTGGGTGTCTGGAACCCCGCATCCCGGACCCCCGACCTCCAAGTGCGAGGGTCCGGACATCAAAGCACGCCAGCCCTATAACTGGGGCAGCTCCAGAGCAGGAAGGCAGTTGTATCTTGGAGTCGAGAGACGTAAAGAGGAACTCATCCTGAACGGACTACTGGCGCTGCCGTAGCTCTGTCCTGTGTACCATCATCCTGCCTGTTGGCGCTGCCACAGCCGTCGTAACCTTCATCCTTCATCGTCGACCGGACCTGCTGGCGTGGCCGCGGACCGTTGTAACCGTCATCTTCATCGGGACCTGCAGGCTCCGCCGCGGACCGTCATCTTTCATCCGACCATCTCGGGACCTGCTTGGCTCCTCCACGGCCCGATCATCAAGAACGCCGAGCTCAAGGATTGAGAGCTATTTTTGGACTCACCGGTAACTAAAGACTGTCCCGCTACCCTTTCCTCAACCAAAGACTAAGCTAGAGGGGACCCCTGAGTCCAGACCTCCTTGTACCATATCATCGTAACCTAAGAATTGCATATAAAGTCTCGTTAACCTTCAGTCTTGTGTGGTGTCCGTCTGTGGGGGGGAAGTTATTCATCTGTACAGTCGTTGGAGACGGCTCTCCCTGGAGACCTCTCCCCGTACCTCGGCCGACCCTCCCGGTCCGTCTAACACAAGGCGTACCTCACACTACGAATTCCCTCGTCTATCGCGTCATTTAAGGACGCTCCTCTTGGTGCCGGTAAGTTGTGAATCAGTCTAAACTCGCCCTTCTCCTTCTTGGGGACTACACCCAATGGTGAACACACAAAATCGGGCACTCACACCTCCAGGAATGGCCCAGCTATCCTGCCCAAGGACAGCTCCTTTTGAATCTTAGCAATAACTACCACAGGATTATTCTGTACTGTACTGATAACTGATTCCTACAATGCGAGCTGCCTGTGTATCCCCCCGCTGGGATCCGGAAACCTTGGGAGAAACCCTCCTGTAGTAGGGCAGCCGCAGCGTGGTCTGGGTATCTGTTTAACCATGGGATCATTGCCAGGACATTAATGGGGGAGGGGCCAACCGTGCTTTCTACGCTATTCTGGTTTCTTCCCCCTCTTTGACTCTGATTACCACTTCTCGATCTGCAAGTTGTCTCAGGATGGGAAGTGTGACCGCAGATTGCGCAGGCATGTCTGAATGTACATGTGCCGGCCGGCCTCGTACAGGAGCGCTTATTAATGTCCCAACACACACACTTCCTTTCCCCGCCACCCCCCTACTCTTCCCCGGGAACTCACTCCCCTGTGCTGCACGAAAGGGCTGCTGGGGTTTAGCGGGGAAAACACTGGCTACACTAGTAGGCTGGGCAGAGGCCGTGTTCCCTAAGAACTGCTTATGCCACGACAGCGAGTTAACCTTGTCCCATGTCAAAGACAAGTCAAATTCCTTAGATTTCCTGAAGTTTACATCATATTCCTTCCATGCCTCCCCAGGGTACTGCTCGCTCTATCCTACAATACTGCTCTGGTAGCAAGCCATTGCCGTCTGTACATTAGGAGGGCGTTCAACAGTGATAGCCGTAAGGATGGAGAAGGCCCTGATCCAATTAACCAGAGTTTCCTCCACCCTAAACTTCGCACACTGTACTCTCCATTCACTAGGGTGCATCCATTCCTTATGTATTTTGGCATTCTCCATTTCCTTATTGTCTAATAACAGAGAGAAAATATAAATATACTTTCCCGGACAAATCATTTCTTTTACCGCCCGCGACACATGTTGCGCTAAATCCTCGCTCCTAGACGGGATCGTGCCGTCCCCTAAGAGAGGCAAAGCCACCTCCTTACCATTACCGGACACTGGGGCCGGTCTCGCGTTACTTCCATTCGGTTGAGCGGCATCCATACCTGCAGAAGAAGGAGAAACGGAGCCCGCAGTCCCACTTGCAACTGTTGCCGCCCTAATCTTATCCACCATCTTGGCCGCCTCAGCGGAATGGTCTAGCGCTGAGGGCATCATACCGCCCTTCTACAGCCAAGGAAGTAAAGCCGCTATCTGCACAGTTAACTCGGGCGGGATTGGAGCTTCAGAATCCGGCACTGCTGCCGGCACCACCGGCGGGGGAGGCCCTATGGGTGCCGGCACGGGAGGCAACGGAAGTGGACAAACAGGGGCAGGCGGGCCGGCCCGACAGGAGGGGCCCCTGAAGGCAAGGCAGGAGCCGGTGCCACGGGAGCCGGGACTACCGGCTCGGGGGTAGTGGGAACAGCCACAGGTGCAGGAGCGGGTGCGCTGCGCCTAGATCTCTTGGTCTTGTTCCTTTTAGGCGAGGAGTCGGAATCCCCATCTGGCAAAGGAGCAGCAATCTGCCGTTTGGGCCTACTTCGTGGGCCTGCAATATCATCAATCCTCTGCATCACGCGAGCCTCTAGGCTATCAACCTTATCCAATCTCTTATCCATGGCATTCATCTTACGCATCATGGCCTGCAACATCATCTCCATTTTTGACCCCTTTGCACCCTTAGCTCCCGGCATTTTGTCTACTGACCGACTTGCTTACTGCTCGGATTTGCAAACCCGTGCACCCTGTACCTTCACCAGACGGAGGATACGCAGGGGGCTATAAGCACCACGCAACTGCGACTGCAACACACCGGCTATTCCGAGTGTTAGAGGTGGCCAAACTCTAACATAGACCCACCCGGCGGCCACACAAATTAGTGAAATGCGAGCCCCCCGCTATCCTTTTACCGTCGACGTCCTGCGTGCTCTACGTCCCGTACTACAATATCCACTGTACACACGTACGATCCACGCTCCGTCTGTCTGCTTCTAACGTCATGCTACCACACACTCCACCAGCAATCTCGACCTGAAAGATAAGATCAGAAAATTAGGAGGCCCGAGCGCGGGGCACGACCAGTGTGGGGGAGCGTCAGGTGACAAGAAGGGCCAACTGAGCGCTCACCCCTCCTTTATTCCCGGGGACGCAGGGAGAGGGCGGGCCGCCCTCTCCCCCCGCCCCTCACCGCCCGCCCCTCTGACCCGGAAGACTGCACCACGCCTTCCGGATCCGGGATTGGGCATCAGCCGACCCGGTGGTGTGGCGCACACCTCCCGCGCAATAATTGGATGCCGGGAGATCACGCCACCACACCACCGGGAGGCAAGGGGAGAGGCGGTCGCCGCACCGCCATGCGGGTGGGGGGGCCAAGGGCCCCCCTTTTCATATACCCAGGGACAGAGCAAATTAGTAAATGAAATGGGATTCCTCTAAGGGTATTGTGTTAACCTGAAGAATAAACATTGCAGATGTGGAATATATGTTAAAGCAACCCTCACATAAGTTAAAATACAGCAATAATGCAAGAACGAAACATGAAAGGTTGACAAGAAGGTTATGGCATTTTATCAAGTTATGTTTCTATCACCCTCTATCATTCCCTTCCTCTCCTTGGGCTACATGACTAAAAGGTAACGTAGGGAGAAGGGGGTAGCAACAGTGGTTGTGGCAGACAAGCAATTACAGGCAGTCCATCTTAGATTAAACTACAGGCATCAACAAAACCTTTCCTCCACTGAGGAAAAACAAACATTTGTAAAGCCAATTGGTCAGGACTATAATTGAACATTTAAGACAGACCCATGCTTTTTACCTTATGCCAGTCAGCCTCATAATCGCAAGCTTAATTTTTCTCAGTAGAGTGTGTCAATATGTGGTATGTGGAACCTATGTGCAAGTGAATATGATTCCCGGTTGCAGCCATCTTAGTGCTGCTGTGCGTGACAAGTGCCAAGACTGGCTTCATAGATCAGGAACATCAGGAAAATTAAATTGAATACAAATTTGGAAATGACAGGTAATGCTGAGGAGAATGAATGCATGGGGACCTACATTGGGGTTTGTTTTCAGGTTCACAGGACTCCCTTTCGGCTGGCAAAGCAAGACTGAAAAGGTATTCAGCTGCTTTGTGGTTAAAAAACATATTTTGCAAAATTTATTTTTTCTATTTTGTGTTATATTAGACGGTGGGCACATATATTAGTTTTAATCAATGTTTAATGTGAAGTTATTGATGTATTTCTCCTTACTTCCATTAGTTTACTTTGTTTGCTACTCTCACTCAGGGAAACAATGGTCCGAGCCTTTTGGAGTACAAGGAAAGGGCCGGAGAACAGGTTGATCTGGGGTGAGACCATTTCAGTCATCTTTCAAAATTCTAATTTTGCATACATAAAGCCCTCGATCTATGCCCATAATTCTCTGATACCCTACGTAGTTACACTGGTGTTTGTTAGACTAATGACCCTGAAACCGGTAGAGGGGTGCCAAAAAAGTTGTCCATGTTTCCACTGACTGGCTCCATTCTTCCATTGTAGGCATTTGGAGTGACTATCTTCTTCGATCTGCGTGCGTACTAGACTATTACAAGAAAGTTAGCATTTTTAGAAAGGCAACCATGTATATCTTAGACCAAGACTAAATACCCCCATATATATATCCATAGCTGCCAAATTGTGAGTGTTCTGATGTGTTTGGGCATGTGTGTGACATTTCAATACGAATCCAAATGAGTGACCCCTCCAATGTGGGGGGAGAAAAATGAACCAGGCGAGGGGATCTTGAAGAGGGGCTGTGAATGGACTGAAATGATGAAGAGCCTAGAATATGAAAAGGAGGAAAGGGATGAGAAGATGGTAACAACAATGACACAAGTCAGCAGTGCAGGTAATGGGGACAAAGAACAAAGATGGTGATGAGCGCCATTAAGCAGGATGGTGTATAATAGGAAGACCTAATGAGGCTAGAAAAGGAAAACAGTGAGGAGATGTATGTTATCTCATTTATAATGTAGAGCCTCTCTGAGGCAGAGGCCCGGCCGGAGCCCGGGCATGCTCACACTATTTAATTAATGAAGAGGCTTGCTGCTAGCTCACTGAGAGAAGGGTCCCACACCCCCCCCCATGCAACACGGAGGCCTGTGTTACTCCCTGGTGGGCATACACTATATTTTCCTTTCATTCCCGGCCGGGCCCTACCATGATGGCCTCCCTCATTCCAAATTATCGCATCTAAATCCCCATCTGCCACCCACTGAGACTCCACCACCCACAGACCACTCCTGCTTAGACTCGGAGCCTCGGACGCAGACTCACCTCCTGACCTGAGGACTGGGGCTGGGTGAGTCTGGCCCTGGCCTGGCCCGCAGGCTGCAGCTTAACACTTCAGAGGTAGGCGGGAGCAGGCAGAGCAGGCAGCAGAGACGGCACTGGCAGCAGGGCAAGGCTAGTCAGGTAGGGGCTAGTAATAATTTAAATTATTATGGTCGGCCCGGTGATGGACGGTCTTTCTCAGCGGGGCATCAGTGGCTGGGTCCTGGGATCGGTTGTCCACAGCCACACCCAAGTCTCAAGCGCATGCCACACTTTTAGTAACGCGCCCGGCATTGCGCACAATAAATTCAATCAGAGCAAGACAGTTCATTTATTGGTCACCAGCCCCGAGACAGCGCACTGCGCAGACACGTCGTGGAGACAACTGTGCGCTGCCTGCACCTGCCCACACCATTTATTTATTATATTATAAAGAGCAGCATAGCCTCTGCGCACCTATTATTAAGAGGCTCAGAGATCAGGGCAGAGTCCCGGCCGGGGCCGGCTCGTGCGCACCTAATTATAATGAGAGAGAGGCTCAGGCGAGGTATTCTAACTATAACTATGCAGTCATTACTTCGTATTATCATTACTATGCATATTTTAGTTTGCAGATGCCATTACTTAGCATGCATTTACTTAGCATGCATTTAATACGCATGTTCCATTACTTAGCATGCACTTATTATGCATAATGGAGTTACTGTGCAAATTAAAGTTTTAGGGTAAAGTCGTATTTTTAGTGGTCAGGGTGGGTTAGGGTTTTGGGGTGTGGTTTTTTTTTAGGGTTCAGGGTGCATTTAAGGTTTTGAGGTGCTTGGGTATTTTTGGGGTTCAGGGTACGTTTAGGTTTTAGGGTGCTAGGGTAATTTTAGGGGTCAGGGTTGGTTAGGGTTTTGGGATGTAGGGATCATTTTAGGGTTCAGGGTGCATTTAGGTTTGGGGTACTGAGGTATTTTAGGGGTCAGGGTGGGTTACGGTTTTGGGGTGCATGGGGTATTTGAGGGTTCAGGGTGCATTTAAGGTTTTGGGGTGCTGGGGTATTTTTGGGGTTCAGGGTGTGTTTATGTTTTGGGGTACAGGGGTATTTTTAGGGGTCATGCTGGGTTAGGGTTTTAGGGTGTAGGGGGTATTTTTAGGGTTCATTTAAGGTTCTTGGGTGCTGGGGTATTTTTGGTGTTCAGGGTGTATTTAGGTTTTGGGGTACTGGAGTACTTTTAGGGGTCAGGGTTTCTAGGGTTTTGGGATGCATGGGGTATTTTGAGAGTTCAGGGTGCGTTTAAGGTTTTGGGGTACTGAGGTATTTTTAGGGGTCAGGGTGGGTTAGGATTTTGGGATGCATGAGGTATTTTGAGAGTTCAGGGTGGATTTTTTGGTTTTGGGGTGCTGGGGTATTTTTGGGGTTCAGGGTGCATTTACTTGTTGGGGTACAGGTGTATTTAAAAGGGTCAGGGTGGGTTAGGGTTTTAGGATGTAGGGGGTAGGGGGTATTTTTAGGATTCATGGTGCATTTAAGGTTTTGGGGTGGTGGGGCATTTTTGGGGTTCAGGGTGCATGTAGGTTTTGGGGTGCTGGAATGTTTTTTAGGATTCATGGTGCATTTAAGGTTTTGGGGTGTGGGGTATTTTTGGGGTTCAGGGTGCATGTAGGTTTTGGGGTGATGGGATGTTTTTGGAGTTCAGGGTGCATGTAGGTTTTGGGGTGCTGGGATGTTTTTAGGGGTGAGGATGGGATAGGGTTTTGGGGTGTAGGGGGTATTTTTGGGGTTAAGGGTGCTTTTAAGGTTTTGAGGTGCTGGGGTATTTTTGGGGTTCAGGGTGCATTTAGGTTTTGGGGTGTATTGGGTAATTTTAGGGGTCAGGGTGGGTTAGGGTGTTCGGGTGTAGGGGGTCATTTTAGGGTTCAGGGTGTATTTAGGCTTTGGGTTACTGGGGTATTTTTAGGTGTCAGGGTGGGTTAGGGTTTTGGGGTGCATGGGGTATTTTGAGGGTTCAGGGTGCATTTAAGGTTTTGAGGTGCTGGGGTATTTTTGGGGTTCAGGGTGCGTTTAGGTTTTGGGGCACAGGGGTATTTTTAGGGGTGAGGGTGGGTTAGGGTTTTGAGGTATAGGGGGTATTTTTAGGGTCCAGGGTGCATTTTAGGTTATGGGGTAATGGGGTATATTTGGGGTTCAGGGTACGTGTAGGTTTTGGGGTGCTGGGATATTTTTAGGGGTCAGGGTGAGATAGTGGTTTGGGGTGTAGGGGTTATTTTTAGGGTTGAGGGTGCGGGCCAGGGGATATGTAACTTTTAAGATTACGTTTTTGCTTTAAAGTACCAATAACGCGGTGTAACGGTATGTGTAATAAATAACTGCAAAGTAAAAGCAATCTTTATGTATTTGTATATATTTGCAAAATAAAAGCATGCGCACGAAAATCATGCGTAGTAATGGTATTTGCAAAGTAAAATCTTCAAAGTAAATACCTGCGGAGTAATGGTATGCTAAGTAACATCATATATTCCTCAGGCGGGTCTCTGAGGCACGGCCGGGGCCCAGGCATGCGTGCCATGCCCTTTGGAGTGTGCAGTGCACCATTTAATATATTAAGAGGCTGGGCGTGTTTTAGTTCTTCTTGATCAAGTGAGGGGGCCCCTGGAGCGTGGGGACTCCCCCGTAACGCGGGGGCAGTGGTGGGCTGTGTAACGCCCCATATCAACCGTAAGGCTAAGCTCTTATATACTAACTTGCACTCTTCTCCTTTTCCGATACATCGTGGAACCCGGTGCCTGCTTTCCACTTTGTTATTTGTTCTATATAATGAGCCATTCATCAAAGAACTCAACCGGAATATGTGTAATACCCCCTTCAGTAATGGGATTTACCAACTAAAAGCTATCGCTTAGGCTGACGACATTGTGGTTTTTACATCTGACCCCGTGACAGCATTGAGGGTAATTTATGACGAAGTGAAAACATTTGTCCATCTCTCAGGGTATAAACTTAATTCTCATAAAATTCAAATCCTTCATAATTTAGGTTTGCTCCATTCTTTAGCTGGTGACTGTGCTGTTGCAACTTACTTGGTGGTTCATATTTCTGCTACTATTGAACAAATATGGAAACTTAATTACGAACCATTGCTTCATTAGGTCATACAAAAATTAAAGAGCTGGAATAAACTTCCAATAACGATTATTGGCAGTTGTAATATAAATAAAATGGCAATTCTGCCTAAGTTTTTATATTTATTCAGAGACATTCCTATACGTGTCCCCAACTATTTCTTCCAAAAACTAGAAGGTCCTATTAATAGCTTTATCTGGGACTACAAGCAAGTATGTCGTGCGATACGTCTTCTTAAACTTCCTTACAAGCTGGGTGGATTACAACACCCCAAATTTAAACTTTATTTTTGGGCAGCATTTACTGGCCGTTTGCAAAGTTCATTAACTGACAAAAAAACATATTTTGGTCTTTCGTCTCACAGTAAAATGTTTTTGTATAGGAATATTGTTCCTAATTATTACAAAAGTGTCCGGTTCAAGACCATTAGGAACATGGTTCATGTATGGCACAACATTCTTGATTATTGTTCACTCACCCTTGAAGTTCTCACACAACATGATTATTTTAAATAATGAAATTATGTAATTCTTCCAAGCATATTTCACGATTTCACTGCTTTTAGGTGGGCAAGCTGTGGCATTGAATCCTGGCCAGCTTTATGAGTCCAGTGGCTTTTGTACCTTTACATCTTTACAATCTGCTTTTAGTCTCCCACAACAATCATTTTTTAAATATCTACAAACAAGAGACTAATTTTTTAAGCGACAACAACTACAACTTCCACATCCTCATGAATTACTGAAGTCCTTCTTACATCTTTTACTTAAATCCAGAATTAGCTCAATACACTTACAGCTTTGCCGGTTAAGGAGTGATGATATATGTCGTCTAGCTTCCAAATGAAGTCAGATATTCGGTGGTAATACAGATACTTCTGATATTGTTTCTGCTTTGGATACTTTAGATATTTCCATTCACTTTATAAGTTTAAAATTGCAATAATTCCGAGCTATCTGCATGCCCGACTACACTTCTGAAAGGATTAATAAATAGCAATGAAAGTCACAGTGTTAATTAGGTGACGGTGCAGATAGATCATGTTGCCCTAAGAGTGGTCTTAGGGCAGCCAATATCCTTCACATGTTCTGCACTTGTCCCAAGCTACATTCTTTTTGAGGAAAAGGTATACAACATTTTGGTCAATGTTTGGGTTCTAATATCTTTTCACTTACTAACAAAGAGATCATATTAGGCTTTAGGGAGAGTGATGGTCATGCCATGAGAAGTTGTGTATGTATTGCAATAGTGGTTGCATGTCCTTGCATTGCGCTGGTTTAGAATTCGCCTAACCCTCCTATTTTTTTTTATTGGCTTGCTCTCATGAAAGACATATATGAGAGGGAACGGGCATTGGCCAAAACCAAAGCTTTATGCTCATTGCAAAAATGTGGCCATATATGGGAATTTCTCACGTGACTCCCTTGCCACATATACCTAGTTAATCTTTTCTTTTTTCTTTTTTTTTCTTTGTCTGTTTGTTTTTTCTCTAACTGGTTTGTTGGCATATGTATACAAATAACTGTTACTTTTTGCTTGTCTATCGATCCTTCTTCAGGCAAAAGGAGTGCAGAAAGTGGGAATAAGTGTGCAGACAGAGGCACAAGAGGTGCAGAAAGAGGGAAGATGGGTACAGAAAGAGGCAAGGGGAATGCAGAAATTTGCAACAGAGGTGCAGAAAGAAGCAAGAGCAGTACAGAAAGAACCAAATGAGGTGCACAAAGAGGCAAGAGGGTACAGAAAGAAACAAGAAAATTGCAGAAAGAAGCAACATCGGTGCCAAAAGAGGCAACAGAGGAACAGAAACAGGCAAGAAAGGTACAGAAAGAGGTAACAGGGGTGCAGAAAGAGGTAAGAGGGATGCGGAAATTCACAAGAGAGGTGCTGAAAGAAGCAAGAACAGTGCAGAAAGAATCAAGAGAAGTGCAGAAAGAAGCAAGAGAGGTAGATAAATAGGAAAGAGGGGTGTAAAAAGAGGCAAGAGGGATGCAGGCATTTACAAAAGAGATACAGAAAGAAGAAAGACCAGTGCAGAAAGAACCATCAGAGGTACAAACAGAGGGTGCACAAAGAGGTAGGAGAGGTGCACAAATAGGTAAGAGGGGTACAGAAAGGAAGAGAAGTTCAGAAAGAAGCAACAGAGGTACTGAAAGAGGCGTAAAGGGTGCAGAAAGAGGCAAGAGAAGTGTAGAAAGAAGCAACAGAGGTACAGAAAGAGGCAAGAGAGGCAAATAAACAGGCAGGAAAGTTGCAGAAATAGGGAAGAGGGGTGCTGAAAGAGGCAAGAGGGGTGCAGAAAGAAGCAAGGGAGGTGCAGAAAGAGGCAACATAGGTACATTAAGATGCAAGATAGGTGCAGAAACAACCAGGTGAAGTGCCCTCTCTGACCCTCGGTTCAGGACAGGCTGCCTCAGGATAATCCTTGGATAAGGATAGGCTGCCCTGCATCCCCCTTGGATAAGCACAGGCTGCCTCTGGATCTTTTCCTCTGCACTCCTCATCTGTGGACAGGCTGCCGAGTTCTGTGATTTTTGTCTCTCTTAGCTGGGTCTATAAGGAGTTCACCTATTGGCCCTGGGAAGTGTGCAGACCCGGGGCTTGGTGCACACCCCGGAGAAGAGGATGTGAGCCTCTGCCATGCCTTGGACTGGGAAACTCGCTTTCCTCTACCTGCAGCTGCTGCAGAGTGCCCGTGGACGGGACTTCCCAGGTGAGTTTAGCTACCACATGCCTAGCACAGGTATTTCAACTACCAGTTGCATAGACTGGTCTGGAGTCTTGGGCTGCTGCCAGCAAAGAGGGGGAAATACATATGTGCCTAACTTCAAAATGTGACCAAGTAACTATAGTGCCTGCACACACATAGCTGGAAATAAGGGTTGTGAATAAAGGTGGCAAATGTGAGTCCTGGTACTAGAAATGTAGTGGGTTTTAGTTAAACTTGGCACACAGAGTAATGTGTGCACCCCATAACAGCTCTTTTGTGGACAATAACTCAGAGATTCGCACTAAACAGCCTCCTCCCCTGCCCCCAATTTGAGACATTCCTCATAGCACCTCTTGTGTGCCTAGTTCACTATTGAGATTAGTATGCAGTGCCAAGGGCAATTAAGGAGACAGCTTCAGAGTGCTGTAATGCAACAGTAGGGAAGTTGGAGAAAATGCATGGTTAGTAAGCGTTACCAATGATTGTAAAATAGAGGACTGATTCAATTGCTTGAAGCCAGATGAAACAGGACGACATCTTCCACAATTTGTTGGGTGGTTAAATGTTTCTAATGGCAGCTTGTGGTTGCACGCTGATTGAAAATAAAATAATGAAATGATTGACAAAATCCCTGAGTGCTCAGCATCTACTTAGTGTGAGAAAAATATATATGTATATATCGTTTTTAAAGAAATTGAGGTTAAAAATTAGTGATATATATTGACAGTTTTCCCAAGGTAGTCCAGTGGGACTCCCTATGTATTGCAATATAAGGCAATATGGTATTCTGATTGGCTGGGAGGGCTTTTTTGCCCTGTTGGCTGCTTAAGCCTTGTATGGATGGGTAAAATCCAAGCCGACCGCACAATGTGATTGGATGGCCACAACTTCACCAGAAATAATGAGGCTACCATTTACTGGGCTGCAAGCTGAACACAGAGGTCAGTCAGGGAGGAGAAGTGTCAGCACTGTGGACCACTCAGAGCAGGTGGCAGGGCCAGTGGCAGCACAACAGACTAAGGAGAGCAGAAGTGAAGGGGCAAAGGCTTGAACATGGACAACGGATCGCAAAGGAAAGTGAGACACAGACACAGTATGCTAATCATTTAGAGAAGTAGGGATGAATAGTAGAAGCACAACACACAATTGATGCCAGGAAGGAGAAGATAGAGTCATACACAAACAACACAGGGATGGTTGGAGGAATTCATGGGCGGGGACTGCAAGTGGACCACATGGGGCAGCAGGAGCAGGCAGCATAACAGGTCACTCTCAGGGCAGGCAGGAGGGGCTGTGGCACGGCAACAGACCATGGAGGGCAAGACAGTGGGCCACAGAGGCAAGAGGCATGGGACAGGGGCATAGACTTGGATAACCGAATGGTGGGCAGAGTGGACAGGGAGAGGGGCAGCAAGCAGACCATATTGGGTAGGTGGGAGGGACAGTAACAAGCGGGCTGGTATTGGCAGGGTCTGCACACTGAACCATCGTGGACAGAGGGAGGGGCAAGGGCATACACTTGGAGTGTGAAGAAAAGGGGGTGTGGCAGGAGCAGGAATGGCAAACTGACCACCTAGGACAGGCCGGCGGGGGCAGCACAGTGGACCACAGACGGCAGGTGAAAGTGGCAAGGACAAACACGGAAAATGGATGACAGGGGCAGCAAGCTGACCATAGCAGGCCGGCAGGTGGGGGCTGGGGGACCCAGATGGAGGACACAGGAGGAGGGGCAGGGGCAGCACACTGACCAAAGAGAGCAGGATTTAGAGGCAAGGACGCTCAGATAGAAGCCAGAGGGCAAGCAGTGAGGTAGCATGGGAAGCAAGCTGCCCACAACAGCAAGGCTGCGGTGGGTTGGCCACCAGCAGGGGTGGGCCTGTGCTAACCTCCAGTTGTGAATTACCAAAGGCTATGCACAGTTGATGTGTTGGCTGAATATGTTTAGAAAAAGTCCTAGAAATTCACTGAAAAAAGCAAAGGTTAAAGTGACATTACAGTTAAGAGAAAATGTCAGTCACAAGTCACATTTTAAACAAAAACCCTAATGAAATAAACTAGTCATAATTTACTTAGCTAACTATAACTTGCACCAACACCATGCTGTGTTTTGACAGTACCGGATTTCAAATATGAAATTAAATACTAAATGGTTTATTATGATGTAAACAATAAATACCAGTTTATCTTTTTTGCAGTTTCATATATCGCAAACTCCACCCAAAGGTATTGGAGTGCTTTAAATGAGCACCAGTTATGTTACACAAGGATACATCCATTTTTTAGTAGGCATAGGAATATTACATGATTTGCCCCGGATCACAGGATGTCGGGCGGATGCCGAGACTCTTGAACCTTGTTCCCTAGTTCCAAAGTTGGCACCTCTGATTGTTATGCCACATCCTCTCAAGTGTACTATAGGACACACCAGTGGCATAACAAAACTTGTGGAGCCCCAATGCAAAGTGCACGGAGGAGGCCCCCCCACATTCAGGACCCAGTCACGGGCTCCCAAGCCTTTCCCCTGCATAGTGCCTGAAGGGACCCCATGGAGCTGCGGGGGCACCTACACCACAGGGATAGTGTTTCGGGAATGGTACATACACAGGCTCTCTTAGGAGAACCGAGAGCCTCCTATGCACAGTCTTCACCCTGCACCAAGCACCTTCTTAAGCAAGCATGAGTTGCAAAGTTTGTGGTGCAGACAATCTTAGCCCTGTGATATGTGAGTTAATAATAGCACACTAGAGTCAATTTGAATGTTGGTGCAGCGATGGGCAAGGCCGCATTGCTGCCTTGTCTTTGCACTACTACTTAAAAATAAATATATATTTACAATTTTCTTAAGAACTGCATTACAGGCAAGGTGTTAATGCGCTTTAAATCGAAGTAGGATGAGGTTTGATTTATTGAAATGTACTAATGTATGTTGAAATTCCCTCGTAGCATATAATAGTCCCTAGACAAAATGAACCTCAGTCACACTGATTCTATTTTTCATACTGTTTGAATGTACTGCACTTCAGAACTCTCAATATTCCCAGAACAGTCAAGAAAAACAGTCACGTGTCATCAGGTGACCTAAGTAATTGCAGTATGGTACCACATATTCATGTAATAATTAACATTCCAAAAGAGTTAACTACGCACTCGTGTTACAAATGTCGGTTAGTTACCCCGACGCCTTTCTTCTAACATGTCTATCTTGAAATCCGGCGCGTTGTATTCTTGAAGTTAGGTGTCTTTGTATCTGAGGTTGGTCTGGTTCCACTTCTCTGGGGATCCCCGCCAGCTCTTGTTCATTAATCCCCGAGAGAACAACCTACTGAAAAACATCTACGCAAAACTCAATAGCTTCACCAAATGTAAAAAGGAAGATTACCATGTCGAACACTCCCGATAGATTCAAAGAAGCCAACCAAAGATGACACTTTGGACTTTAAAGACGATATATAAAATATGCAGGCTTTCTTCTGTGATGTCTTCCAGGTGTCAATACTGAGTTCTGGTAAAGGACAGAGGAGGGTATGCAAGCGAGGTCGGCCGTTTTAATAGAACTGGCAGGTTAGATTGAGAGGTCAAGCAGGTTTTTTTTTTACCAGTTTGATATTTTCTCTTCTTAATACTAAATTTACACTTGTGAGTTGCCCTAAAATAACTTCCATTATTTTTTCACATTGACACTTCTAAATTGATTTATTAATTCACGTGAAGTGAATTTAAACATATAAAAGACAAGTGGCTACAATTAAAAATAAAACTCTTCGTTGGCAACGTGCTATGGACTGAAATTATTGTTTTACTTATGACATTAAAAACGCATTCCTTTCTTTCAGCTGTGTTATTTTTTGTATATGTTTGCTCCATCAACTTTTTTGATACTTCTTAACAGTGTCTAAATTTGGAGACAGATGTTCAAATCTACTTAGTGGTCGAGTCACAGTCATAGTTATAGAGTCATTGGGGCATATTTTCAAAGAAATGGTGCAGCGCGGTGCTTCCTCAAATTTTGTTACAAGAATACGACGCACCCCTGTGTTTTCCCTTGAGTTGGCACTAAAAATAGCTGCCTAGCGCCAACAAAGACACCCTTGAGTCGCAGTGCAAGGGTGACTGCGTTGCAAGGATGATTGTTTATGGGCAGGAATATGTCCCGTCCTGCAGATAAACAATAAATAACGGTGATTTGCTACTTTTATGTGTGCTGCATTCTGCTTTTTTCTATGTACTAAAACCATTTTGCAAATTGGGTAATGGTTATCAAATCGCAAAATGGGTTTAGAAATGCATAACGGATCACAATTTTTAGGGAGCATGTTTAGAAAGTCCCTTGTAAACTGGAATTTGCAATGCAATGTATCAACAGTTTGGCACAGCAAATTTAGAGGCAAACCACTGAAAAGTTATTATCTTATGGTAACTGGTATTCTATTAACAAAGTGGAAGGGATCCCCTTGACCACTGCCAACTCTCAAACAAACTTTTTAACACCTTGGCTGCTAGGGAGATTTTTCTCCTGTGCTGACCATCATTATTTCCCATTGTTCATGACGAGCTCAGCTCGTCATAAGCACACGACCAGTGTACTGCATGACGAGCTGAGCTCGTCATGAGCTGGGAAGGGGTTAAAGAAAACGAAAAAAATCTTTAATTGCAGCCTTGTTTCCGTTCAGGAAAACAGGCTGTATTTAAAGAAAAGGTCACTTCATGTAAATGCATTTAAAGACATGATGCTTTGATGACCGCAGCAGGCCACCATCCCTTTTTTTGGAATCCAATTATATTAAATCACAATTTATAACCAACCCCATTAATTTTCACAAGGTGTGTTTGATTTCAAACCACTCCAAATGGTGTTTTTTCAAACTAACCTAATAGTACGTAGGTCAATTTTCAAAATATCAGTGGATATGAAAAAAGTTGGTTGGGAACTTGCTATCACTTTTATGCAAATTCATTCTTACTTAGTACATCTGGCCCAACATTCATAAATTCCACACTGATATAAAACACACATTTCCATGTGTTTTATCAGGTATATTTACTTTTACGGCTAAAGGATTTATTTGTTCTTTTTATATTTCTTTTGATTTTTATATTTTTTTCTTCCTACTTTTCAAGAACTATAAACGTTTTTTCAATCTTCTACCTGCATATTCCATTTTCTCCTCTAATGGTCTATAGCTAAATCCCCCATCCTGTATTCACATAGCTCCCTAGCTATACCTCTAAACTGCCTGTGCTCCACACAATTTTTCTATAGCACCCTTTAGTGTTTTTCACTGGATACTCAGTTTGACATATTGGGGTCGGTTCCGATCCTGGTAAAAAAACGCCTGTACGATTCGTATCCGGAGCCCTCTCCATACGAATCTTATCTGTCCGTCTGAGTCGCGTAGTACGATCCGTATTTAATGAATCCGTCCAAATCGTCATGATCCGTACGTATTGCAAGGCTGAAACCATGAACCGTACGACTCGTACACATGCTGTACGACCCAACGAGCATGATCCGGAACGGGGTATGAGGACGTGATTCATACGGCCCACGTCAGGTAAGGGCGATTCGTACAGAAAAGCACACAATCACATACACACCGTACGGTCTGTACTCCCCATGATCGCGGGGTACGGTGAGTACCCCTGCGATCATGGGGTATACACATCGTACCCCTGCGATCAAAGGGTGTAAGCACCGTACACTCTGCAAACATGGGGTACTGCCCGTGCAACCCATGATCGTGGGGTGCGGTGCATATCCCCCATGATCGCAGGGGTACGCACCGTACCCGAGGGGGGGTTCCGTACCTGTTTCGGAGCAAACTCTGCTTTTACGTCTGTTTTCAGCTCTCATAGGAAAAGGGTCATAAGGTGTGTACCAGACACGAATCATACTTGCTGGGTCGGGAAAAACAGCTGCAAACCATACGGATGTCCCGTACAGCGGGTTCCGAGGAAGAATCGTACAGGGATTTCATTTGTACGGTCTCTGTACGATTCGTATGGAGTACAGCTCCTGGTACGAATCGTACTTCGTAGTACGTATGGGGGACGTTGCAGGTTACGATTCGTACGGGAAAACGCTCTTAACGGCTATTCGGAGCGGTTTTTCCCGAATCGGAATCAACCCCATATTGTTGATTCTAATCCTAGGTAGGTGTTTTGAAGGTGCAAAGATTTTCTCTTATGAACTTCCTGTAATATTTTGAAATACTTTTAACACCTCCCAATGTTTATAGAGTGTTTGGCATGTGGGGATTAACCCCTTAGCAGCTCATGCTTTTCGGCCTCAAGTGCTGAGCCCTTTTTTTGACGATTGGGATGAATCATATGTATGCCTTTATAACTTTTTTCCCAAAACATGTATCCAGGCCAGGTTTGCATTTTCTTCCAAATTTTGGGGATTCTAAAGGTACACTCTTCCGTAAGAAACTAAAAACATAGCCAAAACAAAGATATCATTTTAAAAAAGAAATTGCAAATAAAAGTGTTTAAGAAAGCATATGGTATTTTTCCAAAAGGGACATCAACAAAGGCTTGCTGTACCAAGATCACCATCTACTAGCTCTGGTATTTTATAGATATACAATTCCAAGCTACCTTTTGTAGATTGTTCATGGTTTTCCTAAGAAACCTAATCATAAAAATAAAAAATATATATTAATTAAATATAAATAAATATGAATAGATGACAATATTTTCATGTACATGTGAATGCCCGGATAGCTGATTTACTCAAATATTATACCGTTACATCCAGCAGGCACTTATGGTTTCAGGGACATATAATGTTTATTTGTTATCCACAAATGCACAATGCTCAGAGCCAGCAACTGAGCTGTAGTTAATAATGATATTTAATCTGCACCAAGCATGCAACAACTATCATGGCTAAATCTAATAAATAAAACATGGGTATGAAGGAAACTTATGTGGTTTAAGAATGTGCCAAACATATTGAGTTTAGGAATAGTTGGTATTCGTAAAACTCTGAGTTTAATGTTGCCCCTAATATCATGTGATTCTGACATTTCTAACAGTGTCTTTTGTGAAAACTAACTTAAAAGTGATAGCCAAGAATAGTGAGAAGTATAATGGATATTAACTAATGTTCAATTATTCTGCATTCCCACACATCATCTGACAAAAGCATTTTTGTCCCAGCAAAAAAATCTGTGTCTAGGCTTAGTGCAAGCGACACAATAGGTCACAAAATGCAACTTTTTGATATAAATTTCCTGCCGGAATAGTGGACTATTTTGTTGATGTAGGTAGATGCAATATTCAAGGGAAACCTACTAAATCCAGGCATTTCTCAAATATAGACACCAAAGGAAGTCCAGGGTGGTGTGATTTGAGTGGACCCCACTCCATTTTCGTATCAAGAATGCCTTTCTAACAACAAACTTCAGCTAAAAACAGGGCTTTTGCTCATGTTGTTGCCAGTGATACTTTCAGAATATGTGGCAATCCACAGAAATTCTACAACCCAGCATTCTCACATTTCTCCTTATAAAACAGACCATACTTCTGTGACTGAGCCTAGTGCCTGTGACAGATAGTGTGAGGTTGCTGCAGTATTTGGACCTGGACTTGGCTGCCACCGAAGGAGACCTACTCAACACAGATATCTCTGAAACCTGCACACCAAAAGGTATGCAGGGTTTTGTGGCTTGTGTGAATTCCGTTGCATTTTCATACCTAGAATGCCCTGCAACCTTCAAACTTTGACTGGAATCACACATTTTTCTTGCATTTCTGTGGGGACATTTTTGGGATCTGCAGAGATCTACCAAATTCCTACAACCCAATGTTCCCACCCTTCACCCAGTAAAAAGGTTTCCACTTTTGTGTGGCTAGGCTGAATCACTTGTGATGGGAAAGACCCCAAAATGCAACATGGATGCATCACATGTTCAACTTGCAAATTGACACATATTGGTGATGTGAAATGCTGCAGTATATGGGCCTGGGCTTAGTCACCACGCAGAGAAACTTACAAAATGTAAACATGTACAAAAATAAGACATGCAGGGAAGTCCAGAGTGATGTGACCAACATGGTTCAACCTATATTTTCTTACACAGAATGAACTACAAACTTCAAATTGTGGCAAGCTTCACGCATTTTCCTCACAAGGGAATTTACCAGAATCTGAAGGGAACCACAAACTTTCTACCATCCAGCGTTCCACAATTCTGCTGTAGTGTAGTTCGTATTTCCCTTATAGGCTCTGCACATGGAATAATATACACTATAGTTTTTGCATAGGACTGAGGTCAGTATGCCTCTATCGAGTATATTAAACTTAAATACTTTGTGTGCCAGCTAACTCAGAGGTCACTAGAAACTTCTTGAATAAACAGGAAGGGAGTAGTTTCTGACAACCGCATAAACATTACAACTTTGTTTACCATAGAATCAGAACAGTTCTCAGTATCGTGGAAACAATAGATAACAGTTTCACTCAGTCAATCGTGCATGCTTAGTGTCTTCAGAGTTACACAGAAATAGATAGATGGGATTTTTCATTAAAATGATTGATTTAACAGTCTTAATTCTCGTGCATGAAATATGAGCTGTTACAATCGCAAAACAGTATGCAAAATATAAAATGTACAGCGTGAGCAGTAAGAAGAAATAATACTGTAATAGCATGATCTTTTAGCTATAACATATATTCATATAAACATATATAAATAACACAAGGTAAAATGTAAATACTCGTCTGATGCTTCTAAATATTTCTACCCAGTGTACCTAACCTAACTGTAGTACGAGATAAGAAGTAGGTGCTGTTTCTATAGTATGGTAAGCTATAGTTTTGCTATATGCTTTTGTATGCCAATACTTCCTCTAGGTTCTTGTCTGCTCTTTACCTTGGAATGAGACAGGTAAGAATCTCTTTCCAGATTTCAATTTCTAACATCGAGCGCAGGGAGTCAGGACACTGGAAGCTGGATTCTCTGCGAGCAGAATCACAGCGTCTGATCAGGGCGTCATGCAGGGAATCGAATTTCTTCTGAACTTTCCATTGCAAGCCATATCGAGCTGTATAGCCGAGCTGCGGTTTACCATAGTAAGTGAAGGTATATTTATACCTGGAAAGTGCTTGGGAATGCTAGCATTGGCGTAAAGTCGGGCAGAGGAAGACGTCATGAATGAACCCCCAAGGAATAGTTGTTCAGAAATATTAAATGAATTCTTGGAGAAATCAATAATCTAAGCAGGGAAAGTCCCAATGGCTTAAGGGTCTAGTTTCCAAGAACTGGTTGTGACTTGGGATTGACGGGTATAGGTCACCATGCTGTATTTGGATAGCATGGCTAATGCCTAAATAAGGACTGGGATTCCATGCCTAAATAAGGGCAATGTGAGTTGTGCCTATAGAAGGACATGATTCGGGAAACCTATGTACAGGTACCTAAATCGAAACACAGCACTCCCATTAAAAATTGTATCTCACTTGTGTGGCTGGTCATAGCACTAGGGCACCGGCCCTTATTGAGCCAGTTCTTAGTTAGAGAAACAGACCCAAGCATGGGTGGACAACTCACACCTCTTCTTTTTACTGTTTACAGTTTTTCCCTAGTGTCTAGTGGGCCTTCTGCCCAAGAGGGGAAGAATAGGTTTAAACCCCAGGGGGCAGAAGAATAACTGCTGCACTCTTCGAGGTTGGTAGTCATGGTTGATGCCTGAGTGGGCCAACCCTTTACTGCTTTGTTTAATTTAATCCCTGGTTTATCGTAAGATTTCGGATCCTCAGGGTCGTCAGAAATGGTTTCTGCCCATTGGGGTGTGGGGACAGAGTCTAATGCTAAGGATTTTCTGCCTCCATCCTATTTTTCCAGAAATTCATTTTCACCCATGTGCTTTCTGCCCCCCAGAGTTCCAAAAGACTGATATTTTGTTTACTACTACCCATTGTCCAAGGGGACCATTCTCCACTCAAATGGATCCCTGGTGTTCAGCAGGGGACATTCAGCTTTGGAATCGTCCACACAGGGTGATCCCCAAGTAAGAATTAAGCATGGGCGAATTTTGCGAATTTGCGATTCGCGAATTTGCGTATTCACGAATACGCAATCCGCAAAATCCGCGAGCTTTCTTGAATTTGCAGATTTTTACTTTTTTTGTGTTCGCAAGGGTTTCTGCCAGTTCGCGGGGGTTTTTTACCAGTTCACAAACGCGAACTTACATATCGGGTCGCAACGGTTGCGACCAAGTTGTTTCTACGTCTGGTTCATCACAGTACTCTCTGTTTCACCACTGCCACCCTCTGTCTCACCCATGCCACCTTCTTGTACATCACTGACATCCTCTGGTTCATTCACTGTAGATTATGGGGGGGAAAGCACACCTGCCCTGCCTCAACTGACATGAATGAATTAGGGGTTGATTAATGTGTCACTGAATTTGAACTTCCAGTCTGGCACCTGCTTCCTTATCTGTAATTGCTTTCTGTTGCAGTGTAATTTTTTTTAACAGGACCTTTGTGGCATACTTGTAGCTATTCTCTGAGCCTGCTGTGAGGGTCAGAGCAGGGTCATAGAATAGTTGCAAGTAGGCAACTGAACTCTGGAGGGGGCCCTCAGGAAGCACTACAGGGAATCGTTACTAATGATGAGCTTGAACTTTTGCACCTGCTGAGTGCTTTCAGTTTTGCAAAAAACGTTTTTCTGCAATTTCGCGGGATTCGCGGTCGCGAATTTGCACGACATCGTATCCGGAAGCCATGAATTCGTGCGAATATGCAATTTGTTTTTTTGCGGCGTGTTAGTTCACGTGGTTTTTTGTGTTTTCGCAAGCCGCTGGTAGTGCAAAAAGGCGAAGTTACCCTAGCAGTCGTACATGGGCGCGGCCATCTTGTTTGCGTGACGTATTTCCGTTTCTGGGCGCTATGTGTAATCTCGCAAAGTGTGCGGCTCGCTAGTACAAGTTTGCGTGTGATCGCGAGGAAAATCTCACGCGAACTTACCCACGTGGTCGTGAACGGGCGAGGCCATCTTGTTTTTCATTCATTGCTATTGTTCTGGGCATGCTTTCTGTATCCTCTTTCAATCTCTGCCATCCTTTGCTTGTTTGAAGTTTTTTTTAATCTTTTTTACTTATTATCTATCCTTCTATTTTTTTAGCTCTATATTTTTGTGTTTTCTGCTACTTTTGGTTAATTTTAAACTACTTTTTTAAACTCGTTTCTTTTCTTCTTCCCTATTCTATTTCTTATTTCTTATTTACCTTCCTTTCTGCCCAGACCATGGTAAAGGGAGCCGGGAAGTAGCCCGAAAAGGGGAAGCATCAAACACCCCGTGCCCGGCTCCCGTGCGGGCGTTTGAGGGGGGAGTTAGTGATGCCACAGGAGATCTTTAGCGCGGAGGAGGTGGCCGCACTAGTGTTTTATGTCCAGCGCCGCCTCCCCAGGACCATCATGGCAGGCGGCAAGATCGCTAGCGGCTACGGGCTCCGGGAGCGCCAGAAGCGGTGGGAGAAGGTATGCTGGGCCATGTATCAACACTCTCGGGTCCGGCGCGCCTAAGACCAGGCCACCCACTGTTGGACGGATCTCCTGGACCAGGAACGCGACATGCTCGACCTGCTCGGCATCGAGATCCCCGGGCTTGGTGAGTAGTAGTAGCTATTTCATCACTACTCTGTTTTCTTCTGCTCTGAGTGTTATTACATTGCAAATTTTTGTTTTTTACCAAGAGCAATAGTGCTGCCGATTACATTGTAGGTAAATTATATTTCAAAATCTTCTGTGCATTTCAGGTGCACTGCTCTCCTTCTCAGTAGCGTTGCTACTATGCTTATTTGTTTTCGATTTTGTGTTCATTTCATTGGCCTGAGAAATGATGTATGAGTGTAGTTTAAAGAACTGCGTAATGCTTGACACCAAGGGGCAGATTTGCAATTACTGGCGCATCCCTGCAAAGTAGCAGGGATGCGCCAGTAATTGTGTGCCACGCCACCACCACCCATGGTGCGCCGTATTTACAATGCGGTGCACCATGGGCCCAAAACGTCACCGAAGCGTTACGCATCTGTGCCGTAAAGGCGGCACATTGCTGGAGTTGCGTCGCAACGATGGCGCAGCTCCAGCAATGCTCTGGGGTACCCTATCTCCCCAATGCTGCGTCAAGCCGTACGTCTGCTTCAAGCAGGCGCAGGGTTTGAGTCACGCATCATTGTCCTAAAAGTGACTGATTGAAATCTTGTAGATTTCCCTCAGCCACTTTTAGGATGCGTTCCTGTGCAGGAACGCCCTCCCTTCCGCCGGAACGCCCCCTGATGGCGCAGGGCTTTACAACCATGGCACCTCTTTTGTTCTGCCGCTGTATCACAAAAGTCACGCAACAATGGAGCAAAAGAGCCGCAAGGGGCTTGTAAATCTGCCCCCACAGACTCAAGTCCAGACCTTCCTTTGTACACCTGGCAATAAGAAGAAATAGTGGTGGTGGATTGATAGTTTGAGTATTTTAATGACTGGTTAATGTAGTAGGAAACTTTTTAGCGTTGTCGCTGATCTGCAATCACGATGGACTTTGCCCGTCACTTCGCGTGCTGCAGACTGCTGCCTGCCAATCCTAGGCAAACCTTTTTAGTAGTTTGTTTAGTGAGTTACATAACTTTCCAAGTCGACGGTCCGCAAATCAAGCAAAACTAATATCGTAGTAGACCACATGAGATAGGTCAATATATCCCGTGGAATAGTTGTCTATTTGCTATTTCTCCAAAATATGTTGTTATTGTTCTTTTGAAATGTTTGATTTGGTTTACAACAATCATCCATGTTTTCGGGTCTTTCTTTCTTTCATGTTGTACATCAGCTCCCCCCAGGGGCAAGAGGACAGAGGAGGAGGGGTTATCGGCTGATGCTGCTGTTCAAGGCCAGGATCGGTCAGGCGAGGGCTCCTTTGCTGGCCCCGGTAAGATTTAATTTTAATATAGAGTACCTATTTTTTCCTAGCGTTCCTCTTTCGATTTTTTCTAAATTGTTTTTGATCTTCTTGTAAACTGTATCTAAATTCTTATCCTGCCTCTACTATGACTCCCTGTGGTATTACTAGATTATTCTTATTAGTCTGTCTATGTAGCTAACTAAGATTGCACATTTGGCAAAAGGTGTTAAACGAAACTCCCATTCTAGTCAGCAATAGCTCTGTGCACTGAGTGCAGTCCTCTGGGATTGTCCATAATGTCTTTTCAAATCTTCTAAATGTTAATGCTTTGACAATTACCAACAATAAAAAGGTGAATGACCACCAAGAAAGAATAAGATACTACTTTACTTTTGGTTTGGATAGGAGGACAACCCATACTACTACTGTTGCAGGAACAAATCTGCACAAACAGAACTATGGACACTAAATAGTGCATTGTTTATCAATTATAATAGGCGCAGGTAGACTTTCCACATACCTCAGTGATATCAGACTTTGAAGAACCCCCAATCTCCTTACTGACTAGTTAGTGTGGCAGAGTCATTTAGCTCCCGAATTCATCGTTGATTGATCCCCAATGATGATTATCCAACGCAGGACAAGAGTACGGAGTCAGAGTCCCGAAGTGTCAGAGGCACAGACTCATGCTTGCAAATTGCAAAACCTTTTGCTCATTCACTCTTGACCAAAAACCACAGAGTCTATTTAAGTTTTAAAGCTTTATTAAAAGTAAAAATATTTATGAAAATCAAGCTTGTCATAAAACATAAACAGTTGATTAATAATGGAAAAGTGCTTAGTGATTTATTTCACACATTTATTGTGGGCGAGCCGAGCCCTCACCTGGTTTGAACTTTAATTTTTCATTTTGGTGCTGAATCGTTGGTCACTTGGTCCTAGTGATGATGATTTGTTCTTAGAAGTGAAGCTTCTGTCTGTTATGAGAAAAATAGTGCGTGTTAAAAAGCAAGCATTCATCAGTTGTGCCAAAAAGTGCAGCAAGACAACACCCTTCCCTGGAAAAAGGGACATTTTTACTTTAGAGTAGACAGTCACAAATTATTAGATTGGTTTCTGTATTCACATATCTTCATTCCTAGACAAAATACTAGTGAGTGGTGTATGTCTATGACATCTAACATTCTTAAATGTACTTTGTAGGTGGAACATCTGGTGCTGGGCCCAGCGCGGAGGTGGAGGAGGACACTTCTGGGGAGGAGGCGGTGCAAGTGCCGGACGAAACTGCTGTGCGGGTTGCCACGGTAGTGGCGGTCAGTGGTAAGCTCTTATATTCCTTACTTATTGACATTGCAGACTGCATAGTCTGCTCTCTGCACGGGTGTAGTATATATGTTCTACAGTTAAGTTACTATACTGTTAAGCAGACTTTCAAAGGTAGAACAAAGTTTTTATCAACCAGGTAGTAGCCTCCTCTAAATTTACTTCAACTCAGCGGTGATTTTTTTTTTCGAGAAACCAAATCAGATCTGAGATGAACTTGATGGATGGGATGAACGAAAAGCGAAAGAAGGGTGTAAGTAAGTGTGGAAGGACGAGCAAGTTAAAAGTAATGATGACTGACAAAGGAGAATGATACGTGTTTGATTGGTGCCCGAGGTGGCTGGGAAGGAATATGATGCATGGCTGGCTGAAGGATGAAGCAAGGATGGGTGGAAGGAGAACAGCCTGGGTGGGTAAAATAGAAACTGTATGTGTGCGCAATATATGCTTTGGTTGAAATTCAAATGCAAGTCAAGCTCGGATGTATGGTTTGTGGTTTCCCAAATAAAATGAAAAGGTTGTTTTCCCGTGAGAAAACGTAAGATTTATCCAGATGAGAGACATGAAGAAGAATGATTGACATATAGTTTGAATGGATGGATGCCTGGATCATGGTACTATCTGACTCTTAGATAGCATATGTGTATCTAGAGAAAGTAGAAGGTCACTGGATGAACTAAGTGTTACTTTGAAGAGCATGTAACACCGCACCCGCACGTCCGTCCCAGTGTAGGAAAGGCAAGGAAAAGAAGTTGTAATTTTGTCCGAATACTACCATGAATAGTAGCAGTAGTTTGTATTACAAACACAGCATATATCCGGCTATTACGATGGCCACTCACTACCTCTGTTAATAAGTTTAGTATAACTCGGTCATTCATGTGTGGATGTATCACTGTTCACTCAATAAAAAGCAAAGCACCTAAAGTCATCCCATATGTAAGCAAATGCATACCATGTGCAGTGATAGATAATTAGATTATTTATCTTCTTCGTTTTGCTTTTCTAGTATTCATTGGCACTGTAGGGTGAAAGTTAAATTAATTAAGCAGTAGCCCTTGTAACAGAGTATTCTCAGTGCCACCCGTAATAGAAAAGTAAGTGCATCACCACCTGCATGTACTGGACTGGTACAGTAACGCAAGTCTGGCTCACTCATCATGTCGGGCGTCTGTTTTTCTCGGGTGCAAGTTGACTGCGCTGGCATTATGCCAGCTTGCAGAAGTTAACGTACCAATTTTGCTAAACAAGAGAGAAGAAGAAGAATAAGACTGGTGTACTGTCATAGTTGACTCTAATGGAGTGAGTCCATAGTGCTCGTAGAATTGATTCCTTAAACTCCCACTAATGTTAGAACTAGGCCTGGGCGTCCGAATCGGCTACGCCCACGGAGTAGGCGTAGTGTTGCCTCCTACGCATTTTGCGTAGACAGCGTAGCCGGCAACACTACGCCCACTCCGTGTGCGTAGCTGAGTCGGCCGCCACCCGCCTCCCTCCCGCCCTCCCCTACATACATTATTTAAGCAAAATACCCTTAATAAAACAAATTTAAAGCAGTTACCAGGTCCGGGGCTCGTCCGGGGATCCCTCTTGGAATAGCGTCCCTTCATAGATACCAATGCGCATGCGAGGCCGCCCGCGCATGTGCATTTCTCAGGAGAAATGCGCATGCGCGGCCTCCTGCGCATGCGCATTGGTATCCATAACAACGCGATTCTTAGAGGGAGCCCCGGACGAGCCCCGGACACGGTAAGTGCTTTAAACTTGCTTTATTAAGGGTATTTTGCTTAGATAATGTATGTAGAGGAGAGCGGGAGGGAGGTGCGTAGTGGGGCTACGCGGAGTGCGGGAGTGAGCGTAGCTTCTCGCCCACTCCGCGTATCTCCGCGGAGCCCCACTACGCCGACTACGCCCGGGCCTAGTTAGAACAAGGATGAAGAAGTGGGAGGTTAGATAGATACTGGCCACAATAGTTATGTACTGCGCTTGCAAGTTGCTAGTTCTACTGTGACACAACTTTCTGCTGAATCATTTTGTGCTAATGTTAAAGAGCATTGGTTATAGACTATGTCTTTCTTTCTTCATATAGATGCTCCTTCCAAACAAACATGGAAGGAGCTGCCTAAAAGGGCCCGGCAACGGAGGCTGGAGGCCACTGTCACCGAATATCGGCGGCTGGTGGCCCAGGAGGAGGAGGACACGCAGAGTACGTCGACAACATCCATGGCGACACTTGCATCCTCCTCCACGCTCCCTGGGTCAGCCAGTCAGCGCAGCAGGTCTCCAGCGGTACGGAGCCGGGGTACTGCAGCCACCCGCCACCACCGAGCAGCAAAGAAATCAGCTGCCCCCCACAGCAGGTGCAAGGCACGCGTGCACCGCCTTTCACTTAGGATGTCCTACCTCGAGCAGGAGCTCCTCAACACCAAAACCCTGCTTGAGACCCTCCGCAAGGAGCATGCCGACCTGGCCCGAAAAGTCAACAGCAGCCAGCAGTAGGAGGAGACTGTCCCTTGCCCCTTTTTTACAGACTTCTGGGGGGGTGGGAATTTGGGAGTTGGGTTTTCTACTGTTTTGGACTTAGTTTTCACAGACATTCATTGGGGTTGGGGAGGGGGGTGGGTTGGGTCTTACGGGAGATTATTTATGTTAGGGATATATAAGTATACTTTAAACTTTATCTTAGCATACGTGTTTTTTACTGCTTTTGAGGCTGGTGAGTGGGGGTTTAACAGTAAGTTTGTTTTCTTGAAACTTAAGTGGCATCTTGATTCAAGTTGTGTAAGTACTAATTGCCCAAATGTTTTCAAAACGAAGTGCCTCTCAGAGAGTAAGTGAATTCAATAGTCCTAGGACCATCAGTCTCTCGTCTCTCCTAATACTCCATTATACTACCTCCCCCCAAACGCTTATCTTACCTGTAATTTGTGTTTGGAAATAGGGCTAGGCACAGGGCGGGCTGCACGTGAAATGGCGATTAAGGTTGGCAATCCTGGGCGGATGAAATGTCATCATTGTGGTGGTACTTATGGTGTTACACAGTGGCAGTTGCAGCATCTGAAAAAAAAGAAAATGAAACCTTGTTTGTCATTACCGTAGCATTAGAAAGGTACGATAGAGAATATAGCAGGTGACAGTACACTAGAACAGTGCCACAATGTAGCCTAACAAATGGTAAAGTATTGAAAGTATAACTGGTACTTGCGTTGAAATTCTTTGACATTGGCTACTACTACAAGAAATAGTACTGAACGTGAAGGACACAGCAGCGTAATAATTTGCCACGTCTAGGAGTAGGATGTTCTTGATGACCAATCAAGTTGATGGCGCACATGAAAATCTGCTGTCATTTGCCAATATTGACTCAGTGTCAAGCTGAGTAAGAATATATCCTCGGATTCCTTCACCAGCCTGTTGCTATGACCTTATCCTCCCCAGCAAGTGTGTGGAATTATTGCTGTCATTTAGTCACACATCAATCAAAACCACACAGCCCGGGGGAAGAGGGTTAGGGTTTGGAAAATAAATGGGAATGGGGGTTTTTGGGAACGTTTTGTTGAGAGAAGAAAACAAAAGCACAGCATGGACAAACAATAATTGAAGATAAACAAATCTTTGGGTACAAAGCTAACCATAAATCTTTTAAGTGACATAAAGGAAGTGCATGCACTACTGCATGCATGGTTACTGAAAAGTAAGTAGTACTTTCGACAACCGTGAATGAAAGAATGCGACAGTACAGGACTGCAGTAATAATTATGCGTTTTCACTTGCCTATCTCTGCACTCAGAGAAACACTTCTTACATTAAATTAGGTTTAAAAATAACAGAAGTAAAACCTATACAATGGCTGTAGGGATGAATTTAGAAGCAGAGATCAAAGAAATGCAGAGTCACACTCATAGAAGTTCACAGCAATAACATTACTTAAAAGATAATTAGAAAAGAATGGATACTGTATCTGTATGTTGTTGTAGTTGTCCTGTTGAATTTGGGAAGTTGCATGCATCAAACCATTCCTCTTATTAGCGGGACTCCTCCATTCCAGCTGACGCTCCATCCATCAATGTTGGTGACCAGAAAACACCCTGTCCACTGCCTGCCTGGCGGATGCTGAATTGCGGCTCGCTAATGTGAAGCCTGACTTCATCCTTTTTTTCCCATTGCACAGGCTGAAACCCGTCTTGTAATTATTGATGGAAAAACAGGAAGTGATATTAGAACACCACTGACAAATAAATATAAGGTATGTACGCTGTGTAGGGCAAAAAGTCACACTTTGAGTTTCCTAATAGACAGTACAATATTTTTGAAAGTGCGTACTCTGTCTGAGTCTCCTTTTGAAGGATAAATAAGTATGGGTGAATTAATTTAGCGTATCTTTCCCCTCAAGCTAGGTGTACTGTAAACTGTGTTTTAGAACAAAATTAGACCTTCCCAGCAGTGCTCCCAGACCCTTCCTAAACCCAGTCGCAAAAATGTAGAAGACCCCCAATCAGATCTCCAAAAACGAAGCCTAGTAGAAAATGGTGACAAAACGTACTTTGAAAGTAAAGTAGGCCGAAATCCCCCCTTACCCACCATGGATTATATTCAAACCACTTGCAAAAGTATCCATACCCAGCATAGCTCCAAGACTCGCAACCCCCCCACAAAGAGCCCCCCACCCAAACACATGCAATACAATACTGCTAACCCTTACGAGCCCTAAGTTAAGAATAGTGGCAAACGCTTTCTTTAACTAGGCCAAATCCCCCCTTTCCCACCATGGATTTCCTTCAAACCACTTGCAACCAAAATTACACATCCCCACAAGTGCTCTAAGACCCCAGAACTCAGTTGCAAAAATCTAGAACACCCCGAAACACATGCAATCCTGCTGCTAGTGCTAACCCTAACGAGCCCTAAGTTAATGTGCCAAAACGCTTTTCAGCATGGATTTTCTCCAAACCCCTTTTATCCGGTATTAGACCTTCCCAGCAATGCCCCAAGACCTGCCAACCCACCCACAAAAAAGCAGAACACCCCCATACAGGCAAAAAACAAAAATGGAAAATCTCA
Source organism: Lissotriton vulgaris (assembly GCF_964263255.1). Taxonomy (NCBI): domain Eukaryota; kingdom Metazoa; phylum Chordata; class Amphibia; order Caudata; family Salamandridae; genus Lissotriton; species Lissotriton vulgaris. The sequence continues at coordinate 877,138,893 of NC_141691.1, forward strand.
TACTTAGAATATTTCCGGCCTTCTTTCAATTCTGTCCAAACGCGCTCTGCAGCTAGGCCCTAACTCCCCTTTTCCACCATGGATTTCCTGAAAAACAAATGCAATCAACATTAGACTGTGCCAGCAGTGCTCCCAGACCCCAAAACCCACCCACAACAACCTAAAAGCCTGCCAAACAGCACCCCAAAGACAGGCAAGTGATCAAAAGCGCAACATTTTTTTCTGCTCCGATTTCTCCAAATCACTTTTATCCGGCATTAGACCTTCCCAGCAATGGCCTCAGACCCGTCAACCCAGGGGGAAACAAGTAGAAGACCCCCAAACAGCCAAAAAGCAAACTACAAAAATGGGGACTTTGAAATTTTCAGGCAAATTTCCAAAATCACTCCGCGCGCGCTCTGCAGCTAGGCCCTAACTCCCCTTTGCCACCATGGATTTGCTTCAAACCTCTTGCAATCAAAAGTATCCATACCCAGCAGTAATCCCAGACCCCAAAACCCACCCACAAACACCCGGAACCCCCCCCAAACAACACCTCAAAGACAATCAAGTCAGCAAAAACAGAAAAAATATTTCACCTCCGATTTTGTCCAAACCACTTTGATCCGGTATTAGACACTCCCAGCAATGGCCCCAGACCCCTGCAGCCACCCTCAAAAAAAGCAGAACACCCCCAAACTGGCAAAAAGCAAAAATGGGCCTACTACTAGTCCAAATAGGCTGTGCAGCTAGGCCCTAACTCCGCTTTTCCACCATGGATTTCCTGAAAAACAAATGCAATCAACATTAGACTGTGCCAGCAGTGCTCACAGACCCCAAAACCCACCCACAACAACCTAAAAGCCTGCCAAACATCACCCCAAAGACATGCAAGTGACAAAAAGCGCAAAATCTTTTTCTGCTCCTATTTTCTCCAAACCACTTTTATCCGGTATTAGACCTTCCCAGCAATGGCCCCAGACCTGTCAACTCACCCGCAAAGAAGTAGAACACCCCCACAACTGCAGAGACTTTCTTCATTGGGCATAATCCAGCCATCTGCTTTGAGGGAAGTAGGATTCTGGAGGAGGAGGATAGAGGAGCATGTTCTTGTGAACTTGTGAACCTGAGGAATGCAGACTGCGGCACCTTCAAATCAATAAGCAAATAAGTGACGACAGTTCTGCTGATGGGCTTGTTTTTGTGATAGGTGATTAAAGTTTTTTATATAGATTTTTCAAAACAAAGAAAGACAGATACACAGGAATAAAAGTGAATAAGGACGAAAAAGAAAGTTAGTGATTCATTAACTCATTTTCAGGGCTCGGTGTCAGGGAAGAAGAGCTCGTGCTCATACTCTGTGACTTCAGGCGGGAGTAGGTCACCTAACAGAAAAGAACTTCCCTCATCTAAGTTGGTGTCCTCCTCGTCTTCTTCCTGCGTGTATTCTCGTATTTTGTAATCTGATGGTATGAGGTGCTGATTCATCTTGATCATTGTTAACCTCTCCACATTTTTGGGGGAGAGGCGGGTCCTTTTGCAAGTTACAATGCCATAGCTGCACTGAAAACACGTTCAGAAGACACACTTGCGAGTGGGCAAGACAAGTAATTTATAGCCAGGTTGGTGATCTCTGGCCACACATCTTTTTTCCCATGCCAATACGCCAATGGGTCATCATGAACATAGACCTCTGTTGGGTCATTCAGATAGTCCTGCACCATCGACTCAAGGTTCTCCAGGGTTCCTCCACTTTGCTTACTTTTTGCTGGGACCTTTTGAGAAGCAAACCCAAGCTGAGTTAGCCAATCCTTTTCTTCACACAATGTTACTGTTGTGTCTGGGGCAGATGATACGGTTGCTGGTGTCTTTAACGGCTGAGAGGGAAAATCACTCACTTCTGCCACAGTAACAGATGCAGAAGTGGATTCTTTTGACTCCAGATGGCCTGCTGATGCTGATTTACTGCCTTTTCCTTCAATTTCCTGTTGTTCTCTTTCAAACATCCTGGCTGCCACATCTAGCCAATGTTTGTACTTTGTAACTTCTGCGTCATCAAAAGGAAAGAATACTCTGCCTGCCAGTGCCTTTTTGTACCGTGGATCCAGAATAGTAGCACAAATGTAATGCTGTTCTGTGTGGATCTTTTGAAGACGTTCATCGCAAAAGAGGCGCTGTAATAACTTCTCTGCCAATTCAAATGCTTGTTCCTTTTCTTCATCATTTTGAAACGTAGAAGACCACGCCTTCAGTTAGTGCTCTAGCATGCGCAACAATGGGATAGCTTTTTCCCAAATTACAGTCCTCCCTGCTGACTGCACGTGTGAAGACCTCGAAAGGACGAAGCATGTCTGTCAGGCTTTTAACTAGCTTCCATTGCTCCACCTGTATCCTCATGTCCTTCATAGCTGCACCCTGTGTAAAGAAATACTGATTGACTACCGCACACTGCTCAAACAGACGCTCAAGCATGTAGAAGGTTGAGTTCCAACGTGTTACCACCTCCTGGATGAGTGCTTTCACTGGCAGTTTACATTCATGTTGCAGGCACCTCAGCTGCTTCCGGGCCTTAAAAGAATGGTTGAAATGTGTGCACATTCTTCGGCAGGGGGTCAGTAACTCGCACACTGGACTTTCTTCACTCAAGAATTTTTTAACAACCAGGTTTATACAGTGTGCCAAACACGGCACTCTGAAATAGTTACCCTTATCCATGGCCTTAACTACATTGGCGCCATTATCCGTGGAAACATAACCAATCATGCCTTTTCTTGGGGACAGCCATTGTAACACCTTTGTGTTAAACACATACAAAATGTTTTCTCCTGTATGACTTTTCTCCATGCCAAACATGGCTAGTGTTGCATGTTTCCGAGCAGCTTTAAAAACGTTGTCTGGGTCAACACCTGCGGTTAGCTTTGCTTTAACCCCAGAAAAAGAGACCCAGTGTGCAGTGATGCACATGTAATCAACGGCTTGGCAACTGCTCCACATGTCTGTTGTCAGATGTATAGTGTGAATAGCACTCTTCCGCAAAGCTGCCCCAATCACCTCCAGCACATCTTCATGTAGTGCTGGAACCGCAACTCTGGCAAAATAGAACCGGCTAGGAACCTTCCATTTAGGGCAGAGCATTGCCACTAATTCAAGAAAACCAACCCCTTTCACAAAAGAAAAAGGGAGAAGGTCCAGCGCTAGCATTTTAGCCAGCTTAGCGTTATACAGACGCGTCATTGGGTGGTTGTGTTCAAATGGCGCATCTGAAAACAACATGCTTCTAATGGTGTGCTGGACCATTTTACAGGATGATGATGACTTCTTCGACCCAGTTACGCTCGGTGATGATGAACTTTTTTGCATTGGTGTCTCATTCTCTCCCACACTCTTAGTGTGGCTCATATATCTTGCAGGGGGTGTGCTGCTGACAGGGGTACTGGGTGCAAGTGAAGAAATGTTTGACGCTTCTTCCTCCTCGTCATCATCAGATGAAACATCAACGGATACATTTTGTTGACTTGCAATTCGGGCTTCCTTGATCTCCTTTAGGTGCGCATGCCATTTGACAGTGTGCTGTCTCTCAAGATGACCTCTCTGGCCTCCGGTACCATAGTTGGTACCAAGCTTACCACCACTAACTCGAAGCTTACAAATAGTACAAGTGGCTATGTTTTCCCTTGTTGGGCTAACACTAAAGAAGTCCCAAACTGCGGACTTCAAATGTCTGTGGGGGGCGGAGGAGGCGATACTGGGAATGCTAATGCCAGATGAAGTGGAGGATGTGTGTTATTGAACGTTTCCACAAATTGCACTTGCAGCACCACTAATTGAGGAAATGGAGGTGGAAGTGGATGGAGTTTTCTTCTGGCGAGAAAATATGGAAGCGGTAGGTGGTGGTGTACTAGTTAACTGCATTGGTGGTGGTCCCATTCCCACGTCGCCAACATCACGCTCAGCAGCATTTCGGGCTAGGGTAAAAATGTCTGTTTGCTGCACGTCCGCTGAGCCTGGAGTGACGTTTATGATGACTGCGTCGCCGTCGTGAGAGTCTTCATCAGCAGGAGTATACGCCACTTCTTGTTCAGCGTCATCATCACACTCCATAACTATAAGACTTTCGGGGACCTTCCTTTTACGCTTAGCTACCTTTGTAAGATCATGGTGTGCCTCACTCTCAGACGGCTGTGCTGGTTCCCAATTTGTATCCATATCTTCAGAAGGAAGGGTGCTTGAAGAAGATGTAGACACCATACTTGATCTTTTCCTTGCTAGGGATCTGGAAGACAATGAAGGATCAGGAGGAGTGGCTTCCTCAAATGATACCTCAGCTTGAATGTCGATTTCCTGATGGGCCCCTACTTCGGGAGGAACAACTATTGTGGGCACTTGTGCCGCTCCATGCACCTCTGCTTGTGCATCTCCTTGCGCCGCCTCTCCTTCCACATGTACTTGGGCTTGTACTTGCACATGTGGTTGTTGTTGCGGCTGTGGTTGGTGAACACTCGTCAGATGAGTTACAACAACCTGTGTTGATTGAGGGATGCTGCTACTTGCGATGAGCCAACATCACAGGTCGATGGTGATTGAACAACTAGACTGGCTGCCTCTGCAGCACTCAAGGGCTTGGACTTAAGTTGGCGTGGTGGTGGTGGTACTGAGCCCAATGGAGCGGGGGTGCTGCTCCCAGCTTGGTCCACAGCAGACCCAGCTGCTGCTGAAGGCATACATTTTTTTCCCAAAAAATGCGGCGGGCGGCACACCAGTCTCCTTGGTAAGTGACGCCACTTGCTTCTTCTGCTCCTTACTGGCAACTTTCTTGCTAGAGGAGCTACAGGCAACTTTTTTGGGGGCCATCTTCTTCAGGTGTCAGAACAGCAGGCCGCAGTTGCACAAGTTGCAGAGTTGTCTGTGGCCACACGTGACGTTGTGCTGCACATACCGCAGCAGGACTTGTTCCTGGCACTGATGAGGAACAATGAGGCTGATGATTCGTCTTTCTGCACCTAAAAGCAAACAGAGCCAGAGGAACATCAGTTAAATAAATGTTGCATATGTAGCGCTTCAATTAATAGTCTGCAAGTAAGCATTTTTATTATACCCACCCCCAAAATGGAAAGACCAATAAAATGCACCACTGACAGAGTACCCCTAAGCATAATGGATGAAAGCATGGCAGACTGGGTGCAGGCCTATGGCACAACAAAGCACACTGCCTGGCTTCAAAATGGCCCCTAGCCCCCCCCCCACATGGCCAGGCCCTACCTGAACCAGTCCTCCAAATGGCCCCCACCCAAATGGACAGGCCCCATCACCACCCCCAAAAATCGATAAACACACAAACATCACCACAATCCAATGCCATCCATGCCCTCAATCATGTTCAAATTCAAGACACCCCACAGAAAGACTAGGCCCATGCACCACTGAGTACCCCTGGGCATAATGGATGAAAGCATGGCAGACGGGGTGCAGGCCTATGGCACAACAAAGCACACTGCCTGGCTTGAAAATGGCCTCTAGACCCCTTCCACATGGCCAGGCCCTGCCTGTAGTAGTCCTCAAAAAGGCCCTTACCCACATGGACAGGCCCCATCAACACCCCAAAAAATCGAAAAAACACACAAAAATCACCACAATCCAATGCCATCCATGCCCTCAATCATGTTCAAATTCAAGACACCCCACTGAAAGACTAGGCCCATGCGCCACAGAGTATCCCTGGGCAAAAGGCCCCCACAACAGCCCAAAAATCGAAAAACACACAAAAATCACCACAATCCAATGCTATCCATGCCCTCGATCATGTTCAAATTCAAGACAGCCCACAGAAAGACTAGGCCCATGCACCACTGAGTACCCCTGGGCATAATGGATGAAAGCATGGCAGACTGGCTGCAGGCCTATGGCACAACAAAGCACACTGCCTGGCTTCAAAATGGCCCCTAGACCCCCACCACACGGCCTGGCCCTGCCTGTACCAGTCCTCAAAATGGCCCCCACCCACATGGACAGGCCCCATCAACACCCCAAACAATCAAAAAACACACAAAAATCACCACAATCCAATGCCATCCATGCCCTTAATCATGTTCAAATTCAAGACACCCCACAGAAAGACTAGGCCCATGCACCACCGAGTACCCCTGGGCAAAAGGCCCCAACAACAGCCCAAAAATCGAAAAACACACACAAATCACCACAATCCAATGCCATCCATGCGCTCAATCATGTTCAAATTCAAGACACCCCACAGAAAGACTAGGCCCATGCACCACTGAGTACCCCTGGGCATAATGGATGAAAGCATGGCAGACTGGGTGCAGGCCTATGGCACAACAAAGCACACTGCCTTGCTTCAAAATGGCCCCTAGACCCCCACCACATGGCCAGGCCCTGCCTGTGCCAGTCCTCAAAATGGCCCCCACCCACTTGGACAGGCCCCATCAACATCCCAAAAATCGAAAAAACACCCACAAATCACCACAATCCAATGGCATCCATGCCCTCGATCATGTTCAAATTCAAGACACCCCACAGAAAGACTAGGCCCATGCACCACTGAGTACCCCTGGGCATAATGGATGAAAGCATGGCAGACTGGGTGCAGGCCTATGGCACAATAAAGCACACTGCCTGGCTTCAAGATGGCCCCTAGACCCCCACCACATGGCCAGGCCCTGCCTGTACCAGTCCTCAAAATGGCCCCCACCCACATGGACAGGCCCCATCAACACCCCAAAAAATAGAATAACACACACAAATCACCACAATCCAATGCCATCCATGCCCTCCTTGATGTTTACATTAAAGAGACCCCACAGAAAGACTCAGTCCATGCACCACTGAGTACCCCTGGGCAAAAAGCCCCAACACCACCCACAAAATTGAAAAACACACACAAATCACCACAATCCAATGCGATCCATGCCCTCAATCATGTTCAAATTCAAGACTCCCCACAGAAAGACTAGGCCCATGCACCACAGAGTACCCCTGGGCAAAAGGTCCCAACAACAGCCCAAAAATCGAAAAACACACAAAAATCACCACAATCCAATGCCATCCATGCCCTCCATGATGTTTACATTAAAGAGACCCCACAGAAAGACTCAGTCCATGCACCACTGAGTACCCCTGGGCAAAAGGCCCCAACAACAGCCCAAAAATCGAAAAACACACAAAAATCACCACAATCCAATGCCATCCATGCCCTCCATGATGTTTACATTAAAGAGACCCCACAAAAAGACTGAGTCCATGCACCACTGAGTACCCCTGGGCAAAAATGTTTAAAGAGTGCTTGGCCTGGAAAAGTACAAACTCAGGATTCAGAATATAGCACAGCGGCTAGCACTGACTTTAACATTAACATGTATTTCCACCCAAATAAATCTTTTTAGCAGCATCAGGATAATGAATAACTGGGAAAAAATGTAAGTTACTAACTGGTACCATGCAGTTTGCAAGCAGCTCTTTGATGACAGTTTATAGTTCCCTCTGCTAGATTACGATTGTCACTTATGAAGTGCACAGTAACAAAAGAATCTCTGTGACAAAAGCAGTAACCCACTCACATATGCACATAAAATACAGTGGGCCTCATTTATGAAAAGTGAAGCATCGCTGCGTGAAAACAGCGATGCGTCACTTTTCACTGCGCACTCCTTGCGACACCAATGATGCGTCATATTTAATGTATGACGCATCATGTCACAAGGACTTACAGATACGTCAGTATTTCTGATGTATCTGTAAGCGCAAAAGTGACGCATTGCTGGAGTGTGTCACAAAAGTGACGCAACTCCAGCAATGCGTCCTTTCACATGGGGAAAGCCCCATGTGAAAGGGCTTGCGTCAGTCTTACGCCTGCTGTGAGGCAGGCGCAAGATTTTGACGCAACAGCATCCTAAAAGTGACGCAGTGAAATCTCATAGATTTCATTGCGTCACTATTACGAAGCTTTTTGCGGGGGAACGCCCCCTCTGCATACATTATACCTGACGCAGGTATAATGTGGCGCAGGGGTTTAAAAAGTGACGCATCTCCCGAGATGCGTCACTTTTTAAATATGTCGCAACAAGGCGCATATTTTAGGCCGCTGGTGCGTCACAAAAAGTGACGCACCGGCGGCGAAAAATGACGCAAGGCCTCATAAATAAGGGCCAGTGTTTTTAAATGCATGTTGTACGTTCTTTGCAGTAGGCACATTAACTCTCTGTGCTACATTAGTTCAATCAAAGCTGCCACTGAACAAAACTCTCCTCACACTCCAGCAGGCATATTAATCACGGGCATTAGCTTGACACTTTTATTGTTGCTGGAAAGCTGCTAATTATACACGAAAAGTGTCTGTGCTTTTAAAACTGTTGCCTGCGGACCCCCTGGGAATGTGTCACGGACCCCTGGGGGTCCGCGGACCACAGTTTGGGAAACACTGACGTAGACTATTCTCAGTTTCATATGTGTATTAGTGTGACATTTGCACGCTGGGCGTGCTGACGGTCACACAAACAAACAAAAATCAAACTTGGGGTGCTAGGCAAACTTCCCTCTGATCCAGGCTTGGGGCAAAATTTACAGTTTGCCCAATGGATTGTCCATCATAAACATAACGGATATCTCATCCGCATTTATTACGAGTGCATTAACTTACAATGCGCTTGTAGCAAGGCAGACTCATCTGCCACATTGTTATGGAGTAACAGTCCAGCAAACTCTAAATCAGACTATTTCTTTTTAGAAAAGAAAATCTTTCTTGCGCTTTGAATCAGATGATTTTTTTGCAATAACATGGTGGGCAAACCGTTTCCATACACAAAACAGCAGTGGTAATGTGATGGACAAGTACATTTCGCCACCCCATTAAAGTGGTTAAGGCTTAAATTAGAATTTTTTACATCTCTTTTAGGATTTCTGAAAGAAAAAAAGATTACCAGCTTCCACCTAGTTTCACATTTTCATGTTTGTATTGGGGGACGTGCACATGGTATTGCGACTGCGGAGGCGCTGAATCAATAGGGCATACCAGAGGTTCAGGTAGCACACCTGCATACACACTCAGGAAGCATATTTAGATATTGTTGGACTTGGCTTTTTCAGCAGGTTCACCCAAAGACTTTTTGCTTTTTGAACTCTCTTTTTTAATTGGTTTTAGGACTCCGGGCACTATACCACTGCTATTCAGTGCTAAAGTGCATATGCTCTCCATGTAAATTGTGTTTATGGATTGGTGTTTCTGTATTTTATGATAACTCAATTAATCAGTAACTCTTTAGAATCAACAAAGTTGGGAGCATGTCACTCAGGATCCGCTCTATTCAAATAAATGTTTTTTCATTTTTCACAACAACAAGTTGCAGAAACAAGGGCAGCAGCAACACATAATATCTAGCCTTGAGAATTATTTAATAAACCAAGGTCCACATATTAATCATTTCATACATTGATTTTTGTTATATATCAAAACGTTACCCCAAGGGAGCGTGCAGATAGAAAAAGAAGTAGAAAAAGTGTGTGCAATTTAAGAGGAAAAGAATTCACAGAAAATTATTGTGACAAAATATATTCATTGATGAATAATCAAACAACAAACGACAAATCAATTGACCGTGCTGTTCAACCTGGCCAAGATGGAACACCATTTCTTTGCAATTTTTTAAAGAATGTTCATAACTCCTCAGTGTCAAAGATCTCTGCACATTAATATACAGAAACACAGAAAAAAGGGGTCCAGGTCTTTATAATTAGATATGTCGACGTTTCGACTCGTCTTTATGGCTTAACGGTTATTTAAACCTTAGCCATGTGAGTCTTCATCAGGACGAAAGAAATAGAAGGGTATCTTGGGATCATGGATGACCCCTTCAACAACGATGGGGGTGGTGCTTATTCCCACATACCCAGGAATTATTCTTTGATCCAATACGTCACTCCGTGAGGAGTTGATAGTAGACGTAGAGTAGCGAACAATGGCTACAAAAGGAGATGCACTTAGTTCAATCCGGGCACAATCGTCCACAAAAGGGGGGGGGTTCTCTGTATTGTGGAGGGACCGCTGGTAATCATTCGGGGCCACTTTTTTAATTGTAGACTCCTGTATTTTAAGTCTCAATTTGGGTGGGTCACCTTCTCACTCTGTAACCACCAACCGAAAGATGGGCCATCCGTGCCAATTGTAATTCCAATATTAGCGTTGTGCTCTCCTCAAAATTCTCAATGTGGCATAAGCCCACGTATAATAGCCTAAAAAAACCTCCTTGGTTAGGTCTCCATGTTATGGGGTGTGGACAACCAGTCCCACACAGTTGCTCGGGTATTGTTAATAAACTCAAGCGTCTCAAGCGTCTCGGTGTCGGTGTTTAGGCTAAACCAATGACACATCAGGGGTAAAGGTGGTAGGGCAGCATCACTTTGTGCCAATGACACATCAGGGGGCAGAGATGTGTGTGTTGAAGTTCCTGCTGCAGTTATCTGGGACAAGCTGTGAGGCAGCATTGGCAAGATGAGGATCTGCAGGGGATGGAAAATCCCAGCTACCTCTCGCTGGTTTTTAGCCGTGGCAGCCATCCTTCCAGCCTTCCAGCCTGCATCGGCTCCATGGTCTCCATTGTCATCTGCATCTGTGCCAACTCTTTGCTGTCATCGCTGGAGGCTGACTGACTAGACAGTTCTTGTATCCGAGTAATGGTTCCAGCAAAGTCAGCCAAGGATTGATGGGGAGTATGGAGTGGACACTGGGTGTCCGTTAGGGATTGTAAGAGGTCCCTGATGGGACTTATACACCCATGTATGGCATCTATTTTGGCTGCCATGAGGTCAAACCCCACCCAAAGCTGATCAGCCATTTTCAATTCCCACCCTAACCCTCGGCGTCAGTAAGCCATGTGTTGGTCTTGGGGGTCCTGTGAGCCAGCTGTGGTGGTGTGTGCTTACTGCTGTGTGGTCTGTGCAGGGGGTGGGCTCACCTCTATGCAGATGGGCTGCCCTGCTCCTGGAGGTAGGGTGCAGAGGCTGTCTACGATACGTTAGAAGGTGTTGGTGCAGATGACCAGGGTGTCCTCTTCATCATCACTGAAGATATGTCTGGGCTGCTCTGCAGGAGGTATTGATTGTCCCTCTGCAAGGTAAATGGGAGATGCAGGTAAATAGCATTTTCCATGTATGTTGACGCATTCATGTTTCCAAACAGACAGCATGACAATGTACATTGTGACTGTTTTGGAGGAGCTGGCTATATGATGGGAGACATTCGACATATCCACTACATGATGGATATGTGGATGTACTCGTACATTGCCATCTCACAGTTTCATGCAATGCCAGATGTGATTGGCCAGTTTCTACGCACAAGTGGCACTAGTTGTGTCCTCTGTCCTGTGGTGTAAGTGTTGCACTTTGTTCCAAATTGTCGATAATATTGATGTGCTGTGATTGCTATGTGTGTGTGCTGCATTGTGGGAGACTCGCCCCTGCAGCTTTGATTTAGCGGCCCCTTATCCTCTTAAGGCGGTGTGCCTTTGACTTGTGTGCTCGGGTGCTGAGGTGTGGACGACTTAGGTCATTTGTGCTCTTGGACAGATTTTGTACTCTTGTGCATTGTGTGTCTGCAGCTGTGTTGTTGACGTCAGGGGTTGTATGTGCACGTGGATGTGTCAGAGTGTGACCTGCTACTTTGAAGATGTGGTCCACACTGGCCCAGCTCAGTGTTGTGTCGTCCACCATTTCCTGGATTTTAGCTGCAGCCATGCTATTGGTCATGCAGTATCACTTGCATTGTCAGTGTGGCACACAGAGCTGCGGCTTTGCTGGATTCAGCACATATGCATCGGTAGGTTGTGGGATTGGTGATCTGGAGGGCAGCCTCTTTGTGCACAAAGTGGACGGGGGCCTACTTGGTGTTTCTATGTGTGCCAAGGGTATCAGGGACATGTTCCACAATCATTGTGGGTGTGCAATTTGCTATACTTGATTGTGCATGTGTGCCATTGTGCCCATCTCCCTCGGTCCCCCAGTCCATGGTCATTACTCGGCCAGTTGCTTTTGGGTCAGGTCATGTCGAGCTGTGTCTGGGCTACAGACTCCTTGCACCGTCTCCACACCGATGGCTGTGGCTACCAATTCCTCCAGCTCATCCAGCTCCTCCTGTGGTGCTGGACTCCCACCTCCTGTCGCCTTTGCTGTGTTCCTGTTGGCAGCAAGTTTCCTTTTGGTTTGGCTTTGCACACCATGCCAGCGCCCCTTGACCTCCTACATTGACCTCCTCAACACTCCAACTGCATTTACGTTGTTGATGATGGACTGCCATATTTCGGTTTGTGTTGCCAATGATGCAGTGGCGGTGATAAACAGTTGTTGGTAGTTTTCAGTCCCCTCCGTGATGATCTGTTCTTCCTGCGGGCTGAACCCCGTCGTCCTCTTCCTCTTCTCCTTGCCTTTCCCTGAACACAGGTTTCCTGGCTGGTCCTCCATGGGCTTGTGGGGTTTCGGTTGTCCTCTGCACTCGGTCCCGGTGCATCCATGGTGCAAAACAGTTTGATTTGGTTTTGGTGTGTTTTTTTGTTTCTTTTATAGTGCATTTTCACGCATGACGCTTGAGAATTGCAGGCCTGTCGCTGGTTGTCGCTGATTTTTGCATAGCCTTTTGGGCCATCGCAACTTTTTTTGCGTTTATGTTTCACATTTTTTCGGCATGGTATTGATTTTGTACACGGTCATTTGGCGCGTTCTCCTGCTATATTGCATGACGCAGCCTGGTTGGGAATACAACGATAAAAGTGTGTTATTTTGGCGCAATAGACTGCGATGTGCAAAGTTGCGTTAAGATAATTTTGCAATAGTTATCACAAGTTCTTGTGAATATCTCCCCCTGTTGTTGCCTTTCTGCTCCATCTGTTATACTGTGAGCAACACTTTTTGTTACTGGGTGGGCATTTGTTGTCTCAAGCTCTTTTGTATCCACAATAACTTACACCACCTAAATAATTATCTGATGGTATCATGAAGTTTCTTGAGAAGGGTGTATGTGGAAAAGTTTAAAGAGTGTGACAAAACACTGCCTGCTGCATTTGTGTTTCTAGTGCTATTTATTTTGTTAACTTGTAAAGCGCCCAAATCACCCCCAAAGGTGTATCTCCACGCAGCGGAGGTGCTGCAGCCAAGGCAGATTAGAAGCGGGTATTTTAGAAAAGCTCAGTTTTAAGGAGCTTTCTAAAAAGAAGGTATTCTGGGCATTTCCAGAGATGAATCAGGAGCTGATTCCAGTAATAGGGGGCAAGGTGGAAGAATGCTTTCCCACCCAAGCTAGATTTCTTAAAATGCTGGACAAGGAGCAGGGATTTGACCCCTGAGTGGAGAGGTCTAGGTGGCCGTATTGACTATGTTTTTCTGCTAGATAGCCAGGACCTAAACCGTGCACAAAGCACAATGTTGCATTGTGCTTTGTGCACAATGCAACATATCTTAAATTTAACCCGCTTGTGTATTGGAAGCCAGTGCAAACATTGTTATGGATGGAGAGAAGCAGTTCGGGCAGCAGAGTTTGGGACAAGGCGAGCTGCGGTGTTTTGAACTACCTAAAGTCTACTTAGAGAGGACTCACTAGCTGAAATCAAGAGAGCATTACAGTAGTCCAGGTGGCTTATCACCAGTGCCTGGATGAGTCTTTTTCCTATGGTTAGGGGGAGAAGGGGAAATGCCCTGAGTAAGAGGCTTAACATACAGATGTATGAGCCCACAGTGGCTGTGACTTGCTCTTTCATTGTGAGTTTCTGGTCCAGAAGTATGCCTAGGTTCTTGACCACAGTCTTAGGGACCAGGGTGTAGCCTGATCAGGTGGCCACCATTCTGGGGACCAGAGCAGATGAGCTTCACTGAATAGCATGATCTCAGTTGTCCCACCATTTAGCTGCAGGAAATTATTCCTCATCTAGGTAGCAATGACAGTCATGCCTTCCGAGAAAGCAGTCTGAGCATTGTGGGAATTTTTGTCAAATTACAGTAACAGCTGGGTGTCTTCAGCATACAGGATTGATGTGAAGCCCAGCTTTCTAAGCAATCAAGCTTTCAGAGCAACATAAATGTTGAACAGAGTGGTACTAAGGCAGGATCCCTGAGTTACTCCTTTGGTAAGTTCCATGGTCTGTGATTTTAAAGGGCCAAGATTGATGATCTGAGTCGGGTGAGTGAGAAAGCAAGAGATCCCCTGAAAGGCTTGTCCTTGGATTCCAATTTCTCTAAATCTCCTAAGTAGAATGCAATGAGAAACTGTTTTTGAAAGCCAATGACAAATCCAGAAGCACTAGGAGCACTGCTTGTCCGTTGTCACAGGAGTGCTGTATATTGTCAGTAACGTCAGTCAATGCTGGCTCCATGCTGTCCATGGGCCTAAACCCAGACTGAGAGGAGTCAAGGCATCCAGTTGATGCAATATTGTCAGAGAGATGTTTATTAATATGCTTTTCCAATATCTTACTCAGAAGAGGAAGAAGAGAAAACGGATGATAGTTGGTCAGATCCTCCATAGGGATATTAGCTTTCTTTCGCATAGGAATTATTGGTGCAGCCTTCCATTCAAGTGGTAGTTGGCCCTCCCATGGAAAGATTGAGGATTGAGCAGATAGATGGGGACAGCAGTTTAAGTAGAGAGTACATTTTAGCTGGAATGAAATTCAAACAGGAGCCTGATTTGACTGTGTTCAACAGTGTCTCTGCAGTATGAACTATGAGAGGGGAAAAGCTTTCTAGTGAAAGCACATTGGTCAAGAATGGAGGACAATGGGAAACAGTGTTGTTCAGAAGGTTCCTGTCTTTAGTGATTTTGTCATAAATGAGCTTGATTTTCTGTACAAAATGATTAGCAATTTTATCACAGAGTTCTTGAGATGCAGCAACTTCATTGTTGCAGGCCTTCTGGTTGGTAATGGTTTAATGATTTGGTATAATTCTTTAGGGGCGCTCCCTGCCTGGTTAAGTTGTGAGGCAATGTGACGCCAACGTCTTTCCAGATTCTTACAAAGACATTTTTCCTCCCGCAAATCTAGAGAGAACCACACTGCATGTGGGCGTCTGGCCAAATTAGGGTATTGTTTCAATGGGGCTAACTGATCTATGATTGTTTTTACTATGGCATTGTAGCTGGCCAAACATTCCTTAACATTCCCTGATTCCAGGTAGTGCTATATGTGACAAACACTATCCAAAGGAGCGTCTATGTAAACATCGATTTTGTGCTTAAATCATGCAATTATTCAAACGTCCACACAACAAAGTTTACTGCAGGCTTTGTTCTCCAAAGTTATCTTCAATTAATTTATTATGTAGTTTTGATTCAAGTTGAAGAAAAAATCCGCTTTACCTATTCACACAATTTCCACATAGTCAATCAATCAATCAAAATTTAGCTTTATTCGGTTAAAAAGTTTTAAAACCATCAAAGCACAGAACAGTATTTCATTCAGGGATTATTCATAATTACATAATTATATACAAACAGCTGCCACCACTAAATACATTACAAAGTGACAATGCTATACAGTTGGCTACACAATAAATAAATAAAATAAAAACAGTTTGTCACCCACAGAGTATTCCAAAATCCATCTAGATACTCATTTCAGAATCAATTTTGTACTAAAAGATGTCCATGCAAGAAGGGGCCTGGCATGGGTGAATTAAGATAACAATAACTTGTTTCGACATCTGATAGCCCCTGTAATATAACTCGCTACCCCAAAACAGACCACTGTGGACCCGAGCATTTGTAAATAGGTCAGGGCCGGTCTGACTTGCTCGAAATTACAGCCCTTTAATAATGGAACAATAAATTTCTTGCGATAGAATACATAAAGCTTACAGAAAAAGATCATGTGAAGCATATCTTGCTCAGAACAGTTATCACATGGGCACGGCCCCAAAATCCCACTTTTAGCAAAGCCTTTTGGAAAAGATAACAACCATGGAAGCATGTTGTGCTTAAACCTTAATAGCACAAAAAGATGAAACGGCTTGTTTATGTAAGTTAAGTACGGCTGAATGCCTTGCCCCATACTCAGCATTACAAAACTTCTCACTGATGGTTTTACCAATTCCTCTCCTTCCCTCTGTAGCTTTAACCTGTTCAGAACCTGGGACTTTACGGCCTTTATGGCCGTTTTATTTAAGGTTCTATCAAAAAAAGTGCAAGTGTTAAATTTATGGTTTTTATAGATTTTTAAGAAGTGTAGAATAAGGCTCTTCCTCAGATTGGTGAGATGAAGGCAATATGTGCTTTTAAAATACCCCTCACACACTAAGAATCCCTTAGTGTCATGCTTCATCACATGAGGCCCTCGTTAATGTGTTCTTTTTCAACACGTGTTGTGCAACCCATGACCTTCTGTCATCAAAGACAATCCCCAAATACGGGAATGTTGGTACTTTAGAGAGTGCCTGCCCTTTACAGAAAAAAGATGCCTTCTTCGCCCGCCCTCCACCTACTGACATAGCATGTGATTTTTAAAAATGTGTTGCTAGATCTAAAGAGTCCATAAAATTTATTAAACAATCTAAAAGAGATTGTAAACCTCTTGCCGTTCTCGCCAGTAAGACAGCGTCATCCGCATATATTAAAGCCGGAATCCTTTTTTGACCGACTCTCGGGATATCTTTACTTACTAGAGTTAATGCGTCCCCCAGATTATTTATGTAGAGCGTGAACAACAAGGGCGCTAAAATGCATCCTTGCCTTACTTCTCGCTTTACAGGCCATGTATCAGTCAGACTCCCGTTCTCGTCGTAACGGACTGCTGCGCTGGTGTTCTCGTGGATTTCTGCTAGGAAGGAGATCAATACAGGGTCCAGCCCAATGTCAGACAGGGAAGTCCATAGTTTTTGTCGGTTTACAAGGTCGAAGGCAATGGACAGATCCATAAATGCTAAGTGTATGTCCCCCTGCTTTGCGACCATATTTTTCCCTATAACAAGATGTAAATGTAGACACTGGCTAGCAATACCTCTTCCTTTTCTAAACCCGTACTGCAAGTCCGAAACAACAGAGTTTTCTTCCAACCAGTCTGACAGTCGGTCTCAAACGGCTTTACCCAATATTTTCGCAGCCGAGTCCAAGAGTGACATCGGACGGTAGCATGCCGGATCTTCTCTTGAGCCCTTCTTGAAAATTCGGACGATAACTGCTTTGCCCCAGGACACTGGGGGGCCGGATTTAGTAGCTGCATTAAAAACAGAAGTTAAAATCTTTGCCCAATATTTCGGATCAGCCCGGTACAAGTCCTCCGGAACCCCATCCGGGCCTGGAGCTTCCCCGTTGCAGTGGACTCAATTGCCTCCAATACTTCCTCCTCAGTGAAAATAATTTTGACAGCCTGTGCAATCCCCCCTCGTGACATAGAACATGAAGGGTTTGTTTCTTCATAAAGACCACTGAAATGCTCCACCCACTTTTCTGGGGCAATGAGACAATCCTGTTTTGTGTTATCTGTCTCATTAAATAATGGACTATTGATCACTTTCCAAAATTGAGTGCTACTCTTCAGAACACTCACTTTGGTCAGATCCTCCCATGCCATATTTTTCAGCTCAATTTTCCTCAGTTTAGTAGCATTTTTATAGGCCCTTCTAGCCTCAGCAATCTTATGTGAGTCCCTATTGGATTCTTTTAGAGCTTCTAGAAGAGCCGTGTGTGTATTGCTGCAGGCTTGGTCAAACCAATTTTTCAACTTTTTATAACAAGGCTTACTTTTCCTAATCAGATTTGCTGCTACCTGTGTTGTTAAGCTATTAAAAACACTGAGGATTTCAATTGGGTCTGAATTTATATCTATACATGTACTCAAATCCTCAGCATTACTCCTGTACAGATCCTCTAAACAGTACGTAGGGGTAATTATTTCCCACCTCAGTCTCTGACCCTGGCATATAGTGGCTATATTTGAATTTTTAATAGCTCCCAGTGCATTTTCGCTTTTTAGAGCCCTGATGTTAATATCCAGACTAAGAGGATTATGATCGCTAAATCCATTTTGTGTAACACCAAGCAAACCTATTTTGTCCATCAAAGGGGATAAGGCAAAAATATAATCCACAATGGGCTTGTGACCTTGGCCAACAAAAGTCGGAACAAGGGACAAAGCTTCACCTTGTGAAAGGGCAACCAAAGAAAACTCAGATAAAAGACTCTCAAGATACATCCTGTTCTTGGTGTGCTCAAAATGGGTACATCCCCACGGGTCTTGTTCAGAATCAATGTTCTGGAGACACTTTAGGTGTAAAACATGGATATTAAAATCACCAAGAATTAATAAATAATAGTGTGCCTCGTTGTTTGCATTATATTCATCCAAAAATACTGACAGTGCTCTAAGTGTTCCAATTCATCAATCCTGGTGAAGGAATTATAAAAGTGTACCACCAGGATTTAGGGCAAATTGTCACCCTCCAGTTTTTCCGCTAAAATGTTTGGGGAGCTTGTCACTACTAGCTCAGCTCTATACAATAATTTAAGGCTAAATAGTAACAGAAGACCCCCCTAGATCTTCTCTTTGGTGATGGTATTGCAGGTTTATTAAACGATTGATAACCGTCCAAATAGTAACATTCTCCAGAGTCCCAGGTTTCCTGCAGTGCAATAATATGGTATGATAATAAAAAAGCCTCCCAATTTGGGCCAACTCTTTTTGAGCGCAACCCCGCGATGTTCCATGATAAAATCGCCATCTTATTCTTAGTCAGGATGTCTCTAGATTGTTTAATCTAATCACCTTCTATAGGTGCGGGGTTTGATGTCACTAAATTGGCAACACCAACACCATACTCCTCTGTAGACCTCAAAGTCTGGGTGTCCATTTCTACGAAAGAACCTTCTAGTGCAGATCGCACCGCAGACCTATCTCTCACCCAATCCGCTTCACTAAGTGTAATAATTGAAAGACTATCACATGTGAGAGTATTACTATCTATCCCTGAGGTGCGAACCGGACCCTGTGAACCTAGTTCAGTAAGCGAGCGCGCTCTACGATCGTCAACTGAACTGGCTATTCCCGGCTCTAAGCTTTCCCTGCCACAGTATCAATCATTAATATTCAATGAGCTTAACGCCTCATACCTATTACTCAATGCGACTGGCCCAATGGGAGTTGCTAACTGGGTACTGTCCCTGCCTTCCCCATACATTCTAATATTCTTTGGAGGATAGAAAACCCCCAGTGGAAGAATGTTAACTTAATCAGGATTTATCCTAGCTGAACCTGCCTGTTTCCGAATATGATCAACCAATATTGAACAGCCAAAGCTTATAATGACACAGTCACCGTTGAGAGTCTTCTTAGTTTTCCCCACCCATGATACCCTTCTCACCATTTTAAAGTTATTAAACAGGTGTTCACCTAACACCGTTTTAACACTCAAGAAGTGGAGGGCCTTGACAAAACTACTCTCCTTACCTAGTCACCCGGTTTCCCAATATTTCAAAAGGCATTGGCACATAAAGTATAAAGATAAAACCTTTCCCGCATGTCATAGTACTTCGGTCTGTCAAAAGTCTGCAGAGTTCGAACAAAACATAGCATGTAAAATAGGCAGCAAACTAAAACAGAGAATGTAATATAGGCAGGCTGTTCTTTGTGTCATGATTATGCTTAGAATGGCATATAGGGAAACAGAACAAAGTGGCTGGACAGGGAAGTTTAACAAAAACAAATTACAATCACGTAGTCAATATATACCACGTGACCACCGGGTGAGAATCCCAAAGTAAATTTATTTTTCTTTATAACTTGAATTCAGAATTCGAAAGCACGGGCACAAACAAAACCAATCTTACGACAGTGAATTCATGATGACATTATCTACAAATATACAAAATTTACAAATGTACAACACTTACAAAGATACATCAAGCAATACAAGTAAACAGGACACACCAAAATGATACAAAATTCAGTAAACAACATCAATTGCCATTATATACAGTGAAAAAACTTTCAGGTGAAAATATGTGACCAGTCCATAAGAATATGAAACCATGGGACAGGCGGAGGAGATGGAATGAAATGCCTGCCTGTCAACCAATCCTGTGGTTAATTGTTTATAACGGGTTTGCACAACTAGGATCCAGAGTGATTGATGAAATTCTATCCATGGGGCACCCTTAGGATTTGCCACAGGGTGGGAGTGTCGACGCGTTTCGAACCAGCGTTATTACAGGTTCTCTTCAGGAAAGGGACTGGGGGCTGTAATTCTGTAAAAGACATACAGAGTGGGTGTCAGATGTTTCCAACATGTTACTGTTACAAGATACTCTGACTCCAGGGAACACGAACACAATAATTACCTGCACAATGGCATAGAAATAGTTGTGGTGTCGGTTGGACTCAACCAGGGACAAATTTTTCTGAAAAAACAAGTAAAAGAGGGCTCAGCGCGGTGGCAAACCAAGGGAGACGGGTGATACAGACATGATGGTGGCAAGCAGTGAGTGCTGTTATTAGGGTCCTACCTGTGCTTCAACCAGGACTGAGGTTGGGGTGCAGTGCCCGCGACGCGGTGCACGAGCGGAGTCGGAGATAGCTCACATGTTGAACCGTCTCTGTGTGGGATCTGGGGGGTCATAGAAAACATGAAGTCCAGGGTCAAATTTGCACTCCCACAGGTTATACTAATGTACCCACAGGGAAAACCACGTACCTTAAGTCCCAACCAATCGGGGAAGACTACTCCGCGCCAGCAAGCGGTTAAGGATTTAGGCTGGTACCTGTCAGGGAAAGTGCGAGCTTGCATTAATAACAGGCTCGAGTTTTTGACACATGGCGAAAACAAGGATAGACGCTTCCCAGGGGCGCGAGGCACTTACTCTGTACAGGGGAATGAATCCGGCGTTCTGAGCGGCAGTGCGGTCAATCGGTAACGCGCCGCGCTCAAACACAGTGCTAAAGAACCCGCCCGGGCGGCCGGCCGGTGGGTGTGGCTTAGGGGCTCACCGGGAATGCTGGTTACTGTAGTTGTAACGGCTCGACTGTGGAGAATCAACGTTGGGGGGGGGGAGGAAATCGTGGAAGCGAGTATCTTTTTGGATAAGGTGCAACAATTTTGGTGAATGCGAGCATTTTTACACATTGGACATTTCACCACAAAAGCGCAAAAGAATGGCATATAGGCAGGCTGATAGAGATGTATCATGAAGGGGACTTGATTGGAGGATTTATATTATAATGGTTACTTTTCTGTTCTTATTTCACAGCCCTGATGATGTCCTAGAAGGGACGAAACGCGTAGGCTGTAGCTGTGGAATTGTGACGTTTGTGGAAATTGTGTGAATAGCTGTAAAGCGGATTTTTTCTTCAACTTGAATCAAAACTACATAATAAAAGAATTGAAGATAACTTTGGAGAACAAAGCCTGCAGTCAACTTTGTTGTGTGGACGTTTGAATAATTGCATGATTTAAGCACAAAATCGATGTTTACATAGACGCTCCTTTGGATAGTGTGTGTTTCAATGTTTTTGTGGCTATTTTACGGTGGGCTGCGGAAAGTAGAGAAATAGAACTATTGTTTAAGTCTTAAAAAAGTGAATCGCATGGGATAAATGTCTCGCCATGCACACGATAGTAAACCCCTCACCGTGTCAGGATTCGATTATACTGCTATATGTGCCATACCTTACCTATGGCACATTCCACCAATCCTGTGGAAGGTTTTTGCACTTTCTGGAGGAGGGCAGATTTCTGCGATGTGTTAAAGGTGTCATGGAGCAACACCTGCTGCATGTATTCCTCAAGTGCCATAATGACTTCCACAGGTCTAACCCACATTCCCACATTGATCCGGGGGCGTGTTACATTAGATGAAGGTGCTTGGGCCTTAGGCCTAGGAGGGTGCTAAAAGGCTAACTGCCACTGAATTTGAGTTACAAACTACAATATCATGCTGGTGGAAGGTAGGCCTCAGCAGGGTGTCAAGGTTGCTAATAAAAGTGTGTCCTAAGCACAATGCCGGCCACCAACATTCCAACACTGATTTTGGAGAGTACTGTACTTTTAGAAGATGGCTGGCTTTGGTAATACATCTTGGCCCACATGCATCAAGCATTTTTGGAGTCGCAAACGGTGCGATTCCTTAAAATCTGCCGTTTGCGATTCCAAAAATGTTTTTTTGGATGCATCAAGCAATTTTAGAAATCGCAACATTTTTGCGATTTCTAAAATTGCGATTGCTTTTAAGAAATCGCAAATTTGCGAATGGGAATTGCGAATTCGCAATTTGAAAATCGCATTTTTTATGCGATTCGGTAAAAATAGCGATTTCTACCGAATTGCATAAAAAATGACAAAAATAATCATGCATAGGCTTTTGCGATTTCTAAATTGCGAATCGCTATTTATCGCAATTTAGAAATCGCAAAAGCCGACATTGATGCATGTGGGCCCTTAGAGTTAGGCCTGTGTGGAGTTCTGTAAAAAGCAGAGTGCAGCGCAAACTGCAGCTCGCGCTGATCTTCCTGCCGCTTGACTGGAGTTTTCTGCACTCACGAGCTCCGTGTAGTGCAGCATGCAGAAATCTCCGCACACTCCGAGAACGGAGTTCATCGCCCAGGCCTAAATTTGTGTTCCAACTTCACTTGCAATCAAATCTTCCAAGAGAGTGGGTCATTAATGCTACAGTAGGTTAGACCACATCTTGTGCGCTCTGTTTTTCATTAATTCTGGCTAGTAGGTCAAATGAGGCAAATCGATTGATCCAGAAGACATTATATTTCAAAAGTTTGCATAATATTTCTAAAGTTCGAGTACCCATTAGAATATAATGGAGAGAGACTCCAAAAACACTCCTCTAGTCATATCTGAACAGGTTTTTGTCAGTCCTATTGCTTTCAGCGTGGGGCAGTACTGATAAAAGGAGTTTTAATATTTCTTCCCTATACTTTTGTGAGGGGTCTAGAGGTCTGTGACTCGAAAGGTTGTTAAAAGGGCATTGTCTGCTTTCTCTAGTCTTAAAAGGTGCCCTTTCAGGAAAGTTGAGAGAAGAAAATGTCGCTGATGTTTATTTGTTCCAAGAGTTACATTAGCTGCATCTGACGTGACGACACAAAGATGTGGAGAAGTGTAAGACGTAGTGCTTCCTCCTGCTGCATTTGAACACCGACTGGCATTTAGACTGCATTTGACTTGTATCACACCACAAACGATTTTGGATAGAATAGGACATTTATTTTTTCTTTTAATTGCACTGAGACTTTTTGATGTTTTGACTCTGGCAAATGAGATTTGAACACTGGACAATGGCGTTCTGTTAACTCACAACTACATGCACCTTCCACTTCACACGGAAATCAATTTGAAAAATAAATTAATATAATTGCCTTTATTTGTTACGTTATAAAATGTGCAACAAGTACCTGTTGAGTATGGATGTAAAAGACCTGGAGAAAAAGGTTTTAGAGATGTATTCTCAAGATAAAAAGGAGTCCACAGTATTGCGGTCTCCTCAGAGAAAGTCCCACAGCAACTAAAAGGAACCGTTGCCTGGAACACTCCACCGAGACAAGTTCCAGAATACAGAACATGGACGCCTTACAAATCAGAACATCAAGCAGGTAAGTTATAAACAGGTAAGTTACAGTAAAGCATTGACATGTGGCAATTAATTCACCACATATAACACCAAGAAATGTATACACATATACAGTTCAGGAGCAAAATACGTAAAAGTACAAAACAGTCCACACATTTGCATCAGAACATACCGGTGCGAGAAGTAAAATAAAAACCATGTCTCCACTTTTAATGAAAGGTTTAGTATTTTAGAAAGCCAGTTGTAAATGTTAATTAAAATAGAAACAGTTCTGCGTAGTGTTATTCCATTACCTGTTGAGCTTCCCCCCGGTCCAGTAACGTAGCGGGGGGTGTGGCGGTGGTGGTTCACTCCGAGCAGCACGAGGTTTAGGGGTGGCAGCCTTTACCCGCTCTTCTTACCTGTGGCCATTGTGGTGCGGCAAACGCAGGAATCATCCACACCACCACACTCCTACATATGCCCGCCACAGGTGGCAAAAGCAGGGACTGCCACGGGTGGCCAAAGATCTAGTTACGCCCATGCTTAACCATTTTTAGGTCTCGCCTATTCCATCCCGTAGGGATGGAATAGGCGAGACTACGGGATGGAATAGGCGAGATTATAGTAAGCTGTCCGAAAAGTCTACCTAGCTGCGGATCGCGTACAGTTCTTGTGAGCTAGGCACATGCACATCATCGCCAGTCACATCACACAACACCATTTTTCTGTGCCGCGGCATCAGACTTCCAAGGCTGCCGCTCCCCCGCCCTCTGCCTCAGACTTGAAAGGAATACACTCCCCCGTCCCTGCCACAGCAATGCCGAGAGCTTTTTTTTTCTAGATGGCTTGTTACTTATTTCCTGTCTTTCTCTGGCTCATATTTTACTTTCTTCTCTGACTCATGCCTTTTTCGTCGGATCGTGCATTTTTTTCCCCACTCATTCGTCTGCTAGTGCATTTTTCCCCACTCTTGTCGGCTCAAGCTTTTTCCCCCCACTCTTTTGTCAGATCGAGTATCTCCTCCCCCACTCTTTTGTCGGCTGGTGCTGCCCCAACTCTTTCTTAGTGCATTTTGTTTCCCCACTCTTTCTTAGTGCTTTTTTCCCCACTCATTCGTCGTGCTTTCCCCCACCACACTTTTTCCTCTGGATCCCGCTTTTTTTTCTCTCTTTGGGTCATGCATAACTTTTTTTCTCTCTGGCACATCCTTTCCTGTCTCTTTCTTTCTTCTCTCTCTTTTGCAAACCCCATACTGTACTTTTGCTTCTCTCCCTCTGGGTCACGCTGTACTGTTGTGTGTGTTTCTCTGTCTCTCAACTTCATCCATCCCAGACTCATGCTTTATCCTCAAAAATTTGTTTGTCTCACTGGCTTAAGCATTACTGTTGTGTGAATCTCTCCCTGTCCCTCTCGTTCACGCATTACTTTTGTGTCCGTCTCCCTCCAGCCTACACTTTGCTTTTGTCTCGCTTTCGCTCAAGCTTTACTTTTGTGTCTCTCTCTCTCTGGTGGTTACGTTTTTCCGCCTCTCTTTATGGCTTCCGTGTTACTTTTTTTCTCTCTGGCTGTAGCATTAGTTTTTTTACTCTCTTTCAATGGCTCACGCTTTACTTCATTCTCTCTGGCTGGCTCACACTTTACTTTATTCTCTCTCTGGCTGGTTCAAGCTTTACTTTATTCTCCCTCAGTCTGTTACTTTATTATCTCTCTCCACTCTTTCGTCAGATCGTGCATTCTTGTCCCCCACTCTTTCGTCTCCTAGTGCTTTTTTCCCCCACTCTTTCGTCGGCTCGAGAATCCCCTTCCCCACTATTTTGTCGGCTGGTGCTCCCCCCCACTCTTTCTCTGTGCATTTTTCCCCAAATCTTTCTTAGTGCTTTTTTCCCCCCACTCTTTCATAGTGCTTTTTTTCCCCACTCATTCGTCCTGCTTTCCCCCACCACACTTTTTCCTCTGGCTCCCGCTTTTTTTTCTCTCTTAGGGTCATGTGTAACTTTCTTTCTCTCTGGCACATCCTTTACTGTCTCTTTCTTTCGCTCTCTTTTGCTAACCTCATACTGTACTTATGCCTCTCTCCCTCTGGGTCACCCTGTACTGTTGTGTGTGTTTCTCTGTCTCTCCCTCTCTCTCATCCATCCCTCTCTCATGCTTTATCCTCAAACAATTTTTTTGTCTCACTGGCTTAAGCTTTACTTTTGTGTGAATCTCTCGCTGTCCCTCTCGTTCACGCATTACTTTTGTGTCGGTCTCTCTCCAGCCTACACTTTGCTTTTGTCTCGCTTTGGCTTGAGCTTTACATTTGTGTCTCTCTCTCTGGTGGTTACTTTATTCCCCCTCTCTTTTTGGCTTCCCTGTTACTTTTTTTCTCTCTGGCTCCAGCGTTACTTTTTTATCTCTTTCACTGGCTCACGCTTTACTTCATTCTCTCTGGCTGGCTCACACTTTACTTTATTCTCTCTCTGGCTGGTTCAAGCTTTACTTTATTCTCCCTCAGTCTGTTACTTTATTATCTCCCTCCACTCTTTCGTCGGATCGTGCATTTTTTCCCCACTCTTTCGTCTTCTAGTGCTTTTTTCCCCCACTCTTTCGTCGGCTCGAGTATCCCCTCCCCCACTCTTCTGTTGGCTCGTGCTCCCCCCACTCTTTCTCAGTGCATTTTTCCCCCAATCTTTCTTAGTGCTTTTTTTCCCCCACTCTTCCTTAGTGCTTTTTTCCCCCACTCATTCGTCGTGCTTTCCCCCACCACACTTTTTCCTCTGGCTCCTGCTAAATTTTCTCTATTAGGGTCATGCCTAACTTTTTTTTCTCTCTGGCACATCCTTTACTGTCTCTTTCTTTCTTCTCTCTCTTTTGCTAACCCCATACTGTACATTTGCCTCTCTCCTTCTGGGTCACGCTGTACTGTTGTGTTTGTTTCTCTGTCTCTCCCTCTCTCACATCCATCCCTCTCACATGCTTTATCCTCAAACTATTTTTTGTCTCACTGGCTTAAGCTTTACTTTTGTGTGAATCTCTCTCTGTCCCTCTCGTTCACGCATTACTTTTGTGCGGGTCTCTCTCCAGCCCACACTTTGCTTTTGTCTCGCTTTGGCTCAAGCTTTACTTTTGTGTCTCTCTCTCTGGTGGTTACTTTTTTCCCCCTCTCTTTATGGCTTCCATGTTACTTTTTTTCTCTCTGGCTGGATCACACTTTACTTTATTCTCTCTCTGGCTGGTTCAAGCTTTACTTTATTCTCTCTCAGTCTGTTACTTTATTATCTCTCTCCACTCTTTCGTCGGATCATGCATTTTCCCCCCACTCTTTTGTCTCCTTGTGCTTTTCCCCCCACTTTTTCGTCGGCTCGGGTATCCCCTCCCCCACTCTTCTGTTGGCTTGTGCACCCCCACTCTTTCTCAGTGCATTTTTTCCCCAATCTTTCTTAGTGCTTTTTTCCCCCACTCTTTCTTAGTGCTTTTTTCCCCCCCTCATTCGTTGTGCTTTCCCCCACCACACTTTTTCCTCTGGCTCCCACTTTTTTTCTCTCTTAGGGTCATACGTAACTTGTTTTTCTTACTGGCACATCCTTTACTGTCTCTTTCTTTCTTCTCTCTCTTTTTCTAACCCCATACTGTACTTTTGCCTCGCTCCCTCTCGGTCACGCTGTACTGTTGTATGTGTTTCTCTGTCTCTCCCTCTCTCATCCATCCCTCTCTCATGCTTTATCCTGAACCTATATTTTTGTCTCACTGGCTTAAGCTTTACTTTTGTGTTAATCTCGCTCTGTCCCTCTCGTTCACGCATTACTTTTGTGTCGGTCTCTCTCGTCGGATCGTGCATTTTTCCCCACTCTTTCGTCTGCTAGTGCTTTTCCCCCCACTCTTTCATTGGCTCGAGTACCCCCTCCCCCACTCTTTCATCAGCTCGTGCTCCCCCACTGTTTCTCAGTGCATTTCTTTCCCCCACTCTCTCTTAGTGCTTTATTCCCCTCACCCTCCCCCACACACTCACCCTCACACCCCCTCACCCTCACACCCCCTCACCCTAACCCTTACACCCCCTCACCCTCGCACACCCTCTCACCCTCACACACCCGCTCACCCTCACTCACCCTCTCCCTCACCCTCTCACCCACCCTCACCCACCCTCACCCTCACACACCTTCTCACCCTCACACACCCTCTCACCTTCACACACCCTCTCACCCTCACACACCCTCTTACCCACCCTCACCCACTGACACCCTCATACCCCCTTACCCTCACACCCTCTCATCTTCATACACACTCTCACCCTCACAAACCCTCTCACCCACCCTCAAAAACCCTCACATCCCCTCACCCTCACCCCCTCACACCCTCACCCTCACACCCTCACCCTCACTCAACCTAACACCCCCTCACTCTCACACACCCTCACCCTCACCCTCACACCCTCTCACTCTCACACACCCTCACCCTCAAACACCCTCACCCTCACAGACTCTCACCCTATCACACACCCTCACCCCTCACCCTCATACCCTCTCACCCTCACACCCCATCACCCTCACACACCCTCACACCCCTCACCCTCACACCCCTTACCCTCACAAACCCTCACCCTCACACCCTCTCACCCTCACACCCTCACAACCTCACCCTCACACCCCCTCACCCTCACACCCCCTCACCCTCACCCCATCACCCTCACCCTCACACTCCCTCACACCCTAAACCTAATACCCTCACACCCCACACCCTCACCCTCACAACCCCACACCCTAACCATCACACCCCCACACCCTCACACCCCCTCACACTCCCTCACCCTCACACACCATCACACACCCTCACCCTCACACCCCCTCCCCCTCACACCCCCTCCCCCTCACACCCCCTCCCCCTCACACCCCCTCACACCCCCTCCCGCTACCCCTCTCACCCTCACACACCCTCACCCTCAACCCCCTCACCCTCACACCCCCTCACCCTCACACCCTCACCCTCAAACACCCTCGCACACCCTCACCCTCAGAACCCCACACCCTCACCCTCACAACCCCACACCCTCACACCCCCACACCCTCACCTTCATACAAACTCACCCTCACACACCCTCACACCCCCTCACCGTCACAATCCTCACACCCCCTCACACACCCTCACCCCCACACACCCTCACACCCCAACACCCTGACAGCCCTCACCCTCACACATCCCCTCACCCTCACACCACCCACCCTCATACCCCCTCACCCTCACACCCCCTCACCCTCACTCCCCCTCACGCTCACGACCCCTCAGCCTCACACCCCCTCACACCCTCCCCCTCACACATCCCCTCACACACCCTCTCACACACCCTCACCCTCACACACCCTCACCCTCAAACCCCCTCACCCTCACACCCTCACTCTCACACACCCTCACACACACTCACACCCCCTCACCCTCACACTTCCTCACCCACACACCCTCACACACCCTAACCCCCTGAACCTCTCACCCCCACACCCTCACAACCCCACACCCTCAACCTCACACCCCACACCCTCACACACCCTCCCCCACTCTCACCCTCACACCTCCTTACCCTCACACACCCCCACACCCTCACCCTCACAACACCAGCCTCACAACCCCACACCCATCCCACACCCTCATACTCACACACCCTCGCCCTTACACCCCCAAACTCTCACACCCCTCACAAACCTCCTCACCCTCACACCCCCTCACACTCACACACCCTCACCCTCACACACCCTCACCCTCACCCTCACACACCCTCACCCTCAACCTCACACACCCTCACCCTATCACACACCCTCACCCCTCACCCTCACACCCCTTCACCCTCACACCCCCTCACCCTCACACCCCTTACACCCCTCACCCTCACACACCCTCACCCTCACACCCTCACACCCCCTCACCCTCACACCCTCACAACCTCACCCTCACACCCCCTCACCCTCACCCCGTCACCCTCACACTCCCTCACCCTCACACCCTCACCCTCACACACCCTCACAACCCCACACCCTCACCCTCATACCCTCACACCCCCACACCCTCACCCTCACAACCCCACACCCTCACCTTCACACCCCCATACCCCCATACCCTCACACACCCTCACACACCCTCACCCTCACATCCCCTCACCCTCACACACCCTCACTCACCCTCACACCCGCTCACACCCCCTCACCCTCATACACCCTCACACCCCCTCCTCCTCACACCCTTCCCGTCACACACCCTCACTCACCCTCACACCCACTCACACCCCCTCACCCTCCCACACCCTCACACCCCCTCACCCTCACACCCCCTCACACCCCCTCACACCCTCACACATGTCCTCACACACCCTCACACACCCTCACCCTCAACCCCCTCACCCTCACATCCCCTCACACCCTCACACATGTCCTCACACAACCTCTCACACACCCTCATCCTCACACCCCCTCACCCTCACACCCTCACCCTCACACACCCTCACCTTCACACTAACTCACCCTCACAACTCTCACACCCCCTCACCCTCACACCCCAACACTCTCACACACCCTCACCCTCAACCTCACACACCCTCACCCTATCACACACCCTCACCCTCACACCCCTTCACCCTCACACCCCCTCACCCTCACACCCCTTACACCCCTCACCCTCACACACCCTCACCCTCACCCCCTCACACCCCCTCACCCTCACACCCTCACAACCTCACCCTCACACCCCCTCACCCTCACCCCATCACCCTCACCCTCACACTCCCTCACCCTCACACCCTCACACACCCTCACAACCCCACACCCTCACCCTCATACCCTCACACCCCCACACTCACAACCCCACACCCTCACCTTCACACCCCCATACCCCCACACCCTCACACACCCTCACACACCCTCACCCTCACATCCCCTCACCCTCACACACCCTCACACCCGCTCACGCCCTCTCACCCTCATACACCCTCACACCCCCTCCCACTCCCCCCCTCCCCTCACACACCCTCACTCACCCTCACACCCACTCACACCCCCTCACCCTCCCACACCCTCACACCCCCTCACCCTCACACCCCCTCACCCCCTCACACATGTCCTCACACACCTTCACCCTCAACCCCCTCACCCTCACATCCCCTCACACCCTCACACATGTCCTCACACAACCTCTCACACACCCTCATCCTCACACCCCCTCACCCTCACACCCTCACCCTCACACACCCTCACCTTCACACTAACTCACCCTCACAACCCTCACACCCCCTCACCCTCACCCTCACACCCCAACACTCTCACACCCCTCACCCTCACACACCCCCACACCCTCACACCCCCACCCTCATACCCCTTCACCCTCACACACCCTCACCCTCACTCCCCCTCACCCTCACAACCCCTCACCCTCAGTCCCCCTCACAAATCCCTTCAAACACCCTCTCACACACCCTCACCCTCTCACACCCTCACCCTCAAACCCCCTCACCCTCACAACCTCACTCTCACACACCCTCATCCTCACATCCCTTCACCCACACACCCTCACACACCCTCACTCCCTCACCCTCACACCCCCACACCCTCACAACCCCACACCATCACCCTCACACACCCACACTCTCACACACTCTCCTCCACACTCACCCTCACACCTCCTTACCCTCACACACCCCCACACCCTCACCCTCACAACCCCACCCTCACACCCCCACACCCTCCCACACCCTCACCCTCACACACCCTCACCCTTACACCCCCGCACTCTCACACCCCTCACCCTCACACACCTCCTCACCCTCACCCTCACACCCCCTCCCCCTCACAACCCTCTCACCCTCACACACCCTCAAATCCTCACCCTGACACCCCCTCACACACCCTCACACACCCTCACTCACCCTCACTCACCCTCACACACCCTCACACACACTCACCAGCATAGCATAACAAAACGAAGCATAGCATAACAAAACACAGCATAGCATAACAAAAAAGCATAGGATAGAAAAACATAGCATAGCATAACAAAACAAAGCATAGGATAGCAAAACAAAATATAGCATAGAATAACAAAATAAAACAGCATAGCAAAACACAACAAAACATAGCATTGCATAACAAAACACAACAAAACATAGCAGAACAAAACATGGCATAACATAACAAAACATAGCATAACATATCAAAACAAAGCATACCATACAAAACATAGCAAAACACAACAAAGCATAGCATAACAAAACACACCAAAACATAGCATACATAACAAAACATAGCATAGCAAACATAGCATAGCATAACAAAACACAACAACACATAGCATAGCATACCAAAACATAGCATAGCATAACAAAGCATAGCATAGCAAAACACAACAAAATAAGGCATAGCATAACAAAACACAACAAAACATAGCATAGCATAACAAAACAAAGCATAGGATAGCTAACAAAACATAGCATAGCATAACAAAACATAGCATAACATAACAAAACATAGCATAACAAAACTCAACAACACATAGCATACCAAAACATAGCAAAACACAACAAAACATTGCATAGCTTAACGAAACACAACCAAACATAGCATAGCAAAACAAAACATATAACAGCATAACAAAACATAGCATAGCAAATCAAAGCATAGCATAATAAAACACAACAAAACATAGCATAGCATAACAAAACATAGCATAGCATAACAAAGCATGGCACAGCAAAACATAGCATAGCATAACAAAACATAGCATAGAATAACAAAACACAGCATAGCAGACAAAACATAGCAAAAAACAACAAAGTATAGCATAACAAAACACACCAAAACATAGCATACATAACAAAACATAGCATAGCAAACCATAGCAAAACATAGCATAGCATAACAAAACACAACAAAACATAGCATAGCATAACAAAACATAGCATAGCATAACAAAGCATAGCAAAACACAACACAATAAGGCATAGCATAACAAAATGCAACAAAACAAAGCATAGGACAGCAAAACTAAACCTAGCATAGCATAACAAAACAAAGCATAGGATAGCCAAACAAAACAAAGCATAGTATAACAACACATAGCATAACATAACAAAACATAGCATAACAAAACACAACAACACAGAGCATAACAAAACATAGCAAAACACAACAAAACATAGCATAGCTTAACACAACACAGCAAAACATAGCATAGCAAAACAAAACATATAATAGCATAGCAAAACATAGCATAGCATACTAAACACAACAAAACATAGCATAGCATAACAAACATAGCATAGCATAACAAAGCATAGCATAGCAAAACATAGCATAGCATAACAAAACATAGCATAGCATAACAAATCAAAATATAGGATAGCAAAACATAGCATAGCATAACAAAACAAAACATAGGATAGCAAAACAAATCATAGCATACCACACAGCATCACTCAGCACCAACACAGCATCACTCAGGGGCACCACAACATCACTATGTGCTACCACAGCATTACTGAACACCGCAGCATCACTCGTTCACCACCACAACATCACTCAGCGCCACCACAGCATCAATCTGTGCAACCATTCAACAACAACTGGTTCAAATATGTTCTCTCAATGTTTCAAGCTTTATTACAAATATAACAACATTTTTTAATATTTCACTTCTGTTCTTGTTATGTTTGGGGCGCTTCGAGCTTAGCTTTCATCACTTTTCTTACACAAAAGGTTTCGAAAGGAAATCAGTGTCCTTTTTTAAGCACATATTATGGATTTTAAAGATACAGATTGTTTGGGATTTTCTTTGAAAAATAGGAAAAAAGTGGTGTTTTTTTCCTCCTAAAACTGGCACCCACAAAAGGTTTGTTGTTCAAAGAGCAACCACAGTACAGCTTTAAGGACCAGTCAGTGTTGCAAAAACATTTTACCACAGTTTCCGTATTTTCCCAAGTGGTAGATGATTTTCCAAATTTTGGTAGTTCTGCCTAATGCGGGATTTGGGGTGGAAACAGATGTAAAACAAATCGGGGAACCCAGAAAGCGGTAATTCTTATGGTTTGGCAACATTAGAATGTCAGCAAGGGTTCATTTTGTAAATCACTAATCTTGTTCTTAAATAAACTACTCACTGAATATAAAAAATATGTAATGAAAAGAAGTAGGAGAAAACTAGAATAGTTACATTTCAGTGATTAATAACAATAGTGTTTGCTGCAAATTCTCATAGGCAACAACTGAGCTTACAATTACATTTTCTTCTGTTCTTATCAAGCATTATATTATAGTTTCTAATGAATGAAAAGTGGACGTAAAGAAAAAATGTGTATCTTTTAATGTGCACAATATACTACATTTTGGATAAGTAGTTGTTTGTATAACTCAGAATTTTGGTTTACCCATTCTATCTTGGTATTAGGGAGACATTTTACATAATGTATTCTTTCTTGCAACAATCATACATTTGATAGCCAACAATGTAGAGAAATCCAACTCATAATAATAAATGCTGTAATGTCTGTATTCACACTCTTCTCCCAATGAAAGTGGCACCCAAGTTTTGTGACTGGCTTATTGCTCATGTAAAGGAAAGCCCCCAAACGCAATAACGAAACATCAAAACATAATGATTTTGCCTTGCAAATTGACTCATTTTGGCGATTCAGGATGCTGTAATATTTGAGTTCTGGCAGTCAGGGAAACCTACTACACCCAGGCATTTCTGAAACCTGGATGCTAGTGGTCCTGGCTGCTGTGACTTTTATGGATCCTACTAGGTTTTCTTACCCAGAACGCTCTGCAAATGTCAAACTTTAGCTAATATCACAAACTTTCTCCACATTTTTGTGTAGGGATGTTCATTTTCTGATGGGATACACAACATTTATACTGATCAACATTTCAAATACTTCTCCGAATAAAAATGGCACTTCACTTATGTGGCTGGGTCCATCGCCCATGACAGCTGAGGCACCAAAATGGAACAAGGAAACATCTAGATTTTGTCGTGCAACTTTACTCATTCTGGTTATATAAGCAGCTGAGGTATTTGGACCTGGGCTCAGTGGACATAGAAGAAAACATACCATTCCGAGCATTTCTGAAAACTAGACACATAGGGGATTTCCTGGAGGCAGAATGGGTGGTGATGCTTTAGACATGGGGGGCAGAATGATTGCTGGAGGTATAGTGTTAGGGTGTGGCCTGATGCAAGGGCCTGGTTAACCCCACCCCACTTTTCTTTTACAAAAAATCTATCTTTGTCCTTCAGTGATTTTTCTGCCCGCTCGAGGGAAAGACTGGAGTAAAATCTCTCAATCTGGCCCTGGGAGCTGAAACACTGTTGGGGATTTAGGAGTATGAGGAGAGCAGCCTCCTCCTGATTTGTTTTTAAAAATGTCCCTGCATCTACTGAGCTTTCTGCTCCCCCAATCCCCAGGGAGAGCAGATTGGGGCTTTACACCCCAAAAGTTCCTCTTTGACGCAGGCTCAAATAAGCAAAAAGATTATCTTTTCTTCATACTTTTTTAGTATTGCATATGTGTTGTATAGGCAGAAAGTGGGAAAACTTTAAAAGCAAGTCTGAGCATAGTGTTTTATACTTGAAATGTTTTGCTTCCTGTGAAAATCCTGCGATAGACATACACAGACACCTTTGCATTATGATGCAAAGGTGTGTGTTTGTTGGTAGGCAGCCAGAAGATGAGTAATGCAGAGTGTGGCAGCAGCAGCACCATATCCTTGTTGATATGGCACTATCCCACTTCCTGCCTCTCACAAAATGCAGAGCAATAGCTTAGGTTGCTGTGCTGTGTGACATTTTTGTAAATCTAGCCCCACAATTTCAAATGTATGAATTCATCAACAAACCATGCAGAGTAGTAAATTTAACTAAGTAATAATAGAATTATGAATGTTATTGGATTACATTTCTGAATTCAGAAAAGACAGTTGAATCTAATGATTCATCCAATGTTGTTTTCTGTAACACACAAGAAAAGAATGAACGATTGCAAAATGGCGAAGCTGATGGATGCATTTTTTCATGTATAATCAATTCATTTCCTTAAGGTTTTCACATGTTTGAACTTATAACATGTTGAACACCCAAACTTATTGTTAGAGATGTTGACATGCACACAAATAAAGCCAATGACAGTGCTACATAATAAATTGTAAATTTGTAAAATTGTAAATTGTAAAAAATTACACCCGTTAAACCCTGCTAATGCCTAAACCAGTACTGAAAACATAATGATAACCCAAATCTTTGAAGGAAAGTGAGAAACTCAGTTGCACACAGTATACTACACAGCACAACAATGAAGCAGCAGGCCATTTTCTGACACTCCTTAACACCCTGCAAGTTCCACCCTCATGCAGAATGCTTAACCTGCTCCTTAATCATTGGTGAAATGTAATGTAACTCATGTGTGGTCAAAGTAGAGCTTTGCTGTGAAAAGCTGCTGAATCTGGTGTTTCATCAGATCCTCAAAATACTGCTGGTCACTTTATTTGTTACAACTCTAATTGCAAGACATTATACGGCTAAACAAATGAAAAACAGAGGCTACAATCTTGATTTAAGTAATGGCTGATTTACAACTATATCAAAACAACATAGGGGCTTATTTACAAGCACCTGCGCCGCCAGTGCATCAGTTTTAATACGGAAAAAAGTGATGCACCGGCAGCGCAAGGGGCTTGTAAATAAGCCCATTGGGCCTCATTTATGAGGCCCCTTGCCACGACGGAACGTCACTTTTTGTGACATTCCATGGCGCAGAAGCCTGCTCAATATTTACGAGGCAGCACTAAGCCATTTTTTGGGGAGTAATGCTGCCTAGTACATATTGCTACCTTTAAAGCAGTTTTCAGCATTAAAGGGGTGTGCAATGAGTGTTGCTGGGGGCGTTCCCAGCAGCATCAATGACTTTTTGACACTGCCCCAGATTTACGAGGAATCCTAACTCTCAGGCAGCGTGAAAACCTTATGCCTTGCCCAGAATGGCGTAAGGAAGGCACAACGAGAAGAAATATCTTTATTTCTCCTCGTTTTTCCTTTTTCTATATGTGTTGCTTTCTGCAGCACACATAGAAAGTGGAAAAAGCCTCTTGTGATTGTTTTTGTGCAGGAAGGTTTCCCTTTCTACACAGCAATAATCATCCCTGCAACACAGGCACCCTTGCACCATGGTGCAAAGGTACCTGCATTTGCGCAAAGCAGCCCATTGTGCTCTGGCGCAGTGAAAAAGGACAGAAATGTGCTGTAACTGATAGATACAGCACTTTCCTGCCCTTTTCTTTTGCTGCAGGGCCCTAAAGCAAAACCTCATAAATGAGGCCCTTAGTTTCCAAATAGTGAACAGGGGTCTCAGTTATGTTTTTTTTGCCGTATGGAAGAGCAGGTGGCCTTGCTGCTGCTCTGTCTTACGACAAAAGAAAAGGGCAGAATGTGCTGAATATATTAGATATGGTACATTCCTGTCCTTTTCCCCTGGGCGGCAGTGTGACAGTGCAGGCACCTTTGCACCATGGTGCAAGGGTGCCTGCATTGCGGGTATGATTATTTTTGTGCAGGAAGGAAAACCTTCCTGCACAAAAACAATCACAAGAGGCTTTTTTCTCTTTCTATTGACATTGAAAGGAGGGAAAAAGAGGAGAAATAAATATATTTCTCCTCGTTGTGCCTCCTTTGCCTGGGAAGAAAATGGGTAACCCAATATACCCTTGTAGGCTTGGGCAATGAACGATTAAGGTAAAGGGAGGCTACAATGGATTTGATTTGTCTATTGACTTTTGATCAATTTATGAGTTAGTTAGCATGAATCTAACTCTAATGTATCCATAAGATAATAACAACACTTTTCATTAGTGAAAACAGTCAATGATAAGTAAGGAAAAGAAGGAAAAAGCACACGGAAAAGTAATTTTATCTGAAAAATATTGTATTGAATGAATCAAAAAATAAATATGTATACGGGGAAATAAGGAACAAATCAAGTAAAAGCAAAAAGTGTTATGGACAGAGGTATGTGCAAATCAACAAGTCAGTTCATAACAATTCATCAGCTCCTGTAAACTAGAAGTACAAAACCAAGTCAAACACTGTACGATGGTTAATTCTTGGTGCAGGTAAATTGCTTATGGAGATGATGAAGAAGTCGACGCTTCGGTCTTGGTTGCAGATGTCAAAGAGACCATCATCAGGACAAGAATGTTTTTGCAATGAGTGCCCCTTTGGGGTATGGCGAAAAATGTTCGAATAGATGAGTCACTGTGGATGGATCGCACTAGTGCTCAAAGCTGTGGCATATAAAAGTCAGAAGAAAGGCGCAAATTATGATTCAGCAGACGCTTCTAGGAGGTAGTGTATTCTGTGTGAAACCTCGACAGGATCGGTCCGCAATGAAAAAAAAATGATGAAAAAATGTTTTTTTTTCATTGTGGACCGATGCTGTCGAGCTTTTAATTTTACCGGCTCGTACACCCATCGTACATGGGGTACGGCTCATACACCGAACGTACATGGGGTACAGCTTGTACACCCATCGCACATGGGGTACGGCACCGTACCTGGGGGGGGGCTGTTCCGTACCTGTTTCGGCGCGAACTCTGCTTTTACAGCTATTTTCAGGTCCCGTCGTAAAAACCAGCCGCGAACCGTACAGATGTCGCGTACAGCGGGTTCCGAGGGAGAATCGTACAGAGATTAGAGTCGTACTGTCTCTGTACGACTCGTACGGAGTACGGCTCCTGGTACGAATCGTACTTCGTCGTACGTACGGGGGACGTTGCAGGGTACGATTCGTACGGAAAAAACATTCCGAACGGCTATTCAGAGCGTTTTTTCCCGAATCGGAATCTGCCCCATATTATTGTATTGAAATGAGCAAAAAATTGAGTAAGATGCCACAGTGTATTTTTTGGCACAGAAATAAATCAAAGTTCAATTGAAATCATTTCAAAACAGCATGGCCCCACCTGGAAACGTTTCCTATAAAGCCACAATTTACAAATTTTCAGTAAATGTGCTTATTTAAAAGTAAGCTGATGAGAGAGTCGCGTGCACCGTGACCTAAAAAGGACGCCTAGCACCAAAGCTCTGTTTCGCGACAGACTTTGAGCGCAATTTCAGAACAATTTTCACAGCTCGTTTTTGCATCACAATGGCAGATTATTCAATCGGAAAGTTGGGGCTCTTCAAGGATGCCTTTTCCAGAGATGGTTGCTAATTTGCTGAGATGACTTTATGCAGGTGACTGTTTTGTATTGCTGACGGCCGCCATTTTCTTTCTTCTCTATGCTGGATTTCTCCTCACATTTCTTTACACAACATCGTTCATGCCATTTTTTTGATATTTCCTACAATTTTTATGCATTTTCTCCCCCTGACTATCATTATCCGGGGGACACTTTCATTTTAATCAATTTGGGCATCTTTTCTGAGGTACTTTGTTGTATCTCCTGTGTGACGCCAATATTTTTCTACGCTCTCCTTACCACACTTCATGGAAAGGAGTAGACACCTATTGCATCACACCAAAACAGTGGAAGTGCATGGCCCTAACTCTTTTGGAGCCAATGGTTCTACTTTTAACACATTTTCTTGTTTATCTGGACTTTCTTCACAGAAAGTCCCATCAATATGGCATCTAAAATTCCGTTATCTTCAATCACTGGCAAGAGACTAAAGCAAGATCCTCCTTCGCCACCTAACTCTTCATCTCCGGTCTCCTTGGACATGGTCTGGGAGGAGTTATGTGCTCTTTGTCCATTTATTGAGGAAACAAATTGTCATTTACAATTGTTAGACGATAAATGGTCTTCCATGGAGAACCGTATTACTGTGGTGGAACATCATCTTACTGATGTACAAACCTCATCTTCTAAAAAATCTTCGTTGGAGAAGGAAATCATACATCTGAAGAAAGCGACTAAAGATTTGGAAAACAGGACACAACGCAATAACTTACACATTTATGGACTTCCTGAAAGCCTTGAAGGTGACAACCCTGTCACATACTTTGCATCTTTTCTACCACAGTTTCTGGACCTCCCAGTACAACTAAACTGGACATACAACGAGCTCATAGACTGGGTCCTTGTCTTTCTTCCTCATCTGCACCTTCATGAAATAAATATTTTATTTCTACAATTTACTGATCTTCTTTTGGTACTTAATGCCGCCAAAGCCAAAAAGAATCTTTCCTGGCACGGCACCAAAGTATTCTTTTTTCAAGATGTTTCTTCAATGAATGCCAAACTACGAAAGGAGTTTTGGATCTTCATCCTGCGCTTCGTTCCTTAGGTGCAAGATACAGCTTGTTTCATCCCTGCCTCTTTAAAGTTACCTTTCTCAACAAAACTTCCACCTTTATAGATCCAGCGGACCTCCGCAGATTTATCCAGTCCCATTCTTCTACATCAATGGAAACTACTCCTTCCTCCTCTGAATCTTAACTTTTATACTTCTCTCATTGTACTATTGTATTGAAGTTGTTATTCTAACTTTAGCTTTTTAGACCTCTTCCCTTCTCCTAATGTTATTTTACATAATCCCTTGTTTCCTTTGCAGTTATATGGTTGGCTTTACCCTATTCTTTTTCATGTTCTCCACTCCTATTTCTGTTATTTCACTAGACTCTCTGTTTTAAAGTTTACTCTCCTTGTTGTTCATAATATCACTCTCTCTGTCAGTCAGCTTCTCATCCTTTTATTTGCCTCATCGCATTCCTGAATATTCCTACTTCTTCTTCTCCTTACTCTACTTTTGGTCTGTAATAGCCTAATTTTATATCATCGGATTTCATTATCTGTTTCCCTTTTCTTATATGCTTCTTTATTTATTTACACTTACAGGTTCACCGTAATTGCTAGATTTTATCCATGTCCATATTCCCGCTCCTGATCGAGTTTATTGTATAGATGTCTTGGTGTGATGTGTTGCCCCCTGTTGGGTGTGCTGTTTCCATTGTCCCTTGCCGCTTCTCATTCTTGTCCCTTGTTCTTTAAGGTACGTATTGCAGTCGTCGTTTTTACATGTACTGTCTTCTTTTATTCTTATTCTCCCTTCCCTTCCTCTCTCTTCTTCTTTGTTAGTAATCTTCTCTATCCTTCTTTGGTCTTACATTCCCCCTTTTCCTATTGGTTATTTTGTTTCCTTCCTCCTCTCATTCTTCATGTCTTTGGTGATACATATTCTGTATTTTATGTTTCTTCAATGTTTTTACGTTCAGAGTTATCTACTTGAATGTGAAAGGTTTTGTTAACCTGATTAAAAGACAGAGAATACTCTCTCATCTTGCTTCTTATAACCCTGATTTAGTTCTTTTACAGGAAACCCATCTGACAGACACTGAGGCGTTAAAATTAAAAAAAGGATGGGTGTACTCAGTTTTATTCTCACCTATCACTAATAAGAAAGAACTGTGTTATAATGCTATGCCATAAAAAATTGAATTGCAAAGTTATATCACAAGAAATTGATGCAGAGAGGTACATGGCTATTGGCTAAATTGTTAATCAATAATGTTTATTTAACTGTTTTTAATATACATGGCCCTACACAGCCTGATTGTAATTTTTGGCCTCTGATTACACAGCAATGTGTACAGTTCAGAGACAATCTCTTTCTACTAGGAGGTGACTGCAACCAAATAGTCGACCCCTTTCTTGAATGCCAATCTGAAGTCTGCTTCATCGCCCACAAACTCATAAACATTTTCTTAATACTATCTCTCAGACACACCTCGTTGAATCTTGGAGACTTTCCCATCCTGATACTTTAGACTTTTCTTTCTTCTTTCCTCCTCAAAATTCTCTTTTCCGTTTAGATTATATTTTCTTAATCTCTCTCTCAAAATCTGATATCCTCCTCTATTGAACCTGTTGTCAT
The DNA here is from genome assembly GCF_964263255.1 of Lissotriton vulgaris. Classification (NCBI taxonomy): domain Eukaryota; kingdom Metazoa; phylum Chordata; class Amphibia; order Caudata; family Salamandridae; genus Lissotriton; species Lissotriton vulgaris. The sequence continues at coordinate 877,180,285 of NC_141691.1, forward strand.
CTCTGATCATGCCCCAATTGTGACAGAGCTCAACCTGCTCTCTCTGCATCCCAGGACCTCCCATTGGCATTTTAATAATTCCCTTCTTTCTGACCCCTTTTTTTCATCCTCTTTTAATTCTTTTGCCAAGGAATTTTTTGACCTTAACTGTGACCCAGATACCTCCCCTCATATATTATGGGATTTCTTTAAAGCCACTGGGAGAGGCTTTATTATAGATTTTGCATAAAAAAGGAAGAAATGTTTCCTTCAATAACAAAAAGCCTCCTTAGCACATATTAAAAATTTAGAGCATACATTTTATACTTCTTCCATGGACACAATAACAACAGACTTGATAAGGGCCAAATTAGCATTCAATAACACTATACCGATAATGCATCCTCAATACTTCTTTGTAGTAGCACTCGCTATTATGGTGGTCGTAATAAAGCAGGTAAACTACTAGCGAATTACCTTAAAACACGTAAGACTGCACTTTAATTGAATCTATTTACTATTCAGATGGTTCTCTCGTTTACAAAAACCTGGATATTCTTAATGAATTTAAACTCTTCTATAAAGACCTTTATACTCCAGAATCTCCTCCCTCTACCTCCCTTATCCAAACATACCTTAATAATCTTCCAACTCCGTCTGATTTTCACCTAAATCTCTCTAATCTTGAATCAGATTCATCCCTTAATGAATTATCCACTGCCTTACATACTTTAAAGAAAGGTAAGACTCCTGGATGGATTCTCTTTTCTAACTTATTACTTCCTAAGCTCTTTAATCTTTTCCATTAATTTTTTCTAGCTGGTAAGACGGAAGACACTTTCAGGAAGCCACAATTTGCCTTATACATAAAGAAGGCCGAGATCCTATGTTTTGTAAAAACTGTTGTCCGATTTCATTGGTCAATGTCGATTATAAACTGTTTGCCAAAACACTTGCTTTATGCCTAGACCCCTTTATGCCCTATTTGATTGGTAAGGAGCAGTGTGGCTTTGTCAGGTGTAGATTGACTTCAGATAATTCTCGTCTTTTCCTTAATGTCTTAAACAAAATTCCCTCACTTTCAGATTCCTTAGCGGCCATTTCTGTTGATGCCAAAAAACTTTTGACAGAATTGATTGGTCCTTTTTTATATTTGAATTGACATGGTTTTGGTCCAAAATTAATTTCTCTTATCTTGTTATTATATTCCGACCCTAGAGCCTCAGTATTCGTTAATGGTTATATCTCATCTTATTTTCCTCTTCAACGTGGTGTCCGCCAAGGTTGCCCACTTTCTCCTCTCCTCTTTATCTTAGCTCCCAAACCTTTCCTTTCCTCAATTCGCAATAATGATTACATTTCAGGGTCCTGATATTCTACTTTTTTTCTCTACACTGGAAACTTCTATTCTTCCTTTATTACATGAATTCACTTACTTCTCCCTTGTGTCTGGTTATAAAATTAATTCAGATAAAACTGAAATTCTCCCCCTTACTATATTTTGTCTATCTCACTCTTTTTCTTCTACTGGTTTCGCATGGAATAGCTCAAAAATCAAATATTTAGGTATGTGTTTCTTCAATTCTATTGCAACTTCCATTAAATTAAATGTTTGCCGCTATATCCTGAATTGACAAATTACTCTCCTCTTGGAACCCCCTTTTCCGCTCTTGGTGGGGTCGGTTATGCTCTTTCATGCTCCCCGTCAATATTCCCACCTATTATTTTAAGCAAATTGACTCTTGTCTTTCTAAGTTTCGCTGGAAGAACAATAAAAGCTAGGATTTCTTTATCTTCTCTTCGTACACCAAAATCTAATGGTGGTGTGAACTTCCCTGACTTTCTTCTATACCATAAGCCATTCTCCCTACAACAGGCATCGAAGTGGCTCCTTTCCAAACTCTCCCCCTTCACTCCCCTCTGGCTGTCTATTGAACAAACTTTATTATTACCCTTCTCTCTCAATGAAGTTATGTTTTTTTTCAGCCAAAGCTCCTTTTACTTCTCTTCCCTTGTTTAAAAACATGTGCTACCTTTTGAAACCCTTGAAACATTCTAATCATATCTCTAGAGAATCTTTTTTAGAATCTCCAATATAGCACAATTCTTTTATTCTCATTAACAACATGACCATTTTTTGGGAAAACTTGGAGATTAAAGGGTATAATTTGGGTTAAAGACCTATTTGATGGATTATCTCCATGTTCCTTTCCCCAATTCCAAATCTCATGTCATTGCCCTTGATCCTTCTTACAGAAGTTCACTACTCTTATGGCAGTTATTCTAGACACTTACTATTCTCTCCCCTCTTCATCTCTTCCTGTAAACCAAAATTCTCTTCTTAAGTTACTCCTTTCTTTACCCAAAGCTTTTCTCATCTATAAATATTTCTCCGCTCCTAATTTAGAACGTGCAAAAACAAACTGGAACTTTCTTGGGAATTTGACCTGGGATGCGAAAGGACCATTTCCTTTTGGGACAAACTCTGGTCCCGTTCTCTTAAAATCTCTCGATCTGCCTCTCTTACTCAATCTATGTTTTTTCTTTATCATAAACTGTATCTCACCCCTGTCTCTATTGCTGAATTTTCCCACTCCGCTGTCCATAACTGTTGGACTTGTGCTTCTTCTGATGCTGATCTCATTCATCTTTTCTTTCTTTGTCCCTCGGTTTCTACCTTTTGGGAGAAAGTCTGGTCACACATGTCTTGCCTGTTTTACCTTTCTATCCCATATTCCATTCCTCTTCTCTTCTCCGGAAGTGTCTCTGACTCCTTAGATCTTTCCTCACATGCTCATGGTCTCTTTGACCTTATGATTGCCCTAGCTTTCCAACACATTGCTCTCAACTGGAAAAATCTTAGAAAACTCTCTGTCCAGCACTGGTGGAATAGTCTTTGCCATTTTCATCGACTTGACATTGCTTTTGCCTCCTCCTGTAAACCAATGGTTAATAGAGATCTTTTTTGGTTGCCTCTTACGACTTATCTAGATAATCTAGTTTTAGCAGATAAATCCCGTTTAAATTCTGGAAATGTTAAACCTCCTTGAGATGTTCATCTTCTCTGTTCTCCGCCTTTTTACCTTGATTGGCTTATGGTTCCTCTTTATTATTTAAGATTGTATTCACATTCCAGTGTAAATATGCTTTATCTCATTATGCCAATGTGTAAAACGTCTCTCCCTCTCATATTTCCTCCTTTTTCCCCTCCCCCCTTTTCCTGCCTCACCCCCTAAAATGTTTTTAACAGCTTTCATTTTTTATTCATGCACTAGCCAATTCTTCTGTTATATTTTTATTTTATTATGTTTAATCTGTCACTGGTCATTGTATTTCTTGCTATTTTCCAAATAAAGCTTTTTAAAAAAATAAGCATGCTTATGAATGAAATGCTCAGATGCTACAAATGTCGCTAAACTCTCAATTAAGACTCCCGAATACCGGGCCCATGGGTCGAGTTGGAAAAAATGTTTCTTTCAAACAGAACCACAGTCCAAACTTCAGTCACCAACGGTCTAACTGGTTTTCTTCCAGGCTGTGCTACACGTCTCTGTCCCTAGAATCCCCAATACTTTACTAGTCTCAGGAGACAGAATTTCCACAGCAGATAGGTTTCTCCTGGTAAAATCCTGAACCTTCCTCCGCCTCCTGATAACTTTGCAAAAGTAATTTTAACATACAAAAAAAAAGTATAATGTGCCCTCAGTTTTTTTTTTATTTCCTTAATGTCAAACGGACTACTTTTTGTAGCTATTTTCTTAGAGGGGTTAGTAAAAATAGGTTTACATCAAAACTATATTTTGAAAAATTGCATTCACTTCGTTGCAGAATCTAAAAGTGCTTAAATACAAAGGAAAAGACGTCCATGTTCTTTTCAATACCTCAACAGTGCAGAGAACAAGAACATCTCATTCTGCATTCAAGTAGTGAAAATCCTTCTGGTTCTCGTTATATTTCTTCATCATTGTGACAATGAACAGTGTGTTAAGAACGTAGTTGGTGCTTTTAAGTGTTGTCTGCATTCACTTTTGAGCTGTGCTCAGGGGGAATATTTCAGCCTCATAAGACTGATTAAGTTGGGAGTGGCTCAGTTAGAAAGAGGACAGTCTCCCATTTCTGATGACCCCTCTTCCTAGTGGATTCCTGCTTGGGGGGTGATTACTGGAGGACAATGGCCAAGCAGGATGTGGGCTAGCAGCTTTTGGGGATGGGTAAACCTCTTCCCCTAAAAATGGAAACTCAGCCTTTCTGCATACCCCAGGAGTTTGATTGGGGTTTCATCCATATATGCTCACCCTGAGGGGCTGAAATACTTCTAGAAATAAATAATACTTTTTTTTTGATTTAGGGTTATGGCAGCCCTGTCGTCCTGTTATTAGGTCATATTGTACAGCCGTACCAAGACGATGGTGAAGTTGATGCACAAAAAAGAGGTAATCTTTACTTGGCTTTCCCATCTGACCACCTTTCATTCTCTTAGGCCTCTATAATAACTAAACTATTTATTGTTTCCTTATTCCTTATAGTTTCAGAAAAATCTGCAATAGACTAGATATCTGTTAATCCCTTTCGATCTACTTTATATACCAATGTTTTCTACTGAGAAATGCATCATCATCAAAATCCATTTCCTGGTTGTTCCTAGGACACAAAGAGCTATTCATATATGTCTAAACTATCATGTTATATAGGTAAATAACTGAAAAATGACTTTTAGCCATTTGTTTGTATGTGTTCAATCACAAATGATAGTTATTGAGTACGTCCCAGCAAGGATGGTAACATATGTTCAAGTCCCCATAAATATGGTTCTGTGCACGTAATTAAATACGATTATATTCTCAGATTTGAAGCAGGATCCTATATAATTAATTTTTTCTTAACATTTTTCTGGTATCAGTGTATGTTTAAAACATTGGTAAATGTTACTCCCCACAAGGAAGGTAACATGTGTTTTTGTGTGTGTATGTGAGTTTCTATAAAATGTATTTTTACATAACACTTCTAAAATATGAAAAAACAAACAATGTTCAATTACCACATCTTCTAAGTAGTTAATGTAGACTAAATCTAGGCTCTTAAATGTTTTCAGCCTGAAAGCAATGGGTTTCTTCAGCCAAACTATCTGCCTTTTGGATAATCAATAAAAAAATGCAATAAAGCAAAGAAATGAAATACCTAATACCCTTATTCCGTGGTAAGACATTTGAGGAAATATATTTTACATAATGGACAACCTAGTCTAAGATAATTTCCAGCTTGATCCTGGATACATCCTGAAAGATACTGTTTGTCATTCGCTGTTTGAACCACAGTACGTTTTCTAGGGGTGAGTCAAGTTACAAGGCTTTTTCTTACAATCTTTCTGTATTTCTCACAAACTATGAAATCTGACATCTGGAGCTGGTGAAGATCGTGGCAAGTGATTACATTTGAAAAATCTCACATAATGGACTTTCCAGGATGGTGAGCAGTCACTATGTGTCATTTTCTAGTCACATCCCTCTGGGGGTCAGTATCACAAGGAGCATCAGACTGGCGTTTCCATTTCTGCCTGACCTGATGATAATTAGGTCTCCCTTTTTTAACACGGTGCTTCGAGCACAGTGGTGTCTATCCGCATTAAGGTGGCAGGGCTTTCACCTGGTGTATACCTATGTAAAAAAAAAGGATAACAGGATAGGTAGCCTCGTTGCAAAGTATCTCGACTCTGAAATGTCTGGGCAGTCATTTAGCTACGGTAAAACACTAGGGGAGAGGTTGAAAGTGAACGTATTTTTATGTAATTAAATCATGCAATGAAATCATTCTCATCACCATGTCTGCACTAAACTGAATTTTGAGTTTAATGAGGTGTCTTGATTATTAATGCGAATTTTGTGATGTTGTATTACAGCTACCTCTGACGAAGAGCAAGTAATTGCTCGAAATGCATTGGGTTGTAAATAAAGGATGCTGCTGAGAACTACTTTTCGGTATGAATCATATTTACAAGGAGGCTTGGATGGACACCTGTGAATACTTAAAGTTTTTAAAAAAACACGCAATTTGATGGATATGTGGTACGGATGGAAATATTGAAAAGAATATGTTAAGGTTAAAACATGGACGAATCAGTATCAGAAATAATGGATGAGTTTAAGGGGGATCTAGTATCCTTTAAATAAAATGATGTGCACCAGGGTGTGGAACGTTAATGTTGCATTCCCCACTAATGCACTCTTTTAAGCAGTCATTTAAAAATTTCACCATTCTGACTCATGTCTTTTCAGTCGGTCCAGCGTGATTCACCAGCTTCGTAAGCACAGCCCCTATGCTTCTGCTTGGGTTGCGGTGCCAGGTGCTAAGGTCGGATGGCTCTTTTTATTGAGGTTCTGGTAAGTATGATGGTATTCTTTATATCAGGTAATCCTCATCTCTAATGTTTCTTTTTGTTTACTTGCATCGCCCCACAGCATTCTCTTGCACCTGCTTGTCACCGTTCGTTGAACTTTCTGTACTTGGTTGTCACTACCTTTAGCGTTTCTTGATGTCAAAATGTTTCTTCTTTTAGGGCTTCTTTAACTCGGCTTTCACTGCCTTTAATGCTATTTTGTACCTGATTCTTACTACCTTTAGCATTGTCGCACAGTATGAATGACAGACCTGTGTTGTGTTGTGGCACATTACCTCTTAGTCTCGACTCTATCAGAACATTTCTAGCCAACAACAAAAAAGCTTTCTGGAAGGTCTTCACTTTCTCCAAAGGCCTTGCACTGGCTGGATTTGTGCTTTAACTCCACATATACCAACTGTCGGTTCAGGCACACGTGGCACACATGAGCAGTTCGCTGGACCATAACAAACTCTCCAAGAAAGCACTCTCGATTCGCCTGGTCAAGGGGTTTACTTAATCCCCTATCTCCTTGTCAGTTGTAGCATCCTCTACAGCCCGGGTACATGCAAATGATCACACCACACACGGAGCTTGTTATTGCACATCTTTATTCCTCAGCAAGTAACCATTAACTTAATAGTCTACATTATGAATTCTATCCCCCACGCACCTACACCTATGTTCTACAGAGTCCGTAAGGAAACACTGGGGTCCTGTCATCTCTAAGTCAAAAGACACCACAGTGTGCACTTGTTTAAAATTTCCGATCTTCAAAACAATATTGTGCACACAGACAATTCACACAAATCATACTTAATCCAATCCATCCCTGCCAATGCCTCTAGAACTTCAAGACATATTTCTAGAGGATTAGTTGAAAACAACCTTACGCGTGTACCTATCCCACACACACCCAACACCTCTTCTACTGAAACCTGGTTAAAATGCATTCTGCTCAACTGTAGGTCGGCCACAAGACACACTGCCGAAATAGCTGACCTCATACAAACTAAGGAACCTGACCTTCCAATTTTAACCAAAACTTGGCTAAATTAATCTTCCACGCCTATCCTCGACATACTAGTTCTCCCAAACTATCACATCACAAGACTTGATAGAATAGACAGGCCAAGGGGTGGTATTGTGTGCATTCGTTGGTTCAACTTCTCTGTGAATCGTCCTAACTCCCTGGTTCTTTCTTCCTGTGAATACATATGCTTAGACATCAAGCATAAGAACAAACCAATATGTCTATTAAATTCATTTTACCACCCTCCAGTGGATAACCTCACCGTCATTGAACACCTCATGGATTTACTAGCTACAAATGTTGGACAAGAGAACATTCAAATATTCCTAAGGGTCTTGAACCTCCACTGGAATGACCGTAACAACCCAGAGGTCAACAGCCTCAAAGTTTTCTTATCCGACCTTAACCTGTCCCAAATCTGTGACAGCCCTACCCATGATAAAGACTCAACCCTCGATCTTGTAATTTCCAATTACCCAGCTGGAATCGATCCTCCCTTGTGACTGCTCTGACCATCACATCATCACTTTTTACATCAACGAATCAATCAAACTACTCTCTGTTCAACCCACAAGAACAAAAATCTGGAAGAGAAACCTAAAAAATCATAGGCTCCGCCTTACTCGCAACAGCGAGTAAAGCCCTAACATCTTGCTTCCTCTGGAAGGTTTAAATGAGGGACAAGACCTGTATAGTCATTACTTCCACTCCATGAACATGGTATTAGACAATCTAGCTCCCTTACAACTAAAAAGAGTCACCACAAAAGACTCAAAACCCTGGTTTGATGGTAGGCTAAATGAAGGCAGAAGATCACTTAGATTAATTGAACGACAATGGAGATCAGCACCATCCCAGGACAACCTCAAATTACTAAGAAGCACAAGAAACTCCTACTATAGAAAGATTAGACACTACCCAATTGTGAGGAAATAGCTTCCTTTTTCATGACAAAGACTGAAAACATAAAGACAGGCCTGCATAATGACCTGTTATCCCACACCAACCCTCATCTGATCTCCCCACTGACCCCGCTAGGGACCCCTCTTAGCTGTTGGGCAAAGTTTGACCTCAAAACCTCGCATTCTGGGCCTCCTTCAATACTTACAATGAAGAAACCATACTAAAAATGCTCACGGCCCCAAATCCCTCCAACAACTTCACAGACCCTCTCCCAGCAAACCACCTAAAAGACTTCATTCCGGTGTTAGTGCCTTTATGGACTAGAAGTATAAACACCTCTCTCCTTCAAACAACCATCCCAGACATCCTTAAAGTAGGACAGGTAGCCTTCATCATAAAGAAGCCATTGGCGGACCAGGCAGACCTGAACAATTATCGCCTAGTATCCAACATCCCCACTTTGGCAAAACTGCTAGAAAAATGTGTTCACTCGCAACTTAGCAACAATATATACCACTTTAACTTGCTTGATCAATTTCAGTCAGGCGTCCGTGCAGGACACAGTACTTAATCAGCCATGACCCACTTAATAGACGACGCATTAAAAATTCTGGACCAAAACGAAGCCTGTTTATTAATCCTGCTTGACCTATCCTCGGCCTTCTATACCGTCAAACACAACAGCCTACTAGACCTCCTGAAACACAGAATGGGACTATCTGGATTGGTCGTAAACTGGTTCAGATTCCTTCCTTCAAAACAGAACACAAAGATTCAAGAACAATAAATCCTTATCCAAGCACACCCTAGTTACCTTAGGAGTTCCATAGGGATCATCCCTCTCCCCTACACTGTTCAACCTGTTTATTGAGCCACTCACCGAACTTCTCAGTTCCTCAAATGTCCACTATCACATGTACACAGATGACACACAACTCTACATAAGATCCACTCACTCAATGACATCAAATCTCTTAATTCAATGCTCCAAAAAATGCAGACCTGGCTGGCCAAAAAACATTTAAAACTAAACAGCCTCAGAACCGAATTCCTCCTAATCGCTCCCACAAGCCAATCAACCATCATCCTCAAATGGATGAAGCACCTAAGAACACTCAACGGTCAACCTCTCATCATCAACTCAGCAAAATCGCTGGGAATAACCCTGGAAAATAAGCTAAACATGCAGAAACCCATCAGTACCTCTACAAAAGAAGCACATTTTCATATGAACACCTTGAGAAGACTGAAATCCTTCCTACCGCAAATGACTTTAAACAGGCAGTACAAGCGCTAGTAATTCCCAGAGTGGAATATGGAAGCGTTGTTTTCTGCGGCATTCCCAAATCAACGACCGCCCCTCTGAAAGCCTCTATCAATGCAGCAGCTAGACTCATCACCAGCTCAAAAGAAACTGTCACATCTCCCCGACCTGCGTGCCCTCAACTAGCTTCCGTTTGAGGCTAGAATTCACTTGAAAATCGCCTGTATGACGCACAAGACATTACATCACAATACACCGAGATACAAAGCTGAGAAATTGGTGTTATTGTGTGGTAACAGAACCACCAGGAGCTTCTACAATCTGCTACAGAAACCACAACGATTTAACAAGAAGAAAACATACAACAGGTCCTTCTCGAGAATGGCTCCCAGGATTTGCAAAGCCTTACCCCCAGGAACGAGACAGAACCCTTCCACGTCAGCTTTCCAAAAGGAAGTGAAATGGATTCTCCTGGTCAAATTCACTTGAACTACTCACACAACTATGTATATATTTGCTATATCTTCTAAGCTGTTATATTTTACTAATTGCTGACGATGTCACCTATATTAATTCTCTTGATCCGACCTATACTTCCCTGTAAAGCCCTCTGATACCCGCAAGGGTCTTGTTCGCGCTGTACAAAACCGTTAAAATAAAATAAATAAAAGTATTTACGTATTGTTTGAACAGATCACATAAAGTCATTAGACAATGTTTTTTTTCTTATTTGAGTCTTATTTAATCCATATATGACATAAGGAAAGAAGGAAGCTCTGTGATTGATAGTGATATGGAATCAAACCAACATATGCTTGCATGAAAAATGATGTGCATAATCCTAATGGACACCAATGGTGCACTGTGACTAAGGTATGGACTGCTGAATTGCAGAAATACAAACCCAAATTTTGTTGCAGGGCTGACTAAATTAAGCAGCCAGAAAGGGGAAATTACATAGAATAACGTGGCACATTTTATTGTAGACTATAAGTACTATACATTTGACCTCTTCAGTACCTCTTTAGTACCAGATTAACATATGAATAGGGCAACCAGCACTAAAATGTGACCAGATAACATTGCCAAAGATCTCTCTTGCACAAGTGGTGGTGTTTCCAATCTCTTGATCCTTTTGAGGCCAAACAACTTTTGTAAAAAATCTGAAATTTGTACATCACATGAAGGATTATGTGGCAAGTGTGGAAAATCCGTAAACATGCGGAACACGCTGTGCTTGCAGAATTGCATAAAACTAGTAGCTCTGTGTAAGGCACAGCATTGCTGCAGAAATCACGGTTGTTACCAGTATTTACACTGTGCGAGCTAAACCTTTTTCAGCTGCAGTAAAAAATGTAATGTCGGCTGTTTTGGCATGAACATACATCAATATAAAGTAGATGGCCACATCATTTGTCTAAAATATGTATTTTTAGATACATGAGTCTTTGCATTGGCAAATATGCAAGACAAATGATTGATGAGACAGCCCTCAAAACATCCATATGATGGATGTCAACGCTTGAACATATCTGAATAACCAAATACTGTACAGTGCAGGTTAATTGGTAATCTGACATTGCTAGAGAGATGAAAATATTTCAGGTGGAGAATTTCATACAATAGTCAGACAATGGGACCTTACCACATTATGCTATCCACTGTGAATGGTCACTATTCGTGCTCTTTTAAAATAAGGGGATAGGAGACATGTAATATTTGAATGGTGTAATTTCTGTATTCACAATTTTAAACAAACGAATATGTTTCTGCCGTCCACCGTAGATAAACGTTTATTTTATCTCAATGCAAATTCGTTTATTCGCGAATTCGTCTAGACGTTAGCTTCCTGGTAATGTTTGCTAGATATTTATTTCATTTTTAATTATTTTAGTATTTAAGCGTATTTGCCTCCAGGGCACTAGATTGCATTACTCATTTTTTAAGGCACAGAGAGATTAAGCTATTCATCAAGAACCACAGGATATTGAGGTAAGGCCATACGCGAACCTGTGGATATAAGGTTGACAGCTCTGGCCGTTACGCCATACATCTCCTCTCCTAGAGAATGCTTCCAAAGCATGTTTGCAGGTATTGTTTCTTGACATTTAGCATTTCTCAGCGGGTTGTGGGAAACGGTGTGCTTTGTAGTCTTGTCTGCATCATTAGCATTCATTTGAATGTTGCTGACGCGATTGCAACCTTAATGTTTGTGACTAGGCATTGAAGAGGCGTTTGCAAGCCAATGTACTTCTATTTGTATTTAAAGAAATCTTAAATAGAATTCACTACAATAGCCACTGAAACATTATTTCATGCATGTACAGACTTGTATTCATTTATCGTTTTATACATTTTAATAACGTGCGTGCCTTTTTAACTCTTAATTGTGAAAATCTATAGAGAAAACAAGCTTATCTTTAAGTCCTACCATTTAATACCAACTTCCATAAATATAATAGAAATTTTCACATTTTAATTTGTTTCGTTATCTCTTTTTCTTGCCTTTTCTGTCCCTATGTTATTATTTTTCTACATTGTCTTTCCAGAGGCAAACACGAAAACTAAGAACTATGGAGCATATTTATGAACTAGTGGCAGCGCAGCAAGTCACATTGGTGCACTGCTCTGCATCACTGTGAAAGTGCAGGAATGTGATGTATTTAAGGCATACGGCACATTCCTGACTTTTCCCCCTGAACTGGTACACAATGGGCTGCCTAACACCAAAGCAGACACCCTTAAGGGGGCCTGCGTTGCATGCATGATTGTTTTTGTGCAGGAAGTGGAACTTTCGTGCAGAAAAACAATCCTGACAGGCATTTTCCTCTTTCTATGCGTGCTGCATAATGCCCATATCACCAAGCAATCTGAACCGCATTGCCCACCTCTGAGGGTAAACCCATTCTAACTAACTAGGGTAATAGCACTGAAGGGTGATTTTTTTTATTCTAATCCCTAAACCATCACCTGGTGCATTTGAAGATAAGGGGCCTCATTTATGAAAAGTGACGCATCGCTGCGTGAAAACAGCGATGCGTTACTTTTCACTGCCCCCTCCTTGCGACACCAATGATGTGTCATATTTACAGTATGACGCATAATGGTGCAAGGAGTTACAGATACGTCTGTATTTCTGGCGTATCTGTATGGTGCAAAAGTGATGCATTGCTGGAGTGTGTCACAAAAGTGATGCAATGTGTCCTTTCACATGGGGCAAACCTCATGTGAAAGGGCCTGCGTCAGTCTTAGGCCTGCTGTGAGGCAGGCGTAAGAAATTGACGCATTTATGTCCTAGAAGTGGCGCAGTGAAATTTTATAGATTTCACTGCGTCACTTCTATGACCCTTTCTTGCATCAGAACGCCCCCCTGCATACATTGTACCTGGCGTAGGTATAATGTAGCGCAGGGGTTTACAAAGTGACGCATCTACCTAGATGTGTCACTTTGTAAATATGGTGCAACAAGGCACATTTTTTACTCCGCTGGTGCGTCATTGAATTTTATCTTTTGTTTTGAATTTGACTTAAAGGGGTGTCACTTAGACCCTTTACTTTCGGTGCTTTGGCAACTTTCAATCAGCACGACTTTTTCCTTTTCCGTTCCCTAATCGTTGCTTGTGAGTTTATGACACGCAGCTTTTTACAGTTACTTATGTTTGAGAGTGACTAACCTTGGTCCTGTTTGATTTCCATTTGTTACAGACCCCTGACGAAGGGTCATGGTTTTTGTACGACCCGAAATGCATTGGGTGATTGTTACTAAGTGGATTAATGTACTAAACACAGTTCGACATAAGATGATGATTATGTTGATGAATTGAACAATATAACGTTTGCAGAGATCTATGGATTTAAAACACAGAGGAAACGAATAAATACTTATGAACTTCTAAGAGAAAACGTTGTTTTCATTGTGAATTGGGTGCTCAGTCCAGAGGATAGTTCTTCTATTCTCACCATTCTACTGTTCTCCCTATATTGTACCAGAGAGGCTGAAACAGAATTGTTCAAAGGAACTTTATTTTCTGAGCACAGGACAGGAGATATCTCACATAAAGCTGCTTGCCCTACGAAAGGTGGCCCCTCTATAATATCTTGGAACTTGGCAGGGATAAAAATTAAATTATCTGACACTTAATGAGGCTCCTATATAGGTGACTTTGATATTTCTGCATTTCAAGAAACCTGGGCAGTAGACAAGGTTTTTATTAATGGATTCACTTCTGATATTATGGGGTCCAGGCCCTCAGGGAAATTTGGGTGGCCCACAGGAGGGCTGTCCCTTGCTAATTTGCATTGCTGAAGGTTCCATATATATATATTTTTGGGTTTTGTAAAATTTTATTTAGAGATAAGCGCATTACAAGTTATGCATTCAATTACATAGTTTGAGCTATGACATGTTAATAAGGCATTCTATTACCAACGGGACATTGAGAGTGCATGATGATATATTCCAACTCTGGCAACAGAAACAACATTGTGGATTAGCATATATATTAATCACAACGTCACATTTCCGTGGGGGCTTGGTCCACAACTGTCATTGTAAACATCCTCGTTTGTGGCCACAGGGCCTGGGGGCGGTCAGGGGATTTGTCAGCCTTGTCTACCTGTCAGATAAAGGACACCAGGGGGGCCCAGATATCATGTGGCCTGCTCGTTAGGGGCAATAAGTTCCAGTATTTGCTCAGGTGCGACTAACAATGCGCCATGTCAGCTAGCCAGTATTTGGTAAATGGTGCCGGCTTACAGCCCCAGTGGTGAGCACCAGCAGCATTGCAACCAGTCTGCAGTTAACATCCAGGATTTCCTTGACATAATCCAGAATGCTTACAAGGGGGTCAGTTGTAAGCGTGTCAGAGGTGATGGCACTAAGAATTCTACATACATCCTGCCAATAGTTCGCTACCTTTGAACACGACCAGGCTAAGGGGCCGTTATGATGGCGGACGGACCTGAGTCCGTCCGCCACCATAGAGCAGGAGGGACCGTCCGCAGGGGCAGCGGAGGTCCCTCCGTCCAAATTAGGATGTGACCGCCACCCTGGCACTCACATCCTGTATCTTTAACATTGCGGCGGGTGCTGCTTGAAGCAGCACCTGCCGCAATGTTAAAAATGTAAGTTGTGTATTTGCATGCACAAAGCGGCAGGCACCGCGCGGTGCCTGATGGTTGTTCACGCAAATGCAGGGGGGTACCATAGGTACCCCCCATGTGCATCCCCCACCCCCCCTTCACCTAGGGGGCCCGCAACAGGCCCCAGAAGTGAAGGTCCGTATGCTTTTCCACAGCGGAAAAGCATACATTTTACACCATCATATTATGGCTGGCGGTGTCTGATAGACACCGTCAGCCATGTTAAAGCTTTTCCACCGCAGTCTTCAAGACCCACCGCCATCCTAATATGGCGGTGGGTCTTTTGAGGCTCAGCAGGGGTTTTCCCGCATCCTCCGTGCCGGCGGAGGCTTCAGCCGGCCCGGAGGATGCGGGAAAACCGCGATCTAATGAGCCCCTTAGTGTGCAAAAGTTGTGTCAGGGGCAGAGCATTGCACGCATTTTGAGTCCTCTGCCAGGCCCAGTTTGTGAAGTGCTGCAGGGGTGCAATATAGTCTGTGTAAACATTTAAAATGTATCAGGTGCATTCGATAAGTGGAGGAGAGTTTTTGGGACTGATTAAAGCAGTACTGATATTGCTCTGGTGAAGGCCCATCGATTAAATCTGATGACCATGCACAGCATGCCCATTCAGTGTCTACCCGGGAGGCTGCGAGAGTCAGCGCCTACAATCTAGTGACGAGTTTACACAGAGAGGACGCTGTGTGGATATTTTTGAGGGCTGGGGAATGCATCATTCATGTTTATGCAGGTTGCTCTTATCTGATAATATAGCAGATTGGCTGGTGGAGTTGTGTTGTCCGGGAGAGAAAGGAACTGTCCATTAGGATAGAGATCAGCATTAGTGCAAATGCGCAGCGCCGCAGCATGCCATGCCGCCAGATTGTAGTGGAGGAAAGGAGGGGTTGCTAGCAAGTTGCATCGCCGGCGCGTGCAGGGCCTTGTTCCCAATGTGTCTGCGGATTCCCTCCCAGGCCCAGCATATGCATTCAACAGTGTCGATTTCGCCTATCGGGCCGTATATGGTAAGAACAATGCTGATTGTAGTGGCCACAGGGAAGCAAGGTCTGTATTCGACTGCAACATGCAGTTTAAAGGGCGTAGGGTGTAGCCAAAAATGAAGAAAACTGGCCTGGACGGAAAATGCATAGAATTTAAAATTTGGGGCTCCCATCCCGCCTCGCGAAAAAGGCTGTGTCGGGTTTTGTAGGCAATACGCGGCTGGCATCCTGCCCACAGAAGCGTGATTATATTAGAGCGTAGTCTTTTGAAGAAGTGGGAAGCGACAGAGGAATATTTAAAAACAGGTAAAGAAACTTGAGCAGGGCCACCATTTTGGCGAATGCGATGCGTCCCGGCAATACATGGTCTTGACATAGTTTGCTTTCAAGTGCTTTTCCATGTCTCTACTTAGCCAAATGCTGAGATATTTAGTTGGACTAACAGCCCATTTTATCAGGTATTCCTTGAGGAAAGGTCGGGTCACATCAGTTAGAGGAAATAGAATAGATTTATTCCAGTTTATCTATATATCTGAGTAGCCCCCAAACCTAATGACCTCTCTAATCATTGGAGCTAGGTTTTCTTGGGGTTCGCGGATAGATAATGCCACATCATCAGCATACATGTAGGTCACTAAGCTGCGGGTTGAGAACCTGATGCCTTGATTCGTGCGGTGCTGCCTCAGCCATGCTGCGAGTGGCTCCATCACTGTGGCACATAGCATGGGTGACAGAGGGCATCCTTGTCTAGTGCCTCTGGTGATACATATGGGTTCTGTGATTTGTCCATTAATCATATGCGCGCTGAGGGCAGGGTGTATAATAACTTGATTTTGCTTGTGAAGGCTGGGTTGAGCCTAGGCGGCTGAGCAGAACAAAGGGGAAAGGCCATTCTAATAAATTGAATGCCTTGGTGGCGTCTAACAAGGCAAACACCGCCGGAAGATAAGGGTTGATTTGATGCATTATAGAAAAGATGGTGTGCAAATTAAGTGCTGTGGCATGATCTGGAATAAAGCCGGGCTGGTCCGGGTGAGCTATAAGAGACATGAGAGGGAGAAGGCAGTTAGCTAACAGTTTCGCATATATCTTGTTGTCTTTGTTGATTAATTATAATTGGCAATACGAATCAGAGCATTCCAGTGGTTTCTCAGGCTTGAGGAGGAAAGTGATCAGAGCTTCACGAAGGGTGGTAGGGAATTGGCAAATCATGACGGATTCATTGTACATTTTGGCGAGATGAGGAATAAGGATAGGTGCATATTCTTTATAATAAGCGGCCATCAATCCATCTGATCAAGGTGTCTTATCGCCCGGGAAGCCAGAGATCACCTGTTCAATCTCTTCAGTGGTGAATGGTTCCTCTAAATACCCATAATGCTCATTACTGAGCCATAACAGCTCAATAGTGTAAAAAAACTGCTCAATGACTTCCGGGGGTGTCAAGGCACCGGCAGTGTAGAGTTGGGAATAAAATGAAAAAATTGTAGCAGTTATTTTGCTGGGGGAGGTAGTTCTTCGCGCAGGGTCGTCCTACAGTTCTGTTATAGAAGAGGAGGCTTGTGGCTTTCTCGATAAGTTTGCCAATGTTTTGTAAGGCAGGTCGCACTCTCCATAACGGTGAGCCCTGGCTTCACGGCTGAGGTACATTGCCTCGCGTTCAGCCTCAGCATGGTATTCGGTCATCTTTGATCTTATATCTGCTAATGTAGCAGGGGAAGCGTTATCAATTAACTTTGATTGAGTTGTTTAAGTTCTGCTTCCAGCCTCTCCAGGGTGCCCCTAATGGACCTGAGAACATCATACTGCCTTGTAGTACGTTCCCCCAGAACCACCACCTTAAAGGTCTCCCAGAGGGTAGAGGGCAATCCACACCATGCCGGTGTTTAGTTCAAACAATTCGATTATGGCGGCACAAAGCTCTTCTCTCAATGAAGCATCTCAGAGCACATGTGGTGGGGGGCACCATGCAAACATATGCTGAGGGGGTCAGCTGGATTCACATAACCAGGATCACTGAGGAGGGGCCCAATAGGGCGTGCTAGATGTGTAACAGAGGTGGCCCAGCATGGGATGTCTTGAGTGACCAACCACAAATCAATGCAGGACCAGGAGCCATGAGTATTGGAGACGCAATTTCCCTTGCACTTGTCAGGGTGAAAGTGCCGCCAGGCATCAACTAAGCTGTTATCCTGCAAAAGGGTATGCAGTGTAGCGGAGGCCTGTGGGTGGAGCAAACACATGCTTGAGCGGTCCAGTGAGTTCTGTGGAGCAATGTTAAAGTTGCCTGCCCATATCAACGGCATGGGGCCGATGTAGGAGAGGAGTTTCCATATTTGGATGTAAAAATCTGAGTCATCTGTGTTCAGGCCATAGACAGCCTCCAGAATCACGGGTTGGGTGTAAAGGGTACCTGTCAGAATCACTTATCTCCCTTCAGTGTAAATGTGGGTTTGTGTTGTATGCAATGGCAGACCTTTCCTGAATAAGATGGTAACTTCCCTTGCATAGTTGGAGTAGAATGAGGAATATGTGTCCCTCTAGTGTCTCGATTGTTGTCTGGCTGCGCTAGTAGGCATTAGGTGGGTCTCCTGGGGAAAACAGATGTCGGTCTTGTGCCTGTTGAGACATGTGTGTAGAAGACGTGCCTTGCGGTAGTCATTCATGATTCTAATATTCTACGTCAAAAAGGTCAGCTCAGTCATGGGCACTGTCTAGCAGGGCCATACAAGCATACTTTCCATTGTCCATCTATGTGCCAAATGATAGTACAACATAGAGCATAGTATGAGTGTAATTGAATGCAATCACAGATGAGTTCAAATTAAAACAGGTGAAACAATAGAACAAGGTCCCGGGGTCTGAATCTGCACCATCACACCCTCTTGGGACAATCCCCCCTCGCCCCCTCCCGTTCCAACCCCTCAACATGGTTGAGAATCATACCTCCCCCCTTCCAACGAGCTCCAACTTGGTGAATACCAACATGATACTGGAATTATCCCAATGGGATATGTGGGCTCAACCAGATCTCCCCATGCTGTGAGGCAGGGTGGCTGAGCACGTCAGTTCACAGCAAGGAGGGAAGTGTGTATGGCTTATTAACAGCATTTGAATTTAGGCAAGATAACAGTAGAGAGTTACACTATTGAACTATGTTTGTTTTATGCCTACCACAGGTAGGACCTCATATGAGCCAACATCGGTCATTGGCAGAGTCAATCATTGTCACTTGCTTGGCTAGCTTTAGAAGGCACCTGTTGATTGTGGGGGAGCGACTTTTGTAGTTGTTTAACGAATTCCAGGGCAGCCTTAGGTCTGTGAAAAAACGGGGCGTGTTACCGGCGTCTATGCGCAGCTTGGCAGGATACATGAGAGCACATGTGATGTGCAGTTGTTGGAGTATGCGTTTGGTTGGGAGGAAGTCTCTGCGGGCAGTTTGCACAGTCAATGTGAAGTCAGGGTAAAAGGAAAGTGTGTTATCTTGGTATCGGACCTCCCCCATTTCTCTTGCTTTCCGGAGGATGGAGTCTCGGTTGCAGTAGTTCAGCAGGCATGCTATTATTGGGCACGCGGGAGCCCCCCGCAGCAGTCGCGAGCCGATTGATCTGTGTGCCCGCACAATGATGAAAAGATCCAATAGGGTTGTGTCGAACAGTTCAAGCAACATGGACTCAAAGTTAAGTCTCCATTTTATAAATCGCAGTGGATTTAGGGAGACCTATGATTCGTATATTATTCCAGCAGGAGCGGGATTTGAGGGCTTACATTTTTACGTGGATAATCTCCAGCACCTTGTCCATTTTTAAAAGTCGTTGTCTGTGTTCCGCGCCGGTATCATCTGCATCAGAGACCCTCTCCTCCAGTTGCATGATGCGAGTGAGAGTTCATCCATTGTTTGATCTGGTCTATGCAGGATGTCAAATTTTCAATCTTGAAATCAATAGTCTTTAGGGTGGATTTGACTTCGAGGAGTAGGGAACTTATGCTGTCATCTTGTGTCTCAGTTGTGTCTGTCTGTTTGGCCTGTTCGTTGGCCTCCTGTGGTGATTTTATAGCCCTGCCAGTTATTTTGCCTTCAAATGTGAGATTGGGTTGTTTTGTGTCGGCCTTCCCCATTGCAGCAGTTTCTAGAAGGTCTAGGCCCCATACTGGGAGAGTCAACAGGGGCAAAGTGCTGTGATTTCAGGCAGGAGCGAGGTTGCGTTTGTCTGCCTGATCAGTAACTTACATGCATATGCAGTCGGAGTGGGTAAGAGGCAGTATTCGCACGGCTCCCTTCATTCAGGCAGGGGAGGGTTCCGTCTCACCGGCTTTCCAGCACCCGCAGTGAAATCAGCACGATTGCCTCGCCTGCTTCGCAGCAAACAGATCAGCCAGCGGTATGGAGCGAGTTCATTGCTCAAGCCAGGTGGGCATGCGTGGATCAGGGGTACAGTTGGGAAGGTGTTTACTCTGGTGCTTCAGGGTTTGTGTGTCGGCAGCCCCGCAAAGTTCTCAGGTGCTCCACGGCAGAGTCACCGGTAGGCGGGAGCACACCAAGCAGCCAAGCCACTCTGACGCCAGGGTGGAGTGAGGATCACTGCAACCCCAGAGATGTGCGAGCAGGCCTGGATATTCAGATTCCTCCCCTCACGCGGGCCACCAAACCCCTCGGCACATCCCCCCAGCTCCAGCACCTTGCTTGGTTGGCGAGCTAGGTCCGGGGTGCCGTGGCAAAGCCAGCACCCAGTGCTATCTCTCAGCCGCTGCTCCAGCTGTGGGTCATTTGGCGCAGATCAGGCCCAACTCCCAAGCCTGCATGTACTGTCAGGCTGCACCGCTGCGGGGTCAAGTCTCTGAGCCGCACACACCCACACACACCCAGTCGGAGCTGGGCATTGGCAGCTTTACCAGTCCAGGTGGCGATGGGCCCCAAAATGCTGTAGTTGAGGTCCCTCAGCAGGGTAATGCAGCTGATATCTGCCCAGTGTGTCACAGTCACCACGCTGGCGCGATGGCGTCCTCCCCAGTCTGGTAAGCTTCGGTGTTAGGTGTTTTAGGGTGCTTGGGTATACAGAAAGTAGTGTTGTCGGTTCCCAGGGCTATGTGCAATGAGGGCTTGGCTGCTGTACGGTTCTGCCCCCTCAATGCTGATGGATGCTGAAGGATTATTTCGCTCGGCCGGCAGAGCTCATTTAAAATG
Organism: Lissotriton vulgaris; assembly: GCF_964263255.1. Taxonomy (NCBI): domain Eukaryota; kingdom Metazoa; phylum Chordata; class Amphibia; order Caudata; family Salamandridae; genus Lissotriton; species Lissotriton vulgaris. The sequence goes on from NC_141691.1 coordinate 877,201,144, forward strand.
CAGCCATCTTGCCGCTGGCAAAATCACACCCCCGCTGAAGGTTTAATATAGTGTTATTTAATGCTAATGTGAGGTTTGCATCTGTTAACACTAACCCACCTGTCCTGGATCTTCCTGAGGAGCTCCTTGAAATGCACAAGTCACACACAATAGTCACGGTGGCAGGAGATGTAGCCCGCACCATATATTTATGCACTAACTGAGCAGGAGGTTGAACAGTGGAGCATACCACTTTTAACTAGTAAATCTTTGAGTTCTTTCAGAAATATAGCCTTTCAGCTAAGTTCAATCATAGTCTGTCATCGCCTAAGAGTCTGTAATGGCCGAACCTACTCTGACCAGGAGATGCCACCTACTTCTAAAAGAGGTTAATTCAAGAGTACAATTGATTATGTGTTTGGTGATGTAAGACTCGGCCCATTGATTGATGACATGAAAATTATCAGCCGTGTGGAAAGTGATCATAATCCCCTGACTGTATTCTTTCGAGGGGATGCTCCCAGTTGCTTTTTAACTGCTTGTTATACAGAGGTACCCACAGATATTTTATCTAATAATTACAGGCGGGTAAGGCCTAAGTGCAAATTGTGTTCTGAAATTTATCACTGGTACGTTGTTTATTTATCTTTTTATGCAGGACTCCCTAATGTGCGAATTCCTATTTGAGGAATTCATGAAAGGTTTATTAAAAAATTAAAAGGTTTTTTCCGCGAAAAGATAATACTTAAGCAGACATTCTGTGTGATGAATAAACCGTAGTTTAATTCTCACTGTAAGGTAGATAAACGCTTGTTGGTGGCCGTCAAAAGGTGTTTACGACAAGAGACTGAAGAGGTGCGGCACAGTTACAAATTGGCACTTGTAAAAAGATTAAATTGAGTGGGATAAAAATAACTGGCATAATTATTATGTGCTGCTGAGTCAAATAATAATAATGCCTTCTAGCACATACTTTCTCATAGAAGCTTAGAGAGCATGAATTCTTACCACCATCATATTCAACTAGAAAAATGATTTACTCATTTCTCATCCTTGCATGCCTCAGTTGAGTCCAATGACTTACCCCTGTGTTCAAGCTCTGAAATTTTCGCCATACCGATCTACAATGCAGTTACATCCAAGGCTGTTATAGGAAACAAGGGAACCCGAAGGTACTACACTAGGGACCTTGGGCGTTTAACTTATTACAAAAAACAGTGGACCCTAGTAGTTTGGAGGATCAGGGTAAGAATAGACACAAACTGGGATAGTATTTATGTCCTTTGTCCAGCCGGACAGGAATTTATTTGGCGATGCACACAATCAGAAAGTAATGTCAAGGGGGCACAGCCCGTGACCTACAGTGAACAAGACAAAACAACAAGTATAGGCAAGAGCGAGCAAATCGGTCTGTATACTTATAATCAGTGAACAGACTTGATTGTAGTTTGAGTGACCATTGTACATAGCATTCACAAGCATATTCAATACATATGATCCTGTTGTGTTGACGACGTTTCGATGCCGAAAAACAAGATAAATGGCATCATCTTCAGGACAAATATATAAATCATGTTTGTCTTGGAACTATAAACAATTGCCTTTCATGCTACATACAATTGACATAAGTGGGAAAAAATGAGGGAGAGAAGGGAAAAAAATGAAATTTTCACCACACCGATCTACAATCCAGTTACATCCAAGGCTGTTATAGGAAACAAGGGAACCCAAAAATAGTACACTAGGGATCTTGGGCGTTTTTTTTTTCCCCTTCTCTCCCTCATTTTTTTTCCCTTCGGCCCCTCATTTTTTTCCCACTTATGTTAATTGTATGTAGCATGAAAGGAATTGTATATAATTCTAAGACAAACATGATTTATATATTTGTCCTGAAGATGATGCTATTTATATTGTTTTTCGGCATCGAAACGTCGTTGACACAATAGGATCATATGTACTGATTATGTTTGTGAATGCTATGTACAATGGTCACTCAAACTACAATCAAGTCTGTTCACTGATTATAAGTATAGAGACCAATTTGCTCGCTCTTGCCTATACTTGTTGTTTTGTCTTGTTCACTGTAGGTCACAGGCTGTGCCCTCTTGATATTACTTTCTGATTGTGTGCATCTCCAAATAAATACCTGTCCGGCTAGACAAAGGGCATAAATACTATTCCAGTTTGTGTCTATTCTTACCCTGATCCCCCAAGCTACTAGGGTCCACTGTTTTTGTAATAAGTTACATCCAAGGCTAGCACAATCTCTTTCAGTACATCTGCAACCCATGCTACCTTAACTTGTATTAACCAGATAAGGCTCCACGCCTCGACGTTTATTTAAATCAAAGAGTAAAATGTGGTTGAGCTATATCAATCTTCTATCAAACACTATTGCGGATGGCAGAGAAATTCCTGACTCCTGGAGAGGAGCCAAATAATTCCTATTTATAATATGGTAGATTCTGGTAATCCATTACGTTGTAGGCCTGTTAGCTTAATTGACAATATGCAGAAGGTTTTTAGCAAGGCAGGTCCTTGATAAGCTGCTAAACTGGGTAGATGACCAGTACACATTGTCCCCACTTCTAGCTGGCTTTCCTGCAAAAACCAGCACTATTGATCAGGTGTTCTTGACGCACATGGCACAAGCCCTCACCCTTAGCATATGGACTACAGCAACACCCTTTACATAGGAAATGCCGCGCACCACCTACAGAGACTTCAGTCCATACAGAACACCGCTGCCAGACTCATCTGCAGCCTTCCCTGACAAACTGACATCACATCACACCCCACCTCAGGCAACTCCACTGGCTCTCCGTACAGAAGAGATGCCAATTTAAGCTGCTGACCCAGGCATGCAAGGCTCAACACAATCAAGGACCCGCCCACATTAACCACCACCTGAGCTTCCACCAACCATCGAAAAGACTAAGCTCCGCCTCCTTTTCACTTGCCCATAGTCTCCACACCTACCGAAGCAGAAGTGGAGGATGCTCCTTCTCCTACATTGCAGCAGAGACCTGGAACAGCCTCCCAACATGCCTTCGGACTGTTTCCTCATTTCCAGATTCCAATTTGCCCTGAAGACCTGGCTGTTTGAATAAGCCTTCAGGATCTACAAGCGCCTGTATACACTATTGGGTGATTAGCCAAACTTCATCAATCCTGATTGTCAGAAATGACGATCTATAGTTGGCAGAGGTAGTTACCTTTGACCAAATAGAGACCCTTGCTTCTAGTCAGGGTAAGGGAAATACACTCCTAAAATAACCCCTGCACACCCCATTGGTAGCTTGGCATGAGATGACAGGCTTATGTCATAGGCAGTGTGTAAAGCATTTGTGAACACATACAATAATACAGTGAAAACACTGCAAATGGACAACACACCAGTTTAGAAAAATAGGTAATCTTTATCTAAACCAAACTAGACCAAACGTCAAAAATCCACAATACAGCAATAAAAATATGACTTTCAAATGGTGGAAATAGTTCAGTTCAAAGCATATTGCAGATGCAACACTTCTCACATAGAGTATCTTGGATGCGTTGTGCACACAATCAAAAAGGCCGCAGGGAAGGTGATGTGTTGGTTCCTTACACTCAGGTAAGGTTCCTTGCTCTGGGTGAGGTGATGTGTCGGTTCCTTAGTGCTGCACAGAAGAGGTGATGTGTCTGTTCTTTACTGGAGAGGAGGGGATGCATTGGTTTCTTACTGCATGGAGAGGTGATCTGTTAGTTTCCTACTGCGTCCCCCAAAAATGCGACAGACCTGGCGCCTTGATGCGATCCAATGATCCGGGGCAATCCGTGGGTTCTTGCAGCCACACAGCAGGGCTTGCATCGCAATCGGTGCAGTGATCTTGGACTTCTGAGATCCGTGCACTATACGCGGCATGCGACGATATCTCGAGCCGCGGGCAGGCGCTGCAATGACTTCTTAAGAGATGCATCAGAAACAGGTGCAGAGGCATCACGCTTCTTGTTGTTGCATTGCTTTTCCAGCTCCCAACAGCCAGAACAACCTTAAGAGGTCCAGAACAGCTGCAGGCACCTCTTGGTAGGTCAGAACTCCCAGCAAAGTAGTTCAGGGGAGATGGTGGTGAAGTCTTTGTGTCCCTAAAACTTCAGAACATGAGGCAAGCTCTTCTTCAAGCCCTTGGAGATCTTCCTCAAGCAGGGGACACAGCACACAGCAAAGTCCTTTTTCACTTTCCTTGGCCGAAAGTAGCCACTGCAGGCCAACCCTAGACAGCAAATAGCACAGGGGCAGTATTCCTTCTCAGTTTCTCCAGCTCTTCTCCTGGATTTCCCAGAAGTGATCTTTGAAGTCTTTTCTATCCCTAACACTTCCAAAAGGAGGCAAGCTCTACTTCAAGCGCTTGGAGAAAACTTTAACAGCAGGATGATGAAAGTACAATCCAGTCTTTTCCCTATCCAAGACAGAAGTAACCACTCCATGCCAGCTCCTACAGCACACAGCATAGGGACTGCCCTCATCCTCCAGCTTTACCAGTCCTTCTTCCTGGCAGGCTCCTAAGTTCAGCAGTGATCTAAAAGTCTGGGGTCTGGGCCCCTCTTCTTATGTAGTAAATCTCTTTGTTCTCTCCTGGCCCATGGCCCTGAGCCCAGTCCAAACCCGTTTTTGGGGGCACTTTGCAAGTGCACAACAACCTCCATTGTCTCTGTGAGCCCTGGCTCCTGACACACCACAGGGGGCAGAGCCTTCACTGTGAAAGGCAGGTCCTGCCTATTCTGGTGCAGTTGCTACCCCTACCTCCTCTCCAAATGCATACCAGGCTTGTTCACCCTAGCACCGAATCATCCAGACTCTCTGGAGCCACTGCACATCTCCAGTTCCTGTCACTCCAAAGCAAGACAGTCAATACACATCCCAGGAGAGGCACACTGGATGGCCTGGCAAGAAAATACCTACTTTCTAAAAGTGGTATTTTAAAAACACAGAATGTAAAAATTACCCTCAGTAAAATATGCATTTTAACATTCTGAGTTCAGGCATACTAAACATTATTTTCCAATCTGGTTCCCAGGGGCAGTTATGCTTATAAGATGTTATAAGCAAACTCCCCCTTCTATCCTATGGGAACAGATAGCCTTACAAGAGTGAAAAACGAAATGGAAAAAATACACATCAGTGGATGTCCTGATACACTGCAACCTGCCCAGAAGGGTACCTTGGGCCTACCGTAGGGGTGAATGGCATGTAAGAAAAGGGAAGGTCAGGGCCTGGCAAGAGGGTGCACTTGCTAGGTCGACATGGCAGTACTAGACTGCACATAGGCCCTGCAATGGCAGGCCTGCGCTACATTTACAAGCTGATTATATAGGTGGCACAATCAGTGCTGCAGGCCCACTAGCAGCAATTGATTGAAAGTCCCTGGGCACACACAGTGCACTGTACAAGGGACTGACTAATAAATCTAATATGCCAATCATAGTATCACCACCCCATAACAACAATTTACAAATGGAGCACTTGCACTTTGGCATTGAACAGCAGTGGCAAAGTGCCCAAAGCACCTAGACCAGCAAAACAAAGTCCAACACACAGCAAAAAAACAGGAGGCAAAGGCAAAAATACAGGGGAAACCCATGCAACTGGTGACAGGTCTAACACTGATTGATTGATTGATTGATTAATTGATTGAGTGTTCAGATTTCCAGTTTTGTACTGGACGTATGTGTTCATCAAAAACTTTATGTAGATTTTTTAGATCTATGAGGTTTGTTTTGATCTTGTCCCACTGGGAAAACTATGTAGGTCTTAGGTAAGATGGGCGGCCATGCAAACCTGATCAACCTTATTGCGCGATTACATGAAAGAAACTATGCACAGGGTTGATGAGAGAATAAGGGAGTACTCACTGACTGCTATACGCACAACCAGTTTCACAAGTATGGATGGCCTGGGTGATATAAGCATAGTTACTGATTAGTAGAGACACTAGGCAGGGGAGACCCTTATATACCTTCATTTGTTAATGATGCTGTGAATTATCTTAGGGATGGCTTGGTGGTGCTGCTGAACGAGACAGACATTTTAAACTAGTTTGGTAACAATTTCTGGCTAACAAATAACTGGAATTGATTGTGCTTTTTTCCTTTTTGACCCTTATGGCATGAGGAATGTGTTGGTCTTCCCCAAGTGGGGATAGAGCCAAAATTATAGTTTCTAAAACACCTGGGACTTAAGGTATATTACTCAGATATTGACCTAATAGAAGGGCATCAGGGCAAGGTGAGAATTACAGCACTTCAGTGTGCAAAATTCAGGGTGTCATTGCTGCTGTCCCAGAAGGGGAGGGAAATACTGGTCCTCCCTAGATTACTTTTGTTTCTCATTCAGCTACCCAAGAAGGTATGTACTGACTTCCATAAGACTCTCTCCAAACCTATTTGGGGACAGGGCAGGTAATATGTTGCCCCCTGTAAACTACAATGTCCCATTGATGCTGGTAGTTTACGTGCTCCCAACTATGAACTACATTGTTGCAACCTAGCTGCAGTGTGTAGTAAGCATGGGCGAATTTAGCGAATCTGGCGTTCGCGAATTTGCGTATTTGCGAACTCGCAATCCGCAAAATCTGTGAATTCTCGTGAATTTGCAGATTTTTTTTGTGTTCGCAAGGTTTTCTGCCAGTTCGCGAGGGTTTTGTACCAGTTCACAATTGCGAACTTACTTGTCGGCTCGCAACGGTCGCGACTATGTTGTTTGTACGTCTGGTTCATCATCACAGGTTCACTGCACCCTCTGTTTCACCACTGCCACCCTGTTTCACCCATGCCACCCTCTGGTACATCAACGCCACCCTCTGGTTCATCACTGTAGATTATGGGGGGGAAAAGCAAGCACACCTGCCCTGCTTCAACTGACATAAAATAATTTGGGGTTGATTTATTAATATGTCACTGTTTTAAAATTCCAGTCTGGCACCTGCTTCCTTATCTGTAATTTGCTTTCTGTTGCAGTGCAATTTTTTTTCCAGGACCTTTGTGGCCTACTTGTAGCTATTCTATGAGCCTGCTGTGAGGGTCAGAGCAGGGTCATAGAATTGTTGCAACTAGCAACTGAACTCTGGAAGGGCCCCAGTCAGGAAGCACTACAGGGAATGGTTACTAATGATGAGTTTGAACTTTTGCACCTGCTGAATTCTTTCAGTTTTGCAAAACTCGTTTTTCTGCAGAACAGCAACTGTAATGCCCCAAACAAACATAGGCAACTGAACTCTGGAGGGGCCCCTCAGGAAGTACTACAGGGAATGGTTATGAATGATGAGTGAACTTTTGCACCTGCTGAGTGCTTTCAGTTTTGCAAAACTCATTTTTCTGCAGAACAGCAACTGTAATGCCCCAAACAAACTTACTTGTGAAAGTTGATTTCTAATCCAAAAGTGATCCAAAGAAAGTCAAAAGGCCTCAAATCCAAAAAAGTGCAGGCAAATGTCAACCTGAGGAGTTATTCTGATAAAAATCATCATTTTCAGAAGGTCTATGCTGCTTGCTAGTGGATTTCTTGTGCAGAATTGCAAATTTTGTAATTTCACGAGTGCGAGATTTTTTGCTGCCCGCAGCACCTACATGTTCGAAATTGCGAACTCTCGCGATGCGTCGCCAAACTCCTGCGGGAGCCCGCAGCAAGATCCAAAATGGCACAGCACATCGCAAAATATTGAGAAAAACAACTCGGCAAACGCTGAATGACGGTAAGTGAACGCCGCATGCCGCAATATTGTATCACCAAGAAAAAAAATCCGCTGCGTGCGAATTTGCGGATTTCCGGTAAATTCGCGAGAGTTCGCGGATTGCGAATTTACCAAAAATCCGCAAAATCCGCGAGCGGAATGGATTTTCCGCCCATGCTTAGTGTGTAGCTAGGTAGATGTGACCAAGTCCAGAAAGCAAGATGTTTTTGGAGGCTCCTGATGTAATTCACTGGATAATAACTCTGGGATTGCAGTGCAATGAGCAGCACACAAACTGAAGGAGATGGTGAGACATTGCTGGTGACAATAATATACTCCAAACACCACAAAATACTGTATGCACCAGAGCTCTTGCTTTAGTCCCCTCTTCCCTTTCATCTCCTCAAAGACATGCATGACAAACGACCTTTGATTGAGGCAGCTGCCACTGACTTGGGTGAACTACATATACACACAGGACTTCCCAAGTGTTCCAGAATGTCCAAGAAGAGTCTGGAACTGTGTCAACCAATGTACTGGTTGACAAACAGCAGTAGTAATGGGAGCAGTAAGGATTGTAGCCCCCTGCATCCCTTGACCTCAAAAAGTTGCTTACCCATGGATAGGCACGAAGGACAGTACCAGTACGATATGGTTCTCTGTGAACTGTGTATGCTATCCCAACACTGCCCCTCAAGGTAAGTGGGAGATAAAAACATCAGGGCGGCTATAATGGATAATCAATGGTCTCAGGTGTTAGAATTTGTTAGGATAGTGTCCCGCAATTCCCAACTAATATACACCTTGTTCAATTACCTATGTCACACCTATCTCGCCCATAAACATATAGCCTGCATGTATGAGGTTGTGGATTCATGATGTCACCTCTGACAAGCTCCACAACTGTATTTGGTGTGGCAATGCCTAGTCATTTTGTAGATCTAGAGGGAGGTACTAGTAAACTGGTTGGAAATTCTCTACCATTGGAACCATTGCTAAGCCTGCTAGGCCTAATGCCCTAAAGAAAGTGATTCAAATACTTTTTGAGATTCACAGACGTTGCTATTTTTCTGTTGAGGCATAGCAATGGCATATGGAAATCATGCAGAGATCCAGAATTGAGTCAGCAGTCGGGAGAGGGATGAGATGGGCGAAAACAGAGGCAATGTCTTTACCATCCTGAGGACAGAGGAAGGGAGCAGAAAAATTACTCTGCAACGGGAGGTTAAAGCAGATATGTGTGAACAATACTGGGTGTTCTTATCCCCCGACCCCAGGTGACTCAGTTGAAGGATAAGGCCCGGCTGCCTGCTCAGAAAGAAGTGGATAAAGTGTCATGACTATGTATACCACCAGGGGGTGGGCAGGGGTAAATGTGTAAATTTGTAAATATGACAAAAAGCAAATAGATCACAAGAAGTTGACAGAATGTGATAGGTATACTCGGTAAACAAGGGAAAAGCGAACATTCATTCATTATTGACATAGTAAAGTATAGGTGGGGTTTCGAAGACAAATACTGATTACCCCGGTCATGACTGTAGGTATTTTTGCAAATGTTATTTATAAACATCTGGCCGGGAACTCTGACAACTCTGACAACTTCTGATAAGTTCACTGATAGACATTGAATTGTGATGGTCATACAGAGAGTTAATGATTGATTCATATGCTTCCATGGTCAAGCGCTTTTATGGAAACCCAAAATGCATGGCCTTCAGAACAAAGTAGACAGATAAATAATAAACAAAGATACACTATTTTCAACACTCACAATGACAGGTTAAAGGAGACCAGTTCAAAACATGCACAATCTAAAACCATACAAAAATTACAACAGACTACCCAGAAGTGAAAGGTCATAAGATTGAAGTGCACATCCCCAGTCTGTAATTGGTAGGACCAGGGGATAGCCACAGCCACTAGAATTATGCTGCATTGGAGAATGACATTATGCAAGAGGTTTGTGTAAGATATTGAGGAAGAATGGGGCAAATCATGCAGCATTATGGGACACTTTCCATTGCGGTTTTATGTGGCTATTTTGTGATTTTAACATATATTGACAAAAGTGATCCCAATGCTTCGCAAAATACAGAGGGGCATCATTTATGAAAAGTGTCACATCTCTGTGATAAAACAGTGATGCAACACTTTTCACTTCACCCTCCTTGCAACACCATGGATGTGCCGTATAAACTGTACAGCTCTCCATCTTGCAAGGATTGACAGATGCGAAAGCAATCCTGACATGTTGGCACAAAACTCACATATTGCTGAAGTTGTGTTGTAAGCATGACGCAACTCCAGCAATGCTTGGGGAGGCCTACACCTATTGCACTGTGCCACCCTTATGCCTGCCCTGAGGAAGGGTTAAGGTTTTGATGCAAATGTAGCTCTGCACCGGAATATAAGCTCTAGCTAGGACACGTGGCACCCACGTTGTGTATGAAGGCGTTTTATGCAGTAAAGAGAGTTAAGAACAACTAAAATACAGTTCTAGATTATAGAGCAGAAGAAGAGCTGTCTAGTCTCAAAATGAAACAAGGGGGCATATTTACTAGGAAGTGGCAGAGCGCTGCATTAGCCACCTTGGCTAAACGCAGTGCTCCAGCCTCCAAAACATACAAAATGCAAGGCTGCACCATATTTACAAGGATGCGGAGCACCCCTGTATTTACCCTGTGCTGGTGCAAATTTTAGTTGCCTAGCGCCAACTCAGACAACCTTGCACTATTGTGCAAGATTGCCTGCATTTTAGGGGAAGTCTAATGTGCAGAAAGGTGTCCATTCCTGCACATAAACAATCTGAAATGACATTTTGAAACTTCTATTTGTGCTGCTTAATGCAGCACGCACAGAAGCTACAATTTTATTTAATCGAGTGCTTATGTGCAGGAAGGGTAATCTCCCTGCACATAAAAAAATCAATTGCCTTTTGCTCTTTCTATGTGTGCTGCACAACGCAGCACACAAATAAACAGCAAAAACAAGGAGAAATTAGGCATTTTTCCTTGTTGCACCTGTTTAAGACCAGGTTTTCCCTGGTCCTAATGTTGGTGCTGCCCCATATTTATGCTGCCCTTGTAAATATTGGACAGCATCAAAACCAATGGGTTTTGTGGTGGAACGCCCACCACAACACCCATTCCCGCCCCTTTCATGCTAAGTATATTGTGAAAGGAGGTTTTATTTAGAAGGGAATGCTACACTGCCTTGTAAATAGGGTGAAGCCCATAGTGCCACTGGAACATCACTAAAAGTGACATTCCTATGTCGATAGGGGCTTGTAATTATGAAGTACAGTCAAATAAAAAATGTATTTCAACAAATAGGCGTTCAAGTGAAGGTCTATTCCATTGGGATAAGGAGGATTGATATAAGTATTGGTAATTCAGTTAAACACATTGTTCAGGTGACATTCTAGTCTATTGTGATTAGGAGGATTGACATCAGTATTGGTAAGTCAGTTGTGGCAGGTTTCCCTATGCAACATCTTTAGGTTTTGCTTGAATGTGACCATGCTGATAGACAGTCTCACTGCAACGTGTAAAAAAGCGAAAGTTTGTCAAGTGCACATGGAAAGGGGGTATGTAGTGTAGCACTTAATTTGTATCACCCATAAGGTTGCGCATTTCATTGTGCCACCTCCATGATGTCCTTTCCTTCAAGGCATGTGAGCATCGGTACATGATTACTTGATGAAAAATAAAGTAACACTTTTAAGATCACCTAAGCCTGAGATTTACCAAGCAACGCAAGGCCACCTTCCATGGCCCTGCATGGCTTGGTAACTCTGCAGTAAAGCAAGGCTGTTCAAGTCACGGCTGTGTGTTACTCTGCCCCAGGGAGAAGTTCAATATGTGGAGCAGGGGTGTTCCCACACATCCACCAATGGATTTTGGCACATTTCAGATTTACAATGAGTAGTAGACCTGGAAATGTGTCAACATGCTATGCCTTCCTGAAGGAGGTCTAACGACGTGAAATATGTTTATTTCTCTTTGTTTATGTCTCTTTCTACATGTGCTGTGTACTGCAGCACACACAGAGTGATGAAAAAGCCTCAGAGGATTAATTTTGTGCAGGAATGTGACCCTTCCTGCACATAAATAATCATGCTTTGGCGCTTGGCAGCACACAGTGCACCGGTGCTAGGAGAGGATAGAAATGCGCCATTGAATGTTAAATATGGCACATTTCTGCTCTCTCCCTGTCATGCAACGTTGCTTGAGATTTGTTTAAATCTGCTCCATGTATCTATTGTCAAAATAATCTTTATTGTCAGATTAAATAAAATCATTACAAGGTGCAAGAATCTGGTAAAAGAAAAAAAGATACTGTCATGATGCCTATTCAATGTGCAATACGTATGAAGTATCCTTTTGGCTCATCAGTGTGGGTAAAACAGTTTCAAGCTCTTTTTGCAATTGTATGTCAGACCATCCTATACACAAAGATCACCTGACATGAATATTATGTTCTAAATATAATTTACAAAACTATCAGTCTATTTATGCCCAACAATATTCTGCCAATGATATGCTGGTATCACACCATCTCATCTTGTAGAAAAAAGCTAATTACAATAGAGTCCCTATTAATCCAAGAGTCTCTACCTGGCCTCTAACAGTACCCACTCCTGATTGTCTTAACCTACACAGTTACACATCTCGATAATCAACCAAGCAGAAAGGTGATTATTGGATGCTCATGATGAGGTAGATAATTCAGTGTAGCCCATACATACAAAGGGCGAGCATTGCCCTTGCATCACACATCATCAAGCTGACTCAAGGCAATACAAGACCGTTAGTCGGATGAAGGCCACATTGCATGGCTCTGCATGATTTAATAAATCCAGAGTAATGCAAGATAATGCAAATCACTGTCTTGTGTTACTCTGCATTCGGAAGGGGTTCAATGGGTGGAGCATGGGTTTTCCCATTCATCTACCCATGGATTTTGATGCAATCCCACATTTACCACCGTTAGTAAACCTGGGATCGGTGCACCTTCCTAACAGAGGTGTAGCTATGTGAAATATATTTTTTATCCTTGTTTTTTCCTTTTTCCACATGTACTGCATACACAATTAGAAAGTTTCCCTTCATGCACAAAAACAAGCTTGCCTGTAACGCAGGCATCGTTTCATTATTGTACACAGGTGCCAGAATTGGTGTTAGGCAGCCCTCAGTGTGTCAGTGCAAGGAGAGAGCAGGAATGTGTCTTCTCTTAGTAGATATGGCACATTTGTGCTTTTTCCCTGTTAGAAAATGCAGCGTAGCAAGTTGTCTTGCTGTGTTGATTTGTGTGAATCTTTGATAAATCTGCCCACTGTGTATATAACATCGTATTTGCTCCCACTTAAGTGAACTGTACTCCAACATTTCTTGAACTTTAGAAGATAATTTTTCCAGCTGTTGGTCGGAGAAATTCACTTACCAGACTGCTTGTTGTTTGACCCGACGTCTGATAAAAAAAAGACCCAAACGGCCATTTAGAGGATGTTTTGAACATTTCTACTATTTATTCAAATTTATTGAGCTCTTGTTATAACTAGCTATTGAAAGATTCATTAGAACTACCCTATACTGTGTTAATTCCTTTATACCTGTTTCTTCTATTATGAGCCATTACCTTTTTGCAGCATCTAGTTTAAGGTATCTTACATATTCAATGAACCTTCAGCTCCTGGCTTTATTGCAGTTTAATTGTCGTGTGATTACCGTTTCCTTCTTTCCTCAGAACCTCTGGCAATGTTGCATTTTTTTAATTGGCAAAAATAATTAAAAGGATACTTTGATACACTCTGTATACTGTGGGGCATATTTACAATAAGTGGTGCATTCCTGCATATCAGCAGGGATGCGCCACTTATTGTGCGCCATGCCTACGCCAACATGGTTGCGCTGCATTTACAATGCGGCACACCATGGGGCAAAAACGGCACAGATGCTGGAGTTGCACGCAAGCGTGACGCAGCGCAGCAATGCTCGGGGCCCTATTCTTCCAAAGCTGCGTCAATCCTTACGCCTGCTTCAATCAGGCGCAGGGTTTTGACGCAGCATGGGCCCCAAAGTGACTGAGTGAAATCTTGTAGATTTCACTCAGCCACTTTCAGGAGGAGTTCCTTTGCCGGAACGCCCCCCCCCCACCTGCGGAGGAACGCCTCCTTCTGGGGCAGAGCTTTACAACGTGATGCATCTCCCAGATGTGTCACGTTGTAAAGCTCTGCCCCAGAAGGGCAGAGCTTTAAAACGTGACTACTTCATGCCAGTAACTGCCACTGAGCCTCTAAACTGTACACAAAAAAGGTAGATGAATAGTTTGATTGGCATTATGAAAGGTCAGCAATTATTTAACTATCTATTTTATACAGTTTGTATTATATGGTTTAAATAGTCAACAACCACGTCCAAGATGGCTGACTTGTTTTTTCCACATCTTTTATTAAAAAATATCACTTAATTTTGAGCCACAATTTAGGCTTTGTGATTTGGATTAGCTATGCTTTAAAAAAATAATGGTTTTGCCCATAAATGTCCCAAAGCATAAACTTCATTTTGTAGTATGTGCAGCAGTACTACAGGACTGCTACTTGACGATCTGCCAGCCCCTAAAACAGTGACGTACTGGTAGGAGAACGGGTCGTAGGGCAAATTGAAGTAAATTGGCTGATACAGACTCGCGTGCTCACAGAGACCACCTGCACATAGTCATTGCTGCTCCTACTTGACATTGTTTCGCTGGGCACACAATGGGACTTTGCTCTGATGGATGGCACTGTGAATTTTCAGCTGTGATAAAAGTGATCTTTAACTAAAATAGTCGGGCAAGCAGTAAGCAGCCTGATGCTCTCACACATACGCAAGCTGGTCTGACTGAGACTGTTGACTAGACTTCTCCCCCCTTTGGGAATACATATTTGGCGCTAGCAGTACAATGCCAAAAGTGGTGCATCGATACTGGCACATTGAAGGATGGTGAAGCCGGAGGTGTCAAGAGGGCCACCTGCCCGGGATTGAGTGAGCCAGATAACTAATACTGACACAGATAAAGATGAAGTTGACTTTGTAAAACATGGAAAACAGGCTACAGGGCCACATCAGGTAAATCATCCTGCAGGCTGTCTTGGAGATGAAAGCCACACTGTAACAAAAAGAGAGATATAGGAATTCAGGTTAACCTACTGAGAATGGATCATAAAAAGATAACTGAGCTCTCTGAGACACTGGTGTTGGAGCTACAACAACGATAAGAGGATATGGAGGGTCACTTCCGGTGGAACACTGTGGCTGTTCTTGAACAGTGGACACTTACAAATATGTTTGAAAGAGCCAGCTCACAGTTCTTTTCAGTGGAGAGAGTGCACAGGGTGTCAGGCTGGTTGCCTCCATTGGGTACACCACCGAGACCTATGGTGGCATGACTTCTGAACTACCAGGACCGAAACCATATCTTTCAACTGGTGCATGAAAAATGGATTCAGGATACAAAGGTCCTCATATTTCCATATTACACAATGTCGTAATAGGGTCCGTCCAGCACTCTTTTACTTGACTTGTTCTTACTTAAATCTCCTTCGTTGTTGTGCACTGCTACCTTTAGTGGTTTAGTCTACAACCACTTTAATCAATGTCTAGCAAAAAGTGAGACACCGGGGATCCCGATGCCTATGGTAACATCCTGCACATTTTCACATGAACCACTGGGTTCTCCTCTGGTATATATGTATGCCAAAAATAATGATAATTCAAACTGTTTTCATTTGTATCAGTATTCTTTGTTTATTCTTTCTTTTTCATTCACTTGAATCCTTATATTTTCAAAACAATCCTGTGTCTCATCTCCCATTTACCCAATGCATTTCGGGTCTATGGTGACCCTTCTTCGGGGGTCTCTAATAAAGAAAATCAAGAAAAGGTCGCAATCAGCCCTTAAACTGAGATTACATTAATACATAATACACTGTGTTTCTACAATGTGAACAAACATCTATAGTTCACCAACTAACCTGTTGATACCATCATAGTCATTGTTTACATCACACTTCTTAGTATATATCAACGCTAGGAATTTCAGACACCAAAAAAGCCAATTTTAGCCAAAAACGATAAAGCCCCATGTTAAAAAATCATTCCAACTACCATTCCGTTGTTCCGCTAAAATAAATCAAAGTCTATCTGGATAAACATTCTTAGCGCGCATTCTGTGCCGACCTCGTTTGTCTACTTACTAGGAAATGGAGAATGGGAAGCGTCCCTCGCTTACGTGTTCTCAGCGAATCCGCTGTTACCTAACATCCTACGTCTCACCTTTTAAAGCTCTCTGCGCGCTGATAGGCTCAAATGGCGATCACATGATCGCGACTTCGGACACAGGATTGTTTTGAAAATATAAGGATTCAAGTGAATGAAAAAGAAAGAATAAACAAAGAATACTGATACAAATGAAAACAGTTTGAATTATCATTATTTTTGGCATACATATATACCAGAGGAGAACCCAGTGGTTCATGTGAAAATGTGCAGGATGTTACCATAGGCATCGGGATCCCCGGTGTCTCACTTTTTGCTAGACATATTACACAATGGTCACGGAAAGGCACAGGTGCTTTTTCAAGACAATTATGTTTAAACATATAGGGGTGTGCTCAAATGACCCCAAAATATCTGGGAATAGAACATCTCAAACATTAACATGGTATCTAGTGGGGATAGGTCACACAATTATTTGTACCACAATAAAACATTAATTTGTTACCAGGACACCAGTATGATTTGTATCAAACAATGTATTAACTTCATTATGCCATAGTAATCTTCACAAGGGCCCTAAGACTCTGTTGTGGTCTAAAACCACCCGACCAAAGGTCAGCAGTTCCGACTGCCCCATTTGGATGTGACAGCCCTATGGGTGTTCGGAAACCTCCATTTCCCAATGGCAGCTTGTGTGGTAGGCGGAAAAGTCCTGTAGCACAAGTTACCTTTGGTAAATGGTTGTTTTCAAATATTCCTGCACTGTGTAGCAGGCACGTCAAGGGGGCTGGGGGTATAGACGCCCCCAGGCCCCATAGCGGAGTGCTAGGAGGGAAGGGGGACCTGCTAGGACCCCAAAGACATTTTCTGACAGCCTTTCCATGTCAGAAAGGCCGGCATGAAAAGACTGTTGGAAAGTGCCATCGTAATTGCGACGGCAGAGTCTAGCCTAACTCAGCCATTATTAGGGGATTAGGGGGCATCTAACAGGCTCAAGAAACCCATCAAAAGTGCATTGAAATCCCAAAACTAAACGCAAATTCCTGGTAACCAGGTCCAAGATAGCGCGAAGTACCGTTAGTAAGGGCACAGTTAACAATTACTAAGTAAAATGCAGTGCTTCAAAAAACGGGAAAATTGAGGTTGGTTACCAGACAACCCCACAATACCCACATGGTGGGCACTATACAAACTAACATGCAATTCTTCCCTGAGCACTAATCAATTCATTCAAATTCCAACATTAGATGTGTTAAACCTTAACAATCAATTATTTCAAAATAGATACAGCCATGTAAAAACTGTTTTTTCATAAATTAGTTCTTGTATCAAAGTTTAATAATAAGTCCGTCTTCAAGTGACCTGTCCTTTATTCTGTCACAATTATAGACACATCCAATATGTTCTTTCCAATAATTGCCCAATGAGCCAAACAGTACAGCCGGAATCATCCGCTCAATTGTAAATGATCCAAAAGTGCAGCCAACACGTGTTTCCTCATGCACTGGTCAGTGCACTTTTGACTTCATCAGGGCTGCAACCTAAAATAAATAGTATCAACATATTACACTTAACATATATAACCATGTTCAAGACATTGTGAATTCTATGTCAGGACCGGAGGCTTCAGATTATGCTATATCTTCCTTCGCTTTATTAACATGAAAAACTCCACAGCAGCTTAGGAAAAATATTCGAACAGTGAAAGAAAATGCTTTAAGTCTCAAAGCATTTGAAGGAACGTTATAACAGTCCAAAACCACAACTCCCAAGAGTCTCTTGTATACTACTAGTCCATAGTCCTTCCACCATGTCCATCATAGCTAGATAGCCAGTCCTCTCTTCCTCTTCCTTCTCTTTCTTCGCTGCTCCCGCAGCCAGATAAGTGCTTTTCACGTTTTTCCTTTTTGTGTGAGATTTACTGTGTATATCGTGTATACGATTTTTTCGGGGCTCGTCGCATGGTTTGCATTTCTTCATTGCAGAGTCCCCGGTCGCGGGAACGTTCTATTCGTTCCTACGCGATCTCTCCTTTCCCCGATTGTGTGCGGTGACTGATAAAGCCGCCAGGGGGGCGCCCGCGCGTCTCGCCGACTCTTCAGCGCGTCTCTTCAGTTACGGGAGCCGCGCTGAGGAGCCTGCCTGCGCCGGAGCCTGCCCTCGCTTGCCCCTCTGACGCCTGGTTTACCGGGTCGGTATTCCTGCCTTCTGACGCCCCGCTGGGGTCTGTATTGCGGCATAGACCGTGTAAACGCCTTCGGGCGCCTTTTGTTCACCTCAGTTTCTTCGTGTGGCGTAGCGCGCTTGAGGGGTAGCAAGACTCGGTCCCGGTGAGGAGAGTCCGCGCGATGGGGGGTGGTGCAGCCCTACCTGCCACACCTGTTGGCCCACAAAGTGATTGCAGTCAGTTTTGCCTGCCCAAAATCGAATTGCCTTTCATATAACACCCTCTTGGGTGCCTATAGTGCCGGGTTGCTCCTGGATTTGGGGGGTTTTCCCTTAATTCCTGTCTGGTGGATTGTTCCCCTATTTTTCTGTGTGTTTGTGATGGCCCAAGACGGGGAGTATGAGGAGGAACCCTATTCCTACCTCCAGGATGATGAATTTTACCAAGCGGTGGATAGCTCCATATACCGCTGTGTGACGGAGGTGGTCGGGCCCATGGAGGACCGCCTCCCCGCACGCATCGTTGAGGAATGCGCAAAGTTGGCATCCGCGCATTTGGGGGCGCCTACTGACCCCCCAGGAACATCGGGCGAGAAGCCGCCGGCACCGAAAAAGCCCTGCAGAGAGGGAACCCCTTCAGGGTCGCAGGGGGTAGACAGAGGCGCCTTTGAGCGTCTCCGTGACGCCTTTTTGGCAAAAGCAACGGCTGCGCCCCCTGCCCCCCTGTCGAATCCTGAGGCAGCGGGGGACGTTGGAACGGCTCCCGCATTACCAGTGTATGATTCACCGGACACTGACGATGACGGGGAGTCGGTGCGCTCTTGGCGCCCCTCGAGCTCAGCTGCAGAGCTTCCTCGGGATGAGTCGGGCATGTTGGACCCGGACGAGATTGTCCATCCGCGGTCCGCAGCTTGGACACCGGGAGAGACTGTGGCGAAGTTCGTTGCGGGTCGACTGCGCAAACCGCTGGAGAAAGAAGCCAGAGGCTGTTTGCGAGGGGAATGCCCGAGGCCGACTTTGGACGGGAAGGTGGCTATGACCCCCAAGTTGGATGCGAAGATGGCCACCTTCCTGGCCAAATTCATGAAGGATCCCCGCAAGGGTATTGACCGATCCTGGCGGTCCTGTCAGGATAAATTACTGGATGCCGTAGGGCCTGCCACAAAAATCCTCGACATGGCGGAGGAGGCGAAAGCGAATGGCACAGTCATTTCCCCGGAGGTGCTATCGAACTGGGCACAACGAGTTATCGTGTTTCTGGGGAATGCCAATTACGCCCTGTCCACCGAGCGCAGGCGATCGTTGCTGATTAAGCTAGACCCTAAGCTGGGGGACCTGGCCTCTTCGGAGGCGGGCGCGGTAGCCCAGGGGGGCCTCTTCGGCGAGTCCTTTATCAGAGAGCTGGGCAAGTTTGTGTCCACTTTTACATCGCTGGACAAAGCACAGTCCAGCATCAAACGCGTTTTTCACCAGCGTTTCTCTGGAGGGGCCGGTCGCGGCAGGGGCCGCGCGACCGGCCGTGGCCAACAGACCAATAATAGAGGGCAAGGCTCCGGCAGAGGCCAGTACCAGACCTCTGCGAACTTCAATAATTTCTATCCCACCAGAGGGCAACGTTTCGGCGGCAGAGGTTTCAGGAAGAATTCCGGACCCGGCAATACCTCCGGTGAGTGTACTTTGTTTGGATCAGGTTCCAATAGGAGGTAGGTTGGCAGCCTTTTACGAAGAGTGGGAATTGCTCACTGCCGACGCTTGGGTTTTGCAAACCATCCGTGGGTTTCACATAGAGTTCTACGACCAGCCCACTCAGGAGGTTTTTCCACGTCCGATTGTGTTTTCAGAGTCCGACGCGCTTTTGATAGACGGAGAGGTCGCAGAGTTGCTTCGCAAAGGGGCCATCCGTCAATCAACGCGCCACCCCAATGGGTTTGTCAGCAATGTCTTCCTAGTGGACAAGATGGATGGGGGCAAGAGACCTGTGATCAACCTCAAGGAGTTCAACGGGTGGTTGATCTATCGACACTTCAAGATGGAGGGTATCCACCTCCTTCGAGACGTGCTCCTCCCACGGGATTGGATGGTGAGGCTAGACCTCAAGGATGCTTATCTAGTCGTTCCTATCCACCCGCCTCATCGTCGCTTCCTTCAGTTCTTGTGGAAGGACAGAGTGTTCGAGTTCACGGCACTGCCGTTCGGCCTTTCATCGGCCCCCTGGTGCTTCACAAAGGTATTGCATCCGGTGGTGGAGTACCTCAGGGGCCAAGGGGTGCGGATGTTGGTCTACTTGGACGACATCCTCCTCATGGGTCAGTGTCCGGTGGTTTTGGCCGGGCAGCTGCAACAGGCCGTACACCTCCTTCAGAGACTGGGGTTCGTTATCAACGGCTCCAAGTCGGATTTGGTCCCCACTCAGAGACTTACCTTCCTGGGTTTCGTCGTGGACTCGGTGGAGGCAGTACTGAGTCTTCCACCCCGGAAGATCGCGAAGATCAGACATTTGCTACGGCAGACGATCACAAAGGATTGTACGTCCTTGCGGCATGTCGCCAAGGTGGCGGGACTTCTGTCGTCCTCCATCCAAGCGATCTTTCCGGGGCCCCTACACTACAGGGCGCTTCAACGCCTCAAAGCTCAGCACCCCTGGAGAGGAATGAGCTACGATCAGTTGGTTCCTCTCACGGAGGAGGTGAAGGAGGAAATGTCATGGTGGCTGTCTCACATGGAGGCGTGGAATGGGCGAGCGATCTTCGGGTCGGTCCCAGATCTAGTCATAGAATCCGATGCCAGCAGATCGGGTTGGGGCGCTCGGTGCGGGGATTTCTCCACCGGCGGCGCCTGGTCTTCAGAAGAACAACGGTTGCATATCAACTGTTTGGAGCTCCTGGCGGGCTCCTTCGCGGTCCGTTGCTGGACCAAGGATTCAGTCAAGGCCTGTGTTTTACTCAAAATGGACAATGTTTCAGCGGTTCGTTATGTGAACCATCTAGGGGGTCCTCGCTCTCGCGCTCTGGCGAATTTGACGAAGGACTTCTGGGATTACTGCCTATCGCGTCACATTGCTGTGACAGCGGAGTACCTGCCAGGCCAGGCCAATCAGGTAGCGGATTGGCACTCCAGGTACCTCAGGGATGCCAGTCAGTGGAAACTGGATCCGGAAGTCTTCCAGTGGCTACAAAGCCTTTGGGGCCCCTTTTCGGTGGATCTGTTTGCGTCCCGTCTGGATCACCAACTGCCGCGATTTTTCAGTTGGAGGCCGGACCCTCTCGCGGAGGCCACGGACGCCTTTCTGCAGGATTGGAGTCGGGAGAAACCGTTTGCGTTCCCCCCATTCTCCATGGTGGTGCGGACAGCGGCCCAGGTACGCCGCCAAGGAGTAGAGCTGGTGCTGATTACACCGCTTTGGAGGTCTCAAGTGTGGTTTCCAGTTCTTCTGGAACTTTCTTGGGATTTTCCAATCCTACTCCCCCTGTTTCCTCTCTTCCTGAGGAATCCAGATCAGGAACCGCATCCTCTCATCTTGCGGAGCTCGCTCCGTCTCATGGCGTGGAGGCTCTTGTTCCTTTCATGGCCGGCCAACTCCTACCTGTCTCTGAAAGAGCTCTCGGCGAAGTTGGCCATGCTGTTGTGTTTGGTTTCTTGTAGGCGTGTGTCCTATGTACGCGCCCTGGACATATCAGCGCGCATCTTCTCCCCGGATGGGGATACTTTTACTGTGGGCCGCCGCACAAAAACGGCGTCACGATCGATTTCATATCCGGCTTTTCTGGACACCCCTAAGTTGTGTGTTGTGCAATGCCTCAAAGCATATGAGGATTTAACCTTAGAATTGCGCCCCCCGGGCGAGCATCAATTGTTGATTGCCTTGCGAAAGCCACACAAAGCTGTCTCCTCCCCCACTATTGCTAGGTGGGTGCGTTGGGTTATGCAAGAAGCAGGCATCAATACGAAGCTTTTTGGAGCACACTCTGCCAGAGGGGCCATGGCCTCTAAGGCGTTCGCTGTGGGTGCTCGCTTGGAGGATTTAATGCGAGCTGCAGATTGGTCCTCGGACTCCACGTTTAAGAGGTTTTATTTTAAACCTGTGGTGGATTTAGCCCAGTTGGTGGCAAGTAAGCTTTGAACTAGCATAATCTGAAGCCTCCGGTCCTGACATAGAATCGAAATTTGCCTAGCTTATGTAACAGTAAGTTTCAATTCTATTAAGGACACGGAGGCGAGGATTATCCCACCCAGAACGCTCAGTGGTTTCTACCCGCCCGTATGGCAGTAAGTAAAGCGTTTTCCTTTATGCAATTACGTTAAGTTGCTAAGGTTGATTTTTTCCTCTGTCATATTGTTCACTCCTGTGACTCCTCGCTTACGCTGTCCTTTTTTCTGGCAGGCAACGAGGGTGCAAAACAGGATCAGTGAGGCGAATGCGTGATCTGCGCGAAGAAAGAGGAGGAAGAGGAAGAGAGGACTGGCTATCTAGCTATGATGGACATGGTGGAAGGACTATGGACTAGTAGTATACAAGAGACTCTTGGGAGTTGTGGTTTTGGACTGTTATAACGTTCCTTCAAATGCTTTGAGACTTAAAGCATTTTCTTTCACTGTTCGAATATTTTTCCTAAGCTGCTGTGGAGTTTTTCATGTTAATAAAGCGAAGGAAGATATAGCATAATCCTCGCCTCCGTGTCCTTAATAGAATTGAAACTTACCGTTACATAAGCTAGGCAAATTTCGATTCATATCTCGATCAAGAAACAAGCCAAGAAGAAGGTAAAAAAATAGACCAAATCCCCACCGTAACAGTATCCAAATTATAGAAAAAGAAACAAACATCAAGCCACCCAGGTCACAACATTCACCATAGTGCACAAAGCACCCAAATGGGATGAAAAAGTAATTAAATAAAGAATAGTTCACCTTTTAGGTAATGATCCTAAAGTTCCTTTCACTAATAATCCTGAATATGTATCTCACACTGTCTACTGTAAAAAAGTCAATATATTCATAAGTCTTCATTCTGTTACTCTAGTTACTGTACAAAAGAAAAGAAAAACATTCCTCTGTAAAATTTTATAACTAATTCTTCACACTTATTATTATCACAATCTAAAACCTCTAACTGAAGTCACAAATACTAGGAAGAGGCTAGAGTGACAACAGTAGGTGACCTGCACCAGTTAGGGAAGCATCATATGTTTGACTCAATGAGGGAGGATTGAGAGATTAATATGTGGCAGTTCCCAGTGTTTAATGCTCTGATCAAGAAGGTTGAAATGACTTGGGAAAAAAATTACAATAAACCAATCAGAACGGAGCTAGTAACACTGTGAATGGTTGCAGGGAGTACTCTCCTGGTAAGTGTTGCTAGTGGCCTGGAATATTTTGGAGACTGGAAGTGGCTTACATACCACCATCTTAACATTACATTGCTGTCTATATTATGGAATTTACGGGAAAAACTTGATGTCAGGACGTTCTGTTAGCAGTACTGGCGGTGTTTAAAATCTACTCTACATAGTATGTTTTAGCAGCCCTGAGGAAGTTGAAGGCATATTCGCCATACGACAAAACACGTGATTGGCTGTTTTTTTTTACTGCCTCTTCTTCTATCCATGTCATATGAATCACAGGGTAGATACGCAATAAAGAATACTTGAACCTTGGACACTCTGGAAATCTGATGATTAACTATTTGTGTGCTCAGGACTCTCTTTTTGTTTATGGATGCATTCACCCCACATTGAGGGTTTACGTTTTGAGATTGTTTGGTAGCCAACTTTTGTTCTTGAGCACCACTATACTAATAACATATTACAAGGTCCCGGATATTCAGTGAGCGCCATGTGCAAGCCTGGCTACCCCATCTTCTTAAGAACTAAAATTTTGACATGTGGACAGCTTCTCCACATTGTTAAGGAGCATACAACTTGACATGATGACACCCAGGCTAAGACGGGAAACAAAGATTGGGAGGGAATTTACAGATCCTGAGTGATAGTATGTATTTGAATACACAAAGATAATCTCTAGTTTCAAATGTATCTAACTAAACTACCTTCTTGATGCCTGTCAGTCATCAACTAAAATTCGAATGGAAATACACTGGAGCTGCTGATCTCTGACTGCAGGGGCCAGCTACCTTTGGTGCATTTCTATCACATGGTCAGGCACTGTAGAGTGATATAGGATTATTGGGAAACAATAACAAATCAGATCAAAGAAGTTACTGGCAAGGAATTGGGGCTGGAACTAATGGTGTGCTTGATGGGCCTCCAAAATAGAACCAAAGGATTGAAATACACATGTACATTTTAGATCTAGCTCTAGTACTTGTTAAAAACTGCCTAGCTATGAGTTGGAAAGTGAAGGGAGTTCCCAGTATAACAACCTGGCTGAGTGATTTACCGGTAAACACGGGGCACAATGGCATCTACAGGAGACGGTGGGCGCAGTCCCGTTCACCAGATGGCTCACTGGCAGGAAAGCATGGGCATAATCTCCCCTCAAACTCCCGCACCTTCAGTACCTGATAGCGCTGTGGATATGAGTTGGTTGATGAGGCCCAGCGCTTCCCCCTGTCAGTATCCGCTTACAGGGTAATGGCTGCCCTTCCGGAATCACCTTGATTGCTTAAATCTGCCAGTGATATCGATCTGAGCAGTGAGCAATATATGCCAGTGAGTGAACTTGGCTCCATTAGCCCGGTTGTGAGTGGTTGTTACCACGATTTTGATACTGGCTTTGACTGAGGATATAATTTGTCCTCCCCCCTTTTTTTAGGTGCCTGACTCTTCTGTGCAGGTCCCACAGGAGCAGACTGCGGGGCACCTTAGGGACATACTTAGGGTAAGCGTTTTACCATCTTCTTTCTCTCAGGCTCCTTTGGGCCTGTTTACTAATTCCAGTGTGTGTTTTCATTGTGTAGAGAGGAGTGCACCTAGTTTTTATTGGAGAGCTACACTGACTATTCTCCGTATATGTTCTCCTTTTCTCCCTAGGTTGCACCATTTTAGGCAGGACCAGTTGGCCTGCTCCACTGTTGACCTTAAGACTAAAGGTTGTATCAACTAATTTTTTATTTACTGTGTAGTACTGAGCACTGAGGTCCTGAGGAATTGCTAGAATTGCAAGAAACATGTCGACCTAAATAGAGGGTTGTAGGTATTTCGCCGCCAATGCACGTGGCGTATATCTCCCCTCCCACCATTTTAACCAAGGGAGCTAGCCACACCATTAAAGTTCTTTGTGGCTAACCCACCTTTTTTAATTCACTATCACTTTTTCACGACTACACATTCACCTGTCCTCTCACACGCATGCACCATATGGCTGGAACAAAAGATCTCTGATAAAGAGCCCTTTCGCGGGTGCTCATCAGACATTGCAGCGCCAGTCTGACAAGGAGCAGAACCAATATGATGAAGCATGACACCTAGCTGCTGGGTGTGTGAGGGTTCTAGTTCCCAAGAGGGAATCCCCCTTCCCTCTTGAATATGTTTCTCTCTACACTATACATACACACACTCCATTTACATAGTCCTACCGGGGAACTTTATACTTCTTTTGGCTACTAGTGATTCGGACACGTACACTGGACCCCGTTAAATATTGTCCACCCCAGGTTCCACTCCTTGTTGTTAAACCAACAGATGTACCCTTTATTTTTAAATTTCAACAGTTGGCAGTGTTCCACCCACATTTCATAACGAAGGTTTTGATAGACTCACAAAGAGAATAAGGTCCTGCATGTATTCTGAAACGTTTGCGAGCAGAGTCTGAAGGGCTAGTGATGTTCATGCCATTAGGATGGTGTTGTAACTTGAGATAAGTGTTTCCCCTTTCCCTCTCCCGGTTTTCCCCCTCCTTTTTGTAGAATGTTGGTATCTCCCATGTGACAGCCAGGCGCTCACTGTGGAATGTTGACACAGTGACCCGAGCTACGAGTTTGACAAGCTGACGGCAGTCTGTGGTATTTCACAAGACAATAAAGAACTCCAGTCAAAGAAATCAGTGTCTCTCTTCACTACATTTCCTGGCGACGAGGAGGAGGAAACTGAGCCAGGGACAGTGACTGCCGTTTCCCTGGACTATGTTAATCGCTTGTCATTAAGGAGAAGAATATCGAGGAGCCTGTGAGTAAAGTTCAACAGGAGTGTGACCGCCATGCAGGAGGACGTGGGAGCTGAGAAAATCAACAAGTAAGGTGACTCTGCAGCGCCGTTTCAGCCGGTTGTATATTTCAAGATTAATGTCCGAGTGTTCAGGCTCAGCTCGGGTGCCTCATCGGGCATCGTATGATTGGCAGTGACAGTGTCACGAGTGTGAGGGCGAAGCGAAGCTGTTGGGGTCAAAAGCTTATCATCACTTTCGGGTGCCTCATCGGGCATTGTGTTCTCCGTTCTGGCAGGGGAATGTGTGTCGCAGCTGAGGAAAGGAGTGCAGCCGCTAGGTCGCGCATGTAACGTGAGGGCAGCGACACGATCGGAGCACTCTAGGCGGCTTTATCAGGAAACATTAAGAGGTCTCTGGACACTCAGCGCAGCAATCCACCCGTTTTCTGTCTGAAGACGAGCGGAGTTTCTCCTCACGGCACCAGCCCCAGCGCGCTCTGTCACAAGCGCTCTAGCATAACGCTGAGGCGGAAACCCAGCAACAGCTCCCTGACTGACAGCGCTCCCGCTGTTTGGCAAACACAAGCAGCGAACTCACCGTCGGTCCTCCTGAAAGGTCGGTGGTGACTCGGCTCTGGGTGCACATACCCTTCCTTGGCGGGAACGTCGGTCAGACAGTCCGGATAGTCGTCTCTTTGAGGTGCAGGTCCAGGAAGCCATAGCCCAGCCGGCAGTTGACATTTTTCTGACAGGAACTACTCTGAGGGAAGCCTCTACACAGGAAGTTCCCGCCAGCCAAGGGAAAGTAGCAGTTCCATTGGATAGTGAAAGTAAACCTGTAGAGGCAGAAAGTGGACTGCACGAACATGGGTTCAATGTGAATTTCATGCATTTTCATGATTTGTGTTTTACACTTGGAAAAAAAAGTGAAGTTTTTCTATATTTGCATGTGGGTTTACCTCAGTAGCAAAAGCAAGAGAGTAGAGCTGCTTCTGGAAATTCAGGGTTGTAGTTCCATTGGGTAATACACTTACCAATAAGATTTGTGAAGGTTTATGGCCATGGCAGGAGCAGGAATGAGCCAACCTCCCCCCTTCCTCAATGAGTTAGGTGAACCAGTTATTCCCTGGAGAAGGTGGGAAGGAATATTCAAATCTTACTTAATAGCAATTGGAGGTAGCAACTACACTAACATACGCAAACAACATATATTGCTACACAATTTAGGCACACATGGAAGGAAAATATACGAAGACATTACAGGAAGATTGATTGAGGATGAGGATGAGGTGGTGGAGGAAGGTGTCAATGTTTATGAAAGCACGCTGAGGGAATTAGCGGCTCACTTTAAGGAGAAAATAAACGTAGTGATGGAAAGGCATAAGTTCTTCAAGAGAGTTCAGAAGAGGGAGGAGAAGGTGAGCAATTATATAGCAGTGTTAAGAGGATTGTCAGCCACATGCGAGTTTGGTCAGCTCACAGACTCTTTAATAAGAGACCAACTAGTGAGGTGCACCAATGACACAAAGATACAAGAGGAATTACTCACTAAGAACCCCAATCTGGAAGAGGCAATAAACATTGCCAAGGGTTTAGAACACACAGCACGCTGCATGAGGGAAATGAAGGTATCAGAGGGCTCTAACAGAGAGAGGGCTGAAGGAAAATCTAGTACAGAGAGTGAAACAGTTTGCAAAGTAGGTGACAAGGGTAAAGAGCTCACTCGCAGCAAAGCAAGCCCAGTCCTTCAGTGTGCTATAAATGTGGGATTTCCAACCACTTAGTCAATAACTGGAAATGTCCGGCAAGGAATGTACAGTGCAGAAAGTGCAACCGGTGGGGGCATTTTTCTAAGGTGTGTAAGGCCCCGGGTAAGGCGGTACATGTCATTGAGGAGACACACCAGGAAGAGGAAAGGGAAAAATCTTATGTTTTTCAAGTGGGGGATGAGGACAATAATGATGATGTTTACCCCAAATGTGATGTTTTACTTGATGGGGTCAAGTTTTGTATGTTCGCAGATTCATGCTCCCCATATACACTAGTAGATAAGAAAGTGTTTGATGACAAATTCGCCAACCACCCTGTAAAATTGCTACCACCAGATATCAGTCCCAAGGGTTACAACGAAGGGAAGATTCCCCTGGAGGGCATGGCGACCATGAGAATCTCTTTTAAGGATAGGCACACAGTAGGGAAGGTGTATGTGTCCACGAGAGGTTCGACCCTATTGAGCTGGAGACATCAGAAGCAGTTGGGGATTACCCTTGACCCAAACAATAGAGAGCAGGTGTTGTTGATTGAACCTGAAGGAATATCCGAGGACCTCACCAAAGAGTTCAGAGAAGTGTTCAGTGATAGATTGGGTGTATTCAAGAACTACATGCACAAGATAGTATTAAAGGAGGGAGCTGTGCCAGTAGTGCACAAGACCAGGTCCATACCATTGCGCATGAGGGAGCCCCTCCAGCAGGAACTCAAGAGACTAGTCAGTGAAGGGGTCATCACAGAAATTGAGAGTTCTGCATGGCTAGCACCGATTGTCATCATGGCCAAAGATAAAGGGAACAGCATAAGACTCTGTGTGGACCTAAGAGACTTGAATGCAAACATCCTTGTGGACAGGTTTCCCCTTCCCAGGATAGGGGAGATGCTAAGCACCATAAAGGGGGCCAAGTATTTCAGTGTGCTGGATCTATCATCGGCCTATTATCAAATCAAACTCCATCCGGACTCCCAACTTCTGACTGCATTCACCACCCCATTTGGAAATTTCAAGTTTCAGAGAATGCCATTCGGATTGGCGTCAGCCGCAGCTGCCTTCCAAAGGGTCATGCAACATGCATTAAAAGACTGCAGGAACACCGTCTGTTTCCAAGACGACATACTTATCTATGGAAGTGGTGAAGAAGAACACAACGAAATGGCTAGAAGAGTCTTGAAAAAGTTGAAAGAGGTAGGCTTCACCACGAAACCCTCCAAATGCAAACTGGGAGTAAGCTCTGTAGACTACCTGGGACACACACTATCCGAAGACGGCATCAAGCCAAAACATGACTTAGTGAAGGCAGTGGAGAATGCTCCAGCTCCCAAGAGTAAGGAGGACATATTGTCTTTCCTAGGCCTGGCAGAATATATTGCCAAGTTTATCAAGGACTTTGCGATGGTTTCACAGCCGTTAAGAGACCTGATAAAGAAGGAGAGTGTGTTTGAACGGGGTAAGGAACAAGAGATGTCCATGAAGAGTATTAAGAAAGCCATCATCGAAGCTCCATACATAGGGAAGTTTGATCCCAACGGGGTAACCATCATCTCCACGGATGCGAGCAACAGAGGCATTGGGGCAACTCTGGCACAGAAAGATGGCAGCAAGATAAATGTGATAGCTTTCGCATCAAGAACCCTCACATTGTCAGAGAAGAACTACTCAACCATAGAGAAGGAGGCTCTAGCTGTGTATTGGGCCGTGCGCCACTACAAATTTTTCATTTGGGGTATCCCACTGACTGACCACAACCCGTTGGTTTCCCTTTTCACCAAAAAGGACATGGAAAGCATGACGCCAAGGATAGCAAAATGGGCAGTGGGCCTACAAGCCTATAACTTCACCGTATCCTACATTCCAGGGCAACAAAACAGAGTTGCAGACTTCTTGTCGAGAGCACTCACAGAAGGAGAAGAAGAAGAAGAGGAGAAGGGTAGCTCAATCCTGGAGGTGCGAATAGCAGCAGTAGAAAAGGTGTCCTGGGAAACACAAATGGAACGAGATGAAGTTTTGAAGAAGGTGAGGAGATATATTTTGGCAGGATGGCCAAAGAAATGCAAGGATGTGGAGTCAGAGATCCAGCCATATTGGAATGTGAGAGAGGAGCTATCGGTGGAAGGGGATCTCATACTGAAATCAGGAAAATTAGTCCCTCCAGAAGCCTTAAGAAACCAAGTAGTGGAACTGGCCCACGAAGGACATCTTGGAAGAAGCTTGTGCAAGGCCCGACTTCGTGCAGACTACTGGTTTCCAACAATGGACAGAGAGATGGAGGACAAGGTGCGTGATTGTTACGCGTGCGCTCTGAGCGATAAAACCAAGATCACGAGAAGAGCACCACTGGCACCTGTGGAAGTTCCGGAAGTGCCGTGGAGCAAGTTAGGATTTGACATTGCCGGTCCCATCCATGGCAGAGGACCGCAAGACTGTTATTTATTAGTCTTGGTAGACTACTTCTCAAGCTGGATAACCTGCAAGTCAGTCCACAGCGTGAGCACAAAGGTGATTGTAGATTTCCTTAAAGAGGTGTTCACCCTAGAAGGCATACCCTCAACTCTAGTGACCGACAATGGCGTCCAACTGGTGTCAGAAGAGATGAAGGATTTCCTCAAAGACTGCTCCGTGAACCACATTCGCACGCCACTGTATTGTCCCAAAGCTAACGGAAAGGTGGAGAGAGTCAACCGAATGTTGAAGGAATGCATACAGTTGGCTAACCGGGCAGGGGAGAACATAGAGGAAGCCATAAGGGACATGCTGTGGGCATACCACACCACGCCAAAATCTACCACTGGAAGCACGCCCTTCGAGTTACTGAGGGGAAGAAAAGCAGGCACCAAACTTACTCCAGGTTGGATGGGGAGAAAACAGACAACGGAAATCGAGCACGGAGAAGTCAAGAGGAAGATTGAAGACAGCCAACGAAAATACAAGGAATGGTATGACAAGAAGTGGGGAGTGAAGGAAAGAGAATTTCAGGAAGGTCAAGGAGTCTATGTGAAGAAACCCGAGAGACTATGGAGAGGGGGCGACACGTTCTATGCCTCCAAGACCATCCGCAGGCCCAATAGAAATTCTGTGGTTCTGGAAGATGGGAGACTATGGAGCCATGATCGAGTGGTTCCGGCAGAAGGGAGAGAACAGAGGACAGTAATTAGAAGGGCAGGAGGTAATGAAGTCAGAGAAAACATAAGACAAGACAGAAGGAGTGATAGATCTAGAACCTCTCCTCAGTGGCACAAACAGTACATAATGAGATAGACACATACAATGCAGGCATAGTCTTTCATTCACTGTAATGTAGATGTCTAGAGCGCATTTGCAATTTCCCTTAAGGGGGATGATGTGTTGTAACTTGAGATAAGTGTTTCCCCTTTCCCTCTCCCGGTTTTCCCCTCCTTTTTGTAGAATGTTGGTATCTCCCATGTGACAGCCAGGCGCTCACTGTGGAATGTTGACACAGTGACCCGAGCTACGAGTTTGACAAGCTGACGGCAGTCTGTGGTATTTCACAAGACAATAAAGAACTCCAGTCAAAGAAATCAGTGTCTCTCTTCACTACAGATGGCAATGTCAGATTAGAGGAGGGCCGGTGTGAGGTGAGTTCTTACTTGCAGTGGGTCTTTAGAGGATGCAGCAAGTACCGCACCAACAGTGTTTATATATAAGGAGAAGAGAAAAGGGGCCAAGATACAGCCCTATCTCACCCCATTCTCTACCTTGAAGTCTTCAGTAGATTCTCCACTAGTACCGTATCTGACCCAGGCTTTGCATCCTGAGTATAAGTCCCTTAGGAAGCTAATAATTGGTATCTCCACCACCAAATATTTCATGGTTGACCACAATTTGGCCTGTATAACGCAATCAAAAGCTGAAGAGAGGTCAACACAGGCTAGATAAATATTCCTCTCTTTGTTTTTCACATATTTCTCAATTAGCATGCTTAGGTCAAGGCTCTGCACTGTTGTCCCAACCCCAGAATGAAAATTGTATTCTGGGTCTGATAAGATACTATGTGTGTCTACGCAATCTTGCAGTCTTACCAGAATAATATGACTTGCAATCTTCACCAGGGAATTGAGCAGAGAAATTGGCCTATAACAAGCTGGATTGGAATGATCTCACTTTTTGTAAATAGGGACAATAATTGACATGACCCATGTACCTTAAGTACTACATTCAATAGAGGCCCCCATAAAGCGATGTTAGCTTTGTACAAATCTGCGGGGATTGCCTCTGGACCTGGGGCATTACCGCCTTTACTTGGCAGTATTGCATCATTGACTTCCTACAGACTGAAGGAAACAATGGAGGGAGTCTGAAAAGAGACTGTGGTTTTAGTATGGCAGTGTCCCAGGTCTAATGCGGGCATCACAGTGGGTAGGTAATATATACTATTTTCCTGTCTTCCTGCGTTATAGCCATCTCAATCCTGAGGGCCTCGTCTGCTCTCAATGGTACGGAGTTAGTTACCCTCCAAAAGGCTCTATTGTCATTGCTAGCAATCGATTCGCATAAAGATTCTCAGGCCATCTCCCTTAACTGTGACTTCCTTAGCTTCACCGCCTTCTTGTAGGCAATTCTACAAGTCTGAACCTCGATGTTGCATCTGGGGGATTTATGTAGAGACTCCTTTAGCCTTTTTTTGGCCCTAGTACATGTTGTATCGAACCGTCCCTTTCTCTCCTGTCTTGCCTTTTTTTTCCTTTTTTTTTGAAAACCTTTATTTCGATAAAAGCAATACAGTTGCAGGCCTACAACCACTGGGGCCGGCCGTTGCTGAAACGAAACGGAAACTCGAAATTGCAGTGTTGTGATGAGTGTCCGTCCCGGGCGGGGGGAGCCATATCGGAAAATGATATATGCAATATAGGTAGATGAGATCTTGGGAAGGGGGGGGCGGGAGCGAGTGATCAAAGCATCAGCAAGAATATACAATAAACAAGGAATGTGGAGAAGTGTGGCTCACTGGTTAGAGCAGGCAGACCCTGCAGCAGAGGTCAGACCCAGGACCAGGGTTCAATTCCTGACGCGGCAGGGTGTTGAGCTCAAATGTCCATGGACTCGATAATTCTCGCTTCGGTGCCTGACCTAATCATGGGTTCACACTCTGCAACTCTGGGCATTAAGCTTGATTAATCTCCACAACGGCCCCCCTGCGGCGGGATGCCTGGCTTTCACCTTGGGGATGCCCTGTAGGGGCTATCTCACAGGGAAAAACCAGGACGGGTTCCCAAGGCAAGCGCGGAGATACCCCTTCGGGGGTCGATTCTGGCGCTATATAAGAAATATAATAATAATAATAATGTGCGGCTATGGGGACAGGGGTATTTCAGGGACAACTACAAGAGGAGGAGTACAGATCTCCCCGCGGTATAGGTTCCATTGGTTCCATATTCTCCCCCACTTCTTAGGTCTACCAAGTGCAACATAGACGGTTTTCTCCCTAAACATGCACCAATCCATGTTTTCTTTCCAAGCTGAAATCGTAGGTGCTCTCTGGGACCCCCATAGTTGTGCTATATCCCTTTTAGCTACCATGTTTCCAAGGGTAGCCCATTGCATCTGTGCCACATTATAATCGTTTTGTTCCAACACATTCAGTAAACAGCACCGGGCCTCCGGCAACAACAAAACTCCCGTAACCTCTTCCATGACAGCATGCACACGATTCCAAAACACCACCACATCAGGGCACTCCCATATGATATGGAGGAAAGTAGCAATCAAACCACACCCACGCTTGCACAACCCATCCACAGAATAACCCATACGCAGCAGCCGGGGACCTGTGACATAGATACGGTGTAGGATTTTGAATTGCACCAGCAGGAGAGGGGCCTGAATCGCGACCTCTTTAGGAGAAGATGTCGCAGCCTGCCAATCTTCATCATCCAACTCCAGTCCATCATCGGTCCAAGCACCCCGAAGCTGCAAAAGCAAATCCGATCGATCGTTAATACGTTTTTTGTATATTAGGGAAATAGTGCTATCCGTGACGTGCCCGTCAAGCACTCTATCCTCGAGAGGAGAAGATTCTGGGATAACGGTCCCTGCCGGGAAAACCGAACCAAGCGCCTGGCGGATGTGCTTATAACAGAAATGCTCCTTATCACTAAGTGCATATTCTGACTTAAGCTCGTCAAAAGTCTTGACCCTATTCTTGACCCAGAGGTCCCCGACCCTACTAATACCAATGAGGTCCCACTTCTCGAAGCCCTTCATAGTCCAAAGACTACCCAATCTCTAGGCAGCGTAAAGCGGGGTCGCTCTAGTCAATCTGTCTGACCACCCCATAGCTGCGTTTGCGCTACACCACACCCACACCGCGACCCCGGTGGGTCCAGTCAATTTCTTTCCAGTCGATCTGGAGTATAGAGCTCTGTTATAGTTCCCTCCCGGCAGCTGCCATTTTTCCATTTCGAATGCAGGAATTGGAACGGGGCCGTACATCGCATGATTAATTGCACTCAATAGGGATGCCCAGTAATAACGTTTAATGTCTGGCAGCGCGATGCCCCCATCGTACCAGGGCAAAGTCAACTTCGCTAGGGCAATCCGGGGACGCCCGCCCCATATCAACTTCCTCTGTAGGCTCTCAATGTCGCGAAAGTAACTGGCTGGTACAAGATCAAGCGTATTCTGGAGGGCATATAGAAATCGGGGTAGGGACATCATCTTAAAGAGAGCTGCCCTCCCGACCGGGGACAGCGGCATACCGCACCAAGCTGTGACGTCGGATTTAAGCCGAAGAAGCGGAGGAAGCAGGTTCCGTTCATACCGAGCCGCGGGATCTAGTGATGTAAAGATCCCCAGATACTTAAAGCCGGCCTGTGAGATAGGTATCGGGCAGACACGTGGCAAGGGGGGTACTTCCCCGGTGAGTGAATAAATACTAGATTTAGCCCAATTAATAACTAGACCAGAGTTCTTCCTAACGAACTGAGTACATCAAACAGTACCCCCAATGACTTCCGAGGGGAAGTGAGATATAGCAGAATATCATCTGTGTATAGCGATATGCGGTCTTCAAAGTCAGGGGACCACCTAATGCCTTTCAGTGACGGTTCCCACCGCAGCCAAGCAGCAAGGGGTTCCAAAGCAAGTGCAAAGAGTAAAGAAGATAGAGAGCACCCCTGTCACGTACCCCTACCAAGAACAAAGGGTTCCGAGACCCTGCCGTTAACCACCACCTGGGCCAGCGGTTCCTCGTATAGAAGTTTAACCCAACTGATAAACCCAGGGCAAAAACCGAATTTCACAAGGGCCGCCCACAAATATGGCCATTCCACAGTATCGAAGGCCATCGTGGCATCCAAGGAGACCAAGATGGCCGGCACGCCCAACGACTCTGCTCTCGCCAGGACGCCATGGAGACGACGCTGGTTGAGCGTGGTGTTGCGGTGGGGAATATACCCGTACTGATCCGGGTGTATCAGGTCACCGATCACTTTTATCAGTCGGTTCGACAGAAGTTTTGCCAAGATCTTAGGTTCGGCATTCAAGAGTGATATCGCTCTGTAAGACGCACACAGGTCCCGGGGTTTCCCTTCTTTATGAATAACAACAATGGACGCTGGTCTCTGATCCTGGGGAAGGGACTCGACATCTCGCGATTCTAGAAACATCTCACGAAGGTGCGACGCCATTTTGTCGGGACACAACTTATACAGTTCGATGGGGATGCCATTTGGGCCTGTAGCTTTCCCCGAGCGGATGGAGCGGATGGAGCGAATAGCGAGCGCTATTTCATCGTTAGAAAAGTCCGCCTCCATAAGCTCTTTGTCAGAATCAGACAAGCAAGGCAATGCGATATCTCTGAGCAACAAGTGCGAGTCCTCCTCCGGTCTGTCTGAGACTGGCGCATACACCTTTTGGAAGTGGTGTGCGAAACCCTCCACTATTTCAACAGGATCCACAACTCGCACTCCATCCGCTCTCTCAATAACGGGCACAACACGATTCAGTCTTTCCTTTTATCCAACCAGGCAATCAGTTTCCCTGCTTTATCTCCAACATCATACAGTCGCCCCTGTTGCTCATGACTCATAGCCTTGGCCGCATCAGTCACCAGAGCTCTATGGTCAAACTGCTTGAGGGATAAAGCGTGTAATTTATCCTGTGTGGCACCAGATTGCAGCTCTTCTTCCAAGTCAGTAATTTCAGTCTCCAGTCGTACAACCTCCTCATTCTTACTTTTCTTTGCACAAGCAATCAACGACAGAGTTTGGCCACGGATTACCGTCTTGAAGGCCTCCCATAATGAAATGGAGGGAGACACCGA
This sequence comes from Lissotriton vulgaris, assembly GCF_964263255.1. NCBI lineage: Eukaryota > Metazoa > Chordata > Amphibia > Caudata > Salamandridae > Lissotriton > Lissotriton vulgaris. The sequence goes on from NC_141691.1 coordinate 877,237,410, forward strand.
CCCTACATTTTCAGCGAAATAATGATCCATAGACTTAACCACACCCGCTCTGGTTCTGGGATTGCGAAGGTGCCAGGGATTAATTGGAGCCACTCGACCCTCCACTCCCAGCTGTATGTCAAAGGAGAGCCATAGTGGGGAGTGGTCCAAAATACCCCTGGCTAGGTGTCTAACTTCTCTCACCGAGACAGCCTGCACCGCCGGCACAAGGACATAATCAAGCCTAGCAAGGCTCCCATGTGTGCCCGAGTGAAAGGTGTATTGTGCCTGTCTGGGGTAAAGCAGCCTCCAACAATCCACCAGACCCAGTGTCTTCAGGAAGTTATCCAGCCAAGATTGTGATCTCGTAAGATCCCTGGGTGGGCTGCGGTCCTCCCTACCACAGACAACAGAATTAAAGTCTCCACCCACAACCAAAATACCTTCGGGGAACCCCAACACTACTTTTCCCAAATCAGAAAACGTCGTAGTTTGTAAACCTGGCGGGACATGTTATGTTATGTTATGTTAAATCAATTTATTGAGCGCGCTAACACCATTAGGTTTCTTGGCGCTGTACAGAGGGAGCAGGGAGGAGCGACAGAAGGAAAACCAGACTAAGGAAGAACAACTAGTGGTAATCTATAGTAAACAGGTGCGTTTTGAGGGAAGATCTGAACGTGGGGTAGGGGGAGGATAACCTAAGAGGGAGAGGTAGGGAATTCCAAAAAGACGGAGCTAGGAAAGAAAACCTAAGGCCACCGTGTTTTTTCCGCTTGAATCTGGGGACAGAGAGTAAAGCCAGTTGGGATGACCGAAGGGTGCGAGAAGGGACATAAGGATGGAGCAAAGAGGAAATGAAGGAGGGACCATGACCAGTGAGGGATTTAAAGATGATGCAACCAAGCTTAAATTTACAGCGGGCAGAGACCGGAAGCCAATGGAGACTCTTTAGGAGAGGTTGAACGTGCTGATCCCTAGGTTGATGGTAAATCAAGCGAGCAGCTTGATTTTGGATCAGCTGGAGTCTCCTAAGTTGGTATGCAGGAATGCCTACGTATAGTGGATTTGCGTAGTCAAGCCTAGACATGACTAACGCAAGCAAGGCCAAGATGAGAGCATCAGTGGTCAGTAGGCGGGAGATTTTGCGAATTTTCCTGAGCTGGAAGTGGCTAGAGGAGACTACAGCGCTGATCTGGGGTGTCATAGATAGATCGTTGCTTATGACAACTCCCAGACTTTTTGCTGAGTTGACGGGGCAAGGGGGGTTGCCAAGACTGGCAGGCCAAAAGGAAGAGTGCCAGGGATTGGAGGGCCCCCCGACAAGGACCAGCTCAGTCTTGTCGGGGTTGAGTTTCAGATGGTTTGTGCCCATCCAATCACTGATGAAGCAGAGGGTGTTTTGAAAAGTGGAGATGGAGTGGTCACTGGAGTCAATGGTAAAAACCAGTTGGATGTCATCCGCGTAGTTGAACGCGGAGACATTGAATCGGCGGAGGGAACGGATTAACGGGGCCAGGTACAAATTAAAAAGGAGAGGGGATAAGGAGGAACCCTGCGGGACACCACAGGTCAGTTCGACTTGAGGGGCGGAAAACTGGGACAACCTGACAGCTTGATGGCGATGGGTCAGGAAAGAGCGCACCCAGTCCAGAGCAGTGCCCTGGATGCCAGCCTCTCCGACACGGTCGACCAAAATGTCATGGTCGACCGTGTCAAAGGCGGCCGACAAGTCCAGGAGGACCAGGGCCTGGCAGGTGTTAGAGTCGGCGCCCCTGCGTAGTTCGTCCATCACAGAGAGGATGACTGCTTCTGTGGAATGCGCAGGTCTGAACCCAGCCTGCTGGGGGTCCAAAGCACCAGAGTTCTCTATAAAAGAAGTAAGGGATTGAGTGACGTGGGACTCCAGGACTTTGCTAAGGAAGGGGAGGAGGGAGATGGGGCGGTAGTTGCTCATGGTAGAAGGATCAGCCGTGGGTTTTTTCAAGATGGCGACCACCTCTGCCCGTTTGAAGGAGGCCGGAACCACCCCTGAGGTTAGAGAGTTGTTTAAAAGGGCCAAAGGGGGGTCCGGGCAGGAAGTGAAAGCTTCTCGCAGGACAGAGGGGGGGCAACAATCGCTGGGGGAGCCTGAAGAGACTTTAAGCAAAAGGGGGAGAAAAGTCTCTGTTGAGATGAGGGGAAACTGGGAGAAGGTGTGGAAAGTGTGATGAGAGGAAGTGCTAGCGGGGGGAGAGACAGGTGAGACATGAGCGGAGATGCTGGTCTTGATTTTGGCAATTTTATCCACAAAAAACTGATTCAAGGAGTCACAAAGAGACTGGGAGGGGAGCGGGGCGATGGTAACTCTAGCCGGATTGGACAGTTCCTCAACAATTGAAAAGATATCCTTAGACTTATTGGTGGAGTTCAGAATCTTATTGGAGAAATAGCTAGATTTAGCCCGGGCTATAGCAGATTTGTATTCCCTCATCTGAGAAGAAAAGACAGCTTTTGTCTCAGGGGTATATCCTCGACGCCAGTGTCTTTCGGCCTGACGGAGACTAAGTTTCAGTGCCTTAAGTTCCTCGGTGAACCACCTATTGGCGTCGTGACTGCGCCGCGTTTTAACAGGTTTTAAAGGAGCCACCGAGTCAGCGGCAGAGACAAGCCATTGGATAAGGTGGTCCGATTGAGAGTCAATGGAGGTGGTGGGTTCTGTGATGGAGGGGGCTGATGAGCTCAGGAGGGAGGTGAATTTATTGAGGTCAGCCTTATTCCAATTGCGTGCCAGAAAGTTTGATTCTCGGGTAATGTTGGCCGGGGGAGGCTTAGCAAGGGAAAAGGTGATGAGTAGATGGTCTGACCAAGAGCAGGGAAGGACAAGGGGAGTGGAGATAACTAGAGGAGAGGTCCATACCTGGTCCAGAATATGGCCTTTTGTGTGCGTGGGTGTGTGTATATGTTGGGTACAGTTAAGACCCAGCATGAGGTCAGAGAAGGCAAGGGAGTCAGGGGTTTCGTGAGGGTCTGAGGGCCAGTAATTAAAGTCACCGAGAACTAAAACATTGGTGTTATTGATAGTTAGCTGGGAGATGAGCTCCCCAAACTGTACTGAAAAGTTAGGCATGGGTTGGGGGGGGCGGTAAACTAGAAGACATACACAGAGAGTATGGAGATTGTCTTCCCCTCCCACCTGCCCATGATAGCAGCATATTGTCCCCTATCGTCTAGTATAGTATCATCTATTTTCAGGGGGAGGGAGTTCCTGACAAGAACGCCCGCCCCCCTTGACTCAGTAGTGAATCCCGAATGTGCTACAAAAAGATAACCTCGCTGATTCATTGCATGGCATGTGTTCCCTACCAAATGTGTTTCCTGTAGCAACACTACATCAGGGGAAAGACGTTTCAAGAACTGCAATACTATCCCCGTTTTATCCTGTCCCCCAGACCAGTAACATTCCAACTTAGTACCCTCAGCTCCCTACCCCCCCATCCCAGAAATGAAGACAGATTCCCTCCCACAGCGAAACGGACAACAAAGTCAAAATATGCAGTAATACGTAGCCTCGAAACAAACCAATGTAAAACAAAGTTCCCCCCACCACCCCCAAAGAAATTCTCCAAACACCCCCCCCACCCTGCACCCCTGCGTTAGACCAAAAAGCCACCCCAACTTGCAGTGTGCCTGTCGCCCCAACATGAAACTAGTGTACAAAAAGGAAAAAAGACCCACTGAAGGAGGAAAAGTCCCAGTTCCCCTACCGCCTCTGGGTATTTATGAATATATATAAAAACTCAAAAAGCTATCGAACCACTGCTGCAAAGTCCATACACCACGCATGCCGGTCGTCACTCACTCCTCCTGTTCCAATGGGCCACCGTTAGCGCCCCGATTGCTCCGGGTGGTCCCGATGCGTTGGTAAAGTATCAAGCCAGTCGCTGACGACCTCGGGCCGGTCAAAAAAGAGTGCCCGCTCATTGTATTCAATGCGTAGTCGAGCAGGGAAGAGCATAGCGTATTTCAAGCCCATGTCTCTAAGTCTCCGTTTCACCCCCATGAATCCCATCCGCTGCTTTTGTACAGACTGTGTGAAATTCAGGTAGAAACCAATAGTCACGTTCTCAAATTTCGTGGGGCCATTGGCCCGCGATGCCTGCAGGATAGCGTCCCTGTCCCTGTAGTTGAAAATCCTGGCTCTTATGGACGTGGAGGGGCGCCCGGTTTATGTTTCCCACCTGGGACTCTGTGAGCACGCTCAACTGCAAAAAAGTTACTAAGGCCCTTAGGGGCCAGATGGTTCAATATCAGGTCCTCTACAAGGAGATCTGTCGTTAATTCAGTGGACTTCTCCGGAATAGCGATGATACGCACATTGTTGCGCCTAGCTCGAATTTCGAAGTCATCCAGCCGACGGGCAAATGAGTCAATAGAGGACCGCAGATTACGAACCTCTGTTTGAAGATCGGACATGTCGGTCGTGAGACTGGCGGTCTTAATATCCAAAGACTTGACCCGCTCATTGGTCTTTGCCAGATCAGTCCTGATCAAGTTGACATCTATGGCCACCGTGTCAAGCTTTAAAGCCAATGTTTCTTATTGCTGGCCCATGGATGTCTTCATGCTTGCAATGGCGCCCATGACGTCTCGCAGGGTCAATTCTTCTGTCGCTGAGGAGCCATCTCCGGTCTTGTCCAGAGCTTTACCAACACCACTGGGGGATCCTTTTGGACGAATGTAGCGATCCATGATGTTGGATTGAATGGCACCCCCTCGGTGCGTGAATGTGGTGGTCCGCTTCTCACTTTCTGGCTTGCTCGTCATATTGAGCGACGCGCCCCGGAGGGGCCTTTGGGACCTGGTTTGAATGGCTCCTCACGAATCTGACTTGTAAAGGCCAGAGACGAGGGGCAGAGGGCAAGCGCTCAACCAAAGTTGAACCATAGGCGAACAGAGTCAGATGGCGGCTGGTTGCGACAGACAGGGACCAAAAACGAAACCGCAAGTACTTCAGGGGCACCAGTCGAGTTCCACTGGTCGTTGTTGTTCAAATGCCACCTGGGTATCTCGGGGACTCGAGTCCCGGGCTGCTCATCATTGCAGGCCGCCAACTTTCGAAGAGGAGTAAGTCCGGTTTCCGGCAGCTAAATCGATTTCTGAAAAGAGCTTGTATGTCAGCAGGGTAATATCCATAAGAAACCATTGTCTATATCAGGATCAGTGACAGGATATATGTGGGAGGCGGCGAGGGTCTTGGGAGCCCTGTGCTCACGCGACCATCTTGGATGCGCGCTAAGCTCCTCCCCCTGTCTTGCTTTTTTAATGGCAACAGAAAGACTCTCCTTAACCCGCTGTATGATTTACAAAAAAGGCCTAATAATATTGTTAGGCACAGTTGAATCATCTAGACAAGCATCAAAGGCCTCTCTTTTGCTATCTAACAATTCCTTAAGGAAGCCCTAAAGAACAATATGTATCCAACACAAGGAATACCCATTAAGATTTGCTAGCTCGATTTTATCTGCTAGTGAGATAGTTTTGTTCGGCTGCTCCTTAAAAATAAGGTTTACAGTATTTCAATACTCAGAGGATAATAATCACTTTGTGAAATCGAATGGGTATGACCGATAAATGACTGGGCAGCACATCTGTTAGGGATCACTGACAGAATTTCGACCTCAGAAATATCGACCTACAAGAATATCGAGTCAACAATATCGAGGGCAAAAATATCGACATCCTATCTACACATGGTAAGTACAAAAATATCGAAAAAATAATATAGATGTAAAAAATATCGATGTTAAAAATATCGATTTTTTTTTTTTAATATAGAAATGTAAAATTAAGTATATAACACTAATAAATAAAATATACATATTTAAAAGTATGTAATAATGTTTACAATTAATAAATAATTCATATATATTAATAAAACATTAATTAAATATATACAGTAAATATATAATATATATGTACTAAACAATAAGTATTAATAATTATTTTACTAATTTACAAATTAATTAAATATATTCTAATTTACTAATACATTTACAAACATAAAACAATAACATAAATAAAATGTAAGTAATATAAAAAATAAAATAAACATTTGATATTTTAACAATTAATTATATAAAACGTTGGATAGCGTAAGGGTAAAAATTACTATTCCTACTCCAGAGAGTGGAACAGTAGGGAAAACTGACCCTGAACCCAAAAAATACCCCTTTACCCAAAAACTGAAAACTGACCCTGAACCCTAAAAATACCACTTTACCCATGAACTGAAAACTGACCCTGAACCCTAAAAAAAAAACCTTTACCCATGAACTGAAAACTGACCCTGAACCCTAAAAATACCCCTTTACCCAAAAACTGAAAACTGACCCTGAACCCTAAAAATACCCCTTTACCCAAAAACTGAAAACTGACCCTGAACCCTAAAAAAAACCCTTTACCCATGAACTGAAAACTGACCCTGAACCCTAAAAATACCCCTTTACCCAAAAACTGAAAACTGACCCTGAACCCTAAAAATACCCCTTTACCCAAAAACTGAAAACTGACCCTGAACCCTAAAAAAACCCTTTACCCATGAACTGAAAACTGACCCTGAACCCTAAAAATACCCCTTTACCCAAAAACTGAAAACTGACCCTGAACCCTAAAAAAACCCTTTACCCATGAACTGAAAACTGACCCTGAACCCTAAAAATACCCCTTTACCCAAAAACTGAAAACTGACCCTGAACTCTAAAAAAAAACCTTTACCCATGAACTGAAAACTGACCCTGAACCCTAAAAATACCCCTTTACCCAAAAACTGAAAACTGACCCTGAACCCTAAAAATACCCCTTTACCCAAAAACTGAAAACTGACCCTGAACCCTAAAAAAAACCCTTTACCCAAAAGTTCGAATAGTTTTTCCTAAGCTGCTGTGGAGTTTTTCATGTTAATAAAGCGAAGGAAGATATAGCATAATCCTCGCCTCCGTGTCCTTAATAGAATTGAAACTTACCGTTACATAAGCTAGGCAAATTTCGATTCATATCTCGATCAAGAAACAAGCCAAGAAGAAGGTAAAAAAATAGACCAAATCCCCACCGTAACAGTATCCAAATTATAGAAAAAGAAACAGACATCAAGCCACCCAGGTCACAACATTCACCATAGTGCACAAAGCACCCAAATGGGATGAAAAAGTAATTAAATAAAGAATAGTTCACCTTTTAGGTAATGATCCTAAAGTTCCTTTCACTAATAATCCTGAATATGTATCTCACACTGTCTACTGTAAAAAAGTCAATATATTCATAAGTCTTCATTCTGTTACTCTAGTTACTGTACAAAAGAAAAGAAAAACATTCCTCTGTAAAATTTTATAACTAATTCTTCACACTTATTATCACAATCTAAAACCTCTAACTGAAGTCACAAATACTGGGAAGAGGCTAGAGTGACAACAGTAGGTGACCTGCACCAGTTAGGGAAGCATCATATGTTTGACTCAATGAGGGAGGATTGTGAGATTAATATGTGGCAGTTCCCAGTGTTTAATGCTCTGATCAAGAAGGTTGAAATGACTTGGGAAAAAAATTACAATAAACCAATCAGAACGGAGCTAGTAACACTGTGAATGGTTGCAGGGAGTACTCTCCTGGTAAGTGTTGCTAGTGGCCTGGAATATTTTGGAGACTGGAAGTGGCTTACATACCACCATCTTAACATTACATTGCTGTCTATATTATGGAATTTACGGGAAAAACTTGATGTCAGGACGTTCTGTTAGCAGTACTGGCGGTGTTTAAAATCTACTCTACATAGTATGTTTTAGCAGCCCTGAGGAAGTTGAAGGCATATTCGCCATACGACAAAACACGTGATTGGCTGGTTTTTTTTACTGCCTCTTCTTCTATCCATGTCATATGAATCACAGGGTAGATACGCAATAAAGAATACTTGGACACTCTGGAAATCTGATGATTAACTATTTGTGTGCTCAGGACTCTCTTTTTGTTTATGGATGCATTCACCCCACATTGAGGGTTTACGTTTTGAGATTGTTTGGTAGCCAACTTTTGTTCTTGAGCACCACTATACTAATAACATATTACAAGGTCCCGGATATTCAGTGAGCGCCATGTGCAAGCCTGGCTACCCCATCTTCTTAAGAACTAAAATTTTGACATGTGGACAGCTTCTCCACATTGTTAAGGAGCATACAACTTGACATGATGACACCCAGGCTAAGACGGGAAACAAAGATTGGGAGGGAATTTACAGATCCTGAGTGATAGTATGTATTTGAATACACAAAGATAATCTCTAGTTTCAAATGTATCTAACTAAACTACCTTCTTGATGCCTGTCAGTCATCAACTAAAATTCGAATGGAAATACACTGGAGCTGCTGATCTCTGACTGCAGGGGCCAGCTACCTTTGGTGCATTTCTATCACATGGTCAGGCACTGTAGAGTGATATAGGATTATTGGGAAACAATAACAAATCAGATCAAAGAAGTTACTGGCAAGGAATTGGGGCTGGAACTAATGGTGTGCTTGATGGGCCTCCAAAATAGAACCAAAGGATTGAAATACACAAGTACATTTTAGATCTAGCTCTAGTACTTGTTAAAAACTGCCTAGCTATGAGTTGGAAAGTGAAGGGAGTTCCCAGTATAACAACCTGGCTGAGTGATTTACCGGTAAACACGGGGCACAATGGCATCTACAGGAGACGGTGGGCGCAGTCCCGTTCACCAGATGGCTCACTGGCAGGAAAGCATGGGCATAATCTCCCCTCAAACTCCCGCACCTTCAGTACCTGATAGCGCTGTGGATATGAGTTGGTTGATGAGGCCCAGCGCTTCCCCCTGTCAGTATCCGCTTACAGGGTAATGGCTGCCCTTCCGGAATCACCTTGATTGCTTAAATCTGCCAGTGATATCGATCTGAGCAGTGAGCAATATATGCCAGTGAGTGAACTTGGCTCCATTAGCCCGGTTGTGAGTGGTTGTTACCACGATTTTGATACTGGCTTTGACTGAGGATATAATTTGTCCTCCCCCCTTTTTTTAGGTGCCTGACTCTTCTGTGCAGGTCCCACAGGAGCAGACTGCGGGGCACCTTAGGGACATACTTAGGGTAAGCGTTTTACCATCTTCTTTCTCTCAGGCTCCTTTGGGCCTGTTTACTAATTCCAGTGTGTGTTTTCATTGTGTAGAGAGGAGTGCACCTAGTTTTTATTGGAGAGCTACACTGACTATTCTCCGTATATGTTCTCCTTTTCTCCCTAGGTTGCACCATTTTAGGCAGGACCAGTTGGCCTGCTCCACTGTTGACCTTAAGACTAAAGGTTGTATCAACTAATTTTTTATTTACTGTGTAGTACTGAGCACTGAGGTCCTGAGGAATTGCTAGAATTGCAAGAAACATGTCGACCTAAATAGAGGGTTGTAGGTATTTCGCCGCCAATGCACGTGGCGTATATCTCCCCTCCCACCATTTTAACCAAGGGAGCTAGCCACACCATTAAAGTTCTTTGTGGCTAACCCACCTTTTTTAATTCACTATCACTTTTTCACGACTACACATTCACCTGTCCTCTCACACGCATGCACCATATGGCTGGAACAAAAGATCTCTGATAAAGAGCCCTTTCGCGGGTGCTCATCAGACATTGCAGCGCCAGTCTGACAAGGAGCAGAACCAATATGATGAAGCATGACACCTAGCTGCTGGGTGTGTGAGGGTTCTAGTTCCCAAGAGGGAATCCCCCTTCCCTCTTGAATATGTTTCTCTCTACACTATACATACACACACTCCATTTACATAGTCCTACCGGGGAACTTTATACTTCTTTTGGCTACTAGTGATTCGGACACGTACACTGGACCCCGTTAAATATTGTCCACCCCAGTTTCCACTCCTTGTTGTTAAACCAACAGATGTACCCTTTATTTTTAAATTTCAACAGTTGGCAGTGTTCCACCCACATTTCATAACGAAGGTTTTGATAGACTCACAAAGAGAATACGGTCCTGCATGTATTCTGAAACGTTTGCGAGCAGAGTCTGAAGGGCTAGTGATGTTCATGCCATTAGGATGGCAATGTCAGATTAGGGGAGGGCCGGTGTGAGGTGAGTTCTTACTTGCAGTGGGTCTTTAGAGGATGCAGCAAGTACCGCACCAACAGTGTTTATATATAAGGAGAAGAGAAAAGGGGCCAAGATACAGCCCTATCTCACCCCACTCTCTACCTTGAAGTCTTCAGTACATTCTCCACTAGTACCGTATCTGACCCAGGCTTTGCATCCTGAGTATAAGTCCCTTAGGAAGCTAATAATTGGTATCTCCACCGCCAAATATTTCATGGTTGACCACAATTTGGCCTGTATAACGCAATCAAAAGCTGAAGAGAGGTCAACAAAGGCTAGATAAATATTCCTCTCTTTGTTTTTCACATATTTCTCAATTAGCATGCTTAGGTCAAGGCTCTGCGCTGTTGTCCCAACCCCAGGATGAAAATTGTATTCTGGGTCTGATAAGATACTATGTGTGTCTACGCAATCTTGCAGTCTTACCAGAATAATATGACCTGCAATCTTCACCAGGGAATTGAGCAGAGAAATTGGCCTATAACAAGCTGGATTGGAATGATCTCACTTTTTGTAAATAGGGACAATAATTGACATGACCCATGTACCTTAAGTACTACGTTCAATAGGGGCCCCCATAAAGCGATGTTAGCTTTGTACAAATCTGCGGGGATTGCCTCTGGACCTGGGGCATTACCGCCTTTACTTGGCAGTATTGCATCATTGACTTCCTACAGACTGAAGGAAACAATGGAGGGAGTCTGAAAAGAGACTGTGGTTTTAGTATGGCAGTGTCCCAGGTCTAATGCGGGCATCACAGTGGGTAGGTAATATATACTATTATCCTGTCTTCCTGCGTTATAGCCATCTCAATCCTGAGGGCCTCGTCTGCTCTCAATGGTACGGAGTTAGTTACCCTCGAAAAGGCTCTATTGTCATTGCTAGCAATCGATTCGCATAAAGATTCTCAGCCCATCTCCCTTAACTGTGACTTCCTTAGCTTCACCGCCTTCTTGTAGGCAATTCTACAAGTCTGAACCTCGATGTTGCATCTGGGGGATTTATGTAGAGACTCCTTTAGCCTTTTTTTGGCCCTAGTACATGTTGTATCGAACCGTCCCTTTCTCTCCTGTCTTGCCTTTTTTTTCCTTTTTTTTTGAAAACCTTTATTTCGATAAAAGCAATACAGTTGCAGGCCTACAACCACTGGGGCCGGCCGTTGCTGAAACGAAACGGAAACTCGAAATTGTAGTGTTGTGATGAGTGTCCGTCCCGGGGGGGGGGGGGGGGGGGGGGGGGGGGAAACCATATCGGAAAATGATATATGCAATATAGGTAGATGAGTTCTTGGGAAGGGGGGGGGCGGGAGCGAGTGATCAAAGCACAACATCTTGGTCGACCGGGTCGAGGGTTTTGGAATCTGTCATACTGCCAAAAATCTAATCGCGTCCTTTCTTGCCAAAAGAACGCAGGCAGTCATCCTAGGACCCTTTCAATCGGCCCAACTCTCAGCCCCATGTGGTGTCCCTCAAGGCTCATCCCTGAGTCCGACACTATTTAATATCTACGTGTCGGACCTTGCTAAAACCATCAAAGCACATGGGATGAGCCTAACCTCTTATGCCGACGATACCCAACTAGTGTTGGCAATTAAAGGGGACGGAGATCAAGTGGCCGAATAATTCAAGAAAGGACTCCTAGATATAGGAGATTGGATGTCAACCAACTGTTTAAAGTTGAACTCTGATAAAACAGAGGTACTTATTTTTGGAACTCTTCTGCCAGCATGGCCTTCGAGTTGGTGGCCTGACACCTTTGGTATGCCTCCTATCCCCGTTACTAAAGTCAGGAACCTTGGCATCATCTTCGATGATGCCCTAAAATTTATGGACCATGCCAATAAAACGGTGTCTTCGGCACATCTAAAGCTTAAGATGATCAGGAAAATACACCCTTTTTTACCTGAATCAGCCATTAAGACACTGGTCACATCTCTTGTCTTGTCCTCCCTGGACTACTGTAACGGTCTCTTTTTAAATGCTCAAGCCAGAGTCATTACCAAATTGCAGACCATTCAAAACGCTGCCGCACGCCTGCTGGCTGGCAAAACCAAATTTGAATCCATCTCCAATAGCATTAAAGACCTTCACTGGCTCACCGTGCAGAAAAGGATCCAATTCAAAGCTTTATGCATTGTGTTCAAGGCTCTTAACAATCAAGGTCCCCAGTTCTTAAGAGACCAACTTCAATTGCACAAACCTTCCAGAGCCTTAAGGTCAGCCACCCTAAACCAACTAGTCACCCCCCGTACCAAAACTGTTTCCTGGGGCGATCGCCGCTTTTTGGTGGCCGCTCCCAGGCTTTGGAACACTCTGCCTCTCAACATCAAGCGAAGTCCCACCCTTCAGCAATTCCGTAAGCTCTTGAAAACTTGGCTGTTCACTCAATAGTCCATCAGCTCAGAGGCATTTACAAGCAATTGGTTTACAGCGCCAAGACACCCACGGGTATAAGCAGCGCTTTAGAAATGTTAAAAATAAATAAATAAATAAATAAAGCATCAGCAAGAATATACAATAAACAAGGAATGTGGAGAAGTGTGGCTCACTGGTTAGAGCAGGCAGACCCTGCAGCAGAGGTCAGACCCAGGACCAGGGTTCAATTCCTGACGCGGCAGGGTGTTGAGCTCAAATGTCCATGGACTTGATAATTCTCGCTTCGGTGCCTGACCTAATCATGGGTTCACACTCTGCAACTCTGGGCATTAAGCTTGCTTAATCTCCACAACGGCCCCCCTGCGGCGGGATGCCTGGCTTTCACCTTGGGGATGCCCTGTAGGGGCTATCTCACAGGGAAAAACCAGGACGGGTTCCCAAGGCAAGCGCGGAGATACCCCTTCGGGGGTCGATTCTGGCGCTATATAAGAAATATAATAATAATAATAATGTGCGGCTATGGGGACAGGGGTATTTCAGGGACAACTACAAGAGGAGGAGTACAGATCTCCCCGCTGTATAGGTTCCATTGGTTCCATATTCTCCCCCACTTCTTAGGTCTACCAAGTGCAACATAGACGGTTTTCTCCCTACTCATGCACCAATCCATGTTTTCTTTCCAAGCTGAAATCGTAGGTGCTCTCTGGGACCCCCATAGTTGTGCTATATCCCTTTTAGCTACCATGTTTCCAAGGGTAGCCCATTGCATCTGTGCCACATTATAATCGTTTTGTTCCAACACATTCAGTAAACAGCACCGGGCCTCCGGCAACAACGAAACTCCCGTAACCTCTTCCATGACAGCATGCACACGATTCCAAAACACCACCACATCAGGGCACTCCCATATGATATGGAGGAAAGTAGCAATCAAACCACACCCACGCTTGCACAACCCATCCACAGAATAACCCATACGCAGCAGCCGGGGACCTGTGACATAGATACGGTGTAGGATTTTGAATTGCACCAGCAGGAGAGGGGCCTGAATCGCGACCTCTTTAGGAGAAGATGTCGCAGCCTGCCAATCTTCATCATCCAACTCCAGTCCATCGCCGGTCCAAGCACCCCGAAGCTGCAAAAGCAAATCCGATCGATCGTTAATACGTTTTTTGTATATTAGGGAAATAGTGCTATCCGTGACGTGCCCGTCAAGCACTCTATCCTCGAGAGGAGAAGATTCTGGGATAACGGTCCCTGCCGGGAAAACCGAACCAAGCGCCTGGCGGATCTGCTTATAACAGAAATGCTCCTTATCACTAAGTGCATATTCTGACTTAAGCTCGTCAAAAGTCTTGACCCTATTCTTGACCCAGAGGTCCCCGACCCTACTAATACCAATGAGGTCCCACTTCTCGAAGCCCTTCATAGTCCAAAGACTACCCAATCTCTAGGCAGCGTAAAGCGGGGTCGCTCTAGTCAATCTGTCCGACCACCCCATAGCTGCGTTTGCGCTACACCACACCCACACCGCGACCCCGGTGAGTCCAGTCAATTTCTTTCCAGTCGATCTGGAGTATAGAGCTCTGTTATAGTTCCCTCCCGGCAGCTGCCATTTTTCCATTTCGAATGCAGGAATTGGAACGGGGCCGTACATCGCATGATTAATTGCACTCAATAGGGATGCCCAGTAATAACGTTTAATGTCTGGCAGCGCGATGCCCCCATCGTACCAGGGCAAAGTCAACTTCGCTAGGGCAATCCGGGGATGCCCGCCCCATATCAACTTCCTCTGTAGGCTCTCAATGTCGCGAAAGTAACTGGCTGGTACAAGATCAAGCGTATTCTGGAGGGCATATAGAAATCGGGGTAGGGACATCATCTTAAAGAGAGCTGCCCTCCCGACCGGGGACAGCGGCATACCGCACCAAGCCGTGACGTCGGATTTAAGCCGAAGAAGCGGAGGAAGCAGGTTCCGTTCATACCGAGCCGCGGGATCTAGTGATGTAAAGATCCCCAGATACTTAAAGCCGGCCTGTGAGATAGGTATCGGGCAGACACGTGGCAAGGGGGGTACTTCCCCGGTGAGTGAATAAATACTAGATTTAGCCCAATTAATAACTAGACCAGAGTTCTTCCTAACGAACTGAGTACATCAAACAGTACCCCCAATGACTTCCGAGGGGAAGTGAGATATAGCAGAATATCATCTGTGTATAGCGATATGCGGTCTTCAAAGTCAGGGGACCACCTAATGCCTTTCAGTGACGGTTCCCACCGCAGCCAAGCAGCAAGGGGTTCCAAAGCAAGTGCAAAGAGTAATGAAGATAGAGAGCACCCCTGTCACGTACCCCTACCAAGAACAAAGGGTTCCGAGACCCTGCCGTTAACCACCACCTGGGCCAGCGGTTCCTCGTATAGAAGTTTAACCCAACTGATAAACCCAGGGCAAAAACCGAATTTCACAAGGGCCGCCCACAAATATGGCCATTCCACAGTATCGAAGGCCATCGTGGCATCCAAGGAGACCAAGATGGCCGGCACGCCCAACGACTCTGCTCTCGCCAGGACGCCATGGAGACGACGCTGGTTGAGCGTGGTGTTGCGGTGGGGAATATACCCGTACTGATCCGGGTGTATCAGGTCACCGATCACTTTTATCAGTCGGTTCGACAGAAGTTTTGCCAAGATCTTAGGTTCGGCATTCAAGAGTGATATCGCTCTGTAAGACGCACACAGGTCCCGGGGTTTCCCTTCTTTATGAATAACAACAATGGACGCTGGTCTCTGATCCTGGGGAAGGGACTCGACATCTCGCGATTCTAGAAACATCTCACGAAGGTGCGACGCCATTTTGTCGGGACACAACTTATACAGTTCGATGGGGATGCCATTTGGGCCTGTAGCTTTCCCCGAGCGGATGGAGCGGATGGAGCGAATAGCGAGCGCTATTTCATCGTTAGAAAAGTCCGCCTCCATAAGCTCTTTGTCAGAATCAGACAAGCAAGGCAATGCGATATCTCTGAGCAACAAGTGCGAGTCCTCCTCCGGTCTGTCTGAGACTGGCGCATACACCTTTTGGAAGTGGTGTGCGAAACCCTCCACTATTTCAACAGGATCCACAACTCGCACTCCATCCGCTCTCTCAATAACGGGCACAACACGATTCAGTCTTTCCTTTTATCCAACCAGGCAATCAGTTTCCCCGCTTTATCTCCAACATCATACAGTCGCCCCTGTTGCTCATGACTCATAGCCTTGGCCGCATCAGTCACCAGAGCTCTATGGTCAAACTGCTTGAGGGATAAAGCGTGTAATTTATCCTGTGTGGCACCAGATTGCAGCTCTTCTTCCAAGTCAGTAATTTCAGTCTCCAGTCGTACAACCTCCTCATTCTTACTTTTCTTTGCACAAGCAATCAACGACAGAGTTTGGCCACGGATTACCGTCTTGAAGGCCTCCCATAATGAAATGGAGGAAGACACCGACCCTACATTTTCAGCGAAATAATGATCCATAGACTTAACCACACCCGCTCTGGTTCTGGGATTGCGAAGGTGCCAGGGATTAATTGGAGCCACTCGACCCTCCACTCCCAGCTGTATGTCAAAGGAGAGCCATAGTGGGGAGTGGTCCAAAATACCCCTGGCTAGGTGTCTAACTTCTCTCACCGAGACAGCCTGCACCGCCGGCACAAGGACATAATCAAGCCTAGCAAGGCTCCCATGTGTGCCCGAGTGAAAGGTGTATTGTGCCTGTCTGGGGTGAAGCAGCCTCCAACAATCCACCAGACCCAGTGTCTTCAGGAAGTTATCCAGCCAAGATTGTGATCTCGTAAGATCCCTGGGTGGGCTGCGGTCCTCCCTACCACAGACAACAGAATTAAAGTCTCCACCCACAACCAAAATACCTTCGGGGAACCCCAACACTACTTTTCCCAAATCAGAAAACGTCGTAGTTTGTAAACCTGGCGGGACATGTTATGTTATGTTATGTTAAATCAATTTATTGAGCGCGCTAACACCATTAGGTTTCTTGGCGCTGTACAGAGGGAGCAGGGAGGAGCGACAGAAGGAAAACCAGACTAAGGAAGAACAACTAGTGGTAAGCTATAGTAAACAGGTGCGTTTTGAGGGAAGATCTGAACGTGGGGTAGGGGGAGGATAACCTAAGAGGGAGAGGTAGGGAATTCCAAAAAGACGGAGCTAGGAAAGAAAACCTAAGGCCACTGTGTTTTTTCCGCTTGAATCTGGGGACAGAGAGTAAAGCCAGTTGGGATGACCGAAGGGTGCGAGAAGGGACATAAGGATGGAGCAAAGAGGAAATGAAGGAGGGACCATGACCAGTGAGGGATTTAAAGATGATGCAACCAAGCTTAAATTTACAGCGGGCAGAGACCGGAAGCCAATGGAGACTCTTTAGGAGAGGTTGAACGTGCTGATCCCTAGGTTGATGGTAAATCAAGCGAGCAGCTTGATTTTGGATCAGCTGGAGTCTCCTAAGTTGGTATGCAGGAATGCCTACGTATAGTGCATTTGCGTACTCAAGCCTAGACATGACTAACGCAAGCAAGGCCAAGATGAGAGCATCAGTGGTCAGTAGGCGGGAGATTTTGCGAATTTTCCTCAGCTGGAAGTGGCTAGAGGAGACTACAGCGCTGATCTGGGGTGTCATAGATAGATCGTTGCTTATGACAACTCCCAGACTTTTTGCTGAGTTGACGGGGCAAGGGGGGTTGCCAAGACTGGCAGGCCAAAAGGAAGAGTGCCAGGGATTGGAGGGCCCCCCGACAAGGACCAGCTCAGTCTTGTCGGGGTTGAGTTTCAGATGGTTTGTGCCCATCCAATCACTGATGAAGCAGAGGGTGTTTTGAAAAGTGGAGATGGAGTGGTCACTGGAGTCAATGGTAAAAACCAGTTGGATGTCATCCGCGTAGTTGAACGCGGAGACATTGAATCGGCGGAGGGAACGGATTAACGGGGCCAGGTACAAATTAAAAAGGAGAGGGGATAAGGAGGAACCCTGCGGGACACCACAGGTCAGTTCGACTTGAGGGGCGGAAAACTGGGACAACCTGACAGCTTGATGGCGATGGGTCAGGAAAGAGCACACCCAGTCCAGAGCAGTGCCCTGGATGCCAGCCTCTCCGACACGGTCGACCAAAATGTCATGGTCGACCGTGTCAAAGGCGGCCGACAAGTCCAGGAGGACCAGGACCTGGCAGGTGTTAGAGTCGGCGCCCCTGCGTAGTTCGTCCATCACAGAGAGGATGACTGCTTCTGTGGAATGCGCAGGTCTGAACCCAGCCTGCTGGGGGTCCAAAGCACCAGAGTCCTCTATAAAAGAAGTAAGGGATTGAGTGACGTGGGACTCCAGGACTTTGCTAAGGAAGGGGAGGAGGGAGATGGGGCGGTAGTTGCTCATGGTAGAAGGATCAGCCGTGGGTTTTTTCAAGATGGCGACCACCTCTGCCCGTTTGAAGGAGGCCGGAACCACCCCTGAGGTTAGAGAGTTGTTTAAAAGGGCCAAAGGGGGATCCGGGCAGGAAGTGAAAGCTTCTCGCAGGGCAGAGGGGGGCAACAATCGCTGGGGGAGCCTGAAGAGACTTTAAGCAAAAGGGGGAGAAAAGTCTCTGTTGAGATGAGGGGAAACTGGGAGAAGGTGTGGAAAGTGTGATGAGAGGAAGTGCTAGCGGGGGGAGAGACAGGTGAGACATGAGCGGAGATGCTGGTCTTGATTTTGGCAATTTTATCCACAAAAAACTGATTCAAGGAGTCACAAAGAGACTGGGAGGGGAGCGGGGCGATGGTAACTCTAGCCGGATTGGACAGTTCCTCAACAATTGAAAAGATATCCTTAGACTTATTGGTGGAGTTCAGAATCTTATTGGAGAAATAGCTAGATTTAGCCCGGGCTATAGCAGATTTGTATTCCCTCATCTGAGAAGAAAAGACAGCTTTTGTCTCAGGGGTATATCCTCGACGCCAGTGTCTTTCGGCCTGACGGAGACTAAGTTTCAGTGCCTTAAGTTCCTCGGTGAACCACCTATGGGCGTCGTGACTGCACCGCGTTTTAACAGGTTTTAAAGGAGCCACCGAGTCAGCGGCAGAGACAAGCCATTGGATAAGGTGGTCCGATTGAGAGTCAATGGAGGTGGTGGGTTCTGTGATGGAGGGGGCTGATGAGCTCAGGAGGGAGGTGAATTTATTGAGGTCAGCCTTATTCCAATTGCGTGCCAGAAAGTTTGATTCTCGGGTAATGTTGGCCGGGGGAGGCTTAGCAAGGGAAAAGGTGATGAGTAGATGGTCTGACCAAGAGCAGGGAAGGACAAGGGGAGTGGAGATAACTAGAGGAGAGGTCCATACCTGGTCCAGAATATGGCCTTTTGTGTGCGTGGGTGTGTGTATATGTTGGGTACAGTTAAGACCCAGCATGAGGTCAGAGAAGGCAAGGGAGTCAGGGGTTTCGTGAGGGTCTGAGGGCCAGTAATTAAAGTCACCGAGAACTAAAACATTGGTGTTATTGATAGTTAGCTGGGAGATGAGCTCCCCAAACTGTACTGAAAAGTTAGGCATGGGTTGGGGGGGCGGTAAACTAGAAGACATACACAGAGAGTATGGAGATTGTCTTCCCCTCCCACCTGCCCATGATAGCAGCATATTGTCCCCTATCGTCTAGTATAGTATCATCTATTTCCAGGGGGAGGGAGTTCCTGACAAGAACGCCAGCCCCCCTTGACTCAGTAGTGAATCCCGAATGTGCTACAAAAAGATAACCTCGCTGATTCATTGCATGGCATGTGTTCCCTACCAAATGTGTTTCCTGTAGCAACACTACATCAGGGGAAAGACGTTTCAAGAACTGCAATACTATCCCCGTTTTATCCTGTCCCCCAGACCAGTAACATTCCAACTTAGTACCCTCAGCTCCCTACCCCCCATCCCAGAAATGAAGACAGATTCCCTCCCACAGCGAAACGGACAACAAAGTCAAAATATGCAGTAATACGTAGCCTCGAAAAAAACCAATGTAAAACAAAGTTCCCCCCACCACCCCCAAAGAAATTCTCCAAACACCCCCCCCCACCCTGCACCCCTGCGTTAGACCAAAAAGCCACCCCAACTTGCAGTGTGCCTGTCGCCCCAACATGAAACTAGTGTACAAAATGGAAAAAAGACCCACTGAAGGAGGAAAAGTCCCAGTTCCCCTACCGCCTCTGGGTATTTATGAATATATATAAAAACTCAAAAAGTTATCGAACCACTGCTGCAAAGTCCATACAGCACGCATGCCGGTCGTCACTCACTCCTCCTGTTCCAATGGGCCACCGTTAGCGCCCACGATTGGTCCGGGTGTTCCCGATGCGTTGGTAAAGTATCAAGCCAGTCACTGACGACCTCGGGCCGGTCAAAAAAGAGTGCCCGCTCATTGTATTCAATGCGTAGTCGAGCAGGGAAGAGCATAGCGTATTTCAAGCCCATGTCTCTAAGTCTCCGTTTCACCCCCATGAATCCCATCCGCTGCTTTTGTACAGACTGTGTGAAATTCAGGTAGAAACCAATAGTCACGTTCTCAAATTTCGTGGGGCCATTGGCCCGCGATGCCTGCAGGATAGCGTCCCTGTCCCTGTAGTTGAAAATCCTGGCTCTTATGGACGTGGAGGGGCGCCCGGTTTATGTTTCCCACCTGGGACTCTGTGAGCACGCTCAACTGCAAAAAAGTTACTAAGGCCCTTAGGGGCCAGATGGTTCAATATCAGGTCCTCTACAAGGAGATCTGTCGTTAATTCAGTGGACTTCTCCGGAATAGCGATGATACGCACATTGTTGCGCCTAGCTCGAATTTCGAAGTCATCCAGCCGACGGGCAAATGAGTCATTAGAGGACCGCAGATTACGAACCTCTGTTTGAAGATCGGACATGTCGGTCGTGAGACTGGCGGTCTTAATATCCAAAGACTTGACCCGCTCATTGGTCTTTGCCAGATCAGTCCTGATCAAGTTGACATCTATGGCCACCGTGTCAAGCTTTAAAGCCAATGTTTCGTATTGCTGGCCCATGGATGTCTTCATGCTTGCAATGGCGCCCATGACGTCTCGCAGGGTCAATTCTTCTGTCGCTGAGGAGCCATCTCCGGTCTCGTCCAGAGCTTTACCAACACCACTGGGGGATCCTTTTGGACGAATGTAGCGATCCATGATGTTGGATTGAATGGCACCCCCTCGGTGCGTGAATGTGGTGGTCCGCTTCTCACTTTCTGGCTTGCTCGTCATATTGAGCGACGCGCCCCGGAGGGGCCTTTGGGACCTGGTTTGAATGGCTCCTCACGAATCTGACTTGTAAAGGCCAGAGACGAGGGGCAGAGGGCAAGCGCTCAACCAAAGTTGAACCATAGGCGAACAGAGTCAGATGGCGGCTGGTTGCGACAGACAGGGACCAAAATCGAAACCGCAAGTACTTCAGGGGCACCAGTCGAGTTCCACTGGTCGTTGTTGTTCAAATGCCACCTGGGTATCTCGGGGACTCGAGTCCCGGGCTGCTCATCATTGTAGGCCGCCAACTTTCGAAGAGGAGTAAGTCTGGTTTCCGGCAGCTAAATCGATTTCTGAAAAGAGCTTGTATGTCAGCAGGGTAATATCCATAAGAAACCATTGTCTATATCAGGATCAGTGACAGGATATATGTGGGAGGCGGCGAGGGTCTTGGGAGCCCTGTGCTCACGCGACCATCTTGGATGCGCGCTAAGCTCCTCCCCCTGTCTTGCTTTTTTAATGGCAACAGAAAGACTCTCCTTAACCCGCTGTATGATTTACAAAAAAGGCCTAATAATATTGTTAGGCACAGTTGAATCATCTAGACAAGCATCAAAGGCCTCTCTTTTGCTATCTAACAATTCCTTAAGGAAGCCCTAAAGAACAATATGTATCCAACACAAGGAATACCCATTAAGATTTGCTAGCTCGATTTTACCTGCTAGTGAGATAGTTTTGTTTGGCTGCTCCTTAAAAATAAGGTTTACAGTATTTCAATACTCAGAGGATAATAATCACTTTGTGAAATCGAATGGGTATGACCGATAAATGACTGGGCAGCACATCTGTTAGGGATCACTGACAGAATTTCGACCTCAGAAATATCGACCTACAAGAATATCGAGTCAACAATATCGAGGGCAAAAATATCGACATCCTATCTACAACATGGTAAGTACAAAAATATCGAAAAAATAATATAGATGTAAAAAATATCGATGTTAAAAATATCGATTTTTTTTCTTTTAATATAGAAATGTAAAATTAAGTATATAACACTAATAAATAAAATATACATATTTAAAAGTATGTAATAATGTTTACAATTAATAAATAATTCATATATATTAATAAAACATTAATTAAATATATACAGTAAATATATAATATATATGTACTGAACAATAAGTATTAATAATTATTTTACTAATTTATAAATTAATTAAATATATTCTAATTTACTAATACATTTACAAACATAAAACAATAACATAAATAAAATGTAAGTAATATAAAAAATAAAATAAACATTTGATATTTTAACAATTAATTATATAAAACGTTGGATAGCGTAAGGGTAAAAATTACTATTCCTACTCCAGAGAGTGGAACAGTAGGGAAAACTGACCCTGAACCCAAAAAATACCCCTTTACCCAAAAACTGAAAACTGACCCTGAACCCTAAAAATACCACTTTACCCATGAACTGAAAACTGACCCTGAACCCTAAAAAAAAAAACCTTTACCCAGGAACTGAAAACTGACCCTGAACCCTAAAAATACCCCTTTACCCAAAAACTGAAAACTGACCCTGAACCCTAAAAATACCCCTTTACCCAAAAACTGAAAACTGACCCTGAACCCTAAAAAAAACCCTTTACCCATGAACTGAAAACTGACCCTGAACCCTAAAAATACCCTTTACCCAAAAACTGAAAACTGACCCTGAACCCTAAAAATACCCCTTTACCCAAAAACTGAAAACTGACCCTGAACCCTAAAAAAACCCTTTACCCATGAACTGAAAACTGACCCTGAACCCTAAAAATACCCCTTTACCCAAAAACTGAAAACTGACCCTGAACCCTAAAAATACCCCTTTACCCAAAAACTGAAAACTGACCCTGAACCCTAAAAAAACCCTTTACCCAAAAGTTTGAATATTTTATCCTAAGCTGCTGTGGAGTTTTTCATGTTAATAAAGCGAAGGAAGATATAGCATAATCCTCGCCTCCGTGTCCTTAATAGAATTGAAACTTACCGTTACATAAGCTAGGCAAATTTCGATTCATATCTCGATCAAGAAACAAGCCAAGAAGAAGGTAAAAAAATAGACCAAATCCCCACCGTAACAGTATCCAAATTATAGAAAAAGAAACAGACATCAAGCCACCCAGGTCACAACATTCACCATAGTGCACAAAGCACCCAAATGGGATGAAAAAGTAATTAAATAAAGAATAGTTCACCTTTTAGGTAATGATCCTAAAGTTCCTTTCACTAATAATCCTGAATATGTATCTCACACTGTCTACTGTAAAAAAGTCAATATATTCATAAGTCTTCATTCTGTTACTCTAGTTACTGTACAAAAGAAAAGAAAAACATTCCTCTGTAAAATTTTATAACTAATTCTTCACACTTATTATTATCACAATCTAAAACCTCTAACTGAAGTCACAAATACTGGGAAGAGGCTAGAGTGACAACAGTAGGTGACCTGCACCAGTTAGGGAAGCATCATATGTTTGACTCAATGAGGGAGGATTGAGAGATTAATATGTGGCAGTTCCCAGTGTTTAATGCTCTGATCAAGAAGGTTGAAATGACTTGGGAAAAAAATTACAATAAACCAATCAGAACGGAGCTAGTAACACTGTGAATGGTTGCAGGGAGTACTCTCCTGGTAAGTGTTGCTAGTGGCCTGGAATATTTTGGAGACTGGAAGTGGCTTACATACCACCATCTTAACATTACATTGCTGTCTATATTATGGAATTTACGGGAAAAACTTGATGTCAGGACGTTCTGTTAGCAGTACTGGCGGTGTTTAAAATCTACTCTACATAGTATGTTTTAGCAGCCCTGAGGAAGTTGAAGGCATATTCGCCATACGACAAAACACGTGATTGGCTGTTTTTTTTTACTGCCTCTTCTTCTATCCATGTCATATGAATCACAGGGTAGATACGCAATAAAGAATACTTGAACCTTGGACATTCTGGAAATCTGATGATTAACTATTTGTGTGCTCAGGACTCTCTTTTTGTTTTTGGATGCATTCACCCCACATTGAGGGTTTACGTTTTGAGATTGTTTGGTAGCCAACTTTTGTTCTTGAGCACCACTATACTAATAACATATTACAAGGTCCCGGATATTCAGTGAGCGCCATGTGCAAGCCTGGCTACCCCATCTTCTTAAGAACTAAAATTTTGACATGTGGACAGCTTCTCCACATTGTTAAGGAGCATACAACTTGACATGATGACACCCAGGCTAAGACGGGAAACAAAGATTGGGAGGGAATTTACAGATCCTGAGTGATAGTATGTATTTGAATACACAAAGATAATCTCTAGTTTCAAATGTATCTAACTAAACTACCTTCTTGATGCCTGTCAGTCATCAACTAAAATTCGAATGGAAATACACTGGAGCTGCTGATCTCTGACTGCAGGGGCCAGCTACCTTTGGTGCATTTCTATCACATGGTCAGGCACTGTAGAGTGATATAGGATTATTGGGAAACAATAACAAATCAGATCAAAGAAGTTACTGGCAAGGAATTGGGGCTGGAACTAATGGTGTGCTTGATGGGCCTCCAAAATAGAACCAAAGGATTGAAATACACAAGTACATTTTAGATCTAGCTCTAGTACTTGTTAAAAACTGCCTAGCTATGAGTTGGAAAGTGAAGGGAGTTCCCAGTATAACAACCTGGCTGAGTGATTTACCGGTAAACACGGGGCACAATGGCATCTACAGGAGACGGTGGGCGCAGTCCCGTTCACCAGATGGCTCACTGGCAGGAAAGCATGGGCATAATCTCCCCTCAAACTCCCGCACCTTCAGTACCTGATAGCGCTGTGGATATGAGTTGGTTGATGAGGCCCAGCGCTTCCCCCTGTCAGTATCCGCTTACAGGGTAATGGCTGCCCTTCCGGAATCACCTTGATTGCTTAAATCTGCCAGTGATATCGATCTGAGCAGTGAGCAATATATGCCAGTGAGTGAACTTGGCTCCATTAGCCCGGTTGTGAGTGGTTGTTACCACGATTTTGATACTGGCTTTGACTGAGGATATAATTTGTCCTCCCCCCTTTTTTTAGGTGCCTGACTCTTCTGTGCAGGTCCCACAGGAGCAGACTGCGGGGCACCTTAGGGACATACTTAGGGTAAGCGTTTTACCATCTTCTTTCTCTCAGGCTCCTTTGGGCCTGTTTACTAATTCCAGTGTGTGTTTTCATTGTGTAGAGAGGAGTGCACCTAGTTTTTATTGGAGAGCTACACTGACTATTCTCCGTATATGTTCTCCTTTTCTCCCTAGGTTGCACCATTTTAGGCAGGACCAGTTGGCCTGCTCCACTGTTGACCTTAAGACTAAAGGTTGTATCAACTAATTTTTTATTTACTGTGTAGTACTGAGCACTGAGGTCCTGAGGAATTGCTAGAATTGCAAGAAACATGTCGACCTAAATAGAGGGTTGTAGGTATTTCGCCGCCAATGCACGTGGCGTATATCTCCCCTCCCACCATTTTAACCAAGGGAGCTAGCCACACCATTAAAGTTCTTTGTGGCTAACCCACCTTTTTTAATTCACTATCACTTTTTCACGACTACACATTCACCTGTCCTCTCACACGCATGCACCATATGGCTGGAACAAAAGATCTCTGATAAAGAGCCCTTTCGCGGGTGCTCATCAGACATTGCCGCGCCAGTCTGACAAGGAGCAGAACCAATATGATGAAGCATGACACCTAGCTGCTGGGTGTGTGAGGGTTCTAGTTCCCAAGAGGGAATCCCCCTTCCCTCTTGAATATGTTTCTCTCTACACTATACATACACACACTCCATTTACATAGTCCTACCGGGGAACTTTATACTTCTTTTGGCTACTAGTGATTCGGACACGTACACTGGACCCCGTTAAATATTGTCCACCCCAGGTTCCACTCCTTGTTGTTAAACCAACAGATGTACCCTTTATTTTTAAATTTCAACAGTTGGCAGTGTTCCACCCACATTTCATAACGAAGGTTTTGATAGACTCACAAAGAGAATAAGGTCCTGCATGTATTCTGAAACGTTTGCGAGCAGAGTCTGAAGGGCTAGTGATGTTCATGCCATTAGGATGGCAATGTCAGATTAGAGGAGGGCCGGTGTGAGGTGAGTTCTTACTTGCAGTGGGTCTTTAGAGGATGCAGCAAGTACCGCACCAACAGTGTTTATATATAAGGAGAAGAGAAAAGGGGCCAAGATACAGCCCTATCTCACCCCACTCTCTATCTTGAAGTCTTCAGTACATTCTCCACTAGTACCGTATCTGACCCAGGCTTTGCATCCTGAGTATAAGTCCCTTAGGAAGCTAATAATTGGTATCTCCACCGCCAAATATTTCATGGTTGACCACAATTTGGCCTGTATAACGCAATCAAAAGCTGAAGAGAGGTCAACAAAGGCTAGATAAATATTCCTCTCTTTGTTTTTCACATATTTCTCACTTAGCATGCTTAGGTCAAGGCTCTGCACTGTTGTCCCAACCCCAGGATGAAAATTGTATTCTGGGTCTGATAAGATACTATGTGTGTCTACGCAATCTTGCAGTCTTACCAGAATAATATGACCTGCAATCTTCACCAGGGAATTGAGCAGAGAAATTGGCCTATAACAAGCTGGATTGGAATGATCTCACTTTTTGTAAATAGGGACAATAATTGACATGACCCATGTACCTTAAGTACTACGTTCAATAGGGGCCCCCATAAAGCGATGTTAGCTTTGTACAAATCTGCGGGGATTGCCTCTGGACCTGGGGCATTACCGCCTTTACTTGGCAGTATTGCATCATTGACTTCCTACAGACTGAAGGAAACAATGGAGGGAGTCTGAAAAGAGACTGTGGTTTTAGTATGGCAGTGTCCCAGGTCTAATGCGGGCATCACAGTGGGTAGGTAATATATACTATTATCCTGTCTTCCTGCGTTATAGCCATCTCAATCCTGAGGGCCTCGTCTGCTCTCAATGGTACGGAGTTAGTTACCCTCCAAAAGGCTCTATTGTCATTGCTAGCAATCGATTCGCATAAAGATTCTCAGGCCATCTCCCTTAACTGTGACTTCCTTAGCTTCACCGCCTTCTTGTAGGCAATTCTACAAGTCTGAACCTCGATGTTGCATCTGGGGGATTTATGTAGAGACTCCTTTAGCCTTTTTTTGGCCCTAGTACATGTTGTATCGAACCGTCCCATTCTCTCCTGTCTTGCCTTTTTTTTCCTTTTTTTTTGAAAACCTTTATTTCGATAAAAGCAATACAGTTGCAGGCCTACAACCACTGGGGCCGGCCGTTGCTGAAACGAAACGGAAACTCGAAATTGCAGTGTTGTGATGAGTGTCCGTCCCGGGGGGGGGGGAGCCATATCGGAAAATGATATATGCAATATAGGTAGATGAGATCTTGGGAACGGGGGGGCGGGAGCGAGTGATCAAAGCATCAGCAAGAATATACAATAAACAAGGAATGTGGAGAAGTGTGGCTCACTGGTTAGAGCAGGCAGACCCTGCAGCAGAGGTCAGACCCAGGACCAGGGTTCAATTCCTGACGCGGCAGGGTGTTGAGCTCAAATGTCCATGGACTCGATAATTCTCGCTTCGGTGCCTGACCTAATCATGGGTTCACACTCTGCAACTCTGGGCATTAAGCTTGCTTAATCTCCACAACGGCCCCCCTGCGGCGGGATGCCTGGCTTTCACCTTGGGGATGCCCTGTAGGGGCTATCTCACAGGGAAAAACCAGGACGGGTTCCCAAGGCAAGCGCGGAGATACCCCTTCGGGGGTCGATTCTGGCGCTATATAAGAAATATAATAATAATAATAATGTGCGGCTATGGGGACAGGGGTATTTCAGGGACAACTACAAGAGGAGGAGTACAGATCTCCCCGCGGTATAGGTTCCATTGGTTCCATATTCTCCCCCACTTCTTAGGTCTACCAAGTGCAACATAGACGGTTTTCTCCCTAAACATGCACCAATCCATGTTTTCTTTCCAAGCTGAAATCGTAGGTGCTCTCTGGGACCCCCATAGTTGTGCTATATCCCTTTTAGCTACCATGTTTCCAAGGGTAGCCCATTGCATCTGTGCCACATTATAATCGTTTTGTTCCAACACATTCAGTAAACAGCACCGGGCCTCCGGCAACAACGAAACTCCCGTAACCTCTTCCAAGACAGCATGCACACAATTCCAAAACACCACCACATCAGGGCACTCCCATATGATATGGAGGAAAGTAGCAATCAAACCACACCCACGCTTGCACAACCCATCCACAGAATAACCCATACGCAGCAGCCGGGGACCTGTGACATAGATACGGTGTAGGATTTTGAATTGCACCAGCAGGAGAGGGGCCTGAATCGCGACCTCTTTAGGAGAAGATGTCGCAGCCTGCCAATCTTCATCATCCAACTCCAGTCCATCGCCGGTCCAAGCACCCCGAAGCTGCAAAAGCAAATCCGATCGATCGTTAATACGTTTTTTGTATATTAGGGAAATAGTGCTATCCGTGACGTGCCCGTCAAGCACTCTATCCTCGAGAGGAGAAGATTCTGGGATAACGGTCCCTGCCGGGAAAACCGAACCAAGCGCCTGGCGGATCTGCTTATAACAGAAATGCTCCTTATCACTAAGTGCATATTCTGA
The DNA here is from genome assembly GCF_964263255.1 of Lissotriton vulgaris. Lineage (NCBI taxonomy): Eukaryota > Metazoa > Chordata > Amphibia > Caudata > Salamandridae > Lissotriton > Lissotriton vulgaris. The sequence continues at coordinate 877,265,866 of NC_141691.1, forward strand.
CTTAAGCTCGTCAAAAGTCTTGACCCTATTCTTGACCCAGAGGTCCCCGACCCTACTAATACCAATGAGGTCCCACTTCTCGAAGCCCTTCATAGTCCAAAGACTACCCAATCTCTAGGCAGCGTAAAGCGGGGTCGCTCTAGTCAATCTGTCCGACCACCCCATAGCTGCGTTTGCGCTACACCACACCCACACCGCGACCCCGGTGGGTCCTGTCAATTTCTTTCCAGTCGATCTGGAGTATAGAGCTCTGTTATAGTTCCCTCCCGGCAGCTGCCATTTTTCCATTTCGAATGCAGGAATTGGAATGGGCCGTACATCGCATGATTAATTGCACTCAATAGGGATGCCCAGTAATAACGTTTAATGTCTGGCAGCGCGATGCCCCCATCGTACCAGGGCAAAGTCAACTTCGCTAGGGCAATCCGGGGACGCCCGCCCCATATCAACTTCCTCTGTAGGCTGTCAATGTCGCGAAAGTAACTGGCTGGTACAAGATCAAGCGTATTCTGGAGGGCATATAGAAATCGGGGTAGGGACATCATCTTAAAGAGAGCTGCCCTCCCGACCGGGGACAGCGGCATACCGCACCAAGCCGTGACGTCGGATTTAAGCCGCAGAAGCGGAGGAAGCAGGTTCCGTTCATACCGACCCGCGGGATCTAGTGATGTAAAGATCCCCAGATACTTAAAGCCGGCCTGTGAGATAGGTATCGGGCAGACACGTGGCAAGGGGGGTACTTCCCCGGTGAGTGAATAAATACTAGATTTAGCCCAATTAATAACTAGACCAGAGTTCTTCCTAACGAACTGAGTACATCAAACAGTACCCCCAATGACTTCCGAGGGGAAGTGAGATATAGCAGAATATCATCTGCGTATAGCGATATGCGGTCTTCAAAGTCAGGGGACCACCTAATGCCTTTCAGTGACGGTTCCCACCGCAGCCAAGCAGCAAGGGGTTCCAAAGCAAGTGCAAAGAGTAATGAAGATAGAGAGCACCCCTGTCACGTACCCCTACCAAGAACAAAGGGTTCCGAGATCCTGCCGTTAACCACCACCTGGGCCAGCGGTTCCTCGTATAGAAGTTTAACCCAACTGATAAACCCAGGGCAAAAACCGAATTTCACAAGGGCCGCCCACAAATATGGCCATTCCACAGTATCGAAGGCCTTCGTGGCATCCAAGGAGACCAAGATGGCCGGCACGCCCAACGACTCTGCTCTCGCCAGGACGCCATGGAGACGACGCTGGTTGAGCGTGGTGTTGCGGTGGGGAATATACCCGTACTGATCCGGGTGTATCAGGTCACCGATCACTTTTATCAGTCGGTTCGACAGAAGTTTTGCCAAGATCTTAGGTTCGGCATTCAAGAGTGATATCGCTCTGTAAGACGCACACAGGTCCCGGGGTTTCCCTTCTTTATGAATAACAACAATGGACGCTGGTCTCTGATCCTGGGGAAGGGGCTCGACATCTCGCGATTCTAGAAACATCTCACGAAGGTGCGACGCCATTTTGTCGGGACACAACTTATACAGTTCGATGGGGATGCCATTTGGGCCTGTAGCTTTCCCCGAGCGGATGGAGCGGATGGAGCGAATAGCGAGCGCTATTTCATCGTTAGAAAAGTCCGCCTCCATAAGCTCTTTGTCAGAATCAGACAAGCAAGGCAATGCGATATCTCTGAGCAACAAGTGCGAGTCCTCCTCCGGTCTGTCTGAGACTGGCGCATACACCTTTTGGAAGTGGTGTGCGAAACCCTCCACTATTTCAACAGGATCCACAACTCGCACTCCATCCGCTCTCTCAATAACGGGCACAACACGATTCAGTCTTTCCTTTTATCCAACCAGGCAATCAGTTTCCCCGCTTTATCTCCAACATCATACAGTCGCCCCTGTTGCTCATGACTCATAGCCTTGGCCGCATCAGTCACCAGAGCTCTATGGTCAAACTGCTTGAGGGATAAAGCGTGTAATTTATCCTGTGTGGCACCAGATTGCAGCTCTTCTTCCAAGTCAGTAATTTCAGTCTCCAGTCGTACAACCTCCTCATTCTTACTTTTCTTTGCACAAGCAATCAACGACAGAGTTTGGCCACGGATTACCGTCTTGAAGGCCTCCCATAATGAAATGGAGGAAGACACCGACCCTACATTTTCAGCGAAATAATGATCCATTGACTTAACCACACCCGCTCTGGTTCTGGGATTGCGAAGGTGCCAGGGATTAATTGGAGCCACTCGACCCTCCACTCCCAGCTGTATGTCAAAGGAGAGCCATAGTGGGGAGTGGTCCAAAATACCCCTGGCTAGGTGTCTAACTTCTCTCACCGAGACAGCCTGCACCGCCGGCACAAGGACATAATCAAGCCTAGCAAGGCTCCCATGTGTGCCCGAGTGAAAGGTGTATTGTGCCTGTCTGGGGTGAAGCAGCCTCCAACAATCCACCAGACCCAGTGTCTTCAGGAAGTTATCCAGCCAAGATTGTGATCTCGTAAGATCCCTGGGTGGGCTGCGGTCCTCCCTACCACAGACAACAGAATTAAAGTCTCCACCCACAACCAAAATACCTTCGGGGAACCCCAACACTACTTTTCCCAAATCAGAAAAAGTCGTAGTTTGTAAACCTGGCGGGACATGTTATGTTATGTTATGTTAAATCAATTTATTGAGCGCGCTAACACCATTAGGTTTCTTGGCGCTGTACAGAGGGAGCAGGGAGGAGCGACAGAAGGAAAACCAGACTAAGGAAGAACAACTAGTGGTAAGCTATAGTAAACAGGTGCGTTTTTAGGGAAGATCTGAACGTGGGGTAGGGGGAGGATAACCTAAGAGGGAGAGGTAGGGAATTCCAAAAAGACGGAGCTAGGAAAGAAAACCTAAGGCCACCGTGTTTTTTCCGCTTGAACCTGGGGACAGAGAGTAAAGCCAGTTGGGATGACCGAAGGGTGCGAGAAGGGACATAAGGATGGAGCAAAGAGGAAATGAAGGAGGGACCATGACCAGTGAGGGATTTAAAGATGATGCAACCAAGCTTAAATTTACAGCGGGCAGAGACCGGAAGCCAATGGAGACTCTTTAGGAGAGGTTGAACGTGCTGATCCCTAGGTTGATGGTAAATCAAGCGAGCAGCTTGATTTTGGATCAGCTGGAGTCTCCTAAGTTGGTATGCAGGAATGCCTACGTATAGTGCATTTGCGTAGTCAAGCCTAGACATGACTAACGCAAGCAAGGCCAAGATGGGAGCATCAGTGGTCAGTAGGCGGGAGATTTTGCGAATTTTCCTGAGCTGGAAGTGGCTAGAGGAGACTACAGCGCTGATCTGGGGTGTCATAGATAGATCGTTGCTTATGACAACTCCCAGACTTTTTGCTGAGTTGACGGGGCAAGGGGGGTTGCCAAGACTGGCAGGCCAAAAGGAAGAGTGCCAGGGATTGGAGGGCCCCCCGACAAGGACCAGCTCAGTCTTGTCGGGGTTGAGTTTCAGATGGTTTGTGCCCATCCAATCACTGATGAAGCAGAGGGTGTTTTGAAAAGTGGAGATGGAGTGGTCACTGGAGTCAATGGTAAAAACCAGTTGGATGTCATCCGCGTAGTTGAACGCGGAGACATTGAATCGGCGGAGGGAACGGATTAACGGGGCCGGGTACAAATTAAAAAGGAGAGGGGATAAGGAGGAACCCTGCGGGACACCACAGGTCAGTTCGACTTGAGGGGCGGAAAACTGGGACAACCTGACAGCTTGATGGCGATGGGTCAGGAAAGAGCGCACCCAGTCCAGAGCAGTGCCCTGGATGCCAGCCTCTCCGACACGGTCGACCAAAATGTCATGGTCGACCGTGTCAAAGGCGGCCGACAAGTCCAGGAGGACCAGGGCCTGGCAGGTGTTAGAGTCGGCGCCCCTGCGTAGTTCGTCCATCACAGAGAGGATGACTGCTTCTGTGGAATGCGCAGGTCTGAACCCAGCCTGCTGGGGGTCCAAAGCACCAGAGTCCTCTATAAAAGAAGTAAGGGATTGAGTGACGTGGGACTCCAGGACTTTGCTAAGGAAGGGGAGGAGGGAGATGGGGCGGTAGTTGCTCATGGTAGAAGGATCAGCCATGGGTTTTTTCAAGATGGCGACCACCTCTGCCCGTTTGAAGGAGGCCGGAACCACCCCTGAGGTTAGAGAGTTGTTTAAAAGGGCCAAAGGGGGGTCCGGGCAGGAAGTGAAAGCTTCTCGCAGGGCAGAGGGGGGCAACAATCGCTGGGGGAGCCTGAAGAGACTTTAAGCAAAAGGGGGAGAAAAGTCTCTGTTGAGATGAGGGGAAACTGGGAGAAGGTGTGGAAAGTGTGATGAGAGGAAGTGCTAGCGGGGGGAGAGACAGGTGAGACATGAGCGGAGATGCTGGTCTTGATTTTGGCAATTTTATCCACAAAAAACTGATTCAAGGAGTCACAAAGAGACTGGGAGGGGAGCGGGGCGATGGTAACTCTAGCCGGATTGGACAGTTCCTCAACAATTGAAAAGATATCCTTAGACTTATTGGTGGAGTTCAGAATCTTATTGGAGAAATAGCTAGATTTAGCCCGGGCTATAGCAGCTTTGTATTCCCTCATCTGAGAAGAAAAGACAGCTTTTGTCTCAGGGGTATATCCTCGACGCCAGTGTCTTTCGGCCTGACGGAGACTAAGTTTCAGTGCCTTAAGTTCCTCGGTGAACCACCTATGGGCGTCGTGACTGCGCCGCGTTTTAACAGGTTTTAAAGGAGCCACCGAGTCAGCGGCAGAGACAAGCCATTGGATAAGGTGGTCCGATTGAGAGTCAATGGAGGTGGTGGGTTCTGTGATGGAGGGGGCTGATGAGCTCAGGAGGGAGGTGAATTTATTGAGGTCAGCCTTATTCCAATTGCGTGCCAGAAAGTTTGATTCTCGGGTAATGTTGGCCGGGGGAGGCTTAGCAAGGGAAAAGGTGATGAGTAGATGGTCTGACCAAGAGCAGGGAAGGACAAGGGGAGTGGAGATAACTAGAGGAGAGGTCCATACCTGGTCCAGAATATGGCCTTTTGTGTGCGTGGGTGTGTGTATATGTTGGGTACAGTTAAGACCCAGCATGAGGTCAGAGAAGGCAAGGGAGTCAGGGGTTTCGTGAGGGTCTGAGGGCCAGTAATTAAAGTCACCGAGAACTAAAACATTGGTGTTATTGATAGTTAGCTGGGAGATGAGCTCCCCAAACTGTACTGAAAAGTTAGGCATGGGTTGGGGGGGGCGGTAAACTAGAAGACATACACAGAGAGTATGGAGATTGTCTTCCCCTCCCACCTGCCCATGATAGCAGCATATTGTCCCCTATCGTCTAGTATAGTATCATCTATTTCCAGGGGGAGGGAGTTCCTGACAAGAACGCCAGCCCCCCTTGACTCAGTAGTGAATCCCGAATGTGCTACAAAAAGATAACCTCGCTGATTCATTGCATGGCATGTGTTCCCTACCAAATGTGTTTCCTGTAGCAACACTACATCAGGGGAAAGACGTTTCAAGAACTGCAATACTATCCCCGTTTTATCCTGTCCCCCAGACCAGTAACATTCCAACTTAGTACCCTCAGCTCCCTACCCCCCATCCCAGAAATGAAGACAGATTCCCTCCCACAGCGAAACGGACAACAAAGTCAAAATATGCAGTAATACGTTGCCTCGAAACAAACCAATGTAAAACAAAGTTCCCCCCACCACCCCCAAAGAAATTCTCCAAACACCCCCCCCACCCTGCACCCCTGCGTTAGACCAAAAAGCCACCCCAACTTGCAGTGTGCCTGTCGCCCCAACATGAAACTAGTGTACAAAAAGGAAAAAAGACCCACTGAAGGAGGAAAAGTCCCAGTTCCCCTACCGCCTCTGGGTATTTATGAATATATATAAAAACTCAAAAAGTTATCGAACCACTGCTGCAAAGTCCATACAGCACGCATGCCGGTCGTCACTCACTCCTCCTGTTCCAATGGGCCACCGTTAGCGCCCCCGATTGCTCTGGGTGGTCCCGATGCGTTGGTAAAGTATCAAGCCAGTCGCTGACGACCTCGGGCCGGTCAAAAAAGAGTGCCCGCTCATTGTATTCAATGCGTAGTCAAGCAGGGAAGAGCATAGCGTATTTCAAGCCCATGTCTCTAAGTCTCCGTTTCACCCCCATGAATCCCATCCGCTGCTTTTGTTCAGACTGTGTGAAATTCAGGTAGAAACCAATAGTCACGTTCTCAAATTTTGTGAGGCCATTGGCCCGCGATGCCTGCAGGATAGCGTCCCTGTCCCTGTAGTTGAAAATCCTGGCTCTTATGGACGTGGAGGGGCGCCCGGTTTATGTTTCCCACCTGGGACTCTGTGAGCACGCTCAACTGCAAAAAAGTTACTAAGGCCCTTAGGGGCCAGATGGTTCAATATCAGGTCCTCTACAAGGAGATCTGTCGTTAATTCAGTGGACTTCTCCGGAATAGCGATGATACGCACATTGTTGCGCCTAGCTCGAATTTCGAAGTCATCCAGCCGACGGGCAAATGAGTCATTAGAGGACCGCAGATTACGAACCTCTGTTTGAAGATCGGACATGTCGGTCGTGAGACTGGCGGTCTTAATATCCAAAGACTTGACCCGCTCATTGGTCTTTGCCAGATCAGTCCTGATCAAGTTGACATCTATGGCCACCGTGTCAAGCTTTAAAGCCAATGTTTCTTATTGCTGGCCCATGGATGTCTTCATGCTTGCAATGGCACCCATGACGTCTCGCAGGGTCAATTCTTCTGTCGCTGAGGAGCCATCTCCGGTCTCGTCCAGAGCTTTACCAACACCACTGGGGGATCCTTTTGGACGAATGTAGCGATCCATGATGTTGGATTGAATGGCACCCCCTCGGTGCGTGAATGTGGTGGTCCGCTTCTCACTTTCTGGCTTGCTCGTCATATTGAGCGACGCGCCCCGGAGGGGCCTTTGGGACCTGGTTTGAATGGCTCCTCACGAATCTGACTTGTAAAGGCCAGAGACGAGGGGCAGAGGGCAAGCGCTCAACCAAAGTTGAACCATAGGCGAACAGAGTCAGATGGCGGCTGGTTGCGACAGACAGGGACCAAAAACGAAACCGCAAGTACTTCAGGGGCACCAGTCGAGTTCCACTGGTCGTTGTTGTTCAAATGCCACCTGGGTATCTCGGGGACTCGAGTCCCGGGCTGCTCATCATTGTAGGCCGCCAACTTTCGAAGAGGAGTAAGTCCGGTTTCCGGCAGCTAAATCGATTTCTGAAAAGAGCTTGTATGTCAGCAGGGTAATATCCATAAGAAACCATTGTCTATATCAGGATCAGTGACAGGATATATGTGGGAGGCGGCGAGGGTCTTGGGAGCCCTGTGCTCACGCAACCATCTTGGATGCGCGCTAAGCTCCTCCCCCTGTCTTGCTTTTTTAATGGCAACAGAAAGACTCTCCTTAACCCGCTGTATGATTTACAAAAAAGGCCTAATAATATTGTTAGGCACAGTTGAATCATCTAGACAAGCATCAAAGGCCTCTCTTTTGCTATCTAACAATTCCTTAAGGAAGCCCTAAAGAACAATATGTATCCAACACAAGGAATACCCATTAAGATTTGCTAGCTCGATTTTATCTGCTAGTGAGATAGTTTTGTTCGGCTGCTCCTTAAAAATAAGGTTTACAGTATTTCAATACTCAGAGGATAATAATCACTTTGTGAAATCGAATGGGTATGACCGATAAATGACTGGGCAGCACATCTGTTAGGGATCACTGACAGAATTTCGACCTCAGAAATATCGACCTACAAGAATATCGAGTCAACAATATCGAGGGCAAAAATATCGACATCCTATCTACAACATGGTAAGTACAAAAATATCGAAAAAATAATATAGATGTAAAAAATATCGATGTTAAAAATATCGATTTTTTTTCTTTTAATATAGAAATGTAAAATTAAGTATATAACACTAATAAATAAAATATACATATTTAAAAGTATGTAATAATGTTTACAATTAATACATAATTCATATATATTAATAAAACATTAATTAAATATATACAGTAAATATATAATATATATGTACTGAACAATAAGTATTAATAATTTTTTTACTAATTTATAAATTAATTAAATATATTCTAATTTACTAATACATTTACAAACATAAAACAATAACATAATTAAAATGTAAGTAATATAAAAAATAAAATAAACATTTGATATTTTAACAATTAATTATATAAAACGTTGGATAGCGTAAGGGTAAAAATTACTATTCCTACTCCAGAGAGTGGAACAGTAGGGAAAACTGACCCTGAACCCAAAAAATACCCCTTTACCCAAAAACTGAAAACTGACCCTGAACCCTAAAAATACCACTTTACCCATGAACTGAAAACTGACCCTGAACCCTAAAAAAAAAACCTTTACCCATGAACTGAAAACTGACCCTGAACCCTAAAAATACCCCTTTACCCAAAAACTGAAAACTGACCCTGAACCCTAAAAATACCCCTTTACCCAAAAACTGAAAACTGACCCTGAACCCTAAAAAAAAACCTTTACCCATGAACTGAAAACTGACCCTGAACCCTAAAAGTACCCCTTTACCCAAAAACTGAAAACTGACCCTGAACCCTAAAAATACCCCTTTACCCAAAAGCTGAAAACTGACCCTGAACCCTAAAAAAACCCTTTACCCATGAACTGAAAACTGACCCTGAACCCTAAAAATACCCCTTTACCCAAAAACTGAAAACTGACCCTGAACCCTAAAAAAACCATTTACCCATGAACTGAAAACTGACCCTGAACCCTAAAAATACCCCTTTACCCAAAAACTGAAAACTGACCCTGAACCCTAAAAAAAAACCTTTACCCATGAACTGAAAACTGACCCTGAACCCTAAAAATACCCCTTTACCCAAAAACTGAAAACTGACCCTGAACCCTAAAAATACCCCTTTACCCAAAAACTGAAAACTGACTCTGAACCCTAAAAAAAAAAACGTTACCCAAAAACCCAAAACTGACCCTGAACACTAAAAATACCACTTTACCCAAAAACCCAAAACTGACCCTGAACCCTAAAAATACTCCTTTACCCAAACTTAATTAATATTATTTAATTAGCAATTAATTATTAATTAACAATAACAATAAAGTAAATATATTAGCACATTAGCTGTAATTAATATAATGTAATATTTAATATCATTTTTCCCCAATTAATTAATTAACAGTAACTAAAAATTATATATATAAATAAATTACTCTAATTAAAGTAATTAACTAATTAATATTATTTAAATACCAATTAATTACTAATTTAAAATATGTACAAATTTATATTAATTAATTAACGAATTAATATTAATTATTTGACAATTAATTAATTATGAATATTTTAAAACATATATTAATTAATTAATTATTATTAAATTACTCCCCACCCTATTCCCCTATAAACCCACATCCCGCTACAGAAAATATATATCAATTAATCAATTAATTTTTTTCCCAATTAATGATTATTAATTAGCAAATAATTATAATTAATTAATTAATCCTACTAATTATTAATAAACTTACCATAATTAAATTACTTCCCACCCTATTCCCCTATAAACCCACAACCCGCTCCGGTACTAAAACATGAAATTTACTTATACATTTATATATTATTATATAAAATTTATACACATATAATAGTAATTATTTTAAATACTTAAATTAAACATATAACACATACATAATAAAATACTATAAAATAATACAAATATCGATATTAGTGTCATCGAAATTAGTAACATCGATATATATGCTATCGATATTACTAACTTCGATATTACTTACATCGATATTAAGTATTTCGATATTACTTACCTTGGGTCGATATTCTGTCCTACGATATTCTTGCCTTCGATATTATGCTCCTTCGATATTTCAGACTCGATATTATGGTAGGTCGATATTTCCTACTCGATATTTTGACTGTGTACCATCTGTTAGATAGTAAAACATGGTCAATGATACTATTTGTATTTCTCCCATTACAAATGTACTTGTGTAGGGCATAAGGAGAGGAAATCTTGTTTGCAAGAGCGAGGTCAAATTTAAATAGTAGTTTGTTAATCTTATCCCCATAGTTATTATGGTTAAAATAGGATTGGTAATCGTCTTCTGTGTTTGTCATATCACATATTTTTCTTGACTGTACATTACACAGACATAAATTAAAGTCATACCCCCATATTTATCGTATACTTGCTATTGTTTGTGTCACTGTGATCCAGATCTCCATTCAGTTTCTGTAGTGTATCAATAATTACTCGTATGGTGGCATTATTATAAAAATGTATTACTGCTCACCTGTTATGACCTGATGAGTCACATAATATTAGTTTATAATGAGGTTTGTGTGTTACCATGGTGTTGTTGGTAAATTGTAAACTATTGGGTGCATACCAACACAGACCAGCCTTTGATCTACCATGCAGAAATGGGGTGACTGGGGTAAAAGTTTAAATATCTTTCCTACACATTCTTATGAATGGGCTCCATGAGCCATATGCATGTAAAGTGAAAGCCAGCAACAAACTCCAGCCATTGTAAGTTCTCTACCTTGCTCCGCAGACCTGCCACGTTCCAAAATACATCGCCTGGATGATCTTGGGTAACTAATGCGGGGTTTGGAGTTATGATTGTTGCTCAGGATAACTGGTGTATTGCTACTAGAAGATTGGGGAGAGCTTTCATGCATTAACATAAACCCCTCTCTAACTAAATTGCAGGTGTTTGTTTGGTCTTCCTCACTATCTGTAGAAGCCTCCCCAATAAGTCAATCCAGGCCATCCAGATTTTCCAGGCTTTGAAAGCAGTTGTAAGTTGGTACCATAAAATAAAAATTCTGTGTGGGTCCTACGATGACTGTAGTATGTCCCTTTCAATCTGTTTTACAGGTTGATGAAAGTAGGGAGAGAGGAAATGGAGCTTGTGGAAATGCTACAAGAACTAGTCCTGCAGAAAACAGTCTCGACCAGCTGAGGAGTTATAAAGGACAAGACTATGCAGTCACCATGCAGAGTTTTTGGGCCTTTCCCCAGCCATGTGGCCCTTCTCACCATCTTGATATCATTAAACAGCTGATAAGTTAATCCTGATCTTACACCCAGCCAATTTAGGGACTTGTTTCCTAATGCAATCCAGTTCTCCATATTATTTGTAAGCAGAGAGGGAGCATTGGCTAAGACTATCACAAATGGTTCGCAGCCCAGGGGACATCGAGGCAGTCGGCTAATTGTTTCATGGGTTCCCGTGGATTGTTGTCTATTGATAAAGTTACAGTGGCAGAGCCCAACATCTGCCACCATCCGCCCGGGTCGGGCACTTCCTGGATTAAAATCTCCCTTTTGCTTGTTCTGCCATTATGGGTGCTTGGTTTAGTTCTTGCATAATAATAACCAGCATTTGTAAAGCGAGCAGCTTCCTCAGGCGAGGTGTCCTGAGGCCATTGGGAAGAATAAGCGAGCTATTGCCCAGGGTCACATGATGCTGGGCTAACCTGCCACCGGCGATTGAAAAATGAGCCCCAGTGTTCCTTTGACTGCCACCCAGGCTGCTGCACCTCACCTCTTCCCTTGCCTGAGTAAGGGAGTACAGAATTGAACTGACAGAAATTATTTTATTAGTTGTGGGCTTGATCAAGTCCTCTATGGGATATGGGCAGGGCATAGTATGCTTTCGTATTTGACATTTGACCATTTGCAGGGACTTTCAACAGGCCCAAATAAGAATTTGTTTTAATTTCCAGTTTCAATAAACGAGTATGTATAGCCCCTGTTATGTTGTTAAAGTTTTGCTTAAAAGCTTAAGTGACTCACCTAGGGCGTCCAGTTTGCTACTTATTAGATTATTAGAAGCCATATTGGTTTCTACCAGAGCTATTTCTGTATTCTGAGGACCTTTGTTTTGAATATTTGACTGCTTATTTCGTAGGGGCTTCTTTCTAGGGCAAGTGATTACAGGGTGGATTGCGGGTTATCTTACTCGTTTGAGTGATGGTGGTGAATTGGATTTCGATGGGGATATTGATTCAGAAATAAATTGAATGTGCCCATTAACCCCAGTTGTCCTAATCGCAACCATATCCTTTCTTGAAACCCTTCTTTCATCGCTAGTTTTAAGACTCTCTACAGAGTCCATTGGGTCATTAGAGGTGACGTGGGTCATAAATACTGAAATTGTTACACATTCTCCACAGATTGACAGTTTATTCTTCAACCAATGATATTTGCCTATCTATAGCCCACATTGCGCCTATGATATACTTTAGTAACGATAATTGTGATTTATCTGGGGACTGGGCCTGAGACTTACTAGCAGTAACTGGATGTTTGCTCTTGCACATATTCATTGGATACTTTGTTTGAGGGAAAAAATGATGGCAGTAAAATCAAAAAGTCAACACAAATCATAAATCAGAACTATACAAAATGTTTTGCAATACAAGATAATTACAGAAATGGTAACCAAAGTGTTGGTGCGCCCCACCCGCCTCTGAAGTTGCAAACAAGTTACACAACCCACGAGTGAGTTCTGGTCCAGCAAGATATAGCTTTCCCCCTTCTAGTAAGAGTAGGTTCAACTCCTAGTTAATCAACCATATGATGCACAAGCAGGAGATCTCCCACAGGTGCTGAGAACGTTTCATGAAAATCCCATGCAAAAGGTTAAGAAAGGGTAGGGAATGTGGGAAAAACTACCTTGTACTCAATGCTGCTTGGTAGCAGTTTCTGTGCTGGTTACAGTGAAGTGCTTTGACTTGGCTTTCCTCCGGGACAGAACACAAGCAGACGGGCTGATATATCTGACCTCACCACAAGTTACTGATCGTAGGATGAAAGACAGTCTCTCTCCAAACGATCCTGCTCAGTCAGGAGCAGGTCAGGTTGTGCTTGCCAATTTTACAACCAAGGGGGGTGGCCCACCCCGCCTCCTCCATACCTTCATGGGTGCAGGACAGGCATGCCCTTGGCCTGGGCATCGCCCGAGCACAACCTGTGTGCGTCCTGCACTCCAGGAGATGTTGCACACTTTAGTTCATAGCGCGAGATTCAAGGTCCTCGTACTTGGCCATGCACTGTTTCCTGAGACTGGAAGTCCCAAACACTCCCTCAGGCAGAACAGTGGCAGTAGCAATCAGGCGTCCCGCACCTCATGAGATGTAGCACACTTTTGTGCACGGCAGGGGATTCAAGGCCCACCTCCTCAGCCCAGCACAGCTTCCTGGTACTGGTAGTCCCAAACACTCTCTCAAGTAGAACAGTGGCAGTAGAAATCAGGTGTCCTATTGTATTCCTGGGAAGTATAGAGCAATTGCTGGGGAGAGGGAAAGGTACAGGGTGGGACAAGTGATTCCAATTTGTGTTACTCATAGCTACACAGCGACGCCTATGTAATGTTCCTATCCCTCATATATGACCGTGACTCCTGCCGAAGTCAAGTACTCATGTTGCACTTGGTTCTTATTTTGTAAAACATAAAATGACCGATAAAACTATTTGAAAAGTAACCCACACATAGCAAACACTGGTACTGCAACAGTATAGGCTGGAAATTAATCTAACAGCGGGAATTCCTAAAATGAAATCAATTAAATTTGCTCATCATTAAATTATATATCAATGCATGTATTTTAGGATGATAATTTATATAATCATGTTTTTTTTATTAAAAAAAATATATAATAAACCATCAATAATACATTTTGTTTAAAAAAACTTTTAACCCTTATTTAGAAACATTTCGATTGCTTCCCCAAAATAACATACAAATAAATACATTAGTGAGGGTGGGTATTTTTTTTCCATTATTTATTACATGTTTAATTTGATATGTTAATATGTTGTACTAGTTCCAGTATAAAAATAAACATTTTCATTTACTTTATATTTAAATTGCATGTTAAATATTTTCTATGTTTTTTATATTACAAAGGTAAATATATTTTCATATGCGTCATTCTAGGGATGACACCACCCAGAAGGTGGGATGCCTACCTACAATTGTAAAGTAGTTAATAGTAACTTTACACTTGTAAGTTGTATTGTAGGAAACCTCATTCCCTCATTTGATCAAAAAGCCACAATATATAATAAGTAGCATTACTTTATACTACTACCCTTTCTACTCTTAAAAACTTTACTTGCTGGAGTTATTGTAGTCATATAATGCTGTGCAGTCAAATACTCTGCATGTCAGTGCAGTAAGGGGGTATTTAAATTCACATCAAATCTGGAATTGGTGGACAGTACATAGCAGAAATTGTGCTTAAAACTCTGGTCGCCAGAGCAAGCAATAGATACATACTCTACCAGAAAAAACACGTTGATCCTAAGACTAATTTGCTTCAGTTTTGGATAAGAGCAGGCAAAAGATACAAGCAATGCTGGAGAAGAGCATCACCAGAGAAGAACTTAATGGACAATACTTAAACTACACAATGCCACAGGGAATACTTATACATCCCAAAGGCCACCTCCACTCCGACAAGCTTTGGACAAAAATGTAATGTGTTTTGATGTTTCTTTATTCTGTTTTTCTTTTAATTATGTGTTTAGTAATTTGAACCAGGATCAAAAGCAAAGGATCAGAAAGGCAGGAAGTTTTGCATCTAGTAGGAGACTCACAGTAATTATGATAACGGGTAAGTAATCTGTCATTGTCCCAGTTATTACATGTTGAAGATATAAAAAATTGCCATGCAGTTTACCCCATCTGCAAACCAAACAGAAAAAACGCAAACACCACTTTGAATGCCACACTTCAATTCTTTAATGAAACAATAGACTATACATATTGAAAGATAACTTTAAGGAGTTAACAGACAGAACTTTTCTCCCAAACACAATCTGTAGTAATAAATAAACATTGAATGATATGCAAGTTCAAACAGAAATCCATCTCTCACTTCCCATCCAAATACAGAGATCTCGCAAGTTGATTTCCCTTGCATTGAATTCATATTCAAGTGTTTGGATAATTAATAAACGCTTTCAAGGTATTGCACCTTGAATTGATCTAGGCATAGAGATTTTCAAACACTCAAGCTCGGGCTTTGGCAGATTTCTTCGAGAAATTGAAAGTAAAATGAATGGCTTTCTTTCCCTTGTATATAAGTAGAACACACTAAAAATGATAAAAAAAGGTTTGTTGCGTAGGTAAGACTCAAGTGATATCGAAAATCCTTTTCTTCTGAAATGTCTTTCAGATATAAGAATAGAGAGAACAGCAATGAACTCTTTATGAATGGTTGAGGGTATCTTCGGAGCAAAGACATTTTTTACTTAAAACTAGATCATCCAGAGATATTATGAGGTGTCAACAAAAGGGCCACAGACCCACAATTTTTTAAAGCAATAAATAATTTTGGCATAAACCTTTGTCAATGGCTCAAAATGAGCATCTGAAGCACTGTCAAATCTTAGGACCTGATTTAGAGTTTGGTGGATGGATTTCTATGTCAAAAACATGACGGATATCCTATCCCCCTAATTGTAAGTGCCATTGGAAATATGAATTTGTAGTAAAGGTAGATGCATATTCATCAAATTTGTGATGAAATAACCTGTCCACCAAATTCAGGGGCAGATTTACAAGAAAGTGACTAAGTTCGTTCACCAAGCCATTTGGCTGCTCCGCACGGAGTCACTTTCGAAACACAGGGATCCAACATATTTACAACAATATGTCACATCTCTATGCTTCCACCTGGCCTTGCGCACAAACTACTGCCTTGTGCCGGCGCAGGCACCCTTGCACTATGGTACAAGGATGCCTGCATCATGGGGAGATTGTTTTTGTTCAGGAAGAGTTCCCTTCCTGCACAAAAACAATCTGAAGTGCCGTTTTTCAACTTCTTTGTGTGCTGTATTAGCACACATAGAAACTGAAAAACGTCATTGTTTCACTGATTGTTTATGTTCTGGGAGGAAATCCTTCCTGTGCATAAACAATCATTATAGGTGATTTCCTCTTTCTATGCAGAATGCAGCACACATAGAAAGGGGAAAAGAAAACGAGGAGAAATTAATACATTTCTCATCGTTGCGCCTCCCTACACCTCCCCCTTGGGAGTTGTAGCATTCACACGCATTTCCAGATTTACGATTCTTCGTAAATCTGGAAATGTGTCTGGTTCCATTTGTGTTGCGTGGCAACAACCACAGCACCACCCATGGAAAGCCCCTATCATGCAAAATGCTGCGTGCAAAGGGGCCATATTTACAAGGACAGCAAAAGCCACGCCGGGTGGCTTTTCCTGTCTTTGTAAATATGGAGCAGTAAAAAATGTGCCACCGATACAACACAAAAATTGATGCACTGGTAGTGCAAGGGGCTTGTAAATCTGACCCTCAGAATCTGTCCATTAGTTCCCCAAAGACCCTGGCAACTAACAACTGAAGAATTGGATAAGAAATAGTCAGCTTTATATATAATACTAGCAGCCCGTACCAACGTTGTCAGGGGGCAATGATGCTTCAGGGCCAACCGCCCGCCCAGGCCTCCGCCCGCCCCGACATTGTCCGTGTCCCGGAGCCTGAGCCTGCTTATTCTTGTTTCCATTTCAGGACTCCTTCTTCCACATCCTTCCATTTCTTGTCTCTTTAGCAAATTGTATAAGGCTCTTTTTTCGTCCATGATTCTCCCTTTGTCACTCTCTTCTTATCTTTTTCTTCCTCCTTGTTTCCCTACCTTTCTGTTTTTCTCTGGCACAAAGCATGATAACGAAAAATATGTGCCAGTCTCCAAGTGAGTGCCAGAGTTCACCAGCTGCAATCACCAGCATAATTTTAAATGGCTACCGTCAGGGCATTAAGGATTTGCCAGGGGAGGGGGCAGACAGGTGAGACAGTGCTGCCATGATCCAGGAGGGAAGAAGGGGCGGGCATGTTTGTAGTGAAGGCATTGATTCTGTGGTGAGTGATAGCTTTTCCTCTGGCAGAGGGACTCTGTTGTTCTTTGTCCCGGAGCCTGAACCTTACCTTAGCTGCCGTTCTTCAGGGCCAACCTCCCGCCCCCCCCTGCCCCTCCCGTCCCGACATTTTACGTGTCCCTTTGCCTTACCTGAGCCGCCGCTCCTTCCCGCGCTCCTCACTTCACCGCTGCTCCATGTCCGCCGCTCCTCGTCATCACGCACCTGAACCTCCGCTCCTCCCCGCGCTCCTCACTTCACTGCCGCTCCATGTCCGCCGCTCCTCCTCGTCATCACGCACGTCGCGGCCAGCGGTACGTCGAGGCCAGCGCAGCGTTGCGGCTGGCGCTTATTTCAGGGGACTACTTTTTTTTTAAAGTTATATTTTTACATTTACGTTTATTTTTTATTTTTTATAGTCTATGTCCATCTGCACACCATGACAATTTCTACGATGTATCGGGTGTGTGGATTGGCGCTGTGGTTCCCGAGTTTACCTGGATCAAAGGTTTGTGTTCTCTCTTTATAATAGTAGTATAGATATCTCAGAAACTATACACCACAGATTTAGGATCACTCAAAGACCTAAATGTTGGACTAGGCAGCATTTCTAAAGCAATGGTGAGTTGTAATCAATGACTTGTCCTATGGAAGCTTACATTTATTTTATTCGATGAATCAGACTGGAAGCCCCTAGATGTTGGATCCCTGATTTCTCAATAACCATACTGACAGACGCAAGCAACAGCAAGAGATGATCAGATATACTTTATGTACTCTGCAAATGCCTTGGATTCAAGGAAAGCAGTCACTCCAGCATCCATATCATGATACAGAACGTAGTTCACAGTATCTGTTTTTATGTACCTTCAGCGTGTAAAGTGAATTTATTTAAGCCAATGTTTCTCTGAGTTATGTTTTCATTTCATATCTGAGTCGGAAATGCAGAGTTGTAACATTTTCATATCTGCAAATGCATAAGCAAGTGAGTAACCTGATAATCTGCAACAATCACAGGTCCACAAATGTATTCCTGGAATCATAGATGTTTTGAAAAATATCAGAAAAAATATTGATTGGACAAAATATTGTGTCAAGAATATCAAGACAATCGGGGGGCGTGGCTTGCAGCATGCCGAGCTAGAAGTGCAGCCCGGGAGCTCCCGGCCGATAAATACATTATCCGACTTCCACATGCTAACCTTCCACTCGAGAATACCTGGAAACGTGTAGCCTGAACCCCTGAAGCAGCCGCACTATCCTAGGGGACTCGACGGAGCTCCCGGGGCCGTGAAATTGAAGTTTGACGGGCCGGCCGGCAAGGGCTCCGAGGAGGCAAGATGGCGACGCCGGCGCTGATCTAGTGCCGGAGCGGCAGCGAAGAACGTAGAGAGACCCACGGCAGAGGGAAAGGCATCTGCGGGTACCGAGAGGCATCGGGATATTTGTGGAGAGCCCGGTAGCCGGATCCCTCGGTGGCAGGCGGTTCCGATGCCCGGCCGCACTTTAGCAACATGGCGGCGTGAAGCGGATGAGGCAATCGGGAACCAGAAGGAGGGCTGCGGAGACACGTCGCGAAGCGGATCCTGAGCGGAGCCAGAGACCATACGGGAAAGCCGCCCGGACGGGACCAAGACAGGAGGTGAGAGACCCCGACTCCCGGCCACACTTCACCAAGATGGTGGCCTGAGCCATCGGTGGCACTCGGAGTCAACTAGGGGGCCCCACCTGAAGCTGGAAGGGGAGTGTTGACCCGGGGAGGCCCCGCGCTGCAAAGGGGGAGCCCGCGGACCGGGGAGCAGCCACCAGGACAGTGTACACCCGGCCGCCCTTTACCAACATGGCGGCGCGGTGAGGAGGGACCGCCAGCGCCGATGGAAGGCAAACGACTACACCTGGACACCCAAGGGGACGTGGTGAGGCTTCCCGACAGTGGCTGAAAGCCGGGAAGGCTGGGAGCAAGAGATCCTGCGGGTGCTGGCAAGGTTGTGGCGCCGGGCCTCCAACAGGAGAGGGGCAAACACGGCTGACCAGGTTGGGGGGGTCTGAGGCTGGTAGACCCAAGCAGCAGCCGATATAGGGACGCTCAGTGGTGAGGGAGCCACAGGCACTGGAACGGTGAGGCACTCGTGATTGGGACAGCAAGCGGGCTGCTAGGGTAGACACCACGCTAGTCCCTGGCACTGAAGATTCACAGACCCCGCATCCCTGACTGAGGAATATAACAGTATAATCAGCGGGAGGCTCTAATCCAGCGACCCAAAGCGTACGGGGGTGGTGCCCTGCTAGAACACAATCCGGAAGCTGGCCAAAACACTATTGAGCATTTGTAACCACTGACTGGGAAACCAGGCTGGCAGTGAATGCACCACGGAGTGGCGACGGCACATGCTAGTAGGCCCACGTCTCAGCGGTGCCACTGATACCGGGCAGTGCAAAGGGGTCAGGAGGTTGGCATCTAGAGGACGCATTTGGCACACCTGGCGGAAACTGGAGCCGGGTAGACACCATAAGGGCAGAGCAACAGTCGCAACGGGGCCAAGTGCAGCGGACAATACCAAATAGCGGCATATGAGCAGCACTGATCTGAGGCGGCCAACCATAGAGAAAAAAGATGTACTGACCAAACCTCTGAAACAGGGCCCAATGGATAACTTTGCGACATCACGCCCGGGTACGGAGACCCCCAACACAGCGTCGGAGGGGCCAATAGACACTGGTAGGCTACTAGCAGCTATTCAAGCCTCAAGATCTGACATTCAGGAGTCTCGAGCGGCCCTAGAAGTCAAAATCGGAGAGGTGGGATCGGAGGTCACTCTCCTGCACCAAGATTTCAGGAACCTGTCGGCTACAGTCACGGAGACAGAAACGCGAATTGGGGAGGAGGAAGACTCGCTCACCACGCTCCGGAAAGATATGGTGGAACTCCAAGCTTCACACAGACAATTATAATGGAAGGTAGATGATGCCGAAAACAGGGTGCGCCGCAACAACCTGCACTTTGTGGGATTTAGAGAGGGAATTGAGGGAAATAACATGGCGGCATTCCTTCACACATGGCTGTCTGCAACCTTCCCAGCAGCACAATTCTCTGCGTGCTTTGTCATTGAAAGAGCACATAGATCACTGCTCGCAAAACCTCCGGAGGGTGCGAGACCTAGACCGGTTAACACGTGCTTTCCCAATTTTGCAGACAGGGATTTGATACTGCAAGAAGCAAGGAAACTGGGAGAGATTCGATTGGAGAACACGAACATCATGATCTTCCCGGATTACAGCCAGGAGGTGCATAAACAGAGACGCTCCTTCGACACGGTAAAGGCGAAACTCAGGACAATGAACATCACCTACATGCTGCTTTTCCCGGCAAAACTTAAGGTCATATACAAAGAAAAATCAATATTCTTTAACCACCCTGAAGATGCCAGGCAGTGGCTCGAAGAGAGACCGATCCTAAATAGCAGAGAAGCGGCCGGATGTGAGGAAGTAGACAGGTCCCTAAGGGAGAAGGCACAGTGGGGACTTCCTAAACCGCAAAAACGGAGATCTAGACGGATACATTCCCGCACGCCCGGGACACAGTACCAGGCACGCACCTCCACAGGAGTAAGGAGAGGGCGATCGGAGAAGCCGGGGGAATCATCCACAGCGGGCTCCAGACGGCAGGGCATTCGTCAGCAGATACGCTCAGAAGGAGAGGAAGAGGACGATGCAGATGGTGAAGCTTCAGAAGCTGAGGAGGAGGAGCAAGGAGAGGGACAGAACTCGATGCATCCATTGGTGAAGGTGATACGCAACCTAAAACAGGACTCCTCCGACATGAACAGCGGGACTGATACAGCTACACAAGATTCACACTCTTGAACGATGATGGAGTGGGTTACCAGAGACAACGGCCGGGGTGACCGGAGGCACGCAAGTTGACACTGCCCCTTGCTTGTTTTTTTATCTTCTAACAGGTTGTGTTCTTGAGTTGGTTTAGTTCCCGACTGGGCACAGAGTTTGGAATAGTAACCTCACAGCATTCTACTTTGGGGGAAAGGGTGAGGTGTAGTTGAACAACGGGGGCGCAAGGGTGGGCGACAGACCGGCTCCCGCTGAAAGCTCTGTCCTATACTGGGATGAGTCTGGAAGGGGAGGGTGGTGGGGAGGAGGGGGGAGCAAGGGGGTACTGTGTTACAACAAGTTGGGGAGGGGGGGAGCAAAGTTGGGGGGGTAGCAGTGGGGGGAGAGCTACAGACATACACTTCGACACATCGGTCTATACATACACCACCGGTACCGATGGTAAATGAGAATAGATCTTCACAATGGCAGGTACATTAGCTACTCCACAAATGGAGGACAGGGAAGCCACTATCTTAACGAGGACAGCACTGGATATCATTCTATTGCAAGAAACACACCTTTGAGGGGATAAGTGTGCGTTCATAGCGAGAGGTCAACACAAGGTATTGGCCCATGCAGGGTACACATCCGACTCCAGAGGGGTAGCGATGCTAATTAAAAAGTCATCCCCGTTCTGTACCACACGCACATGGAGTGACCCTCAAGGAACACATGTGGGAGTGCAAGGGATGTGGAGGAGACATAGGTACACTATAATCTCGGTCTATGCGCCACCGAAACTCCAAGCCCGCACGCTCAAGGCACTCACGTCCATTCTCTTAGATACACCATACAAATAGTGGGGGGCGACTTCAACGATGTAATGTCTGAAGAGCAAGATCGTACAGGGCAAGCACGTAGAGGGGGAACACAGACAGCACTGTCACAACAGATGACTAATATAGGACTCACTGACATATGGCGGTGGCGACATCCTACACAGATCGCTTACTCATTCTACTCAGGGGCACATAAGGTCTTTTCGAGACTCGATTATATATTCGTAGCAAGGCAATACCTAACAGCAGAAGATATGGTAGAATATAAAGCGAGGGGAATCTCGGACCACTCGCCCTTATATGCAAAGGTGGGAGGGGTGAGGGAGAGGAGAGGTGCTGAATGGCGTCTGGCGGCTTGGGATCTCCAGACACCGGAGATTGCACATGGCATTAGGGCAGACATTAAGGTGTATGTAGCTGAGAATGAAGGCTCAGTCACTTCTGGGACAACCTCCTGGGAGGCGATGAAGCCGGTACTACGAGATAGAATACAGAGGAGGTTGGGGGAGGAGTGACGGAAACAAACAAGCAGAGGTAGCAGACCTGGAAGCCGCCATTTTGAACTTGGAAGAGGAATATCAAGCGCACAAGGGCGCGGAGACTCTGCGACAACTGCTTGATACTAAACAGAAATATAGAGAGGTGGTCTCGAATGAGGCGAGGACACTATCCCTGGCAACCCTCCATCGTCTGTACGATGTGGGGGATAAATCTGGTAGGCGCCTGGCATGGCTGAGTAGGAAGGAAAGGGCGGCAAGGTGGGTGGAACAAATTAAGTCGGCGGAAGGGGGACTGGTATGCAAGGATGAGGAGATAGCGGAGGCATTCGCGACACACTACGAAAGCTTCTATGAAGCCAAAGACCTGGGAGATACCGACGTGGCATTGCGATATATGGAACAGACGGAGGTACCAACACTGTCCTCGAAACTTGTACGGTGCTGGAAGCGGATATCACGTTAGACGAGATATCAGAAGCTATAACCAAATTGAAAAAGGGTAAGACACCGGGACCAAACGGGTTCCCAGCGGAATTCTTTAAGAGGGCAACCGATCTCTTGACGCGACACCTTAAAACCCTCTTCACTGAATCATACCAGGCGGGGACCCTGCCACCAGACCTCGCACTGGCCACCATTGTGCCGATATATAAGGAGGGCAAACCAAAGGATGAATGTGCCTCCCACCGCCCCATTTCTCTCCTTAATATGGAGGTGAAGATTATAGCGACTATCTTAGCTACACGCCTGAGATCGGTAATCCCAGACCTCGTACACATTGACCAGTCGGGGTTTCTGCTGGATAGAGCAACCAAGTTAAACCTCAGGCGCATGCACAATTGGCTGCAAGAAGTCAAGGGAAAGAGTGAACCCCACTGGTTCCTTTCCCTCGACGCAGAAAAAGCGTTTGACGCGGTACACTGGCCCTTTCTCATGGCGGCGCTTCAAAGGTTTGGCCTTGGCCCAAATTTTCGGTAATTATATTACCCTGGACAGGAAACTCTCATTCACCCAAAACATAGAACGGATTATGGGGGATGCGGTGGTGGACATGTATAGGTGGAAGCAATTGCCGCTCACCATTCTGGGTCGGGCGGCAATGTACAAAATGATTACCTTACCTAAGTTCCTATGCGCGCTTCAAAATGAATATTACCCACTCCCGACCGCGACGATACCGAAGATCCATGCGGATCTTCGTACCTTTCTGTGGTTAGGAAAGCAACCGCGGATAGCCCTGCAGACGCTCCAACGACACCAATACAGTGGGGGGATCTCTCTACCCAACTTAGAGGCCTACTATTGGGCGGAACACTTGACTCCGTTAAACGATTGGATCCACACTCCGGCGGACCACCCGACGTATGCGCTCCAAAGGTACAAAATGTCACCCAGAAATATACTGTACTTTCTATATGGTGGTATGGCGAGGAAGTCGCTCCTACCGGCGACGGTAATCACACTGAGAGCTTGGCCCAGGGCTACAAAACGTATGGGATGGGAGGGGAAACCCACCAGACAGACGCCGTTATGGCACTGCCAATGGTCACAAGAACTCTGTAAGCTGAGGGGCTTCCAAAGGTGGGACGACATCGGCATATTGAGCATAAGGGACGTGATCTCCAGGGGAGAACTGAAGTCATTTCAGGCACTTCAGGCTGAGTTTGGGCTGCACCACTCACAAATGTTCAAATACACACAGCTGAGACATGCTTGGAGGGCCCAAAATATCACGCTCACGGAGATGCCGGAATATGCGCCACTGGAGGGCAGACTCCTCCAGGAACAGATAATGGGCCAGGCGGTCTCCCTCACATACAAAACTCTGACTAACAACATGCTAGGTGACTTGACAAAACTTAGGGGCATATGGGAGGCAGATGTGGGGGTAATGGAAGATCTGGACTGGGAGATCATCCTCATGTACCCCCGGGAAGGAATGATCAAATCAAGGCTACGCCTCATTCAGTTAAATGTGCTCCACAGAACGTATTTTGATAGAATACGACTCCTTAAAATGGGGAGAATAAGTGACCCGGCATGCCTTCGGTGCCGCCAACAACAGGGGGACTTCTACCACATCATATGGGCCTGCGCACACATACAAACCTACTGGTCACACATCTTCACTGAACTGCTGGAAGTCCTAGGGGTGGAACTATCGCTGGAGCCTAAACTGGCCCTACTGGACATGACGAACGAGGTGGACATGCCACGCCCACTGCTCACTTTCCTGGTACTAGCACTGGTAGTAGCCAAAAGAGACATAGCAAAATACTGGGGGGCCACAGAGACACCAGACATTGAGGAATGGAGACGGGGTCTAGACCTTTATATGGCAACAGAAAGGGTGACCTATAAAGCGAGAGGCTGCCCCAAAAAGTTCCGCATAGTATGGGCCAAATGGAGGCAGTATCATGGATTGGAGGCTGGGCAGTGAGGGAGGACACCAGGGGAGAGGGGGGGTGCGAGACCGCTAATGTAATCTTGAATGGAACTGAACGGAGTATAAAGCCTTATGTGAGATCATTGGAGGGCCGGAGTGCAATGCGAGAAGACAAGGATGTGAAGAGTAAGGGTCCGGGTTGGGGGGTGTTGGGGCGGGGAAGATGGGCTACACACTAGTATGTATGTGCATTTGGAGCAATTATCACAAATACAGCCTGAAGTGTAGGATGTGGCTAATCACATGACTGTAGCACTGGTTTCAGTTAAAATGAAAAGTTGGGGGGGGGGTTGGGGGTTAAAAGAAAAAAAAGCAGATTGACAGGATTTTGAATGCCTAAACTGGTTCTTGTAGGTATGCCTTCAGCGTGCGGTCTACACTTGCCGCCCGACCTCCGGGGTGGGGGGTGAATAGCCGTGTAACACTATACTAATCATTACAACACTCCCTAATATGGTTCAGCTGATGTGCTCCTTGTAGGCTGGTATTTTCTGTGTTTCTGCAATAAAAAATGTATTAAAAAAAAAGAATATCAAGCCAAAAGTATTGTGAAAGTAAGTTTTTATAGGAAAGCCCAGTTTTGCTACTTAGAATATTCAGCATCTATGTACATATTGTCAAGTTACATAGATGTGGAGTTAAGAATAGTAAATCTATACTTACCTATTTGCACTTACCTTCTCAATATTTTGGTCCTTGATATTTTTGACAAGATCTTCTATCCAGACAATATTTTATTTCCAATATTCTGACAGTGATCTGGAATCATATATGAATTCCAGGAAGTTCAGAAATGCCTGGAAATTAGAAGTGTATAGTTCAATTTTTGCAGCTAGCAGTTTTTAATTGAGCCCAAGGCATTTAGAACAGTGTTTACGTCTGTGAATCAGACTCTACTGTGAAGTAAATTGATGTGGGAGGCTGTTGATTGTGAATAAATCTACTTTATATGAATGCCTTATTGCAACATATGGCTGGGGACATGGACAGGTAACATAGTTGGAACAAATAAGTGTATCCATTCAATTTGTGTATTAATGTAGGGTTCATTTTAGTTCCCAATTTGCCTAAACTTTTTAATGTGTACATTATACAAATGCTGTAAGTACTATCTCTTTAGACTTCAAAATGGCCTGACCTTGTCCTGCTTCTATTGTTCTATGTGGGTGCAATCATTTTTAATGTCTCTGATGCTGACTAGAAATTTACAGGTAGTGAGAGCAGTAGTGCTATGGAATACAAATAATCGATTATTGATTAATTGTCAAAATCTAACTTATGTGCTTCAAGCACAAACTAGAATACATTAAACAGCCAAATGAATGGTAGAAGCTGAGCACTATCTATGCAGATTTTGAATGTCAGCTGGCATGTGGCTAAAGCTTTGTGTTCAAACTCTCAGCCTTAGGGTGGTCTTCCCCCAAACTTATTGTCTGCGTACCTTCTCTTTTTGCTGATTCTCTTTGCTTGCCTTAGGACTCTGAGCACTTTGCCACTGCGGACTAGTGCTAAAGCGCATGCGATTCTCCCCAAAGTGGTTTATAGTCACGCAATTGGGATATATCATTCATCAGTAAGGCCCTAGTGGAATGCACTACCTACACCCAGGGCCTGTAAATTCAATGCTACTAGTGCACCTGCAGCACTGATTGTACCATCCACACAAGTATTCCCTTAAACATTTCTCAGACTTGCCACTACAGAGCCTGTGTGTGCAGTTTTACTGACATGTTTGCTTGGAATTTGGAGCCCTCTGTCAAGCCTTAAACTCCTCCTCTTCTACCCATGAGTTACCGATAAGGTAGGCTCTAGATAGCCCATAGGACAGGGCTCTGTGTAAGTAAAAGGTAGGACATGTACTTTTAAGTTTTGCATGTCCTGGTAGTGAAACACAACCCAATTTATTTTCCGCTACTGTGAGGCCTACTCCTCTCATAGGCTGACAATGGGGATTCCTTATCAATCTTTTAAGCTGTAAATTCTTGATTGAGAAGGAGTAGCTCTGTCATGTTTCATATCATTAGAATGGTAATGATAAATCCTCTTTACTTAACATTATTAGTTTCATAATACTACTTTTAGAAAGTTGAAATTTGTCAGCTCTTAAAGCTTTTGTGAGTCTGCAGCCTGTTTCCAATACACATCTGGGATGTGTGACGGCTTGACTTTATGCATTTCTTCTAGACAGCCACAAACAAAGGAAGATTTGGTGTGTCTGAGTGCCCATCTTCATCCTGATGCTTATCCTTGGTGGGATGGGAGGGAGAGGTTGACACATCTGAACAGGCAGTATCCTGTAGTTAGTCTGGAGCCAAGACTAGGAAGATAAATACCATTATGTGAACTTCAAAGATCCTTCCTTGAAGCCACCTCCACTTCAAAAGCCCAATTGGGTGTTGTTGGAAATGGCCCTTTTACAGGGTTATCCCCAAATGTTTTTCTTTTTCCTCCCTTGTTTTTCAAAGGTGGTTGTTGGCTATAGACCTCTGGGCACTTTACCACTGCTGATCAGTGCTAAAGTGCATATGCTCTCGATGAAGTTGTTATTATGTTATTATGGTTGGTTATCTATGATTAGCATATTTGTTTTATCAGTAGCACCCTAGTAAAGTGCACTGAGTGTGCCAGGGCTGGTTTTTCAAATGCTACTAATTGGCTTGCAGCACTGATTGTGCCACTCACATGAGTAGCGCTGAAACGAGGTCTGAGGGCTGCCACCGCAGTGCCTGTGAGCAGTTTGTTAACTGCCATGTTGTCCTGGCCAGAGTACACACTGGCCAGGACTGACCCTTCCCTTTTCTTACACATTGGACACCCCTATGGTAGGCCCAAGGTACTACCCTGGGCTGGGTGCAGTGTATGTGAAAGGTAGGACATGTTCTAGTGTGGGTAACATGTCCTGATAGTGAAATACTGCCAATTTAGTTTTTCACTATTGAAAGGCCATCTTGACCATAGGAAAGACTGGGGAATGCTTTGTCCCATGTGCACCAGCATATTTCCCCATAGGAGCAAGATGGAAAGTTAAAGTCTGGTATCCCTGAATTCAGAATGTAATAACACATCTTTTAGGAAGGATGGTTTTTAAATTCTGTGTTTGAAAATAGCACTTCTAGAAAGTGACTATTTTCTTGTTCAACCTTTCTGTGTGCCTCTTCCTGTTTGTGGATTGACCGTCTGGTTTGTGAGTGACAGGGGCTGGGGGTCAGGATGAACACAGGGCCGATGCGGCCCTGGAGTTCGGAATGAGACTGATGGGAGTGTTTGACATTGTTAGCGATATGATCCTTGCTAACGTGAAGGGTGAAGTTGTAAGCTTACAAGTGGCTCAGCGCTTGGAGGCTGTTGTTCATGCAGACAAACAGTGCAATTTACCATACATTACTGCTAAATCTTATAAAACCTTAGGGTGCAATAGTCTGGAAATTAAGCCTTTTACTCAAACTCAACCTCAACAAAATGAGTAGGATGGGTGCCCTTCTTTCCTAAAAAGAGCTGGAATAAAAAACAGAGGCAGCAGAACCAGAAGCAAAGTTCGCGTGGAGGTTTGCCGATGCCTGATTCTTCTGAGTGTACTTATGATTTGCACGACCGTGCAAAACATAAGACTCCAGATATATTTCAAGTCCCTGATCTGCGCTCTTCTTCTTTTTCGCAGGACACATCGGACTCTCAAGTCGGAGGTGGAGAGCGACCAGATCACAGCAAAAGCGCAACCATTCAGCAGGGATGAGATCAACCTCACCAGCTTGACGTAAAAGCCAAACAGGAGGGACTGCCTCGTTTCTGACCCCCTTATCAAAAGAAGAAAGATGCTGCTTAAACAGCAAAGTATGCCTCAGATGGTGAGAATGCTATTCCTAGATTGGACCTGGGCAGCAACACTCCTCGTCAGCGCAGCAGAAGCTACCATAGTGCGGGTGGCGAGAGCAACCGCTAAATTTATTAGTTGAAACAGCAGATACATGAGTTGCACCCCCTGATAGACTGTAGGAAATAGTCCTCCAGATTGAAGGTGATATTCAGCATACATTACTGCTCCAATGTATGACATTTTGTTGGCAGAGGCTGATTGGTCTCTGTCATTTGTTCTGGATTCTTCTTAAGGGGAGGACGTGATACTTCCATGTTTTTTGTGTAACGACCCTGAGGAAGCAAAACCGGCTTATGCATCGGCATGGGCAATGGCCCTGGCTCTGGTGGTGTATCCTCAAGTGGGCTGAGATAAAGATTCGCTGGCACATGAGATTCCTTTGCGATCTATGTTGCAGCCTCAACCTCAATATCCAATCAGACGAGAGGCTAAAGCTTCGTCTGTGACATTTTGTCCTATTTGGAATATCAAGGTGTAATTAAACCCTGTGTATCACCCATGAATAATCCTCTTTTTCTGATATTGAAACCGAATGGTTCATATTGCATTGTGTTTGATTATCGAAATTTAACTAGTCATGTACGTACATTTTCAGTACAAAGCACACACAGCTCAGCGTTTGTACATAACATTGTTTGCAAAAAATTCAAAACGACTTTGGATATTTCCAATGGTTTTCACAGTCACATTTTGGCTCAAGAGAGCCAGGATTTGACTGCATTTAGTGCAGTCAGCAACCCAAAAAGATTTATGTGTTTGCCTACGGGCTATAAGAACAGCCCTGGGGCATATGCTGCATGTGTTGTGTCTTTGTTACTCAGCTTTGACCCTGACGCATTCTCCTATGACCATAACATTTATCTGATGGATGACCAAATGATTACACACCTAGTCCGCGTGGATCAGATCATCCTGTTGTTTGCCGACTTTGGTTATAAGGTTAATTTTGCTAAATCACAGATTGCTTGTTTAGCAGTGCTTTTCTAGGGCTACAAGCTCAATAATGAAGGCAGGGGGTTGTCCCTCCACTTTCTGGAGAAATGTGCACAATTGTAGCCTCCAGCAACCCTGAAAAAACTTCAATCTCTTCTGGGATTTTTGAATTTTGGGAGAACATACATCCCTGATTATGCCCAGCGTATCAAACCGCTTTATGCATTGATGTAACCTTCATATTCTTCTGCCAGCTGACTTTCTGAACATATCTCTATTCTTCAGTCTTTGCCGTCTGATCTACTTGCGACTAACGTTTTGTTATCACGTAATAATACTAGGAATCTGATCATACGTATCGTACCGGGACGTTAGGCTACACTTACTTAATGTTTAATGAAGGAGACACAGTACTATTTGCATACAAATCACATTTTTACACATCAGCGGAAATGGGGTTTCCAATGTTGAATTATTTTTTGACTGCGGTGCAAATGGCGATTCTGAAAGAATGATCACTGGCGCAGGGGAAAAACATTCCTATAGTTTTGCCTATACCTGCTTTAGAAGCAGTGACTAAGGTGAGTGTGTGAATTCTAAAGCTTCACATATTTGTTGGATACAATGGGCTACTTCTTTTGACATCGGCTGATGTCATGTTTAT